>NC_138770.1:140922513-141522513 GCF_965119305.1 Pelophylax lessonae | reverse complement strand
TGACCAGTGCCCAGCAATACCGTCTCAACAGTGCCCATCCTATGCAGCCTGACCAGTTCCCATCTATGCAGCCTGACCAGTGTCCAGCAATGCAGCCTGACCAGTGCCCAAGAATGCAGCCTGACCATTGCCCATCCAATGCAGCCTCACCAGTGTCCAGCAATGCAGCCTCACCAGTGCTGATCTATACAGCCTCACCAGTGCAGGGGATCAAAGAGAAAAGGAGAGCCGGCCAGTTTATCACACAGGCCGCCATTACCTGCTGTGTCAGCTTTAATTTGAATTGCTGGGCACCCGCAGTCACACAAGTCCTGCCTCCTGGATCAGCTCCTACCTATGATAGACAGCACACGTCCCAGCATTGGCAAAAATGCCTGCATCGGCAGACGCCGGCCTGACACCCCCCCCCCAATGTGTGGCATCTGGGACTGACCGCCCCCCGTTGGCATGCCACTGGCTACGGCACCCCCCCCCCCCCCCTCTGCCTCAGCACCTGCCCTCGTTTGGCACTGCACCTAGCGCCATCCCTGCAATCCGGGGACAGACTAGCTCCGGGGACAGTGTCCTCAGTCCGGGGACTATCCCTGGAAACCGGGAACGTTTGGTCACCCTACCTAAAGGGGTATGTCAATGCATAAATGCATTGTGCAAAGAGCTTCTTTACCCTTAATGCTGCAACTACAGGTTTTTGTGAAAGTAGTAATATCTCTGTGTCACAATTTACTGGAACTCCGGTCAAATTGAAAATCTTGTTTCCTGTTAAGAACCAGTGAATGGTTTTACGCACATTCTGTTCCAAGCAGTGAAGCTTCAATCTATTTACTTGACATCCTCACCTGTTCTCACTATGGGGTCTATTTATAAAACATTTCATAGCTATTCATCCAGCAAAATGGCATGTTCATTCATTCTGTATGAGTTTTTTTGCAGAACATGTAAAGCTATGGCTGTTGTGCGAATGGGTATATTCTCCTCTGAATGAATGCCCTTAGGCTATTTAATGCAAGAACTGAATGTCTGGCATCCAGTACTGCTTATATTCGATGTGAAAATCCATACAGAACATATACAATAATTAGCACATTGTAAATACATTAAATTTGACAACAATGAAACCATCAGGATTCGACAAATGAATGTTACATTTGCCATGGGAAAGACATCTTAGAGCCCAACTCCCGAAATTACACAAAATCTACTCTTGCAGTGGGGCCCCTGCACTGCAAGGGTTGTTTAGTCTAGGGGTGCAGGAATAAGGAGTAATACCTACCTTATTCTTTGCTCCAGTAGGGTCCCGCCACACTGAGCTAAGATACTCCTAGCTGTAGTTTTTCTCCTGCCTTCTCCATTTATGGTGCAGAGTTAGCTCTACTTTGTACATGATGGAGGTGAGGGACCATCCACAGCCTGGAGTGCAAGAGGGAGAAAAGGAGAGTGCTGGAGCTAGCCATAGTGGGGGTAACGTAAGTAATACAGCCTCTTCATCTTCCCTTAGACCAATGGCTTTCAAATACAGTAAAACCTTGGATTGCAAGCATAATTCATTCCAGAAACATGGTTGTAATCCACAGCACTCTTATATCAAAATTAATTTCCTAATAAGAAATAATGGAAACTCAGATATTTTGTTCCACAACCATTTATTCAAAAGTTCTACAGTTTATAGTCCATAAAAAAAGATTAAAGCAATGTGATAGGTTGTGTAACTATAAAATGTCCATCCACAAATGGTAGCCTCCACAAGGGGAATCGAAGCAAAATGCAGCAGGAGCTACAGAGTATAGAAGAAAAGAGAGGCGCCTCTAAGTGTAGCAATATGGTTACATTTAATGATGGTACAACATTTAGCAACTCACATGGTTGATGAATAGAAGAGACACATCTAAGTATACAGGCATCCAGGGTAAAGCTGTCTACATAGACCATCACTGCCATCAGTCTGCAATCGTGAAGGGGAAGACTACCCTGCAGTAGAGCGATCTGAAAGCACTGCTTGAAGCACTCGTGAAGCGC
Organism: Pelophylax lessonae; assembly: GCF_965119305.1. Taxonomy (NCBI): domain Eukaryota; kingdom Metazoa; phylum Chordata; class Amphibia; order Anura; family Ranidae; genus Pelophylax; species Pelophylax lessonae. The sequence goes on along the minus strand of NC_138770.1, from coordinate 141,520,500 downwards.
AGCGTGGAAGGGATGAAATTGATGGCGTTGAGGAGGATGGTTTGTGTGGACAGCTTTACCCCAGATGCCTGCATACTTAGGTGTGCCTCTTTTAATCATCAACCATGTGAGTTGCTAAATGTTTTCCCTTTATTAAATGTAACCATATTTCTACACTTAAAGGCACCTCTCTTCTCTTTTATATAGTTGTGACATGACACTACTTGTATATCAAGACATCGCTTGTTTATCAAGTCAAAGTTTATAAAAATATTTTGCTTGCCTTGCAAAACGCTCTCAAACCAAGTTACGAGCCCATTCACATTAGCGCGACTTGTCAGGCGACTTGTCAGCCTGACAAGTCGCGGTCGGTCGCGGTCCATTGATTAGCACAGGACCCGTTCTAATAGGAGCGACACAAGTCGCTCCGACTTAGAAAAAGGGTCCTGTACTACTTTGGGGCGACCTGGAGGGAACTTGCATAGACTTCCATTATGTGAAGTCTCCGCAAGTCGCGCCGAAGTCGCGGTGCACGCGACTTTACAGGTCGCCCCCCAAAGTCGTGTTGCGCTAGTCTGAATGGGCTCTCAATCAAAGGTTTTATTGTACAGGCAGCAGACTCCCTCCTTCTAGGATTCCAGCCAGCTGCAGATCCCCTAACTTCCCACAGTGTTCCCCAGCTCCCATAGGGTCCAAAACCAAGCTCATAATATTTCCTCCTTCACGTGCCTCTTCCCCTGACTTCTCTGTGAAGAGCAATGGCACAACCATCCACCCATCCCCACCTGCCAGGGTGCTAGATTTTATTCTTGACTCTGAACTCTCCTTTCGGCCCCACATCCAATCACTTTCCAAAGCTTGCCTCCTCAACCTCTGTAAAGTCTCCAAAATATGTCCCTTCCTAACCAATAAAACCACAAAGCTCCTGCTTCACTCCCTGGTTATCTCTCACCCCGACTACTGCAACTCCCTTCTCATTGGCTTACCTTTAAATAGGCTATCCCCCTTCAGTCCATCATGAATGCTGCTACCCCTCTATGCCAACCCCTCCATTGGCTGCCACTCACCCAACAGATTAAATTCAAAATACTAACAATAACTTACATAGCCATCCACAACTCAACCCCCAGATTCATCACTAACCTAGTCTCAAAATACCAACCAAATCATCCTCTTTGTTCCTCCCAAGACCTCCTGCTCTCTAACTCCCTTGTCACCTCCTCCTATGCTCGCCTCCAGGACTTCTTCTGAGCCTCTCCAAACCTTTGGAATTCCCTACCCCAATCTGTCCAACTATCTCCAACTCTATACACTTTTAGGCATTCCCTGAAATGTTTTCTCTTCAGAGAAGCCTATCCTGCCCCCATCTAACAACTGTACTTTTATTTTTTTCATAAACACATCCTCCACAGTTATTACCTTTTGTGTCACTTGACCCTCCCTCTTAGATTGTAAGCTCTAATGAGCAGGGCCCTCTGATTCCTCCTGTATTGAATCGTATTGTAACTGTACTGTCTGCCCTAATGTTGTAAAGCACTGAGTAGACTGTTGGCACTATATAAATCCTGTATAATGATAATATATTAATAGTGTCCCCGTCTCATAGTGGCACTGGCAACGCAATGCCCCTCCCAGATGCCCTGAAAACCCTCAGTGTCCCACATCGCCCCCTAGCTTGCTGCAGAGCCTCCAGCCCCCCCCCCCCACATAGTGCTCCCAACCTCCAAAAGTGTCCCTAACCCCCTACAGTCTCCCACAGTGTCCCTGCAAAGTCCTAAGACTACTGGAGAGATCTCATCCACCAGAGCTGCCCCCATCTTCCTCCAGAAACCTTATCCCCTGCAGGGCCACCAAGTCTGCTGCAGAGGCCCCTGACCCCTGATACTGATACCTTTGTACCGGCAAAAATGTTTTTCATAAATGACCCCTGTATGTTTATGGTCATATCACACTGACTGGCAACACAACCAGATAGAAATAGTGCCTGTTGGAGTACTTCTTTATCTGCTTAAGGACCGCCCCACTTACATATACTGCAGTGGCCCCTTAAGCCCAAAATCATGTACCTGTAGATGATTCCTTTCTTCGGCACCCCACCGGAGCCCGCTCCCGCTGTGATTGGACAAAGCGGGAGCCAATCAGCGGGTCCGACAGACCCGATGTCTGCCAGAAACCCAGCGATCATTCCACGAGAGGCAGAACACCTGTCTGCCTATGTAAACAAGGCAGATCGCCGTTCTGCTAGTGAGAAAGACAGAGATCTTGTGTTTCTGCTAAGCAGGAATCTTGATCTCTGTCTTTCTTCAGTTAAACCACACCCCACACAGTAAGAAAGCACTCCCAGGGAACTCAGTTAACCCTTTAAATGTCCCTGATGTTAACCCCTTTCCTGCCAGTGTCATTATTGCAGTAACAGTGCATTTTTTTTAGCACTGATAACAGTTTTGGTGTCACTGGTCCCCAAAAATTGTCGATTAGTGCAAGATTTGTCTCACTAAAAACTGCTGACCGTGGCCATTGCTAGTAAAAAAAATTAATAAATAAAAATATTGTTTTTTTCTTTTTCAAAGTTGTTGGCCTTTTTTTGTTTATAGCGCAAAAAATAAAAAACGCACCCATCAGTGCCACCCATCAATGCCCTTCTGTGCCACCCATCGGTGCCACCCATCAGTGCCACCTATCAGTGCCCACCAGTGCCGCTTATCAGTGCCATCTTACCAGTTCCTATCAATGACCTTCAGTGCCACCCATCGGTGCCACCCATCAGTGCCACCTATCAATGCCCACCAGAGCCACCTATTAATGCCCACCAGTGCCACCTATCAGTGCTATCAATCAGTGCCTCATCATCATCAGTGCTGCCTATCAGTGTCACCCATCAGTGCCACCTATTAGTGCACTTCAGTGCCACCTATCAGTTCCCTTCAGTGCCGACATCGGTGCCACCCATCAGTGAGCACCAGTGCCGTCTTATTAGTGCCACCTTATCAGTTCCTATCTGTGCAGCCTATCAGAACCCATCAGTGCCCATCAGTGAAGCCTATCAGTGGCCATCAGTGCAGCCTCATAAGCGCACATCAATGAAGTAGAAAAATTACCTGTTTGCAACATTTAATAACAAACTATGAAAACTGTTTTGTTTTTGTTTTTTCAAAAGGTTTGGTCTTTTTTTTGTTTAGCAAAAAATAAAAACTCCAATAGTAAATACCAGCAAAAGAAAGCTCTATTTGTGTGAAAAAAAATTATAAAAATGTCATATGGGTACAGCGTTGCATGACCGTGCAATCGTCATTCAAAGAGCGTGAGAGCTGAAAGCTGAAAATTGGCCTGGGCAGGAAGGGGGTTTAAGTGCCCAGTAGGCAAGTGGTAAACTAACGTAGTGCATTATTCCAAAAAATGGCCTGGTAATGAAGGGGTGTAAACCTTCAGGAGCTGACGTGGTTAATGTAGTGTTCATTTATTCCCAAAGTAGTTCTGTAGGCAAATGTTGGACCTGCACAGAATGTTAATAACATTGTGAAAACACTCCGAACATTGCACAACCATTTCTGAGTACAATACATCTTAGAAAGGAATGTACTATAGACTTTCACATGTTTGCTGGCAGGGAAGTCTTTTCTCATAGGAGACCTTATTTGTTGCTTTCAGTCCGAGGCTTGGCCAGCATGTGATGTTTAGACGTGCACATTGGCTACGGATTGGTTGTTTGGGACCACCGCCTCCCTGTAAGTGCAATGCTGCCAGAGCTTTCTAGGAATCTGTTCTAGAGATGAATGTTTACATATGAGCATACAGTATTTGTCCACTTCGGGGATATTTTCCATTCTTATCACAGCAAGATAACAGAGATTATCAGCCTATACAACTTGTTCTCAGCCACTTCAGTAGTTTTAATACCCCTTCACTGTGCCAGGCTATAAATATACACAGTATGTGTTGTTTTTTTTTTATAAAGATAGTACTTTCTTTTATTTATTATCATTATTTTTTTTATTATTGCTGGTGTGTTTTGTTTTTTTTACTATAAAAAGGAAAAAATTACATTTTGAATAAAAACAGTTTTCCTTATTTTTTTTTTTTGTTAAAAACATACTAAATAAAAATCTCCAGCAATACAGAAACCTCATTTTATGAAAGTGGACACCCCAAGGGGATCCCATTTTTTGCCACATTTTTTTGGAAATAAATTAACATTTTGAAATCTGGGGAGGTCCGACTCCATTCACTCGTGTACGACTCCAAAGTTGCCCAACTTTGACGTAACTCTGACGCAACTTGGGATGGGTGAAACTTGGATAAGACTTTGGCTTTGATCAATGATAATGGACAACTGTTGCACTGTATAACATTGTGACTGTATAACAGGTGTGACTTTCATGCAACTTTAGAGGGTTAACATTGAAGTCTATGGCCAACAAGTTGCATGAAAGTCGGACCAAAGTAGTATATGAGCTACTTTGAAGTCACTGCGACTTCAAGTCGCACATATATGAATGGTTATCATTGGAAAATATAGGGAACAACTTGCCATGCGACTTTGATGTCCAAAGTCGCATGATAAGTCACACAAGTGTGGAAACTGTGAATGAAGCCTAAAGCATAGAGCTCGATAGAGCAGCATCACTGGTTATGCACAGAGGGAGGAGGTAAAGAAAGGGTAAATGCAGAGCTTCAGTCAGCTTCCCTTGTGGCTCCAAATATACCTCAACCCCCCCCAGCTCAGGCATCGTCATTATTACGCATGCACGGATTTGATGGCCTATAGGTCCTGGCAGAGACTGTCACCACATCTCCGCATGCATAGGTGATTTTCTTTTTTTTTTTTTGCGCATGTGCAAAGATAGGGAAGATTTCAGACTAGCAGTCTTTGCACATAAGCAGGAAATACCCACACATGTGCACATAAGGCCCGTACACACGTAGCGATTGTCGGCCGTAAATATTCGGCCAACGTCCGATCGCCCGATTGTCGGCTTGTTAGTATGATGCTTCCGACAACCGACTGTGACTTTTCGGCCGAACAGAATCTGGTGTGCAGGCTTTAAAATTTTTGTTGGCCAACACCAGAACGGCCGATTGTTCCTCAGTCAGTACAGAATTCGGCCGACAAACAGCAGATGAGCAAGACTGGGCATGCTCAGAGAAGAAAAAACACAGGGAAAGTCAACCATCACATGACATCACTTCTGCAGTCGGCTGTTGTTGGCCGACAAAATTCGTGTGCAGTCTTTAGCACTTTTCAACCGACAGGACAGCACCGGACAAAAGACGGCCGATCGTTCGGCCGACAATCGCTACGTGTGTACGGGGCTATAGTTGAGGAAACCAGCACATGTGCAGATGTACTGCAGGGCTCTCTCAGAATTGAAGCCCTGTGGCACATCTGTGTACGTGCAGAAGCAAACAAAATGTTTTTCTCACTTTAGGCGAGAAACGCAGAAATGCTGCTTTGCAGTACAAATAAATAACTTTGTTAAAAACACCTTCAGGACTGCCCTATAGCTGTTTTACTGCTACAGGGCAGACGCTGTGCGCAGGATCATGTATATATATGTGATCCTGCACTTCCAGGTAGAGGGAGCAAATGCCCCCTGCTGGCGACTCGCTTCTGCTGTTATTGTACACAATGGGATCTGATTTGATGTCCGCTGGCACCCACCAATTGTTCAGTACAGAGGCATAATGTCAATCTGCCCATGCAAACAAGGCAGATTGACGTTCTGTCAGTAGGGAAGGCATGGATCCTGTGTTCCTGCAAAGCAGGGACAAGGATCTATGTCTTCCCTTAGTGAAAGCACCTCCCACACAGTACACAAACACTGGCTAGGCACACAGTTAACCCTTCGTTCACCCCTGATGTTAACGACTTCCCAGCCAGTGTCATTAATACAGTGACAGTGCATATTATTTAGCACTGATCACTGTATTAGTGTCACTGGTTCCCAAAAAAGTGCCAAAAGTGTCAGTTAGTGTCCGATTTGTCCGCTGCCATATTGCAGTCCGGCTATAAGTAGCTGATCGCCCCCCATTAGTAGTAAAAAAAATAAAAATAAATACCAATTCCATAAATATATCCCATAGTTTGTAGCCGCTATAACTTTATGCGCAAACCATTCAATATACGCCTATTAGGATTTTTTTTAACCAAAAATATGTAGCAGAATACATATTGACCTAAAATGGTGAAAAAAATTGATTTTTTTTACATGTTTCTATTGGATAAGTTTTATAGCAGAAAGTAAATTTATATATATATATATATATATTTTTTTTTTTTCAAAATTGTTGGGCTTTTCTTGTTTAAAGTGCAAAAAACAAAAACCACAGGAGGTGATGAAATACCACCAAAAGAAAGCTCTATTTGTGGAAAAAAAAAGGACATAACCTTTATTTGGGTACAGTGATGCACGACCGCGCAATTGTCAGTTAAAATAACGCAGCACTGTATCGCAAAAAAGGGCCTGGTCATGAAAGGGGGGTAAAGGTTCCGGAGCTGAAGTAGTTAAAAAAGTAAATAAATAAAATAATTGTCCATCTGTAAGAGACAGACGGATGGACTGGGGAGGAAGCAGGGCAGCGCAACATGACATTTGGAGTGCAGGTCTGCTTTATTCTACAGGTTACATATAGTGGAAGAATGGGCACAAAGGGTTAATGTTTGGATTTGCAGGATAAGGGAGGTAAAGGGTTATTATACAGGTCGCATAGAGACAGGATGGAGATCAGATGTAAAAGGGTTAAAAAGCAAACCCTCAACCCAACCCCAACCTCCCCCTCCACACTTCCCATTCTGAATGTGCTGGTGCTTGTGCTCTGAAACGGATAAATATTTGTTTATTCATTAGTTCCTCTTTCCTCCATTGTAAGACAAAGGGGTGCTCTACAATATAAACAGTACATCATTTACAATTTGCGAGAACTGGGATTGGCCATCACAGTTATTTAAAAAATAAAGACCAAGCTTTAATACCACTTTAATAGCTAGCTATTTTCCTTACTTTTAAAAATGCATTCAACTTTTTTTCAAAGAATCTACTTAAAGGGGTAGTAGACTGCAGTTGATGGAACAGAACCCCATTTTTTTCTTCCGTGTAAAAAACGGAAAGGAAGGAAAATCGGATGTCAGCGGTGTCATCCGCTGACATCCCCAGTGCCATATACTTACATTATGTCCGCATATCATCCGCAAACGGATGGGATGATATGCGGGCACACGGAGCGGATGACACAAATGTCATCCGCTCCGTGGAAAAAAATAAAAAAAGTCCCGCAGCGGACCTTTCACACGGAGCGGCCGTGTGAAAGGACCCTAAGTATGGGAGATATTCACAGTACCTACAGGTAAGCCTTATTATAGGCTTGCCTCTCGATACAAGTGGTAGAACAGATATTACTACTACTTTAACTGGTTAGACCAGGAGTTCCCAGCTAAGTTTGAGTGGGTCTCCGGCGGATTTTACTGAGAGCGGGGTCAGGGCTGCCCAGGCATCGGCAGCGCACTGTTTTACCAGAGATGTATAGTAACTAAGTAGAACTACTTCACTACTGTACTTAAGTACCGAAAGGCGGTATCTGTACTTTCCTAGAGTAGAATTTTTTTCTCCTACTTCTACTTTTACTTCACTACATTTTTTCAATGATTTCAATACTTCTACTCCGATATTATTTTTTTGTGCTGCATAGTTACTCGTTACGATTATAAAAATTACCACTGCCAGAACAGTAGATGGCAGGTTTCATGAAGCTCAAAACATGTGTAATATCAGCGCATACGAAAATAAATGCTACTGTATGTATAAATAAAAGCTGCATTTGAAATAATAAAAAACAATATGATTTTCAAACTTTTGACTTCTTTCTTTAATAACTACATAACAGTACTTGTACTTTTACTTTCAGTACTTGAGTAGCAATTTTTTTTCAAAACTACTGGTACTTTTACTTTCAGTACTTGAGTAGCAAAATTTTTAAAAAAACTACTTGCAATACTGAAGTACAAAAAATGTTGAATACTTTAGTACTTCTACTCAAGTCACTTTTTGACCGAGCACTTCCACTTCTACTCAAGTCACTTTTTGATCGAGCACTTGTACTTTTACTCAAGTATGGGTTTTGAGTACTTTATACAACTCTGTGTGTTACAAGGAAGGAGCAGGCGGGGCCTTGAGCTCCACTGACGCTCCGACACCACCCCTTGCCGTGCGCGCTGTTCTGTACCGGAGGCGGCGCCTCGGGGTAGGAGTCGGACTGAGTGGAGCCATTATCAGAGTGCAGGCCATCGGATCGGAGCCGAGCGCCAGGGCCAGTCATCAGGTAGGCCAGACACTGCTTGATGACTTATTTTAGGCCTGGTTCACATGTATGCGGGTTGGCGGCCCACATTTGCACAGGCATAGCAGCCCATTGATTCAAACGGGCTGCTATGCCTGCATTTTCCGCTGAAAAAAGGTGCATGCAGAATTTAAAAAAACCCAGTGGCCGTGAAATCCATCCTGCTTTTGCTCCATGCGACTTACCTGCAGTTCCTGCACACGCAAACTGTGTTTTTAAATGCTGGGCCCACGTATATAAAAACGCAGAAAGCTTGCCAGTGCAGGAACTGTAGGTAAGTCGCATTTTGCAAAAGCAGGATGGATTTCAATGCCACTGCATTTTTTTTTAAATTCTGCATGCACCTTTTTTTCTGCAGAAAATGCAGGCATAGCAGCCCATTCGAATCAATGGGCTGCTATGCCTGTGCAAATGTGGGCCGCCAACCCGCATACATGTGATCCGCCAACCCGCATACATGTGAACCAGGCCTAAAGCAGTAGTAAAGTAGTTTACAAATGAAAACACTGGTCCTCCTGCAGGTTTAACCACTTCTGGACCGCAAGGATTTTTCCCCCTAATGACCAGGCCATTTTTTGCGATAAGACACTGTGTTACTTTAACTGACAATTGCGTGGTCGTGAGATGCAATTTAATAAAATTGATGTCCTTATTTTCCAACAAATAGAGCTTTCTTTTGGTGGTATTTTATCACCTGTGCAATTTTTTTTACTTTTTGCACTATAAACAAAATAAGCAACAATATTCAATTACAAGCAAGTGGGTCCCGAAAAATAACTCTATTCAGAAGTGGGTCTCGGCCCAAAAAAGTTTGGGAAGCCTTGGGTTAGACTATTGAGAAAGTCTATTCTACATTTTCTTATTTTAAAGAAGCCCTTTATAGTAAAAATCGGTGAAATCTTTCTAAAATCTCCCAAATATCCCATACATTTTGGAGAAAATAAAATCTCCTGATTTAGCGCATCCCTAGCTCTACCTACTATCTGGTAATAGGGTCTTCTGGGTCCCATGCCGACCAGCTGATCTGCTGCATTGTGAATATAGAAGGTTGCTTGCTCAGAGATGGCACCATTCCAGGAACACTTGGCATCATAGGCGTGCGCACAGGGTGTGCCAGGTGTGCCCAGGCACACCCTAATCACCCTGTGTGGCATAGATCCCCCCTGTTTAAACCCCTGATATTCCACCAAAGCCCCCTAACAGGGCTCCTAAAAAATAAAATTGTAAAAAATAATAAAAAATAAAATACAAATAAAAACTACTGAACCAATTTACTGATGCCTCCTCTGCTCTACTGCCACTGTCAGTATATATACACATTTACACACACATATGTGTTTGAGCTTTGAGCTTAGCAAGATTTCCAGGCCTATGGCCTGATGTGGGTCTGCCATTAGTACCGGTAATCTCTCCAGCCCATGTGAGCTGTGACCCTGGGTGTGATAACTGAAGCAGCGACAACTCCGGCATCTTTGTTTGGGGTTTTTATTGGAATTAGGGAATGAGTGGGATACTCCTTGAGGCTTAACAATTGGGACTTTTACTTCTGAAATGCCCGTTGGCGCTTCCTGGACGCCAGCCAACGCTCACTGACACTGAGAATATTCTGTAAAACAGAAGAAGTGCTGAATCCTCGACTTATAGTCCAGAAGATCCAAGACTGAGAACTGTAGAACTCCTGACACTGTTGCACTGTGAAAGTCACGGAATACTTTCCCCCGCCTGGCACAGCTTGAGGTAGTATGTAGTAGAACTCTATAGCTGTCACTTTAAATGGTACGCACTGTACAATTCAGGGCCCAAACTGCAGGTGCCCCCTTTAACCTTGAACTCTTCAGGGTCCACTGACTATGTACCCCCTCTGTAGCTTCAGGGTCCTCAACCTAGGTTACCCCCTTTACAACTAGCTGGCACTGGATCCCAGAACCTCTTCCGGAGTGGTCCCCTCTAACTTCAGGCAGACCCCCAAGGGCAATTCTCAGTACTCACGACCTGTGTAGGCTTTCCTGGGACCGGACCCCTCTCTCCCTCCGCAGGCTCTCGGCACACCGGATCCCCTCAGCTCAACTCAGCACTCTCTGGACACTCAGACGACACCCTGAGACATCCGCCTTCCTCAGATAGGAGGAGAGACAGCCGCACTCTCCTTCCTGGGACTCTGCTCCCGCCAAAAACACCGTGCCACGCACTTCCCCCCAAACTTATATCCACTCCCAGAATCCTTTGCAGCATAATCTGCCTTCTGGGGTAGTTACAAGCTGGGATGTGTCCCCTGATTGGGCTTCCCACACTGCCCTATGAGAAGCCTCTCACAGGAGCCAGTGGGGATACTTTTCCCCTCAGCAGGCACATCTGGACGCCCTGACCCCCTATCTAAACAGATCACAGCCCTGCTGTTAGGCAGACAAGGCCCACTATACATTTACCTAGCACCTACCTGTAGGGTGCTACAGAGACATAGAATGATGGGTGAGTTTGCTTTAACTATTCAAAATGATTAAAATTGCACGCTCAGATACAATTCCACATTGTATATAAATTGATTACATCAATTAATTGGCTTCTACTACATCAATGGAGAATTCTATCCCTGGTCCACACTCCTTGATGGTGAAGTAGAGGTATGACCGAGCGCCTAAGTATTTTCCATACCTGCTTGATTGGTACATGTAGGAGTAAAGAGAAACTGTTTACAGCCGGACCAGATTTTTGTTTTTATTTCTGATATTGCATTTTCTAACCCAGAACAAGCATACGGCAAGCAAAGTCACCGTGAGGTCAGAAATCCTGATGTGCATGCTTGTTCCAGGTATGTGGTGTAGTGACGTCATTAGATCAGAGTAACAGCCAGGCAACTAGAGTTTTTAGAATGTGTCAGCAATGGTGCCCTCCATGTCCCTCATCTTTTTAAGGATAAGTCCACTCTAACACTAAAATCTCTGCATCTATAGACCTACACGATCTAACACTAACCTATCTAGCCCTGTAAAGAAGAGATCAGTATACGTACCTTTTTTGAAGCCAATCCGACCCCATCCCGCGCTGAACTGTCATCCACGGCTTGTGCGGGGGCAGGTGCAGAGGACACAGCCAGCAACGGAAGCCCCATAGTAACTCTAAGGCTCCTTTCACACTATGAGTCTGTCAAACGGACTCCGCTTTTCTCAGCGGGGGATCGCTCCACCGATCCCCCGCTGAGCAGGAGAATGACAGCTGTTCTCCACACTGTGTGCGGAGACACAGCTGTCAAAGCCCCATAGATCTCTATGGGGGAATCGGATGGGAACGGACCGTCGGTCCGTTCTCATCCGATCCGATCCGCTGGACGGATGGAAAATAGGGTTTCCATCCGTCCAGATTTAACGGATCGGATCGGGTGTCAGCGGACATGTCTCCGCTGACATCCGATGCCCCATAGGGATGCATGGGGGGACCGTTCAGATCCGCCAAAAAAAACGGACAGGCGGATCTGAACGGTCCGCCTGTGTGAAAGGGGCCTAAGGGTGACGTCACTTCTCATTAATTTCCCAGCCGTTGACGGCCGTGTCCTCTGCACAGCTTCCGCCACTGGAGATCGGGTCAGATCAGCTTCAAAAAAGGTATGTATACTGATTTCTTCTTTACAGGGCTAGATAGGTTAGTGTTAGATCGTGGAGGTCTATAGATGCTGGGATTTTAGTTTTAGGGTGGACTTATCCTTTAAAACATTTATATTTTTGCAGCATTGGCTGGAATTATTTATCAGTACAGTATCAGTTATTGATCCCTTGCTTCACCCTAATGAGCGGGGCTGCCAAAAGCAGAGCATGCAAAACTTTTCCATAGGCATTGTTGTGCCTGTCATTGAAATCAAGGGCATTATTCGCAGCAGATAATAGACACGTTCAGACCTCTGGCTGACAGTGATGATTTGGCTGTTTTAGAGACAAGCTTTCACTAAGCACAGCTTTTCTAGAAAGTCATTTCTGGAGAGCAGATTGATGTAATCCCAAACCCAGTTTAATATCCAGGAGGCAGGTGTAATTGCTTGCAGGGCTTGTTCACCTTCAGAGGGGATTAATAAATGAGCTTACAGCAATTCTTCTGCAGTTTTGGCCTAAATTCCACCACCAGTTATAATAATGTGATCATGTATGTGTGTGGGGAAAAAAAAAAAAACAATTCAGTACGTCTCTCTGATATACTATACTGTATGTACATATTTCCTTATATGTTATCCCTTTAAAAATGATATACTGTATGGACAGAAATATACCTGTTGTTCTGCCAGATATCCATTAACTTGCTATATGAGCTGACAACACAATGCCTCTGCTGCACTGAAATCCCAATCAGTATTGATGCCCCTGCTCATTTCTCCTTTCTGGCCCACAGCACACCTCTCCTCATCTCCATAACAAAAGTGGAGGTGTTCTGTAGTTCAGTGGAGGAGAGCTCAGACAGGGCTGACAACACTGCTTTGGATTTTAGTGCAGCAGAGGCAGAGTTGTCAGCTCATGCAGGAAGTTGGGAGCAGGCTGGATTTTTGTTACATTAGCAGAAAAAAACTTTCTTTCTAAAAAGCTATAGCAGAAGTCCTTGCAATAGCAAACTTTGGACTCGGCTTTGTAAAAGAAGCAGTTAAAAGCAGGTTTCTTTCTTTAGAACAACCAGAGCAGAGTCCCTTCACAAATAACAAGATAGACTATGCTCTTCAGGACACCTGCTGATGCCCCCTTTGGTCAAAGATACAGCTGACTCTCTAGCACAAGAAATGTGGCAGCAGCCCAAAAAGTCTCTAAGATCTATTACAGCAGTCTGTACTCAGAAATGTCCAGGGGAAGTTGGTTGCCTCCTTCCAAAATCCATGCGACGCCTTTCTCCTGTGATACCAGACTAGATCTTCAGACGACAGCCCTACAGTCAGCTCTCACCTGGCAGCGTTGCCCTGGAGGGCAGCAAGTCCTCTAGGCTGTGTTCCTCTCCTGAAGCAAAAGACAAGACTGCTCTGTGTCTCAGAGTATTTATACAGACTCCCAGCAGCCTTTGGCCCATCCTCTTCGGGATTGACCGGGGCTGTATACAGTATCTCACAAAACTGAATACACCCCTCACATTTTTGTAAATATTTTATTATATATTTTCATGTGACAACACTGAAGAAATTACACTTTGCTACAATGTAAAGTAGTGAGGGTACAGCTGCTTGTATAACCGGGTAAATTTGCTGTCCCCTCAAAATAACTCAACACAGCCATGATTGTCTAAACCGCTGGCAACAAAAGTGAGTACACCCCTAAGTGAAAATGTCCAAATTGGGCCCAAAGTGTCAATATGTTGTGTGGCCACCATTATTTTATAGCACTGCCTTAACCCTCTTGGGCATGGAGTCTACCAGAGGTCCACAGGTTGCCACTGGAGTCCTCTTCCACTCCTCTATGATGACATCACGGAGCTGGTGGATGTTAGAGACCTTACACTCCTCCAATTTCTGTTTGAGGATGCCCCACAAAAGGCTTTAGGCCTGGAAACATGCTTGGCCAGTCTATCACTTTTACCCTTAACTTCTTTTGCAAGGCAGTGGTAGTCTTTGGGGTGTGTTTGGGGTCGTTATCATCTTGGAATACTGCCCTGCGGCCCAGTCTCCAAAGGGAGGGGATCATGTTCTGCTTCAGTATGTCACAGTACATATTGGCATTCATTGTTCCCTCAATGAACTGTAGCTCCCCAGTGCCGGCAACACTCATGCAGCCACAGGCCATGACACTCCCACCACCATACTTGACTGTAGGCAAGACACACTTGTCTTTGTACTCCTCACCTGGTTGCCGCCACACACACTTGACACCATCTGAACCAAATAAGTTTATCTTGGTCTCATCAGACCACAGGACATGGTTTCAGTAATCCATGTCCTTAGTCTGCTTGTCCTCTGTTTGCAGGCTTTCTTGTGCATCATCTTTAGAAAAGACTTCCTTCTGGGGCAACAGCCATGCAGACCAATTTGATGCATTGTGTGGTGTATGGTCTGAGCACTGACAGGTTGACCCCCAACCCCTTCAACCTCTGCAGCAATGCTGCCAACACTCTTACGTCTATTTCCCAATGACAACCTCTGGATATGACACTGAGCACGTGCACTCAACTCCTTTGATCGAACATGGCGAGGCCTGTTCTGAGTGAAACCTGTCTTGTTAACCACTTAAGCCCCAGCCCTATTTCGGACACTTTTTGTTTACAAGTTAAAACCAGTATTTTTTCCTAGAAAACTTCTTAGAACCCCCAAACATTATATATATTTTTTAGCAAAGACTCTGGAGAATAAAATGTCGGTCATTGCAAAATTTTTTGTCACGCGGTATTTGCGCAGCGGTCTTTAAAACGCAATTTTTTTGGAAAAAAATTAGAAAAATCACATTTCACTGCATTTAAAAAATACTAAACAGTAAAGTTAGCCCATTTTTTTTGTATATTGTGAAAGATGATGTCACGCCGAGTAAATAGATACCCAACATGTTACGGTTTAAAATTGCACCCCCCCCGTGGGATGGCGACAAACTACTGTCAATAGAGATCTCAATCTGCGACGCTTTAAATTTATTTAACGGTTACCAGTTTAGAGTTAGAGTGTAGCTCTTTTTTTTTTAATTATTGCCCACACTCTGGCGTTCGCGGCGATACCTCACATGTGTGGTTTGAACAGCGATTTCATTCGCGGCTCGACTTGCGTATACGTTTTTTTTTGTGCGCGAGCTAACGGTGACGGGGGAGGCTAATTTTTTTTTTTTTTTCCTATTAATTTTTTCTTTTTTTTTTTTAACTTTATTACAGGTTTTTAAAAAAAAAAAAAAAAATCTGATCACTTTTATTGCTGTCACAAGCAATGTAAACATCCCTTGTGACACCAATATGTAGTGACAGGTACACTTTATGGAGGAATCGAGGGTCTAAAATACCCTAGACCCCTCCACTACACTTTCCTGTATGCAAAACTCAAAAACTGCATTTTTGCATACAGCCGTTTTTCAAATCTGCCGCCTTTTGCAGCACAGTAACCCGGAAGTGACGTCATGGACGCCGCCTTCGGGTTACGTCATCGGAGACCCGATCGATGCCGTTTCCGGCATTCATCGGGACTCCATCCAGCCGGTGGGCGTGCAGGTTGGGTGCTCGGGGCTCAGGGTGGGACGGGAGCCCCGAGCAAAGCCACGGAAGGCGGCGGGAGGGGGGGGGCGTCCCCTCCCGCCCCCCCGGGTAACGATCGAGCGGCTCCCGAGCCGCATCGGTCGTTACCGACGGAAAGCCGACCGTCGGCTTCAAACCACGGTACTGGGATGATGTCTCCAGCTAGAGGCATCATCCCGGTATAAGCCCGCAAAGTTTACCGACGTAGCCCTACGTCAATATGCGGTAAGTGGTTAAACCGCTGTATGGTCTTGGCCACTGTGCTGCAGCTCAGTTTCAGGGTCTTGGCAATCTTCTTATAGCCTATGCCATCTTTATGTAGAGCAATACTTCTTTTTTTCAGATCCTCAGAGAGTTCTTTGTCACGAGGTGCCATGTTGAACTTCCAGTGACCAGTATGAGAGAGTGAGAGAAATAACACCAAATTTAACAAACCTGCTCCCCATTCACACCTGAGACCTCATGAGGGGTGTACTCACTTTTGTGAGATACTATAAATATTCACACTGCTATTTGCATTACTCCAAACCTACAGTGTCCGCCAGTTCAATAGAAACCTTCAACATTCAGCCCAATGCAAACTGCAGTCGGTCCGACAGAAGCCGGCCTCTGTCGAAGGGGCATGACCAATAAGGGTCTGCTGATCAACTTCCGATCAGCGTTCTCAGCCAATGACTGAGAGAGCTGACTGAAGTGTTCTGGCGAATTCCTGCACCTATTGTCTGAGAAAAAAAATCCCTGAATCTGACTAATCCTAGCACCTATCTATTAGGTTGCTACATCTACAACAGCCTTAACGAAGTCCCCCATGGAGTCTTATGGGATTTTTTGCTTAGACCTGGGGATGACATTGATCAAGTTGCTTTTATTAGAAAAAGTAAAAACAATATACACTACATTCACGTTCCCCCTGAAGATATTAATTCTAAGAATAGTTTCATGTGAAATGTTTGCAAAGCCGTACTTCTCCTGGGTGATCTCTATGCACTGCTCTGTATCTCACACCCTCTTCAATCTTCAACCTCTGACACAGTCACCTTTTACAAGAATATCTCTGATGACGCAGAATCGTGATTGTTTTCTGTTATGAGGAATTTTTTATACATTTAAAGTGAACAAACTAATCACAGGTCAGCACAGGCAGAACAATAAGATTTAGTATTTTAGGGTTAGCTCAAAGCGTCTCTTGCATACAATTCAGGACCCCCAAACACAGTCCATAGGGCTGTTCACAAACTTCCCTTTGACTTAAAGAGGACCTTCAATCAAAAAATATACTTCCCACCACTCTACTTCCCCCACAGCAGAAAGTACCAGACCATTTTATAAAAAAATCATTTCTATTTACCATTTTTTCTGTTACGGTCGACCTGCTCCATGTCTCAATTCTCGCCTAGGTGAGAATGATGTGTTTGCCTACCCCTGCAGCCTCCTAGCATACTGGCCTCAAATATCTCAGGAGGCTGCAGGCTTCCCACCAGTGCAGGAAGAAGCAACGGGCACTGCGCCATCGGGGGCTGGCTGCAGGAACCAAAAAGAGACAGCTGGCCCAGGTGGCAGTGAAGGACGGGACCTTAAAGCGGAGTTCCAGTCCTCAAATACCATTTTCAACTAAAAATACCCCTATAATACTAATCCATCGCCCTTTATTAGAACCGCAATTTTCATACTTACAACGTGTACAGTATTGTATTTTAGTCAAAATCTTACTTTTAAAAACGCTGTCTGGGCGCGGCCATCTTGGATGTGGGCATCTGAAGCCGCAGTGTAATCTGCTGTGTCCTTCTTCCTGATTTCAGGGAGTGTTCTGGGAGTTCTTCCAGATTCCAGCCTCCTGGGAGTGATGACTACAGCTCCCAGGATGCAATGCAAAGGCGGACGTGATGTCGGTGGCCGGGGCCACAGAGGGGGGAGAAGGAGGAAGTACAATCAAAAATGCCCTGAAAAGAAGGTAAGGGACCCCCGAAAAAATTGAAAATGCCCAATTGTTGATCAGCATAGTGAGCACTCCAGGAATCACTAAAGTTGGAAAAATAGGCCTGAACTGCACTTTAAGTAGGAGGACAATGCAAGAGAAGAGGACAACTCTGAAATCTGCTGGCCTTGTAAGTATATTTATGCTGCAAAAAACCAACAGCAAAATTAAAGAGCACATTAGGGCTCCGTTCACATCTAGACATTTTTGGGCGATTTCCTGCTCTAAGCCTCAGCTCTAAAAACAAAACAAATCCCATTTATTTCAAAGGCCCCTGTTCACATCAGAGTATTCTGTCGCCTTAAGCAAAACAACCGTGGAGCCTAATTGGAATTTTTTGGGGAGGCTGAAGTTTCTCTTTAAATCCTGGCCCCTGTCACCCCACAATCCAACAGTGCTTTAAAGAGGTTGAAAACCCCCCTGTAATGTTTGTACCTATAGGTAGGCCTATAATAAGGCTTACCTATAGGTACTGTAAATATCTCCTAAACTTGCACCATTTAGGAGATATTTACTGTATACTGCGCCGATGACGTTATCGGCGCATGCGCTTTGAAAGAACCGCCCGTGCTGTTTCTTCAGAGCCCTGTGCCGTGACTGGTGGCTCCCGCTCGCATGTGCGGGAGTGATGTCACGCGGCTCCGGCCTGTAGCACAGCTGGCAGACCCAGAAGGAAGACGGGCGAAGATGGATGCGGCCTCAAGCAGAGACGACGAGGGCTTTGTTTGGAGGTAAGTGTCACATAATGTATTAGTATGCCATAGTTGCCAACATTTGAAAAAAAATTCCAGGGACACTTTGCAGCACAGCTATCAATTAATTACCACACCAACTTCCCTGAAGCTCCGCCCACTCCACATAATTAATCTCTGCCTACTTATCATCAGATTATAGGGTCTGCTCAATAAAGAGAGAATTACAGGAAATTGAAAAGGGAATTTCAAACTTAAGGCCAAAGTAGCAGAGTTGGAATAATTCTCCCATTCAGCTGCACTTCTTCTGCCTAAAGTTTAAAATTCTCATCACAATTCCCTGCAATTCTAAAGTGTCAAATGTGCTCAGGTGTGACCATACAAAAAATGTAATATGTAAATATAAATAAAGATCAAAGATCGAGGTGGAAATAAGTACATTAAGTAAGTGCAACGTGTAAATAAGTACATTGCCGGGACAATGTAAATTACCCAGGACAGGCTCCTATTTCCCGGGACTGTCCCGGCAAAAACGGGACAGTTGGCAAGTATGGTATGTAATGCATACAAGCACATTATGCCTTTACTTTTCAGGTAAGGAAAAAAAAAGAAACTACAGTCTTTACTTCCTATTCCAGCAGAGCATACATATTTATTTAGATTTATTGCAATGTAGGGAGAGGGACAGGAGAAACCACAGGCTTCCTAGTGAGAAAAATATAAATTGGAACAGATTTTCCAAGCAGTCAGCCAGCAGCAAGAACCCAAAAGACGTGGCCCCATAACCCAATCCAGACCATGTGACTGACATCTCACGTCCGTGGTTTCCTTTAGATACAGTACAAGATTCCATTTGAAAACAGTTTACTTTTGAAAGTAATTTCAGTGTCACATGAAATCCTTTGTGTGCTAAGTCACTGGCACCCTTCCAAGAACAAGCATGTGACTGTGCAGGTAGTTTGCGTTTTAGTAGCCGTAGTAAACACTGGTAGTGACATTTTGTTTGCAAGTATATGCTTTATTTTGTTTTGACTATTTAGGTTAAATTGGAATTTATGTAAGAAATTAAAATGGGCGCACAGGCAGGATTTTTACTGCAGACATGCTTTGTTGCTGCCAACCTGCCTGTCTGTCCCTGTACAGAGAGCGGGGCAAGCACAGCTCACTGTAGATGTTCAGCAATGGTAAATCCGACTGCACTCCCCCGCATGTGCAGGAGTCACGTCATATCGGCCCGGCCAATGAAAGTGGTTGGTGATCAATACCCAAAAGCCAGCCACTTGAAGATATTATCTTAAAGCGGCTTTGCAAAGAGATCCAGGACACCACAATGCTGTATACAGGGGGAGTATAGCTCTGCCTTAACCGCTTTATGACCCAATGTCTGCCAGAACACGCCGAGCGTTCATTACTCTGACAGAGTCATTCTGTGTGTACACCGATCCATGTCTTCCAGTAGTGAAAACACCTCCCCCACAGTTAGTAAGCACTCCCCAGGCACACATTTAACCTTTTGATCTCCCCTGTTAACCCCTTCCCTGCCAGTGTCATTAGTACATTGACAGTGGCAGTGGATATTTTTAGCATTGATCACTGTATAAGTGTCACTGGTTCCCGAAAAAGTGTCAGTTCGGTGTCCGATTTGTCCGCTGCAATATCACAGTCCCACTATAAGTCGTTGATCGCAGCCATTATTAATAAAAAAGAAATAAAAAGAATAAATAAATAAATATATCCCATAGTTTGTAGACGCTGCAACTTTTGCGCAAACCAATCAATATACGCCTTTTGGGATTTTTCTTTTACCAGAAATATGTAGCAGAATACACATTGGCCTAAATTTATTAGGAAATTAGATTTTTTTTTTTTTTTTTTTTTACATTTTTTTATTAGATGTGTTTTAGAGCAAAAAGTGAAAAATATTGTTTTTTTTTCTCAAAATTGTCGGTCGTTCTTTGTTTCTAGCGCAAAAAATAAAAACCGCAGAGGTGATCAAATACCACCAAAAGAAAACTCTACTTGTGGGGGAAAAAAAACATCAATTTTATTTGGGTACAGCATTGAAAACCGCACAATTGTCTGTTAAAGTAACGCAGTGCTGTATCGCAAAAAATGGCCTGGTCAGGAAGGGGGTAAAAACCTTCTGAAGCTGAAGTAGTTAAAGTGACATTATACTCTGGTTTAAAAATTATTTCTATCAAGTGTTGTAAAGACCTGGTAGAGAAGAGGGCTAACCTTTAGAGCCCCGGTGCAAGAAACCATGAAGGGCCGTCCTGACCGGGGCCCCTCTCTCTGAGCCCGGGACCCATCCCTTTGGGCACGGGTTTAGTGATCCCCAGCCCTTTACTCTTGTCGCAGGGCACTTTATTATGGTCCCGCAACGGGACACTTACTGCTGTCTTGAGGCCCCTCCCACAGAGGTGGTGGAATGCCAGGGGCTGATCACAAGTGTGACCTTTGTGACCTGGGTAGTTCCGCCACAGTCAAAGAAGTTCTAACCCTTCACCATGTCGATCAACTTCACTACAACCAGCCTGTTTTTTTCTTTTTTTTGTGCTTTTTTTCGACTATCGACAGCTATTAGAATACTATGGTGCAGTGGGAGGGAATCCCCTACTAAAAGTGACTATGTTGATGGGGGAATCTATACATTTTTTTTTCTTCAACTCATGTTTGAAGAAAAGAAAATTACATAATATATGGCTAGTCTTATTTCTTGGCCGGAAGTTCAATGATGTGGAAATTGGAAATTTTGTATTTACCAACCTGGATTACGTTATTCACGTTTTCTTGCACTGCCTGAATTGGGAGAACCTGATCTACCTGTCCTATGCATTGTCTGCTGTCACAGGGGCACTGATTACACAAGAGATAATTATTACCTGTATGATGTTTGTTAATGTCTTGTGATTTTGGATCATTGTCATACATTTTTGCTGAATACACACGGAACTAATAAACAAACTACAAACAACTTGTGCAACCTATTCTTTAGTCACCTTGTCTTATACTGCTAGAACATTGAATAACAACCCAAGGAGGATCACTCGCTACAATGACAAAACTTCCTTCTGTAGAGAAGAAAACAAATCCACGTATCCAAAACTAGAATTTCTACTATTTCTCTTTCTGTTGTGAAAAACTTGACCATACACTAGAAGAATTTTGCTCACAATTTTTCGTTTTAGGAATGTTTGTTTGATTTTCTAATTGCTAGTGGAGTCAAAATGATGTTCATTTGACCGCAGTAACAAAAAAAAAAATTCTAAGAAGCAGGATGGCAATTTTTTGAACAAACGAATTTCCAGTGTATGTGGTTTTCATCTGGGAAATTCCATTACAGTAAACCCCCCTCCATTGCGGGGGTTACGTTCCGGACCCAGACGCGAAAAGTGAAATTCCGCGAAATAGAAAAACCCTATTAAAATGCATTGTAGGTATGTTTTTTTTACTGTCACTGTACGTGTAAAAGCATTTTAAGGTCTTTAAACACACTTTAAAAACAATAGAAACTAATTTAAAAACATAAAAGATACTAAGAGACAGAGCAAGAGCTATGGAAAACACAAAAATATTTCATTTTTAATGATTTATATAGTAAAATAACATTACAAAAAAAAACGCAATATACCGGGACCGCAAAAACTGAACCGCGATGGAGCGGGGATTACTGTAATTCCAAAATCAAATAGTAAAAGCACACAAAATTTTTAAATACTTTCAAACGACATTCGTCAAGTCATCGAATGTACAGAGAGTTTTTGCACAATTGTTCAAACAAACGTACAATTGAAAATGACCAGTTGAAGAACTAAACTACAGAGGGTCCAAAATCTTTGGATTGTGTATTATTATTATGTATGTTTTCTGTTTTTGATTTTTAACCCTGACTACAGTTTTTATTTAAAGGACATGATAATAGTGAAGTTATCCTTTAGCCACTTGCGGAAAACCCGCATCTAATTCCCACAAAAGTGAACCCAGCCTAAAGGCAAAATTGTTCTTTAAAGCTGAAACTCTGTGTAGTACCCTCCTAGGTAGGTGCTAGGTAGGTGCATATAGTTTTTTGATTATCTGCTTAACAGGGAGACAGCCAGGTAAATCTAGGAGCTGTCTGCTTAACAGAGAGCGATGATTCTTAGATAGGCCCTGCCTAGTGTGCTCTGCTGCTGCTCATCCTGGCTTGATGTTTTTCACATTGATCCAATAGTAGTACAGTTTATTGGAGGAGGAAACCATGCAGATGACAGCAGGGGATATTTGTACAGGCCTGGCCAATAGGCACTGGAGAGGTGACTGTACTTATATCTGAGGTGCACATGTGGCTTCTGGTTTTTGGCTGGATAGCAGAGTCCAGGTGGACAGGGGGCTGCTGCAACTCCCCAGTGCAGGCTGCCTTATGGCCTCGGGTGGTCGACCTGAGGGCCATAGTCAGATGCTAAAACCCAGGGACTCTTGAGGGCTGACTGAGGGAGGATGTCCGTGGATCTTGAATGGTACTATGGGAGAAGGTGTCCTGCGGACAGGGCCTTGTGAGTTCAAACTTCCCACAGGGATCCTGGAGACTGTCGCTGTTGAAATCCCCTTCTGGGTGCTAGAAAGTGAGGGGGCTGGGTGTAAGCTAAAGGGGACACTGGCTAGTGTCCTGAAGATACAGAGTTCACTGGGTTTGCTGCTAACACAAGCAAAGGACTCATTCTTCCATGCAAGTGCTGTATGGTTCAGCAGAAGATCTGCTATTCAGTTCCACTTAAGCTGGATACACACTATACAACTTTTGTTGTTAGATTTCCTTTAGATTTACCTTTACTATGTAGTGCAAGGGCCTGCCAGATTGGATACAAATTGAAAGTGTTTAAGTTTGACCTCATATTATATGGTTTTGGTAAATCTAAAGGAAAAAATCTAAAGACAATTGTATAGTGTTTATGGCCCATAATTGAGGCC
This sequence comes from Pelophylax lessonae, assembly GCF_965119305.1. NCBI lineage: Eukaryota > Metazoa > Chordata > Amphibia > Anura > Ranidae > Pelophylax > Pelophylax lessonae. The sequence goes on along the minus strand of NC_138770.1, from coordinate 141,497,412 downwards.
AAGTAAGAGTTGTCATCACCTTTACATAGTTGACTTTGGAGTATCCCACTAATCCCTTATCCTATCTAAGTTCTCCAAATAAAACACCAAAAACAAATCCCCTAGACTGGTCATTGAAGACAATGAGCGAAAGTGTGTGTGTGCACCTGGCAGTGTGTGAAAATACACCAGTATCTGGCAACAGGATAATCAGAGGGAGACCCAAGATGGATCAATACTCAGCAGTTCCTATGGGGGCATTGCTACATCTGTTAAAAACCAAAATCCTCCCTCCTTTGTAATGTGTAAAAATACACTTTAGTATCTCTGTTATTATATAGTGACCTCATTAGAGAGACAAAACACAGGAAATACTCTTTTAGAAAGATGGAGACAACCCACTAAGATGTCAATGTAAAAACAGGAATATTTTTTGTGCAAACAACATTCCTATGTACTGTACTTCTCAATGGGCGTGATTCCACCTCTTCCTCCACAAACAGAAATTCTCATTACTGTATATGCAAACTTCTGAAACACTCTGCTGGTTATACAGGATCCAGGGTTCTTAATCTTTTCTATGACTACAGTACAGGCCCCCCGCTGGATTGCCCAATATGTCCCTATAACCACTTCACCAGACTTCCTCATTATAACCCAGGGAACAAAATGACTACATCAGATGGCAATAGCTTGGGAATACTTAGGTAGGTAGTGTGACAGAGCAAGGCCCTGCCATGGTGTAAGTTTAGGAAAAAGAAGCCGGAGATTCACACTAAGGGCTTGATAAGCCTCCATTCACACTGGTGCGACTTGTCATGCGATATGACAGGTCGAATCGCATGACAATTTTCACCCTATTGGCTATTGAACTGATCAAAACGATGTGACGCCAACTTTGTGGTGCCGCACCGTTTTGTAAAATCGGTTCCTGCACCACTTTTGGAGGGACTTTGTTCCTAATCAGGGACAGTTGGGAGCTGTGGAAGTGTAAGCCAGGTGGGGGTCCATCGCTGTCACAGTCAGGAAACCTGCTGGGAGAAATGCTATGTAGCCATCACTGGGGTGCATTCATGTAGACAGGAGAAGGGCTGCAAAGAGGCTGCAGGAGGTCAGCAGAACAGAGGATAACAATTGTGAAAACTGTACATTTCAATAAACAAATGGCAAGTATTTACGTACAGTATATAATTACCATTCAGTTAGAGTTTACTTTAAAGTGACACCAAATAATATCCTTATGTTCCATAAATAATCCATACACCTCAACTACTTTATGGCCCTGCATCCTATTTTTTATATAATCAATTCTCACTGTGTTTATCTGCCTCCTTGTAACTTCTTCTGTGAGTTCCTGAACCTCTCCTATTCCCCTCTTTCTTCTGTTTGTTTGGAACAAGCTGTGCACATTGCATGCAGTCACGTGCACTGCTCTATGCACACTTCATATCCCATAGCCTGTAGTTCATCTCAGGAGCGAGCCATAGAGGGTGGCTACATTCTTACATGCAGTCACGTGCACTGCTCTGTGCACACTTCATATCCCATAGCCCGTAATTCATCTCAGGAGCGAGCCAGAGAGGATGGCTACATTCTTACATGCAGTCACGTGCATTGCTCTGTGCACACTTCATATCCCATAGCCCGTAATTCATCTCAGGAGTGAGCCATAGAGGATGGCTACATTCTTACATGCAGTCACGTGCACTGCTCTGTGCACACTTCATATCCCATAGCCCGTAATTCATCTCAGGAGTGAGCCATAGAGGATGGCTACATTCTTACATGCAGTGAGACCATGGAGGACGACCCCCCTATAATCACAGTAGCAAAAAAGAAAAGGAATTTGGAGACCTGGGGGAATCTGTGCGTAAAAAAGTGTTTTTTCTGAGCTAGGACTATACACTATATTGTCAAAAGTATTGGGACGCCTGCCTTTACACACACATGAAGTTTAATGGCATCCCAGTCTTAGTCCGTAGGGTTCAATTTTGAATTGGCCCACCCTTTGCAGCTATAACAGCTTCAAATCTTCTGGGAAGGCTGTCCACAAGGTTTAGGAGTGTCTATGGGAATATTTGACCATTCTTCCAGAAGCACATTTGTGAGGTCAGGCACTGATGTTGGGTGAGAAGGCCTGGCTCGCAGTCTCTGATCTAATTCATCCCAAAGGTGTTTTATCGGGTTGAGGTCAGGACTCTGTGCAGGCCAGTCAAGTTCCTCCACTCCAAACTCGCTTATCCATGTCTTTACAGGCCTTGCTTTGTGCACTGGTCCAAATCATTTGGTGGAGGGGGGTTATGTTGTGGAGTAGTTTTTCAGTGGTTGGGCTTGGCCCCTTAGTTTCAGTGAAGGGAACACTTAAGGCGTCAGCATACCAAAACATTGTGGACAATTTCATTCTCATTTCATGCAAATTCATGCCAACTTTGTGGCAACAGTTTGGGGATGGCCCCTTCCTGTTCCAACATGACTGCGAACCAGTGCACAAACAAGATCCATTAAAGACATGGATGAGCGAGTTTGGGGTAGTGGAACTTGACTGGTCTGCACAGAGTCCTGACCTCAACCTTAGTCCTGACCTCAACACCTTTGGGATGAATTAGAGCAGAGACTGCGAGCCAGGCCTTCACGTCCAACATCAGTGACTGACCTCACAAATGTGCTTCTGGAAAAATGGTCAAACATTCCCATAGACACACTCCTAAACCTTGTGGACAGCCTTCCCAGAAGAGTTGAAGCTGTTATAGCTGCAAAGGGTGGCCAACTCAATATTGAACCCTACAGACTAAGACTGGGATGCCATTAAAGTTTATGTGCTTGTAAAGGCAGACGTCCCAATACTTTTGGTAATATAGTTTAAATATATACTGTATATATATATATATATATATTTTTTTTTTACCAGAGTTTGTCGCTCTAAGCACAGTCTGATTTACCTAATAATATGAATGTAGTAATCTCGGGCACCTTTGCAGCCTGGGAGGAAGATGTGAAGGCTGGAAGCAGTGTATGAATGTAGCTCTGTCATTATTGGCAGGGAGTTTTCCATTCCCCCTCTCTCCCATTCTGCTGCAGGCAGAGAATAGGCTTCCAGCATCATTTACAGGCCACACACATCTACTAGAAAGTGCTGCCCACCCAGATGACGTTGAACGCCATTCTGTTGACTGGGCTGCTGATGGCTTTAGCAGTATTCTCTTGCTGTATGGGGATTATACAAACATGGGGTAGGCTAGGATTTGGGACCTATCTAAAACGTATAAAATTGGAATCATCCAGGATTCATCATGGGAAGAGTCAAGCAAATCCTACAATCCTTGAAGTCTAACAGCTTGCTGTCCGAACCTGATGTCAAAAAGACAAGGGTGTGTAAACTTTTCTCTATCCTACAGAGTGATTAGCAGACTACAATCTAACTCCAAAGCAATGATATTTAATAAATGCTCTCACATAGATGTTTTTATAATTTACATGTATATGGAAATGTCACTTTTTACAGATTGAAGAATAACATTTTACAGGTCTTTATTGAGTATATTACAGTAACTTTTAGCAACTATAGATGGAGTTTAATTTGACAGTGATATAGGGATCATCCCCAACCCTGTTTGCTGGGAAGATAAACTAGATGACCTATTTCACTGCCCTCAAGCCTCTGGCTACTGGGAAGTCAATTATTCAATGGCGGTGTTACTACCCCTACTAAATGTGACTGTTTCCTGCTCAGGGCATGCTGGTTGCTAGGACCCTGGTGGCTGCTAACGTCCAAGTAACCAAGAAGCCAAGGGCTCAGTTTCCTGCATTGACTTCAGTTTGTATTACCATTCACAATTTGGAAAACGTTCAGCCACATTCACTTCTGGAACCTATGCACTTTCTCCCATCACTAGTAGCACCTAGTGACCTTTAACTCTAAGATCTGTTTGCTTCCCGAGGGGGTATGGTGTTCCATTGCTCAGACTAGATGGCCACACACTATACAATTTGATTGTGCAATCTCTTTTAGATTTACCAAAATTATATACCGGGGGGGGGGGACACACCTAATGTATCCAATGAATCTGTGTGACCGGACAGTGCTTAGTTCCGTACCGAGTGATACCCATGAGAAAACCTGCTTCCTGCGTGACAGCGCTGGCCTGTTCCAGTACTCCGCACAATGACATGGGGGGCACTTCCAGGTCTGGGGCATGCACACATGCCACTAGCTACCAGCTCCTGCTGAGATTGGACACAGTGGGAGCCAATCAGCGGGTCCAGGGGACTCAATATCTACTGGGACCCGCCGATCGTTCGGCATACAAGGAGAACAAAGGACGTCCTATGTAAACAAAGCAGACTGACGTTCTGTCAGTAGAGAAGGTAGTGATCCTGTGTTTATGCAAAGCAGGAACACGGATCTCTGCCTTCCCACAGTACAAGCACCTCACACACAGTAACCAAGCACATTTTAGACACACAGTTAACCCTTTGATCACCCCTGATGTTAACTCCTTCCCAGCCAGTATCATTAGTACGGTGGCAGTACATATTTATAGCACTGATCACTGTATTAGTGTTACTGGTTCCCATAAAAAGGGTCACTTAGGGGTTTATTTACTAAAGCCAGAGAGGGCAAAATTTGTCACAATTCTGCAGAGAAAGAAATAAGCTTCTAACCTCAGCTTGTTTAAATAAGCTTTAGCAATAAAACATGGAAGCTGATTGGTTTCTCTGCAGAATTGTTACTCGTTTTGCCCTCTCTAGCTTTAGTACATAAACCCCTTAGGCCCCTATCACGCATGCTATCCGTTTGTTCGTTTTTCATCCATCCGTTGACGGATGAAAAACGTACATCAATGCATTCCTATGGAAAAACGGATGTAAATGGATGATTATTCATTTACATCCCTTTTCATCCACTAAGGGCTCTTTCACACGGTCCGCCTCCGTAGGCAGATCCGTGTTGCTCAGCGGGGATCGATCCGCGATCCCCGCTGAGCCGGGCGGATGACAGCTCCGTCTCCGCTTGCAGAGCGGAGAGGGAGATGTCTCAGCCCCCGCTGCCCTCTATGGGGGATCGGATGAGAGCGGACCGCTTGTCCGCTCTCATCAGATCCGCTCCGCTCCGCTCCGATTACTGAACGGATGGAAAAATAGGGTTTCCATCCGTCCAGATTTCAGCACAGGATCGGATGCGGATGGCAGCGGGTGTCAGCGGAGGTGTCTCCGCTGACACCCGCTGCCCCATAGAGCTGCATGGAGAATCCGATCAGATCCGCCTAAAAAACTGACAGGCGGATCTGATCAGATTGCCTGTGTGAAAGAGCCCTTACGCTTCCATTTTGAACGGATGAAAGCCCTATTTTTCATCCATTAAGAAAACAGATCGGATGAAAAACGGATGACAAAGGATGAAAAACTGATGTTGACTGAAAAAAAACTGATGAGAAAAAACGTGACTGAGCTGATGAAATGAACGGCCTGTATGTGTGAAAGAGGACTTGGTGTCCAATTGTTCCACTGCAATGTCGCAGTCCCTGTAAAAGTCATTGATCGCTGGCATTTCTAGTAAAAAAAAAAAAATTCCATAAATACAGTATTCGTCCCCCTTGAACTTTGCAACATTTTGCCACATTTCAGGCTTCAAACATAAAGATATAAAACTGTAATTTTTTGTGAAGAATCAACAACAAGTGGGACACAACCATGAAGTGGAACGAGATTTATTGGATATTTCAAACTTTTAACAAATAAAAAACTGAAAAATTGGGCGTGCAAAATTATTAAGGCCCTTTACTTTTAGTGCAGCAAACTCTCTTCAGAAGTTCAGTGAGGATCTCTGAATGATCCAATGTTGACCTAAATGACTAATGATGATAAATAGAATCCACCTGTGTGTAATCAAGTCTCCGTATAAATGCACCTGCACTGTGATAGTCTCAGAGGTCCGTTTAAAGTGCAGAGAGCATCATGAAGAACAAGGAACACACCAGGCAGGTCCGAGATACTGTTGTGGAGAAGTTTAAAGCCGGATTTGGATACAAAAAGATTTCCCAAGCTTTAAACATCCCAAGGAGCACTGTGCAAGCGATAATATTGAAATGGAAGGAGTATCAGACCACTGCAAATCTAGGAAGACCTGGCCGTCCCTCTAAACATTCAGCTCATACAAGGAGAAGACTGATCAGAGATGCAGCCAAGAGGCCCATGATCACTCTGGATGAACTGCAGAGATCTACAGCTGAGTTGGTAGACTCTGTCCATAGACACAGGGCTGGTGCTAGACTATTTTGCGCCCTAGGCAAGACCAGCTACTTGCAACCCCCCCCCCCCCCCAAAAAAAACAAAAAACGTTAAAACATTTTTAAAACACGGTCACTGCACTATGGGTAATCAGGGTTTTGGGTAGAAATGCATCTGTGGTGTCACTGGAAAAAAAAAATTGTCCCTGCATCCTTGGTGTCACTGAAATAAAAAAATCCCTGCATTGGTGGTTTCACTGGAAGGAGAAATGTCCTTGTCTCCGTGTTGCCACTGGAAGAAAAACATTGTCCCTGCGTCCACCGTATATGATGTGCACCAGTAAATTTAAGGGGCTTGGGTGGTAGGAAGCTGGCAGTGGGGTACAGGGGGGATGAAGATGACAGGGGGTGGGATGGTGGGAAGATGACAGGGAGGATGAAGATGACAGGGAGGATGAAGATGACAGGGGGTGGGATGGTGGGAAGCTGACAGGGAAGATGAAGATGACAGGGGGGTTGAAGATGACAGGGGTGGGGTGGTAGAAAGCTGATGGGGGATGAAGATGACAGGGGTGGGGTGGTAGAAATCTGATGGGGGGATGAAGATGACAGGGGGTGGGATGGTAGGAAGCTGACAGGGGGGATGAAGATGACAGTGGGGTACAGGGGGATGAAGATGACAGGGTGGATGAAGATGACAGGGGGTGGAATGGTAGGAAGCTGACAGGGGGGTGAAGATGACAGGGAGGGTGAAGATGACAGAGGTGGGATGGTAGGAAGATGACAGGGGGGATGAAGATGACAGTGGGGTACAGGGGGATGAAGAGGACAGGGGGATGAAGATGACAGGAGGTGGAATGGTAGGAAGCTGACAGGGGGGATGAAGATGACAGGGGTGGGATGGTAGGAAGCTGACAGGGGGAATGAAGATGACAGGGGTGGGATGGTAGGAAGATGACAGGGGGGATGAAGATGACAGGGGGTGGGATGGTAGGAAGCTGATGGGGGATGAAGATGACAGGGGGTGGGATGGTAGGAAGATGACAGTGGGGTAAATATTTTAATGCTTTATTAAATATAGCATTTAAAAAAATGTAAACCGATGAATGACACTTTCACTGATTTAGGATGCAGAGAGACTTGCAGCGGAGCGCAGCACTGGACAGGGGAGCGGTAGCTGCCAAAGTTAACTTTTCCTATTAACAAGCTGGTGATTGATTGCTTGCTCGGACTGCCTAGCAATCAATCACCAGCCTTTTAATAGGAAAAGTAAACTCTGGCAGCTCCCGCCCAACCCTGAGTTTGTAATGGGGCTTCTAATTGGCCAACTGCTGGCATCAAATCACCCTAGCTCCCACTCTGCTTTTTCTTGGATAGGACGGCAAGCCACTGCTGGTAGTTCTTCACCATCCTGTGCCCAAATCCTCGCCTTCCCAGAATATCCTAGCCCAATTTATATTCTATTATATATATATATATATATATATATATATATATATATATATATATACAGTATTATATAAATTTTCTGCACTTTACTGATGTTCTTTAAAGAAGGCAGTGACACATCACATAGGCATACATTGCTATACACAAAAGTGGATAAGCTGTAGCAGTGATTTGTAAAAGCGGCACATTGCACATTACTGATAAGCCACCTTGCCTTAGTATCCCTCTCTCTTTGGGATCACCATAGTTGGGACCCATCTCCCTGTATACTAAATCTGTATCATTCTGCTCTGTTCACTCGGAGATTCACAAGAATCCTTCTCTTTCAGCCGAGATTACCAAGGTGCCTTCTATTGTATATACCAGTCTCTCCGTCTCCTACTCCATAGCTCTACCAGCTAGGTATGCTCCCAGATGTTACTCTCTTACTCCCCAGAGTCATTAGAATTTAATCAGAGGGCTCTGACCCATTGGGCTTTATGCATCTAGCTCACAACTCTCTTCATATCATTCCAGAGATAGGACTGCTGTAGCTGCACCTCTAGATTCTGTACACTTCTCCCAGGTGTCAGTAGAAGTCCCAGGGGCATTAGTACTCATATCCGAGAACACAAGCCTGGTCTAAAAGGTCTAGTTAGACCATGTTCCCAGGCTAGTTAGACCATGTTTCGAGTCAGGATGACTACAGCTGCTTTTTCAAGGTATTGGACTATCTCAATTGGGCCTCCTGTCCTGTACAGGGCCTTCAGATTGCTGACTTTTCAGGTTTGTGGGGTGTTTGGCTCTCATACAAGAACTGCACTAGGCTCTTGCCATCCTAGCATATAATTGGCACTAACTCCACCCATTACATACTACAGGAAGACTTTGTCTAAAAGGGAACCTAACACAGATTTACATAATTCTCTTTTACCACAAACCTAGTGGCAGACTAGATGACTGCACCTGCTTACAAGTGCATCAGATGGTCTGAGAACTTGCAAATTTTGTAGCTTGAGGAACAATCCCACAGTGAGAGGACCTGATTTTTTTTATTTGAGACAGAACCTACATAGACCTCTGTTAGGGAGGATCCCAGTAGGTCCTAGCCCTGGATTAGCCAGTGATTGGGTAGAAATTACCCCGTCTTTTATTTTTGGTGAAATATCTTCCCATCTATGGCCAGCCCTAAAGGCAGAAAGTATAATTAATTAATGAGCAATGGATTGCTGCGCAGGTCACTTTGACAGAAGATACTTTTCTTCATCTCTTATTCCTCCTTGTGAGTAAGTCAGCTAGGTTAGATGCTTTTAACAGATCCCATTCCCACAACAACGCATTTTAAAGGCTCTGTGACCTGGATATTTCCTTGAGATAACACTGATCTAATCAGAATACAGAGTTCATCCTTGCGCACAGTGTTCCATTCAATTCCCCCAGGTCCCTGTCATCCTCAAAGGGACAATACAGTGCTTTAGGCAGTACCAGAGAGACAGACAGGAGAACCAGAGAGACAGACAGATACTAGAGAGACAGAAAGGGGCACCACAGAGACAGACAGGTGCTAGATAGAAAAGGCATGAGCACCAGAGAGGCAGACATACTAGAGACACAGACAGGTGCACCATAGAGACAGACAGAGACCAGAGAGACAGAAAGAGACCAGAGAGATAGACAGATACTAGAGACACAGAAAGGTGCACCATAGAGACAGACAGAGACCAGAGAGACAGACAGGTGCACCAGAGAGATAGACAGATACTAGAGACACAGAAAGGTGCACCATAGAGACAGACAGAGACCAGAGAGACAGACAGGTGCACCAGAGAGATAGACAGATACTAGAGACACAGAAAGGTGCACCATAGAGACAGACAGAGACCAGAGAGACAGACGGGTGCACCAGAGAGATAGACAGATACTAGAGACACAGAAAGGTGCACCATAGAGACAGACAGAGACCAGAGAGACAGACAGGTGCACCAGAGAGATAGGCAGATACTAGAGAGACAGAAAGGGGCACCACAGAGACAGACAGGTACTAGATAAAAAAGGCATGAGCACCAGAAAGGCAGACAGGAGTTCCATAAACAGACAGGTACTAGATAGAAAGGCAGGAGAACCAGAGAGACAGACAGATACTAGAGACACAGACAGGTGCACCATAGATACAGAGAGAGACCAGAGAGACAGACAGGTGCACCAGAGAGATAGACAGATACTAGAGAGACAGACAGGAGCACCATAGAGACAGACAGATACTAGAGAGGCAGACAGGTGAACCAGAGAGACAGACAGATACTAGAGACACAGACAGGTGCACCATAGAGACAGACAGAAATCAGAGAGACAGACAGGTGCACCATAAAGATAGACAGATACTAGAGAGACAGACAGGAGCACCATAGAGACAGACCGATACTAGAGAGACAGACAGGTCAACCAGAGAGACAGACAGATAATAGAGAGACAGACATGAGCACCATAGAGACAGACAGATACTAGAGAGACAAATAGGTGCACCATAAAGACAGACAGATACTAGAGAGACAGAGGGGCACCATAGAGACAGACAGATACTAGAGAGACATACAGAAGCACATAGAGACAGACAGGAGCACCAAAGAGACAGACAGATTCACCAGAATACACAGGTACTAGATAGAAAGGCAGGCGCACAACAGAGACAGACAGTAGTTCAATAGACAGCGAGGTACTAGATAGAAAGGCAGGAGCACCAGAGAGACATACAGGAGAACCAGAGACAGGCAGAAACCTCATAGAGGCATACAGGAGCACCAAATGTAGAAAGATACTAGAGAGACAAACAGGAGCACCAGAGAGGCAGACAGGTGCACCAGACAGACACAGGTACTAGATAGAAAGGCAGGAGCACCATAGAGACAGACAGGAGCACTAGAGAGACAGACAGGTGAACCATAGACTGTACAGTTCATATTCCTATCGTGCACCTTCTTGGTTTGTAGGCACCTGTATACTGGGTGCTGAAGCGATCACCAGCCGGCCACTGGTTCAGTTACAAGTAAATATATATTCGCCAGCACACCAAGAATCTTGCAAAAGCAGTCCAAAAACTTTATTCCAGAGAAGATCACATAAAAAAAATATAGTGCAACGTTTCGGAAGCCACACAGGACCCCTTCGTCATTACATGCCTGACGAAGGGGTCCTGCGTGGCTCCGAAACGTTGCACTATATTTTTTTATAGAGACAGACAGGAGCACCAGAAAGACAGACAGGTGTACCATCAAGACAGACAGATACTAGAGAAACAGACAGATACAAAAGAGACAGACAGGAGCATCAGAAATATAGACAGGAGCACCAGACACAAAAACAGACAGACAGATACTAGAGAGACAGACAAGAGCACCAGAGAGACAGACAGGAGCACCAGACAGAAAAACAGACAGATACTAGAGAGATAGACAGGAGCACCAGAGAGACAGACAAGGGCACCAGAGACAGACTGGTACTAGAGAGACAGACAGGAGAACAAGAGAGGCAGACAGGTACTGCTGCGACAGGTGGCAGTGGTAGGCACAAACAGTTACCGTCATTGATAGAGAGAAAATCTGAGGTTGTTAGGAATAAGGATGACCTCAGGTTTGTCCAAACTTGGGTTCTAACCAAACCCAGAAGGAAGCCGTCTCTCCTGCCCAATTAACTACAGTCAGGGCATTCCTCGCAGTGGCATGCTCAGAGGGGGATGCTTGTGACATCTTGACTTAATATGGCCTAGTGTGAACGGAAAATGCCCTGGTCGCAGTTGACTGTGCGCAGTGGGTCGGAAAGACAAATTCTTGTGTTCAAATCCAACCTGAGCTCAACCTTGGGAGCTGTTGAGGCAAATAGAAGCTTGCAAGGCAAACAATACCAGATACATGTGCTTTATTAAAACCTGTAATTAGAGAATAGTGCCAAACTCTTTGTAAATTCCAGAAATTAAAAACTTTAGTAATAAAATGTTATGTGAACCTAGCCCAAAGCTGTATATGGTGTTATGGAACAATATGATTCTCATGGACAGCTTCAGCGACATCTCATGCTGCCATCACATATTTTCCATGAGTAATAAATTGCTTAAATGTTACAATATTTTATAATATAAAGGTTACTAGGCATGGTGGGTGGTGTACAAGGTAGAAAGATGGACTCCAGTCACTTTTAGGCTCCATGTACACGGGACGTTGTTAAAAGTCCCTTTGAATGCTGGAATTTTTAGGACGTTTGAAACGTCCGTTCGGTCGCGTTTGTACCCGCGTTTAGCGGCGTTTGCGGGCGTTTGCGTTTAGAAGCGTTCCTAGAGGTCAAAAAAATGATTCCCCTTTAAAATGGAAAAACGCGAATGCTAAACGCGGGTCATCGCGTTTGTGCATTTGTAACGCCGGGAAACACACGTTTGAACGCAAATAATTGCGTTCTAAAAAAAGTCCCTGAACGCAACTGCCTGCAAATGACTGTAAACGACCTGGTGTACATGGACAGATAAGATAAAATGTAGATGGGTTCAGGGGCTTCTGAAAAAAACGCCCAACTGCTCCTAAACGGCCATTTCCAGCGTCCCGTGTACATGGAGCCTTATGCTTAAACAAAGAGAGAGGGATAGGGCAAGGGACACCCTTAGGCCTCTTTCACACGGAGTGGACCGTATTGCGATCCGCTCCGGCACTTTTTTTTTTTACGGACACAGATGACACTTGTGTCATCCAGTCCGTATGTCCACATATCATCCCATCCATTTGCGGATGATATACGGACAAAATATATGTCTATGGGTTTGCGGAGGTCAGCGGATGACACCGCTGACATCCGATTTTGCGCCCTTTCCGTTGTTTAAACGGAAGAAAAAATAGGGTTCTGTTCCGTTCCAAAAAACGGAACAGAACCGAAAGGACGCAAATCGGATGACATCCGCTGACATCCGCAATGCCATTGACATGCATTATGTCCGTATATCACCCACAAACGTATGGGGTGATATACAGACATACGGAACGCCCATGTGAAAGAGGCCTTAGTCAAAAACGGCAAAATTGTGAAAGAATTCTCTGATCAGGGGCGTAACTACAGGGGATGCAGGGGTTGCAATCGCTACCGGGCCCCATGCTCCAGGGGGCCCGGTAGCAAACCAGTGGGTGAACTTCCAGGATCGCAAAGGTCACACTTGCGACCGGACCCTGGCATTGCACCACTGTGGAGAGGCCCCAAGATTGCAGGAAGGGGGCCCACTGCAGAACATGTGAAAGAATCCTGCTGCGGGACCATAATAAAAGGCCATGCAACGAGTGTAAAGAGCCCCAGGATTAGTGGGAAGAGCCCTGGGCTTGAAGGTAAGGGCCCCGGCCAGGGGTCTGGGGGGCCCTTCACGGTTTCTTGCATCAGGGCCCTGAAGGTTCTAGTTACGCCTCTGTCCCTGATATTTTCTATTTTCTGTTATAAAACATATCAGATACAAGAAATCTACTTTCTTCATAAATTGAGGCCAAAATGTCTTTATTTCTGGTGAGTAGGGGTACAAGAGGGGAGTGTGGTACCGTTGCACTGATGAGCACCTTCCAGCACCAAGAAAATAAGCACCTTATTTGAGAACATTGGCACAGTTTTGGACTTTCTTATGGACTGTTATACTACACTTCTTGAATAGATTAGAGTTTTTTTTTTATTCACAAGAGTTTTTTTTAATACTTAGTGCATTTCTTTGTATATATATATATATATATATATATATATATATATATATATATATATATATATATTTTATATATATATTTTTGCAGTTTGATATAAATGTGGAACTATTGCATTTAGCACTTTCTATATAGCACTGTCAGCACTTTATATATATTTATTTGTTTAAATTACTGCTGTGATTTCACTTTTAAGCCAGCGCTGTGATCACTAATCTTTTTTTCAGTTAATTCCCCTATTGGGTGAACAGCAGCTGCTCATTGTTCTTAAAATATTGACCAAGCGCGGGTTTTTTTTATCATTATTTAAATGTGTAACTAACCATGTGTAATGTGGGTAATGTGTGCTGCTTTTTACTAAATACCTCTTTTGTTTCTTCTCCCTGCTTTGCAAGGATAAGCAACAGAGAGATTGTTCCCTCTGTACAGAGCCCTATGTTGATTGTCAACACAGGGGTCTGGGCTGTGATTGGACACAGCCGATCAGCAGGGGGTCTGGGCTGTGATTGGACACAGCCGATCAGCAGGTCCCAACCATGAATCATCGGCTGGGACATACTGACTAGGTCCTGTTGTGTTCACTTACAGCAGAGCCGGCAGGCGGGGGTGCAAACGCATGCCCTGAACCCAGAAGAAAGCTGCTATCTACAGGTACGTTACTGTGCCTGTACAAGCCGCCGTTTATGTACTGTGGCAGGTTGGTAAGCGGTTAAAATAGCATCTGCAGCAACTGACAGTGTGAGCCGAGGAGAGCCAAATAACGGCACTTCCTCATTTACATGTGACCGGCTGTGATTGGACACAGCCAATCACATGGGTAAAGAGTCACTGGTACCCCCAAAAGTGTCAAAAATGTCAGTTAGGGGTCCGATCTGTCCGCCGCAATGTGGCAGTCCCGCTGTCCCGTGAAAAAACCATACCCGTGAGAAAACCATACCCTTGTCACTTCCGATGCACCTACGGAGGGTATGGATTTCTCACAGTAGTGTGTGTAATGTTATACTTGCCGCGATTACATTAAAGAGGTTGTAAACCCTCTTGTATAACTTTTACCTATAGGTAAGCCTATATTAAGGCTTACCTATAGGTGCTATAAATATCTCCCAAACTTGCACCGTTTAGGAGATATTTACAGCTCAAACTGCCGATGACGTCATCGGCACAGGCGCTCTGAGGGAACGGCCACCCGTGCCGTTCCTTCAGAGCTCAGTGCCGTGAACGGCGGCTCCCGCGCGCATGCGCGGGAGTGATGTAATCGCGCCTCCGGCCAATCAGATGGCCGGAGGACGCGAACCCGGAAGCGGGACGGCAGGACATGTCGCCGTCCTGTCGCTGAGGTGGCGGCACGGCGGGTGCTTCGTTTTAAGGTAAGTACTCGGTTTTTTTTTTTTTACTTTACTTCCTCTTTAAAACAGCTCCTCTGCAACATCAGTTATCTCCGCTCCTACCCCTGTCACTTTCCTCATCTCAGCTAATAAATATAAAAGCGGATCATGGAGCCGAGATCGCCGTCACTTTACATTTCATACACCTGCCGCCGCTTTTATATTTATTAGCCGAGATCAGGGAAGTGTCAGGGATAGGAGGGGAGATTATTGATGTTGCAGCCGAACTGTTTTCATGTAACCGCCGCAAGTATAACATTACACACAGTGCCGTGACAATTTCATACCCTCCGAGCATGCGTACTTGTGAACTTCTCTGCTGTGCAATGACGGGGCTCTGAGCATGCGCACGGCTATGCTGCTCAGCTGTTTCAGACAGGAAGTGACGAGGGTATGCAATTCTAACGAGGTATGTTTTTCTAACGTTACACCGCTAAAAATCGCAGATCGCCGCCATTACTAGTAAAAAAAAAAAACAATAAAAATGACATAAATCTTTCCCGTAGTTTGCAGACGCGATAACTTTTGCGCAAACCAATTAAAATACTCTTATTGCCATTTTTTACCAAAAATATGTAGCAGAAAACAAATTGCCCTAAAATGTTAAATAATTTTGATTTTTACATTTTTTTTTTTGGGAAGGTTATATAGCAGAATGTGAAAAATAGTTTTTTTTTTTCTTTTCAGAATTGTCGCTCTTTTTATGTTTATAGCACAAAAAATAAAAATCGCACAGGTGATCAAATACCACCAAAAGTAAGCCCTGTTTGTGGGGGAAAAAGGACATCAATCTTATTTGGGTACAGCGCCGCACGGCCGCACAATTGTTCGTTAAAGTAACGCAGTGCCGAATCGCAAAATATGGCCTGGTCATTAAGGGGAAAATGTTCCAGTCCAGAAGTGGTTAATGTATGTTGTGTATGGCGTGACTTTAACATTTGAAAATGAAAGCTGTTAGCTGATTGGTTTCTATCCCTGGTACAGTCACCCCGCACATGACTGCAGGTGAGGATTAGTCAGGGAGGATAACCGCTCTGCATGCATCACTTCCACCCCAGGTGATGGATTGGCCTGAGAGAATGCCGCTTGCTGATTGGCTGTCTCAATCACCTCAGCCCCCTCCTCATTGCACGCTCACACGTCTCCTCCAGCATGGGTGCACGCGCACAGTCACTGTTCTAGCTTGCCTGTCAGTGAGGGAGTTCGCGGGAACGCGCTCCATTGCACCTCCCCCCCAGATCCAGCTGATGAGTCCTGATGTCAGTCCCGGTGGTGTGTGTCCCCGGTGGAGGAGGTGTAATACCGGCACAGGGGGTTATCCGAGGAGGCTCATCCCCTGACTGCTCCCTATACTCCCCTGTGTACCCGATACAAACACGTGAGTAATCAATCTTCTCCTGGGAGCAGAGCATCCATGGATGGGGGAGGGGAGGGGGTACCATTACAACCAGCCTGCTGACCGCTATAGTAAAGGACTGATTGCTGTGCCAGGGACCGACCGCTGTGCTGAAGGACTAATCCCTGCGCCAGGGACTGACTGCTGTGCTTAAGGACTAATCCATGTGCCAGGGACTGACCACTGTGCTAAAGGACTAACCGCTGTGCCAGGGACCAACCTCTGTGCTTAGTGACTGATTGCTGTGCCAGGGACCAACTGCTGTGTCAGGGACCAACCTCTGTGCTTAGGGACTGATTGCTGTGCCAGGGACCAACTGCTGTGTCAGGGACCAACCTCTGTGCTTAGGGACTGATTGATGTGCCAGGGACAACTGCTGTGCTAAAGGACTGATCGCTGTGCTAGGGACCGACTGCTATGCCAGGGACGACTGCTGTGCTAAAGGAATGATGGCTATGCTAGGGACAGATCACTATGTTAAGGACTGATTGCTGTGCTAGGGACCGACTGCTATGCCAGGGACGACTGCTGTGCTAAAGGAATGATGGCTGTGCTAGGGACAGATCACTATGTTAAGGAATGATGGCTGTGCTAGGGACAGATCACTATGTTAAGGAATGATGGCTGTGCTAGGGACAGATCACTATGTTAAGGAATGATGGCTGTGCTAGGGACTGATCATAGTTCTAATGACAGCTGCTGATCTCTGTGCACACATGTACTAGTGACAGCTGCTGACCACTGTCCTCCTGTGCACACATCTGCTGCTGACATTGAGATGAATGGGCAGAGCTCTCTAGGACCCGGCTGTCTCTTCCTGGGGGTGGGGGAGGAGGAGGAGGAGGCTGATCTTGTGTCTTATTTTCCTTTAAACTCAGCCTGCCTTCCTCAGTCTGGTCTGTGATTGGAGGTGTGCAGGGATAGTGGTAGAGTGATTGGAGGTGGGGGTACACTAGAGGTGACCCTGTGCCTGCTATAGACCCCTCCTGATCTCCTCCTTCCATACAGAGATGGATGGCTGAGTGTTCTCTGACACTGCGGGAGTCACTGGTAACTGATCACCTCATTGCTGCACACCGGTGACACCGCTCCGTCTATGAACAGGTATGTACACTATGGCCACAACTCTCTTCTTTTTTTGGATTGAGTAGGAAAGGGTTAAATTATAATTAAAGGCAAAATGTTTTATTACTTTTTTCCTATTATGGATTAAGTAATGGAGGGTTATGACCCCTGTCAGATTTTTGTTTTCCCATCTGTCTCATTGGGGAGTTTTCCCTTCAATTCCTGTCCCATCACCAAAACAAGGGAGCCTCTGATTGTCCCTTTTGGAAGATTTCTCCTGTATTTTTCTTTTGTTGATAACCCAACATTTGGGATTTACTTTCACTTTCAATCATAATGGTATATAGGAGAGATAGAGAGAGGGTGAATGTCCCTAACGGGGGCACAGACAGCAATAACAGGGGCTCTAATCCCTCTCCACCCTGTCCAAAGCTAAAAAAAAGTTTTGCCTGTAACGATTATTTAAGTGGAAGATGGGAAAGGATTAAAGATAAAGAATGTGTATGCTCACTAAGTGATTTCATTGGCTGCTGAATGTGCAGGGGGTGTCCCTTGAACGGTCTGTAAGGTTGTGCCTGAGATCCACTATCAGAGTGACCTCCAGCCTGGGTTCTCATGTCGGTTTTTGGTTGTCACATTGGTAGCAGTCTGATGACTCCATAGTACATTTCCTCTTATTAGGTCCCAAAAAACAGAAGCTGCACACCAGGTCTGTGCTTAAAGCTGAACTCCAGGGGGGAAAAGGAAACATTCTCTCTTGCAGTGGGGTTCCCAGCCCCGCAACACTTTAGGTGTTCCATTTATTATTTATTACATCTATTTATATAACACTGAACAATTCCGTACTGCTTTACATATATTGTACAATTACATCAGTCCTGCCTTCCAGGAGCTTACAGTCCAAGGCTCCATTCACAGAAGGCAATTTGGAATCGCAGGCAGACTTGCTACGATTCTACCCACTATTTCAAATCGCTGCAAAACGCACCGTGCTACCTCTCCCTTTAATACCTGTACTAACCAACCTGTGTAGGAAAGATGTATATCATTTTGAGGCCGCTCCAGTCTGGTGTTCATGAGTGGGGGCTGCAGGGGAGAGGAGAGAGTGCTCGACAGCAGCTAGTAAAGTCTGGGAGCGGTGACGTCACCCATAGGCTCCTACGGCCCACCCATTATCAGCCCTGCTCTTCTCCTCTCCCCTGCAGCAGGGCTGGCTGACACAGGAACCGGATCACATGATCACATTAGCCCACAAACTACAATGATCCATTTTAGTGTGCCTAGTGTTTTACATCTCAAGGCACTATGCATACCCTTTTGTTTTTTTTTTTGTTTTTTTTTTTTGAGGACCAGTTCACCTCACCTGCAGTCCAATGCATTATTTTTCTGCATCAAGAACGCATGGAAAGTAGGTTATATGGTTCCCAATGGCAAAGTTCACACTAGTGCAGTTCCAGAAAATAAAAAAGTAGAAAATGCTGCACTTTCAGCACTGGAATGCGGTAAAAACGCACCAGCATGCCCCGGAATGCATCAAAAACACCCCAGACCGCAGTACAGTGAAAAATAAAATAAAGAAAAGCATCCGGAAATGCGTTAAAGAAACGCATTCAGAACTGATCTGGAGTGCATTTTTGTTGTGTGAAGCAGCCCTAGACATATCATTCATATCTAAGCACACCGTGTTATGGACTTTGATAGAGACTTCAGGTGAGCTCCAGTGCGGTGCCGATAAATACAGATAGACTTCAGGTGAGCTCCAGTGCGGTGCCGATAAATACAGATAGACTTCAGGTGAGCTCCAATGCGGTGCCGATAAATACAGATGGAGACTTCAGGTGAGCTCCAGTGGGGTGCCGATAAATACAGATGGAGACTTCAGGGGAGCTCCAGTGTGGTTCCGATAAATACAGATAGAGACTTCAGGGGAGCTCCAGTGTGGTGCCGATAAATACAGATAGAGACTTCAGGTGAGCTCCAGTGTGGTGCCGATAAATACAGATAGAGACTTCAGGCGAGCTCCAGTGTGGTGCCGATAAATACAGATAGAGACTTCAGGGGAGCTCCAGTGTGGTGCCGATAAATACAGATAGAGATTTCAGGTGAGCTCCAGTGTGGTGCCGATAAATACAGATAGAGACTTCAGGGGAGCTCCAGTGTGGTTCCGATAAATACAGATAGAGACTTCAGGCGAGCTCCAGTGTGGTGCCGATAAATACAGATAGAGACTTCAGGCGAGCTCCAGTGTGGTGCCGATAAATACAGATAGAGACTTCAGGTGAGCTCCAGTGCGGTGCCGATAAATACAGATGGAGACTTCAGGTGAGCTCCAGTGTGGTGCCGATAAATACAGATGGAGACTTCAGGGGAGCTCCAGTGCGGTGCCGATAAATACAGATGGAGACTTCAGGTGAGCTCCAGTGTGGTGCCGATAAATACAGATAGAGACTAAAGGGGAGCTCCAGTTTGGTGCCGATAAATACAGATAGAGACTTCAGGTGAGCTCCATTGTGGTGCAGATAAATACAGATAGAGACTTCAGGTGAGCTCCAGTGTGGTGCAGATAAATACAGATAGACTTCAGGTGAACTCCAGTGCGGTGCCGATAAATACAGATGGAGACTTCAGGCGAGCTCCAGTGTGGTGCCGATAAATAGAGATATAGACTTCAGGTGAGCTCCAGTGCGGTGCCGATAAATACAGATGGAGACTTCAGGTGAGCTCCAGTGGGGTGCCGATAAATACAGATAGAGACTTCAGGGGAGCTCCAGTGTGGTTCCGATAAATACAGATGGAGACTTCAGGTGAACTCCAGTGCGGTGCCGATAAATACAGATGGAGACTTCAGGTGAACTCCAGTGCGGCGCCGATAAATACAGATAGAGACTTCAGGCGAGCTCCAGTGTGGTTCCGATAAATACAGATAGAGACTTCAGGCGAGCTCCAGTGTGGTTCCGATAAATACAGATGGACTTCAGGCGAGCTCCAGTGTGGTTCCGATAAATACAGATAGAGACTTCAGGCGAGCTCCAGTGTGGTGCAGATAAATACAGATAGAGACTTCAGGTGAGCTCCAGTGTGGTTCCGATAAATACAGAT
Organism: Pelophylax lessonae; assembly: GCF_965119305.1. NCBI lineage: Eukaryota > Metazoa > Chordata > Amphibia > Anura > Ranidae > Pelophylax > Pelophylax lessonae. Next base: position 141,477,122 of record NC_138770.1, on the reverse strand, counting down.
AGAGACTTCAGGCGAGCTACAGTGTGGTTCCGATAAATACAGATGGACTTCAGGCGAGCTCCAGTGTGGTTCCGATAAATACAGATAGAGACTTCAGGTGAGCTCCAGTGTGGTTCCGATAAATACAGATAGAGACTTCAGGGGAGCTCCAGTGTGGTGCAGATAAATACAGATAGACTTCAGGTGAACTCCAGTGCGGTGCCGATAAATACAGATGGAGACTTCAGGCGAGCTCCAGTGTGGTGCCGATAAATACAGATAGAGACTTCAGGTGAACTCCAGTGCGGTGCAGATAAATACAGATGGAGACTTCAGGGGAGCTCCAGTGCGGTGCCGATAAATACAGATAGAGACTTCAGGTGAGCTCCAGTGCGGTGCAGATAAATACAGATGGAGACTTCAGGGGAGCTCCAGTGTGGTGCCGATAAATACAGATAGAGACTTCAGGCGAGCTACAGTGCGGTGCCGATAAATACAGATAGAGACTTCAGGGGAGCTCCAGTGTGGTGCAGATAAATACAGATAGACTTCAGGTGAAATCCAGTGCGGTGCCGATAAATACAGATGGACTTCAGGCGAGCTCCAGTGCGGTGCAGATAAATACAGATAGACTTCAGGCGAGCTCCAGTGTGGTGCCGATAAATACAGATAGAGACTTCAGGTGAGCTCCAGTGTGGTGCAGATAAATACAGATGGAGACTTCAGGGGAGCTCCAGTGTGGTGCCGATAAATACAGATAGAGACTTCAGGTGAGCTCCAGTGTGGTGCCGATAAATACAGATAGAGACTTCAGGGGAGCTCCAGTGTGGTTCCGATAAATACAGATAGAGACTTCAGGCGAGCTCCAGTGTGGTGCCGATAAATACAGATAGAGACTTCAGGGGAGCTCCAGTGTGGTGCCGATAAATACAGATAGAGATTTCAGGTGAGCTCCAGTGTGGTGCCGATAAATACAGATAGAGACTTCAGGGGAGCTCCAGTGTGGTTCCGATAAATACAGATAGAGACTTCAGGCGAGCTCCAGTGTGGTGCCGATAAATACAGATAGAGACTTCAGGCGAGCTCCAGTGTGGTGCCGATAAATACAGATGGAGACTTCAGGTGAGCTCCAGTGTGGTGCCGATAAATACAGATAGAGACTAAAGGGGAGCTCCAGTTTGGTGCCGATAAATACAGATAGAGACTTCAGGTGAGCTCCAGTTTGGTGCCGATAAATACAGATAGAGACTTCAGGTGAGCTCCAGTGTGGTGCCGATTAAATACAGATAGAGACTTCAGGCGAGCTCCAGTGTGGTGCCGATAAATACAGATGGAGACTTCAGGTGAGCTCCAGTGTGGTGCCGATAAATACAGATAGAGACTAAAGGGGAGCTCCAGTGTGGTGCCGATAAATACAGATAGAGACTAAAGGGGAGCTCCAGTTTGGTGCCGATAAATACAGATAGAGACTTCAGGTGAGCTCCAGTGTGGTGCCGATTAAATACAGATAGAGACTTCAGGCGAGCTCCAGTGCGGTGCCGATAAATACAGATAGAGACTTCAGGTGAGCTCCAGTGCGGTGCCGATAAATACAGATAGAGACTTCAGGGGAGCTCCAGTGTGGTGCCGATAAATACAGATAGAGACTTCAGGGGAGCTCCAGTGTGGTTCCGATAAATACAGATAGAGACTTCAGGCGAGCTCCAGTGTGGTGCCGATAAATACAGATAGAGACTTCAGGGGAGCTCCAGTGTGGTGCCGATAAATACAGATAGAGATTTCAGGTGAGCTCCAGTGTGGTGCCGATAAATACAGATAGAGACTTCAGGGGAGCTCCAGTGTGGTTCCGATAAATACAGATAGAGACTTCAGGCGAGCTCCAGTGTGGTGCCGATAAATACAGATAGAGACTTCAGGCGAGCTCCAGTGTGGTGCCGATAAATACAGATGGAGACTTCAGGTGAGCTCCAGTGTGGTGCCGATAAATACAGATAGAGACTAAAGGGGAGCTCCAGTTTGGTGCCGATAAATACAGATAGAGACTTCAGGTGAGCTCCAGTTTGGTGCCGATAAATACAGATAGAGACTTCAGGTGAGCTCCAGTGTGGTGCCGATTAAATACAGATAGAGACTTCAGGCGAGCTCCAGTGTGGTGCCGATAAATACAGATGGAGACTTCAGGTGAGCTCCAGTGTGGTGCCGATAAATACAGATAGAGACTAAAGGGGAGCTCCAGTGTGGTGCCGATAAATACAGATAGAGACTAAAGGGGAGCTCCAGTTTGGTGCCGATAAATACAGATAGAGACTTCAGGTGAGCTCCAGTGTGGTGCCGATTAAATACAGATAGAGACTTCAGGCGAGCTCCAGTGCGGTGCCGATAAATACAGATAGAGACTTCAGGTGAGCTCCAGTGCGGTGCCGATAAATACAGATAGAGACTTCAGGGGAGCTCCAGTGTGGTGTCGATAAATACAGATGGAGACTTCAGGCGAGCTACAGTGTGGTGCCGATAAATACAGATAGAGACTTCAGGGGAGCTCCAGTGTGGTGCAGATAAATACAGATAGACTTCAGGTGAGCTCCAGTGTGGTTCCGATAAATACAGATGGAGACTTCAGGTGAGCTCCAGTGCGGTGCCGATAAATACAGATGGAGACTTCAGGTGAGCTCCAGTGTGGTTCCGATAAATACAGATGGAGACTTCAGGTGAGCTCCAGTGCGGTGCCGATAAATACAGACATGCTGCTTTTTTCCGCACCTCTTCACTCATGGTTACCAGAGCACATAAACAAAAAATGGTTTTCTGTGTGCCCTTTCTGAGACCTGCGTTGATCAGATGGAGAAAGACGCAGGTTTCTGCACATGGTGTGAGCAAGTTCCCCCCCACACACATTACGATGTGCTTGTACGCTTTCCCTTTGATCTACCAAAAACGGTGGCACATAGGCCTGCCTGATTGAATAGAAAGTGATCAGTTATGTTAGGTAGGTGCTCATATTACATGGTTTTGGTAAATATAAAGTGGATTGTATGGGCAGATTGTAATACGTTTTGACCCTTTGGCCCTCTTTCACACAGGGCAGATTCCAACTGCGATCTGCTTGCTGATCAGAGGATCTCTCAGCTGATCCCTGCTGAGCTGGTGGATGACAGGTCTGTCCTTTCTGCTTATGCAGAGCAGATACGGACACAGCCCACTCGCCTCTATGGACTGTCTGATGTAAACAGACCAGCTGTCCGTTTAGCCCACTCGCCTCTATGGACTGTCTGATGTAAACAGACCAGCTGTCCGTTTACCCCCGACTGTCATCCGATCCTGCCAGACAGAGGGGAACGGATCACCTTTCGTTTTTGTTTTTGCAGTATCGGATCGGATGTAGGTGAGTGTAAACGGAGAGCTGGTCTGTTTACATCTGACTGCCCATAAAGGATAATGTAAGGTACGATCGGGTCTGCCTGAAAAACGGGCAGGTGGGCCAGATCTGACTGTTCATGTGGAAGGGGCCTAAGTAACTTAAAACAAGTTTTTAATTGAGGATTTGTGATTTAAGTCCCAGGGCTCATTTACATCTTCATTGCTTTCTGATGAGTGGTTCACAGTGGATCACTTTTCAGGGAGCAGTGCAGGCGCGGCTGACATGCATTCAGGGCTGATAGGGTCACATAATGCCTGTGTGTGTTCACAAAGAACGGTTTTCGAATGGGAATATCGCACCCCAACCATGAGCCTAGCATTTGGCGCACAGTTTTGGTGTGGTCCCATTGACCTGAATGGGTTGTGTTTGGTAGCGGTACTGCCATGCCGAGCACAACAGGGGATATCATTTTTGCAGCAGCCATGAAGCAAAGCAACATTGCAATGACCTGTGTAAAACTTTATCTGGCTGCCTTTGCAACTTCAGGGGGAAGTTAGGGGGGAGGGGGGGATGCTCAACTGTCTGTTTTTACCACTCCCTGACCACAAGTGTAAATGAAGCCTTACTTTACCAAGCTGCATGCTTTGTCAGCGACCCAAACTATTGAAGCAAGAGACAGCCCAGCAACAAACATTTCCAGGATTTCACCCTTTCTCTCTTTGCACAGTAAACTATAGACAGATCTGACCATAATCTCACCATGTTGTCTGCACAGAAAGTATGCGGTTGCTTTGTATAGTGAGCTCGTTTTTCATATTTATTAGCGTTTCGGGAAGTTCAAAAAGACAAATGTTGACCTGATTTTGCTAGTCGGTCAGTAGGTCACATCCGAGATCACCTAGAAAAGTGTAATGCAGTCACTATGTGTGAGGGGCCTATTAGCAACGTCACCTTAGAAAAAAAAAAAAGATTTTCAAAGCTGCTCTGTAAAATTTTTAGCTTGGAATATTTTGGGCTTGTTCACACCATGTGCAGAGATGTGCATTTTTTCTAGCAAACGTCTCTGCAAGAACTCAAAGAAAAAAATCTCCCTGTTCACACCATAAATTTGGTGCCATACAAGTTTAAGGTTTTTTTTTTTTTTTTTTTTTCTTTTTTTATTTGCGCAGAAATATGCAACATAAAGGATCTGCAATAACTCATAAAGCAAACAATTGTTTTCCATGTGTCTGTTGGTGTCACATGAGTTTTTTCTTAGGCCCCTTTCACACAGGCGGACCGTTCAGATCCGCCTGTCCGTGTTTTTTGGCGGATCTGAACGGACACCCCATGCATCTCTATGGGGCATCAGATGTCAGTGGAGACATGTCCGCTGACATCCGAGCTGTCAAATCTGGACGGATGGAAACCCTATTTTTCCATCCGTCCAGTGGATCGGATGAGAACGGACAGGTGGTCCGTTCCCATCCGATTCCCTCATAGAGAACAGCGGGACCTGAGAGCTGTGTCTCCGCACACAGCGTGGAGACACAGCTGCCATCCGCCTGCTCAGCGGGAGATCGGCGGATCGATCCCCTGCTGAGCTAAACGGAGTCCGCCGACGGACCGGAATGTGTGAAAGGGGCCTAATGGGCCATACACACTAAAGACTTTTTCCTTTAGATTTACCAAAACCATATAATATGAGGTCAAACCTAAACACTTTCAATTTGTATGCAATCAGGCAGGCCCTTGCACTACATAGAAAAGGTAAATCTGAAGGAAAAAGTCTTCAGAAAATCTTATAGTGTGTATGGCCCTTAATGCCCCATACACACGTGCAGATTTTCTGCAGACTTACCAAAACCATATAATATGAGGTCAAACCTAAACACTTTCAATTTGTATGCAATCCGGCAGGCCCTTGCACTACATAGAAAAGGTATCTGCAGACTTAATCTGCACGTGTGTATGGGGCATAAGGCTGGATACAAACTATACAACTTTTGTTGTTAGATTTCCTTTAGATTTACCTTCAACTATGTAGTATAAGGGCCTGCCTGATTGCATACAAATTGAAAGTGTTTAGATTTGACCTCCTATTATATTGTTTTGGTAAATCTAAAGACAATTGTATAGTGTGTATGGCCTCTTATGTATAGAAAAATGTATACATGTTGCATACTCCTGTGTGGGGGAAAAAATCCGCAATTGATACTAGTGTTGTAGTATGAACAGGGAACATAGAAAATGTTTTCTTTGTGCCCGTGTAGAGACAGGTGTGGAAAACTTGCGTCTCTGATGTGAACGAGGCCTTAAAGATGCAGCAAGCAATTAAGGCTCGCTCACACCAGAACACAGTGCGGGAATCTGCATTCTGTGGATGTTTCCCGCACCGTGCTCATAACACACTGGGTGCGCGATCTGCTGCTTGTGTCAGTGTATTCCTAACCACTCCCAGAAGGCATATTGGAAATGTAGTGGGTTTGTCTGCACTGGGTCACTTGGTACCACAGTACCAAGCATTCTGATGCAGTGCGTTTTTGAAAAGTAGTGAATGCACCACATTTGGTGTGATCCAGTGCGATTTCCGCCCATGCAAGGGAATGGGCTGAAAAGTGCACCACATGCGATCCAGGTGTGAACCAGCCCTTTAAAAAAAAAAAAAACCCATGCTGTATTTTAATGCAACACACTAATGTAAAGATCATAGATTTTAATGGCAACTATCTTTCTTTCTTTCTTGTGGTTTTTGGGGGCTGTGAACAAGCGCAGTTATAACACAGTGATAGAAATGGGCCCTAAAAGTATAGGATCATATTCTTCATTGTACAATGCTATCCCGGAGGTCTCCTGGATTATGGTGTAACCACTGAGTATTTACTGATGCTTCTGTCACAGTTGCATACAACTCATCAAAGTGTTGAGTATGGATGGACTAGGGCTGGGCGATATGGCTGAAAACTGTATCACGATATCAGTGTTTCATATCGGTCGATATCGATAATTATTGGTATTTTTTATTACCCATTTAAAATAAGGACCAGGAGAAAAATGTTACATTTAAACATTTTTATTTTAAACGTAACCTTCTTCCTCTTTTGGTAACCTAGCAACTAGGGCTGGGCGGGGAGGGAGGAGAGCTCACTGTGTGGAGGGAGGACTGAGGAGGAGAAGTGCTGTATATGTGTGTCTGACACTCTGACGGACCACCGCCGCGCCTGGATGTGACGTCAGCTGCGGGCTGTACAGGGGCTGCGCTGTGATAGGTACAGAGAACAGAACTCCCCAGTAACCGGCCACCTTTTTTAGTTTAAATTGAAAGTACTATTTTTTTTTTTTTCAAACTCGTTTTTTGTACAATTGTTTTTTTCGTGTTTTTCCGCTTGTGCAGCCAGCCCCCGCGTAACAATTATAGATAACCTATATGATTCTTTCATCCGAGGTTGCCGCTTGCTATACAGAAGACATTTTTTTCCTCCTTCCTAATTCTGACCTTTTTAAAATCCCAGAAGAGCGCAGAAGCGTTTTCCCATTTAAATGATGAAATTCAAAACTGCGGCCGGCCGGCGGCTGATGGACAGAGGGGGGGGGGGGGTAGACTAGGGCCGAACTCCCCAGTAACGGACCACCGACGCGCCTGGATGTGACGTCAGCTGCCGGGAGAGGAAACGGGCGGTGCGTCTGTACAGGCCAGGGGCTGTGATAGGATAGTACCTATCCTATCACAGCCCCTGGCCTGTACAGACGCACCGCCCGCTTCCTCTCCTGGCAGCTGACATCACATCCAGGCCGGGGAGTTCTCTGTACCTATCACAGCGCGCCGCAGCCCCTGTACAGACGCACCGCCCGCAGCTGACGTCACATCCAGGCGCGGCGGTGGTCCGTTACTGGGGAGTTCGGTTTTATCATTCAATTTTTTTATTGCTATCGATCACGTGACTATCGCGATACATATCGGTATCGTTTTATCGCCCAGCCCTAGGATGGACCCCTGCCTTCCACATAGAAAACTGTTGTCTGTGTAGACAGCTACTGTGTGCGGAAAAGTTACTGCAAGGCTCATGGTTTGAGGTAGGAAATTGTGTAAAATACTTATCTGCATTACTGCATCTGATGTAAGAACTGACCTAACCTTGTATATTAGCAAACAAAATATGACATGAACATTAACCGGTTGCCGACCGCCGCACGACTATATACTGCGGCGGTCAGCCCCGGCCAGGCAGAGTGACGTATCGATACGTCACTCGCCTGTCACTGACTTGCGAGCCTATTGCAGGCGCGCGCCCGCCGCGGCTCGTTCAGACAAGTCAGTGCGTGTGACCGGCGGACTCGATGTCCGCCAGTCACACTGCGATCGCTCCTGTGAAGGGAGAAAGACAGAGCAGCTTATGTAAACAAGCTGCCTGTCAGTTCTCCCTGTGTAAAAGTGAAGATCTGACCGTTCTACTATGTAGAACTGTTGATCTTTGCTTTTACACCAATAGGAATGTCCCTACACAGTTAGAATCACGCCCCTAGGGCACACTTAACCCCTCCCTGTCCAATAAAGTTAACCCCTTCCCTGCCAGTGTCATTTTTGCAGTAACAGTGCATATGTATAGCGCTGATTACTGCAGTAATGTCACTGGTACCCCCAAAAGTGTCAAAAATGTCATTCAAGGGTCCGATCTGTCCGCCGCAATGTCGCAGTACCGAAAAAAAAAATCGCAGATCGCCGCCATTACGCGTTAAAAAAAAAAACACCAAAAATGACAAAAATCTTTCCCTTTGTTAGTAAACGCGATAACTTTTGCGCAAACCAATCAAAATACGCTTTTTGCGATTTTTTTTTTTTTTTTTTTTTTTTTTTTTTTTTTTTTACTAAACATAGGTAGCATAAAACAAATTGGCCGAAAAATGTTAAATTTTGATTTTTACATTTTTTTGAATTTCATATAAAAAAATGTGAAAAATATTGTTATTTTTGCAAAATTTACGCTCTTTTTTTTGTTTATAGCGCGTGATAAAAAAATCGCACAGGTGATCAAATACCACCAAAAGAAAGCTCTGTTTGTGGGGAAAAAAGGACGTCAAATTCGTTTAGGTACAGCGTCGCACGACCGCGCAATTGTCCGTTAAAGTCACGCAGTAAAAAATCGCAAAAAAAACCCTGGTCCTTTAGCAGCCAAATCCTCCGGGGCTTAAGTGGTTAAAGCTCAAGGCAGGTATAAAAGACCTAAATGAATGCAGGTCTATGTTAATAATACAGGTCTATGTTAATAATACAAGCAGTGTCAGATCTGATGTGGTTTGGAATTGGCCTCTTGCAGTCTGTGTACAGCAGGGCTGAGTGGTCAATGAAGAAGCAGCACAAAGACCCAATCAGTTTCTATGCTGGTCAGGCGAATGCTTATAGGAGGAGAAGGCAAAGTGACATATTAGCTCCCCACTGTGCTGCTTCTCCTTTCACTGTCCAGTCACAGGCTGGGGGCAGGCCAAGGATGATCTGGACTTAGAGGAAGTAGATTGAATAATATTGGCTGTCATTTAACCCAGAAATTTGAGGACATTTTATGGCAGAGGACAGCTCTAACTTTAAGGCGAATATTGCAATCAAAGCTGATTTTTGGCTGGAGTTCTGCTTTAGACATTTGATGACTCTACAGGAGCTAGTGTTCCTGCAGTGTATCACGTTTATAGCGTCTCTTTAACTACATCTATGAATATTTCATTAGGCTCACTTAGAGAGGTGTCACACTTCTACTGTTAGGCAATTAGAGGTGCAGTAAGCTGGACAATTAGGAGATCAGATACTCATGCCAATGCAGGATTAGCCTGTGTACAATGTAGGGATGGGCAGCATTAGCTGCTTACTTGTTCCCAGTGCTTCCTCCAACTCCTTCTTCTTTTCTTTTCTTTAGGGCTCAATCACAAATGGCCTAAAATTGCCTCTTTTACAGGCGTTTGATGTTTTTTTTTCTTCCAGCCTGTAAATGCACTTCTGTGTTTGCTTAGGCCCCTTTCACACATACGGTCCGTTTGTCCGTTTTTCATCCATCCGTTGACGGATGAAAAACGGACATCAGTGTATCTCTATGTAAAAACGGACGACAACGGATGATCATCAGTTAATCGTAAATCTCCTTCTCCAGTTTTAGTAAATCTCCCCCTATGTGAGCGTTCATTCACTCTGGTGGCCAGAATCAATTAATGTTCTGGTCAATGGAATCCAAAGGCACTCAAAGGCTTGACGTACCTAAATGCATGTTCAAAACACGGCTTTACGAACGTTTCTTAGGCAGCTGTCCTCCTAGCAGGAGAAAAGGTGTTCAGGGGAGCTAAGAAAACGCCATGTGTGCGCTAGGCTTTATTGCTTTTATAGCAATTCGAGATGTCATTACAATAGCAAAGTGTTAAGATTTTTTTGTGAGTCTTTGCACAGTAAAGCTCTGGGAATTACAATAAAACTACCCTTGCAGTGAACCCCCACCCTCCCCAAAGGTTGCATGTTTGTTAACTCTAGGGGATGAGTACTAAAGCGATGTCCGACATCGCATGTGATTCGCACTGCACTGCTGTGCAAATCACATGCAATGTCTGTGCGATGCAACTTCAGCCATACAGGTTGTATGGCTAAATCCGCATCGCATTGGGACCAAAGTCGTGTAGGACCCTTTTTTTTTTTTTTTTTCTGGTCCACACCAGAATAAGATGACATGACTTTTCACCACCCATGGGATCGGATTTATGTCCGAAGTTTGCACTGCGATATACGAACTGATCTGGGGGTGTCATTAACTTTTTGTAACTACACTCCCAGCAGTTTGCATATGGCAGTGTGAACTGCCTGCGAGTCGGGTGCGATGCTGGAACCCGCAGTGGATTCGCAGGGTTCCCGCATTGCACCAGTGTGAACCGGCTCTAAGGTGTAATACTTCTCTAACCGTCACTCCAGCAGGCTCCCTCCATTTGTGTGACTGGTCCCTTAAAGCTTCAAATTCTGGATGAACCCTCTGCACACTGCTATACACCCTTTCCAGCAAACCCTGCAATGAGAAACAGGGATTTCTAGTTCACACATATTGCAGTACGTGTTTAAGCTGACTAACTGCATCAAAGTAATCCCTCCTTATGGTCAGTCCTACACTGCTCTGCCACTGCAAATGTTACAGTGCACACCATGCCAACCTGGCACAACCTAGTGTCTTTATGCCCCAGGCTGGCATGGTGTCCATTGTAGCATTTGCAGTGGCGGCGCAGTGTAGGACTGACCAGAAGAAGGATTACTTTGACACAGTTGGCCAGCTAAAACATGTACTGCAATATTTGCAAACTAAACAAACGGTTTTTCATTGCATAGTTTGCTGGAAAGGGTGTATAGCAGTGTGCAGAGGGTTTATCCAGAATTTGTAGTGTTAATATGGGGTCACACCTCTTTAGCACCTGATAGTTTAAATACATGTACAAGCTATTGGGATTTGAGTGCAGGTATATCTTTTCTCTGGCTCCTAAAGCCTCCTCTATAGGATGCTTCAGGCCGTTGTCGCATGGCGATGTCATGAAATATCAATAGTCTTAAATTATACGTGAGGATGGCGTGGGACCACCCACAAGCTGGAGCGGAGGAGGGCACTGAAGCATGGCAAGTATTAGACCTCCTTCACATGAGTGTTTACCTGCATACACCGGATTCCAGTGGGAAATAGGCATAGACCGATATGTTTTTTTCTTGGCCGATACCGATATTTTGGTCACAACATATCGGTATCGGCTGATATTTTGTACATTTAAAGTTTTGAACAATAAAGACAATTTTTGCCTCAAATCTGGTACTGAACATGTTTATTTTTGTTTAATCCTTAAAGAGGAAGTAAAGTCCCTTAAAAAAAAAAAAAAAAAAAAAAAAAAAAAAAAAGAGAAAAAAAAGCTCTGTAAAGAGAGAGGCATAATGAGCTAGTATGCATCGCATACTAGCTCATTATGAAGTACTTGCCTTAAAACAAAGCCCCCGCCGTGCCGCCCGCTCAGCGACAGGACGGCCGACATGTCCCGCTGTCCTACTTCCGGGTTCGCGTCCTCCGGCCACCTGATTGGCCGGAGGACGCAATTACATCACTCCCGCACCTGCGCGCAGGAGCCGCCGTTCACGGCACTGAGCTCTGAAGGAACAGCACGGGTGGCCGTTCCTTCAGAGCGCATGCGCCAATGACGTCATCAGCAGTATGCACTCTAAATATCTCCTAAACGGTGCAAGTTTGGGAGATAGTTATAGCACCTATAGGTAAGCCTTAATATAGGCTTACCTATAGGTAAAAGTTTGTGAGGTGGGTTTACAACCTCTTTAATGGCTGGCTGGCACCCTGAGGTGGGTGGCTGGCTTTCTGGCACCCTGAGGTGGGTGGCTGGCTTGCTGGCACATTGTGGTGTGTGGCTGGCACCCTGTGGTGGGTGGTTGGCTGGCTGGCACATTGTGGTGGGTGACTGGCTGACTGGGACCCTGTGGTGGGTGGCTGGCTGGCACCCTGTGGTAGGTAAGTGGCTGGCACAGGGCCTGTGGGCGGCTGTCTGGCACAGGGCCTGTGGGCGGCTGTCTGGCACAGGGCCTGTGGGCGGCTGTCTGGCACAGGGCCTGTGGGCGGCTGTCTGGCACCCTGTCTGTGGGTGGCTGGCTGTCTGGCACCCTGCCTGTGGGTGGCTGGCTGTCTGGCACCCTGTGGTGGGTGGGTGGGTGGCTGGCTGGTACAGGGCCTGTGGGTGGCTGGCTAGTACAGTGGCTGTGACTGGCTGGTACAGGGCCTGTGGGTGGCTGTCTGGTACAGGGCCTGTGGATGTGGGTGGCTGGCTGGCACGGGGCTGCTGTGGGTGGGTGTATGGCTGTGATACACTCCCGTGAGACTAGTCCTGACTCCAGATGAGGCTGTCCAAAGCGAGGGAGGCGGCCTAAGAAGGTAGAATGACGTCACAAAAATATTGGCAATATCGGCCAGTTCCGGGGGGCCGATAGCGATATATCGGGGAAAGTGCATATCGGCCAGAGATATATCTGCCTTGCCGATAATCGGTCTATCCCTAGTGGGAAGAATCAGCGGATTCTTGCAGTTGACGGGTGCATGCATATAGCAGCTGCCCCTCAGCCTGTATAAGGCAATGACAGGCTGACAGTGACTGTCACTGTTCACATGTAGTCACACACCACAGGGTTACCTGCGTTTATGCGGGTAAACACCCATGTGAAGGAGGCCTTACATCCTAATTCTCATCCTCTACTGTTATTGAGCATTTAACCCTTGTAGTTCAGGACATCAACCCCCTCCAGGGTAGTTTTTTCTAATTCCTGGATTTGGAATTTAGCCCCGGTTCACACTACTGCGTGTGCGGGGTTCGCATGTCATGTCGGAGCGCACTGCTCCGACATGACATGCAATCAGCTGTGCGGTGCGAGTTTAGCCATACAGTTTGTATGGCTAAATTCGCATCGCACCCGCAGCAAACACGCACAGGAGGCATTTTTGCTGCCGCATCAGGATCGGATCGCACAGCGGTTCACACTTGTGCGATCCGATCCTGTGCGAACTGCACGATCGCACTGCGATATGCGATCAAACTGGGGGTGTCGTTAAGATTACATTGACACCCCCAGCGTATCGCATATGGCAGTGTGAAATGCCGGGGGTGCGTGTGCGATGCGGGAACAGGCTGCAAATTCGCAGCCTTCCCGCATCGCATCAGTGTGAACCGAGCCTAAAAGTGTATTGAAACCCAGCATTTCATATTCCTGATATGTGGCTGCTGTACCATATACTTGTATAAAATAGTATCCTGTTCTGTTCTTTTTGTATTGCTTTCTTTGTGTGAAATCCCTGGTGTTCCTGTTCATCTCTCTGCTTTCCTATTAAAAACTGACCGCAATAGGCAGGAGGACACACCATGGTCCATTTTCTAGCTATGCAGGGAACTCCACAATGATCAGACTTGTCTTACTACGCCCCCCCCCCCCTCCCGCACAGCATTTTACTGAGAAGATCAGCGTGCTGCTGTTTCTCATTCCCCAGCTCTTCTGCAGCTAAGAACAGAGGGAAAAAGGGGGATTAAAACCAAATTATACTTTGTATATTAGCCATTACTGTACCAGCTCAATAACTCCCCCCTACCCTCATCCCTATTCTACCCCCCCCCCCCCCCCTACTGTGCTCACTGAACTCATTTGTACTGTTCTATACTGTGATAAAACTAAAGACTTGTACACTGTTTTTTTTTTTATTATCTATACACAGATGTTTTGCCTTTTGCTTCTATTTTAAACTGAATGGGTTGTTTTACTAGGTGAAGGTTTATTTTAAGTAGATTACATGTCTACAGCACAAACCCTTAACCTAGAAATCTGTTATTTGATTACTTTTGGTCTGGTAAAAACCTCTACCTGTTGACTCTGGCATAAATCCAATGAGCTTCTAACTTGATGTGTGCTCTGACCGTTTCAATGTAAGCCTTAGGCTACATTCACACCTGAGCGTAGCGTTTTTCGCGCGTTTTTTATCGCGATTTTACCGCGATTTTTGCGGCGTTTTTTACCGCGATTTTTACCGCGACTTTTGTGCAGGCGTTTTTAGATTGAATAGAGATCAATGGAAAACGCCTGTAATCTGCCCAAAAAGAAGCTCATGTACTTTTTTGAGCGTTGGGCGTTTTGTATACAGCGTCAAAACGCTCAGATGTGAACAGGGGCCATTGAAATGAATAGGATTTGTCTTGTTGGGCGTTTTGAGAGCTGATCCTAGAGCAGAAAAACGCCCCAAAAACGCCCTAAAACGCCTAGATGTGAACGGAGCCTAAAGTAATTGTAAATCTCGTTTCTTTGAAAAAAATAAATAACAAACATGTTATACTTACCTTCTCTGTGCAGTTGGATTTGCACAGAGCAGCCTGGATCCTCCTCTTCTCAGGTCCCTCTTCCCTGCTCTTGGCAAGCAGCTCGCTATGGGGGCACCCAAGCCAAGCTGCCGTTCCCTGTGTCCGTTCGGCCCCGCTCCCTCTCTCCTGTATGGCTAACTGACTTTGATAGCCACAGGAGCCAATGGTGCCACGACTATCTCAGCCAATCAGGAGAGAGAGTCCCAGGACGGCCGAGGGACTCGTGGACATCACTGGACAGAGAGGGTGCACAGGTATGTATTGGGGGTGCTGTGGAGGCTGCTACACACAGAAGGCTTTTTTTTTTTTTTAAATGCATAGAATGCATTAAGATAAAAAAAAAACCTTCCTGACTACAATTCCTTTAAGGCCCCTTTCACACTCATGCGCCCTGAAAGTCGCACGACTTTGATGCAACTTCAACGTGACTTGAAGCTATGCCTGTGTAATCTTGAGGTCTATCGACCTCAAGTTGCATCAAAGTCAGACCAAAGCAATGAGGGACTACTTTGAAGTCGCATAGATATGAACGGTACTCATTGGAAATCATGGAGTACGAGTTGTCATGTTACTTTGCAGTCCCAAATCGCAGGACAAGTCGCACAAGTGTGAAAGAGGCCTTAAATCTATTTTTCAGTACGTTTGGCATCATGCTTTGCTGTATACAGTTTTCCTAAGTATTACTAAACCCAGGAGCCTGCATTCACTATATCTGGTCTCCCACAGTACACAGAACATGGAAATGCAATTATTTTAATAAATATAAACTGCTAAATACCTTTTCTCATCAGCAGTATATAGCAGTCTTGTGACTTCTTCTATCAGTGTCTGGCCTAGCACTAGTTAAACCTTGTAGGAGTTTTCATTCTCCCCTGATTGTTCTATGAGGCTGCAGGACCCCCGACTCTGTCTGGACAGCGCTGATTGGCTCTGTGCTGGTCACATGCACTCTCCCAAGAAAAAAAAAAAACCCTCTAGCAATACACATCAAACTGAGCATGTGCAGAGTGACTCCAAAGGCTCTGTCTTATAAGGAGATTGATTGGGGACAGTGGAAGAAGGGGAGGTAAAAGAATACCGGGTCAAACAGCCTTTTTACATTATGCAGGGGATTAACCCCTTAGGTTCCACAGTGAGTATAAGAAGCATGCTTTACTGCATATACAGACTCCTTTTACTGTTGTGGGTTTAGTAATACTGTAAAGGGTGAGTTCACAAGCTCTTACAGGTTTGCAATGTTTCTAGTTCCTTGTAGGACACATATATAGTACTGTAGGCGCTCAGTGTGTGTATCTTGTGCTCTGTGGGCCCTCCCTGCTTATCTTTGCTGAGTATACAGAACCTGAATAGCAGACTCTCTTCTATGCATTGCTAATTGTCAGGGATAGATGGGCCTGCTGCATCGAACAATGCTTTGGTGCTAAAGCTGGCTACACATTGAATCATTTTTTTTTTTTTTGTTCAAGAAATTCCTTTAGATTTATGCTAGCCATACACGTATAGATTTTTGGACGGGAACATTCTTTGAACATTCTTTGAACATTCTTTGAACATTCTTTGAACATTCTTTGAACATTCTTTGAACATTCTTTGAATAGACAAATGTCTTTCGAAAATTGTCTTTTGCTTTTAACATTTAATTTTAAAATGAATGTAATTTCTGAACGATTACCAAATACACTGCCCGAAAATTCGTTGATCGAGAAAAGTTTTCCCTTCTGCCCCTACGAATTTTCCCGTCGCTGCAGTCGAAAAAGGACATCGATTTAACCCCACTAACGATTAGAAAATCAAACGAATTTTCTTGAAACGAAAATTTCCGGCCGAAAATCTATACGTGTATGGCCAGCATTACCTTCAACTATGTAGTATAAGGGTCTGCCTGATTGCATGCAAGTTGAACGTGCTTAGGTCTGGCCTCACATTATATGGTTTTGGTTAGGGATGCACCGAAATGAAAATTCTGGGCCGAAAACCGAAACCGAAAATTACTTTTTCCCCCCAAAAAATTTAAATTAGATAGAAGAGAGGCATACACCAAAAACAGGCAGCGACGTACACCTGTCGCTGCCACCCTGTCACAGTATATGTACTGTGACGGGTTGGCAAGAGGTTAATTTAATTACCAATGGTATTTGTATAATGCAGCATGAGGGGGGGTTAATGTATTGTCACTGCTGGTCACTGATGAATTAGTGACCGACCAGTGGCAGTTAATTAACCCCTTTGTGCTGCATTAGTGCAACCAGTATCAGTGTTAATTAGCACAGATCGTAGTAGTAGGGACATCATTGATAGGCGGGCGGCCGGCCAGAGGCGGGACTTTTAAAACCTGCCCTGTGCTGCGCCCTCCTCCTTCCTCACGGCGGCCATTCTAATTTCGGCAATGTTAACCCATTATTGGCCGAATTGAGATAATTTCGGTGCATCCCTAGTTTTGGTAAATCTAAAGGAAAGTTCTACAAGAAAATTGTATAAAATTTGTACATTGTGTAGCCAGCTTTGTACAGTTAGGCACTCTAGGCTTTTCTGAATGCTTTTCTCCTAACAGAAGAAAAGCAGTGTTAAAAACGCACCCAAAGTCGCTCTTTTTAAATACGTTTAGACGCGTTTTAGGTTTGTCAAACGTTTGGGCGTTTATTCATTTCATCGGCCAGCGCTAAACATTTCGTTGCATTAAACACATTTACAGGCTTTTAGGTGCGTCAGATGATTTTTCTGCCTCTCCTAAATGTGATTTTGGTGCATTCAGATTTCTGCCTCTACACTACACTCCTCTGAAAGCCTATGTGAGCATGGACACATAGACTAACATAGAGGGGCAGAAAAAAATGCCAAATGCTTGTAAAATGGGCGTTTGACAGCTGCAGTGTGCATAAAGCATTATTGATTTCCAAGGCTCCCCTTTTATTTTGGGAGAAGCTTGCATAGGAAATCTGAAAAATATCACATGCGCTGTGCTATCACCTTGGGACAAATATTTGTATTTCCCAGTAGAACATGTGACATGGTAGCAGTAGTCCTTCATGTATGAGAAGTGGAGAGTAGAAAAGTCAGATTTAGACCTCAAGTGTACAGGATGTTTTTTTTCCTCCTCTGGACGGCTTTGCATTTTACATGCGCATTTATGTGCGTTCGCATGTTTGGCATAATGCATTCTGTTTTTTTTTTTTTTTTTAATTAATATTATTATGAATTTATTTGGAACGTGGAATGGAATATAGATCATAAGATCTCCCATTATCTGCCATCTTAGGCCCCATTCAGACCTTGCATAGCAGGAACGAGTGTTCCCGCTCACGATTTTTACACAGTGATGTACACGCAGAAACGCGTTTCGCAAATGGAGCAGTCCATTTATTTCTATGCAAGTTTTTCGCCCAAAAGAAACTCCTGCTCCCTTCTTGGGTGTCAAGCTTGGCGCTAGCTTAAACCACTTGTTTTGGCATGATTAAGGATGGCGCCAAATGTGATTTGGAATAGCAGACAGAATTACAGCAATTCTGCCTGTGACTTCATATTGCCTTATGTGTATGGGGCACTAAGGTAGACCTTTCCTGCTTTTGGACACAGTAGGGAAGGGTTAGAACTATAGAAAACACTGTTAAATGGGGCCTCAGTAAATTTCCCTAATTGCTCGGTTTTGCTCCGTCATATACAGTATACCAGCCTTTTTCAACCAGGGTGCCCAGGTACCCTGGTGTGCCTGGAGGTTTCTTCAGGGGTGCCTTGGCAAAATGCCTAAAAATTGCCCAAAATTTGTATACAAGCTGGCGTGTATACCACAGGTTTTCATTGTGCACCATTACAACCTTCTAGCCGCTGGCATCCTAATGACCAATGGCATCACCAGTTGAGAGGATGTCAGTCACCTGTATAGCATCCTTGTTTGACCCTCCACTGCTCCCCTCCATCAGCGTTGAGGGCATCTTAGCTGAGTGATGAAGAGAAACATTGGAATACTAGTCAGTACCAGTTTGAAAAAGTGTATTTGCTTTGGATGAATAAAACACCTTTAGTCCCCATTCATACTAGCGTGACTTGTCAGGCGACTTGGTCGCCTGACAAGTCGCGGTGGGTCTCCTGCCATTGATTAGTACAGGATCCGTTCTAATAGGAGCGACACAAGTCGCTCCGACTTAGAAAAAGGGTCCTGTACTACTTTGGGGCGACCTGGAGGCGACTTGCATTGACTTCAATGATATGAAGTCCGTGCATGTCTCTCCGAGGTCGCGGTGCACGCTGTGCACCACGACTTCACAGGTCGCCCCTGTCTGAACGGGGTCTTAACGTTGGGTGCCCTACTCGTGTTGATGTTTCTGCGTTATGCAAAACTATTAGGATTGTTTTTAAATTTTAGAATGGGGTGCCTCAAGACTGTCCATCATTTTTAAAGGGTGCCTTGACTGAAAAAAGGTTGAGAAACACTGCAGTATACCATTGAAAGTGGTTTGTTGTTATATCTGTTTGAAAATGGCAATAGAAAAACCCTCTTCATCCGGTCTGAAATCAAATAAGGTGGTAAGTTCCTGTCTTGAGCTAGTTCACCTCTGTGAGCTACAGAACACCTCCCCTATGTTATGGATATGGGATGGGAAGGGGGTGTAGTTCTGTAGGCCCACAACACTTCTTGTTCTAGCAATGCCACCTCTCCATAGCTACAGTACGGCCAGGGTGCGTTGTCACTCTAGGAGAAGTATGTTATTGGCAGGATCACCAGGCGAAAAAATAAAGAAAGAAGCCTAAAAAAATAAAACCAATGCAATCTCCACATCTAAGGCTGGTAATTATTTTACATTTTTGTTCATGAGTCTAGATACACTTCATAAAAAACAGATTCTCCTTTACATTCTATAACTTTTCCCACTGTATTCATGGATCTGGGTGGTTCCTGTGCAGCATCACAGATAGCCTTTTATTTGTGAAACGAATAACCGAGGGCCACTATTCCAGTGTTTGTAGAAAACCCATATTGCACAAACTTGAACAAACCAAAGAACCTTTTACTAATCTCTTGAACCATGGTTGGTTTATATGCCATTATTGTATTAGATGAATTAGATTTCTTTGCGGTTCGCTCCCCTTTATTGCATTTTGTTTATGACGTGCACGGAATGATAAAGATGCTTTTTTCAGTCATGTGTTGTTGATACCCCAGATGGGTGGGAGTCTAGGAAACCATGCCAAGATCCTGTTTACATGGAAATTCTTTGTGCGTCTTTCTGAGTCTACATTATTGTCAAGGCTTGAAGCGATCAACATTGCAGCCATGCCGCCTATTGTTCTCTTAGCACCATGGATTCATGTGGGCATCTGTTGGCAGTGCAGCACAAATGGAATTTATTTTGCCCAAAGAAGTAGATTTGCAGCAGCTGAATAGTCCCGTCTACCATTGTTTGGTAAGTTGGAGTAAGCCGTGCTCTTTATGTCTTGTTTGACTGGTTCAGAATCCTGATAGGTGAACCAAAGGCCTTGGTTGTCTTCTGAACTGGAAGGTTTGGAATGACTAATCAAGGAACACGTTTAAATTAATTAGCAGAGTGTGCTTGATCCTTGAAAGGCTAATTCATGATGTGTCATTGGTTTTATGGCTTATTTCCTTATTCAAACTTAGCAGGTGTTTTCTTTGGTGCACCACAAGCAGAATTTATGCACTTTTTTTCCCTGTAGCCTTTAAAAAAAAATTCCTGGAAAACATGCTTAAACACCATGTTTTTGAAGTAGTTTGCAGGTGCTCCCATTAAAGCCGTGGGACCATGTGCAACATCAATGCTTGGGTGTGAATGGGTCCATTGAGAAATTTAGGATTTTAATTTTTGAGCATTGTTGTGCTTCGGTGATCGCACAACAAATTGCTCCGGTGTATATGGGAGCTGGATCTTGGCATTGGAAACCAGAGGTGTGCCAGTGTAACATGGTGGTGGAGCTTGAACAGAAACTCTTAGCACTCTGATGGCATCCCATGGATCCTGATATGTTGAAGCAAAGGGTTACTATAGTTTCCACCTTTTGGGACCTTCCCTCATAACACAGGCTTTCTCAACCTTTTTACATAGGGGAACCCCAGAGTTAGCTTTGGTTTCCTGAGACCATAAGACAACACCTACTATACCTACAGCTCACAGTACATTAGTGTGATGCTCAGTAGGAAGATTGATCCTTACATTTGTGGTCAGGGGGAATTTTCCCCCTTGTGGATAACTAAAAACATCATTGTCCTCAGTGGCTACTTATCTGAGAGGCAGAAATTGCTCATTGTTCAAGGAACCCCTTACCAACCTCTGGAGGAACCCTAGGATTCCACAGAACTCTGAAAGGCTGCTCTAACATGTTTCACCCAAATAGGCTTATTCATAGAGATAAGTATGAAGTACTTCTCAGAGGAAGCCCTTTTGGGTGAAACATGTTAAGAGGGGATGTCTCAAAGGGGGGACTGTATAGTGACCAATTAGCATCAATAAATCGGGATCCATGTGAGGCCATTGGAGTGCGGAGAGCTTCTTCTGTTCTTTCATGTGCTGGATCATACAGCTTCCTCGCACCCAGCGAAGAGATTAGAGAAGGAACAACTGGGCTTGGATAGGAGGAGATCGCCTTCATTTATGTTGGTGGAGCAGTCAGTGCTATCTTTAGTGAGTGGTATGCTAGGGTCATAAGAGGAATTTACATGCATATCTAAATAATGATTTAAAGTGACCCTCTCCCCATTGCTAGAAAAAGTCTGTAAATTCTGAATAGTTACTTTCTTTACCTATCCCACGGAATGCCACTCTGATCATAGGAAACCTTTATGTGAGGTGCACAGTGAAATTAACTCATGTATGTGTGCTGTGTGTTTTTTTGGCATGTTATGTCCAATGCATGTATGGTAAGTAAGAAGTGAGTGTGACACTGCTCAGATTTCTCCGGGGGAATGGGTGTTGTTGATTGGAGTACAGTGCAGGGGGCGTTTTGACACGCTGGAGATGGGGACCGCTGCATTCCGTGTGAGAACAGTGGTCAGACTGTGTAACCTACTGCCAGCACAGGACTGCTTAATACAGTGGTAAGCGTGAACACGTAGCATGAAAAAAAAAAAAACATACACTTGTTATTTAATCTGTCTAACGAGTAAATAAGTAAGACTTTAAAGGGGTTGTAAAGTCATAACGTTTTTTTATCTTAAAGTATTCCATGCATTTAGATTAAAAAAAAGCCTTCTTTGTGCAGCAGCTCCCCCCCTAATACTTACCATAGCCCATCTCTGTCCAGCGATGTCCATGAGTGTCTCAACTGTCTGGGACTCTCTCTCCTGATTGGCTGAAACACATGAGCGATGCAATTGGCTCCCACTGCTGTCAATCAAACTTATGCCCCGTACACACGTACCGATTGTCGGCCGTAAATATTCGTCCGACGACCTATCGGCCGATTTGTAGGCTTGTTAGTATGATGCTTCCGACAGCGCATTTTCGCCTGAACAGAATCTGTCGTGCAAGCATTAAAATTTTCGTTGGCCGTCACCAGAATGGCGGATTGTTCGCCAGTCAGTACAGATTTCGGCCGACAGACAGCAGATTTACAAGACTGGGCATGCTCAGAAAAGAAAAAACACACGGAAAGTTAACCATCACATGACATCACTTCTGCAGTCGGCTGTTGTTGGCCGACAAAATTCGTGTGCAGTCTTTTGCAGTTTTCAACAGACACGACAGCCCTGGACAAAAGACGGCCGATCGTTCGGCCGACGATCGGTACGTGTGTACGGGGCTTTAGTTAGCCATTTAGGAGAGAGAGGGAGCAGGGCCAAACGTTAGCTCCTTATCTGAATGGACACAGGGAGCTGCAGCTCGGGTACCCCTATAGAAAGCTGCTTACTGTGGGGGGCACGCAACAGGAGGGAGGGGCCAGGAGCACCAGCAAGATAAAACCAGAAAAATTCCCAGCTCAACTCACCAGTCTGCTTACTAATCGATATTAACCTGTCTAACAGTATGCGTTAAAAACAGGGGTTTAGTTAGCACACATTTGCAAACGCATGTGTAAGCTGCAGGGCCACTTCACAGCTCCCTGTATTACCTGCAGTCCTAACTCCTGTAAATCTATGAGAGTCTCCAAAGTGGAAGCACATGCATTCTAATGGATAGATAGGGGGCAGATGGGCCTGGATGTAGCCTAACCCTCCTTAAAGGCACAGGGGCACAATGGACGCCCAGCACATAACACAATGGCAGCAGGGCCAGCCAGGGACCTGAGAAGAGGAGGATCTGGGCTGCTCTGTGCAAAACCACCGCACAGAGGAGGGAAGTGTAACATGTTTGTTATTTTAATAGAAAAAAAATGAGACTTTACAATCACTTTAATTGGCCTTTAAACAAAAGGGTTGGTTTACCAAAACTGGAGAGTGCAAAATCTGGTGCAGCTTCTAGGCTTTTTGTCAAAGCTTAAAGCGGAGTTCCGGGCACAGAAAGCATTTTTCAATAAACATACCCCCGGGACAGTCAGGGCTAGTGCATTCCACAATGGCTAGCCTCTGATCTGTCCCGGTTCGCACTTACCTGCAAGAAGAAATACTTACTTATAAAATTTCTTCCACAGCGTTTCCATCTCTCTTGTGGGCAGCTGAAGCCGGCGCGATCCTCTTCCGCGTCTTCTTCCGCGTCCTCTTCTCCCAGAATGCACCGGCCCCGCTCGTCACTTCCGGCGCGGCGCCGCATTCCTCCACAGCTTCTGTGCATGCCCAGAAGCTGTTTAGCAGGGAATGCGGCGTCGCCCCGGAAGTGACGAGCGGGGCCAGTGCAGGCGAATTGATTCCTGGGAGCGATGACGTTCAGCTCCCAGGAATCATCGCGAAGGAGGAAGTGACGGAGGAGCCGCGGCACAGAGGGAGGAAGTACATTGAGGTGAGTATTTTCGATCTTCAATTACAAGGTGAGTTTTAAAAAAAAAAAAAAACCTAACTATCCAATTCCTTTTCAGGTGAAGGTAAAGAAGCGGACGGGCACAAAAAAAAAAAATATATTGATTTTGTGCCCGGAACTCCGCTTTAAAGTGTTATTAAACCCACAACAGTAAAATCAGTCTGTATATGCAGCAAAGCATGCTTGTTATACTCACTGTAACCCCCTAGGTTCTAATCCACCGCATTGTGTAAAAAGGCTGTTTGATCTTGTATGCACAGATCCTCCTCTTTTTCACGGACTCCAAAACCTGTCCTGATAATACAAAGCCTTTGGGGTCAGGCTGCACATGCTCAGTTTGGTGTGTATTGCTAGAGAGGTTTTTTTTTTTTTTTTCTTGGGAGAGTGCATGTGGTCAGCACAGGGCCAATCAACACTGTCCAGACAGAGGGTCAGGAGTCCTGCAGCCTCATAGGACAGCTCAGTGCAGTATGGCAACTCCTCCAAGTTTCACCAGGAACTGGTAGAAATCACAAGACTGCTATATACTGCTGATGAGAAAAGGTATTTTAGCAGTTTATATTTACTAAAATACATGCATTTCCATGTTCTGTGTACTATGGGAGACCATGTATAGTGAATGCAGGGTTCTAGGTTTAATAACACTTTAAGGCAGGGATCCTCAAACTGCGGCCCTCCAGCTGTTGCGGAACTACGCATCCCACGAGGCTTTGTAAATCTCTGACATGACTAGGCATAATGGGAATTGCAGTTCCTGAACAACTGGAGGGCCATAGTTTGAAGACCCCTGCTTTAAGGGATAAGTTCACCTTTCTAAAATAAATGCACATCTTTTTGCAGGTAAAACGAAATGTGATTTTTTTTTTTTTTTTTTTTTTTTTTTTTTTTTAAGGAATCTGTAAAGCATTGCATCCTCAATCAGCAGATGACAGGTGCAATCCCAGGCTTCTGCAGACTGTCAGTGTAGCTGTCTGCCCAGACCTCCAATTCAGGCAGGCAGTTACTGAATGACATCAATGAATCCGTGAACTACTCTAGTGCTCACCAGCGCCCTGGTAGTTCAGTGAGAACTATAAGCCAACAGACTCAAAAGCTGTCGGTACTTGAAGTTCATTCACAGAACTGTGAGTAAATAACGTGGCTATGTGGGCGAAGCCCCTTACGGCCACTCTCTCTTCAAATTGTGACAGTGGGTGCAGAGAGAAGATCTTTGGCCTGCTGTCACAATTAGAAGGGGGATCAGGGCGAGGCTGCAGGAGCTGGAACATGTTCCAACCTAAAAACAGGTGGAACATGTAACATATTCCCAAAGGTAAACTTATCCTTTTAATTAAACAAGCTGAAGTTAGAAGCTGATTAGCCACAATGCACAGATTTTGCACTTTCTAGTTGTAGTAAATCAACCCCAATGAGTCCTTTGGCTTGATCATCTTGCCAAAATGTTGGCTCTCTAGAAAGATCTTACTGTATCTCTCATTCTGTGACCTGATTTCGGACAAAATATTATGAGCCTGCCCACCACGACTATGGAGACTTTTTTAGGGAAGGACCTACTGAATGCTAAACTACTCAAACCTACTTGATTCTGGTCATTGTTTTTCTAGTTTTGGGTGCATGTATGTACTAGGCCTCATCTTATAACCTTTGTGTTATCTGCTCTCAGTTTTAATGGTTGTCCATGAATCGAACTAGTCTATCGGTTAACCGGTTGCCGACCGCCGCACGACTATATACGTCGGCAGTCAGCCCCTGCCAGGCAAAGTGACGTATATATACGTCACTAGCCTGTCACTTGCTTGGGAGCCAATAGCGGGCGAGCGCGCGCCCGTGGAGGCGCGCTCCGCCCGGCTCGTTCCCTAGCAAGTCCGTGCGTGTGACTGGCGGACCCGATGTCCGCCGGTCACTCGCCGATCGTCTGTGCAGAGGGAGAAAGGCAGGCGGCTGATGTAAACAAGCCGCCTGTCATTCTCCCCTGTGTAGGAATGGTGATCATACGGTTCTACTATGTAGGACCGTTGATCACTGTTCCTACACTAGTACCCATAGCCATAGGGGCGTGATTCCAATCATAGTAGGAATCACGCCCCTAGGGACACACTTGACCCCTCCTTCCCCAATAAAGTTAACCCCTTCCCTGCCAGTGTCATTTTGCAGTAACAGTGCATATATATAGCACTGATTACTGCAGTAATGTCACTGGTAACCCCAAAAGTGTCAAAAATGTCAGTCAAGGGTCCGATCTTTCCGCCGCAATCCTGCAAAAAAAATCGCAGATCGTCGCCATTACACGTTAAAAAAAAAAAAAACACCAAAAATGACAGAAATCTTTCCCTTCGTTAGTAAACGCGATAACTTTTGCGCAAACCAATCAAAATACGCTTTTTGCGTTTTTTTTTTTTTTTTACCAAACATATGTAGCAGAAAACAAATTGGCCAAAAGTGTTAAAAAATTTTGATTTTACATTTTTTTTTTTTTTTTGGGGGGGGAATTTCATATAAAAAAATGTGAAAAATATTGTTGTTTTTGCAAAATTTGCGCTCTTTTTTTTTTTGTTTATAGCGCAAAAATTGCACAGGTGATCGAATACCACCAAAAGAAAGCTCTGTTTGTGGGAAAAAAAGGACGTCATATTCGTTTAGGTACAGCGTCGCACGACCGCGCAATTGTCCGTTAAAATCGCACAGTAAATAATCGCAAAAAAAACCCTGGTCAGGAAGGGGGTAAAATCTTCCGGGGCTTAAGTGGTTAATGTACGTGTTGATATCATCTAGTTTGGGTAAGTTTGTTGACCAATTGTTTGTTAGTTAATGTATGTTAAATGTTGTAGGTTGTAGTGGACTATAGCATACTTGCATTGTAGTGTGCCACAATGGGGTACACACTATTCAATACACCCAGATGTGGCTGATAATTGGGGGGCCCATAGCTCTTCAAGAGAGTGAAGATTTGATAATGCCTGCCAGAATGATATTAAACTTCTACTTTTATAAAATGCCCACATTTTGTCTTATTTATTGATGTCCCAGTTGGAATTTGTTCTCTTTTTGTGCTGGTGACTAATGGCACTTTTCCACTGCAAGTACTGGCTCGTACCGGCTCGGCTCTACTCAGCCCTGCTTGGCCTGGTTTGCTTTTCCACTGCTGGTACTGCGTGGTACGGTGTCGGAACGGTTCGGTACGGTACTGTATAGGTTTGCTTTTCCACTAAAGTAGTACTAAAGTTAAGTGGGTGGGATACCAATGGGGTGGGTGGGATTCTCTGACCAATCAGTGGCTAGTAGTGACTGCATGCAAAGGATTGTGGGATATGGTACCAGTTTGGTACCTGTTGGAACCACAATCAAGTATGTACTGTTTTTTCAGAGCTGTACCGTACTGTTCGGTTCCATGCAGTACCGTACCGAACCGTTCTGACACTATACCATGCGGTACCAGCAGTGGAAAAGCACAAAAGCGTGCCGAACCGTTACGGTTCCATGCAGTGGAAAAGCGCCAAAAGATCACGAAGTTAGGCTTCTAGGAAAAAGTTAGTTTTCGGTTGTCCTTAGAATGGAAATAGAAGGAAAATCTCCCTAAATTTGCTGATCGTTGTCTATGGTGTTATCTGTCTTATTTTGGATGTTTTTTTCTGCTTGGTTCATATTGTGTCAGTGGGACAGGAGGACGCAGATATAAATTTATGCTTTTCTATGTTTTTTTTTTTTTTATTTTTTTTTTTCTATCTTGATTATAAAGGGTTATGTGACTGGAGAACAATGATGGGAGGAGTAGCAATGAGAAGAGAAGATGCCGCTAAAAGTGCCTATTTTTACAATACGTTGCTTTTTGTCCGGAGGTCTTCTTTACTTCCCCATGCAGGCTGAAAGCAGCATTGTGTGAATGCAAAGGCGAGGAGTTAGGTCTCTGCAGTGCAGCTTTACGTCTGTTCATACAGTAGTGTACCTTTTTAGAGGTCTTTGGAAAGTGTCCAGAACCAACAGACTCTGTATAAGGGCTTATTCCGCTTATATTATTATAGGAAAATCCCAGTGGCGGTCTTTTTTTTTTTTTTTTTTGTGGTAGATGAATAGCTCTTCAGTCACCATCCGTCTGATATACAGCATTTCAGGGAGAGGGCATGATGACGTAAAGTGTGGTGTGTTTAAATGTCCTCCTTACTTTTACATACCTTGTCTGGTGCCGGTCAGGCCAGGGTGGGTAAACAAGAGAGCATCTGATGCCTGTAAGGGCCATTTAATTTTATTGATGAGAAGGGAGGCAATTCTAGACCTCTTAACCTAAAGTAAAGTTCCAATTTTTAAAATACGACTAGGGTTCCATGCACCATGGGTTTAAAAAAAAAAAACACTAAATCCCTTGACAGAAAAAAAAAGCTCATGTAGAGTGTTTTTTGTACATAGTTTAGGAGAGTTTTTTGCGTTTTTTTTTTTTTTTTTTTTCTCCTGCCAGAAAGCTCCAATTAGAAAAGCAAACCAGAAGTTTTTTTTTTCCCTGCCTCTAAATGTTGAGCCTAATATATGCCTGCACTCCAGTGACCTGTTCTGTTCTCTGAAGCCCGCTGTCGGCTGACGTCCCAGCACATGGCTCAGCCTCTCAGTGAGCACGGGGGGGGGAAAGGCAGCAGTTACTGACCGTCGCCAGCTCTCTGTTCAGGGAGGTGTGAGAACTGAGCGATTGGCGGTGTTTGATCGCTCGGTTCATACGGTTAGAGCCAGGGGGGACAGATGCAACATCAGACTGATGCTGCATCCAGCTGGGCAAGTATGATTGATTTATGAAAAAATAAATAAAACCCATACTTCTCTTGTATAATGCTGGTCATACACTAGCCGAAAAATGGTTTGAAAACCTGTCATTTGGAACATTCTTTCGTTTTCTATCCAGTTAATGGGCTCAAATAGAAAATTGGTTTTAAATCGAAGGAACAGGTTTGAAAATTCTGCCAAACGAACGATAAATTGAAAGGTTAATGTGTTTCTCGCCCATTAAAAATTGAACGGTTTACACTGGGCATATGTGACAAAACCAAAAAAACTGATTCATTTATGTCCATTGAACGATTATCGATCAATTTTCGGTTGTCATGATAGCACTATAGTTTGCTTCCACGATTGAGTGTTTATTTGAAAATGAATTTGAACGATTTTTCGTATTGTGTATGGAAACATCAGATTAACTGGTGGCTGGCTCCAAATCTGGGCATTGGGGTAAAATACTTATTTTACTGCATGTCAATAAAACACAGCTTAGTGTTACACATAGTACTGTGCAGTGTGTTGTAGTGCCATTCATATTTGGGTAATTCACTCAATAGTGTAGAGCCTTTCTAGTGAATTCACTCCAGCCAGTCCTGTTTTAGGGCTTGTTTGCCCACTTTTAAAAAAAAAAAAAGAAAGTAAAAGTTCAAAAAAACGTTTCCCCCGCAGGGGTTCCACCATCATTTCCAAAACTGCTTGAAGCCTCCTAGCTCTCTCCTGTAGCGCCACTGCTCAGGCCCCAAGCCTAGGTCTTGTGACTGGTTCATCAGACCAACCCACAGCATCGCTGTGCTCCCACTGGTTCATCAGACCAACCCACAGCATCAGTGCTCCCACTGGTTCATCAGACCAACCCACAGCATCACTGTTCTCCCACTGGTTCATCAGACCAACCCACAGCATCACTGTGCTCCCACTGGTTTATCAGACCAACCCACGGCATCGCTGTGCTCCCACTGGTTCATCAGACCAACCCACGGCATCGCTGTGCTCCCACTGGTTCATCAGACCAACCCACTGCATCACTGTGCTCCCACTGGTTCATCAGACCAACCCATCGCATCACTGTGCTCCCACTGGTTCATCAGACCAACCCACAACATAGGTGTGCTCCCACTGGTCCATCAGACCAACCCACGGCATCGCTGTGCCTCCCACTGGTCCATCAGACCAACCCACAGCATCGCTGTGCCTCCCACTGGTTCATCAGACCAACCCACGGCATCACTGTGCTCCCACTGGTTCATCAGACCAACCCGCGGCATTGCTGTGCCTCCCACTGGTCCATCAGGCCAACCTGCGGCATCACTGTGCTCCCACTGGTTCATCAGACCAACCCTCGGCATCGCTGGGCCTCCCACTGGTTCATCAGACCAACCCGCGGCATCGCTGGGCCTCCCACTGGTTCATCAGACCAACCCGCGGCATCGCTGTGCCTCCCACTGGTTCATCAGACTAACCCGCGGCATCGCTGTGCCTCCCACTGGTTCATCAGACTAACCCGCGGCATCGCTGTGCCTCCCACTGGTTCATCAGACCAACCCGCGGCATCGCTGTGCCTCCCACTGGTTCATCAGACCAACCCGCGGCATCGCTGTGCCTCCCACTGGTTCATCAGACCAACCCGCGGCATCGCTGTGCCTCCCACTGGTTCATCAGACCAACCCGCGGCATCGCTGTGCCTCCCACTGGTTCATCAGACCAGCTCCAACCAACCGTGCAACATCTGCACCTTTCTCTCAGCTCATGTAGCTGTCTCGGCTCTCTCTGCACTATTGCAACTCCCTGCTGCACTCGCCCACTCCCTGAACTGAAAGGTGCGACACCTAGTGGCCACACAGGTGGATGCAACCTCTTTTTCATTTCTATTGGAACTCTTGTTTTCTATATTTTAATAATAGTTTCTTTACTATTTTTGCACAACAGCACTTTCAGGAAGAACTTAATTTCGTATATTTGCCACTCTTTTTATATATTTATTATATATTTATTTCAGCTCTGGTAAGCACCACATCCTTACTGGAATTTGCACTGTATAGCGTTTTTTTGATTTGGAATAAATTCATCACTGTTTCTCCACTTTTCGTTTTATTTATTGCACATAGCACTTGATTTTGTTCATTGCACATTGCCTGATTCAGGACAATAATTGGGTATTTCTCCCAAACCATTGGGGCAATATTGTTACTTGTGCACCTTTTTATATTTATATTTATATTTTTTGGTTTCACTATTTGATTTGGTACACCATTCGACCCAGCACTTTGTTACTCACAGGTAGCGCCTTTATCAACCTCTTCGGACTTTATTTCACTTCTAACCCCTAGGGGTTTGGTTGTTGGCAGTTTACACCTCTATACAACTTACTTCATACACATTGTTTACAAACTCCATAGCACTGGTCATCTTTGTCTCTTCACTCCCTGCTGCACTCGCCCACTCCCTGAACTTGACAAGGAACCTTCTGTCTGTCAGGTGGAGCCCTGAATTACTGCCAGGTCAATGATCATAAAGGCTGTGCAGGCCTGCACGCTCAGCCTGCTGGTCTCCACTAAGACCTGAACACAGGTCGCAAGACTCTTTGAAGCCTTGGAAATCCAGAACCCAGTCGGGTAATTTACTAGTCCCAGAGAAAACTGAAAAGCCAGTTTTCTCAGCTCTGAACTGTTATTCCGGAGCCCCTCAATCTACATCTTTATAATCTTTAATTCTACTAGCCCAGTGGCAGGGAACAGAACTGTCACATAAGGCATCCCAAAACACAACCACAGTAGCCCTAAAGTTCCTTCTTGGGGAAGAAAAAAAAAAAGGGAATATATATATATTTTTATGAATGGATAGAAAGTTAATAGATTTGGGATATCTGTGTAATATGTAAATCTGATTGTAATTCTGCTACCCTGTTACTGGCCGACAGGGTTTCAGTGGGGAATTTTCTAGGACAAACTGTTTTGTTTCTGCGTTTTGCATTATGCTGGGATCTTGGATACATGAAAAGGCAGATTGAACAAAAGGCAAACACGCTGCCAAACACTCTACCTATTTTATATGCTGGTGTCAGAGGCTTAGCTATTGTACCCTGAAGGTGTCATTATTTATTCAATTTTTCATGTTCGGCCATGTCAGGAATCTAAAACACAGTTCTAAAATAAAGCTTTGTTTCATTTACAACAGTCTGTATGTAGGAAATATTACAGCACAGCACTTTCAGGCTAGTGCACTGTTGTAAGTCACTGCATGCAATAAATTTAGTTTTAGAAGTTTTTAGTTAAAGCAGAGTTTCTGCCCCCCCCCCCCTCTAGAAATTAAAACTTTTAATATTAGGACACTTACCTATCCTGGAATCCAGCGATGTCGGTGCTGCCGCCTCTATTGCCGGTATAGGAACCCCACAGTGAAGCCTTACGGGGTTCCCCACTGCGCATGCGCGAAGCATGCTGCATTTGGTAATTGGCCTGGAAGCAGAGGGAGGAGTAGGGGACCGAACATCTGACGTACCTCGTCGCGGCGAGGTCTGACGAAAGTTTTGACGGGGTACCTGTCAAAAACAGGTAGCTGCCCCCCCCGAAAGGGGCCAAATGTGGCACTGGTAGGGGGGGAGAAGACGGATAATCAGAAGTTTAACTTTTGAGTTGAACTCCACTTTAAGTTGTGTGTTGAATGATTGATTGAACTGTTTGCAGTGTTTTGCTTATATTTGAGATGTCTGACTGTGACTTGACCTGAAATTCTTTTCCATGTGATTCCACTTTCACTGCCTATACGAGTTAAGGTTTTTATTAGTGGCCTTCATCAAAGTGCCTGTCTGGGCAAATGTTGTTCAAATTTTACCTTCTTTAACCACTTAAGGACCGTAAGGTTTTTATCCCCTTAATGACCAGGCCATTTTTTGCAATTTGGCAGTGCTTGATTTTAACTGGTAATTGCGCAGTCATGCAATGCTGTACCCAAACTAAATTTATGTTCTTTTTTTCCCACAAATAGAGCTTTCTTTTGGTGGCATTTTATCACCTCTGCAGTTTTTATTTTTTGCAATATAAACTAAAAAATAACGAACATTTTGAGAAATTAAGTTTTTCTTATGAAAAAAAACCAAACTTCATTTTTATCATAAATTTAGACCAAAATGTAATTAGCTACATGTCTTTGATAAAAAAAAATCTCAATAAGCGTATATTTATTGGTTTACACAAAAGGCATAGCGTCTACAAACTATGGTGTGTATATACTGGAATATACATAGCTTTTACATTCTAACTTGCTAAAATGGCAGGGCAGTACAACCCCCCCCCCCCCCCCGTCTCTGTCTTCCCTGCCAAATGACCCCTTTTTTGGAAAGTAGACACCCCAAGGAATTTCCTGAGGGCATGTTGAGCCCATTGAATATTTTGTTTTTTTGTCACTGGTGTTTGTGTAAAAAAAAAAAAAAAAAAAAAAATTATATATATATATATATATATATATATATATATATATATATATATATATATATATATATATATATATATATATATATATATATATATATATATATATATATATATATATATATATATATATATATATATATATATATATATATATATATATATATATATATATATATATATATATATATATAGTGGGTACGGAAAGTATTCAGACCCCCTTACATTTTTCACTCTTTGTTATATTGCAGCCATTTGCTAAAATCATCCGCTGACATCCGCAATGCCATATACTTACATTATGTCCGCATATCATCCGCAAACGGATGGGATGATATGCGGGCACACGGAGCGGATGACACAAATGTCATCCGCTCCGTGAAAAAAAAAAAAAGTCCTGCAGCGGAGCGGCCGTGTGAAAGAAGCCTTAAGTTCATTCTTCTTCCTCATGAATGTACACATAGCACCCCATACTGACAGAAAAACACAGAATTGTTGACATTGTTGCAGATTTATTAAAAAAGAAAAACTGAAATATCACATGGTCCTAAGTATTCAGACCCTTTGCTCGGTATTTAGTAGAAGCCCCCTTTTGATCTAATACAGCCAGGAGTCTTTTTGGGAAAGATGCAACAAGTCTTTCACACCTGGATTTGGGGATCCTCTGCCATTCCTCCTTGCAGATCCTCTCCAGTTCTGTCAGGTTGGATGGTAAACGTTGGTGGACAGCCATTTTTAGGTCTCTGCAGAGATGCTCAATTGGGTTTAAGTCAGGGCTCTGGCTGGGCCATTCAAGAACAGTCACGGAGTTGTTGTGAAGCCACTCCTTCGTTATTTTAGCTGTGTGCTTAGGGTCATTGTCTTGTTGGAAGGTAAACCTTCGGCCCAGTCTGAGGTCCAGAGCACTCTGGAGAAGGTTTTTGTCCAGGATATCCCTGTACTTGGCCGCATTCATCTTTCCCTCGATTGCAACCAGTCGTCCTGTCCCTGCAGCTGAAAAACACCCCCACAGCATGATGCTGCCACCACCATGCTTCACTGTTGGGACTGTATTGGACAGGTGATGAGCAGTGCCTGGTTTTCTCCACACATACCGCTTAGAATTAAGGGCAAAAAGTTCTATTTTGGTCTCCTCAGACCAGAGAATCTTATTTCTCACCATCTTGGAGTCCTTCAGGTGTTTTTTAGTAAACTCCATGCGGGCTTTCATGTGTCTTACACTGAGGAGAGGCTTCCGTCGGGCCACTCTGCCATAAAGCCCCGACTGGTGGAGGGCTGCAGTGATGGTTGACTTTCTACAACTTTCTCCCATCTCCTGACTGCATCTCTGGAGCTCAGCCACAGTGATCTTTGGGTTCTTCTTTACCTCTCTCACCAAGGCTCTTCTCCCCCGATAGCTCAGTTTGGCCGGACGGCCAGCTCTAGAAAGGGTTCTGGTCGTCCCAAACGTCTTCCATTTGAGGATTATGGAGGCCACTGTGCTCTTAGGAACCTTAAGTGCAGCAGAAATCTTTTTGTAACCTTGGCCAGATCTGTGCCTTGCCA
Source organism: Pelophylax lessonae (assembly GCF_965119305.1). Classification (NCBI taxonomy): domain Eukaryota; kingdom Metazoa; phylum Chordata; class Amphibia; order Anura; family Ranidae; genus Pelophylax; species Pelophylax lessonae. The sequence goes on along the minus strand of NC_138770.1, from coordinate 141,443,280 downwards.
CAATTCTGTCTCTGAGCTCTTCAGGCAGTTCCTTTTTGACCTCATGATTCTCATTTGCTCTGACATGCATTGTGATCTGGGAGGTCTTATATAGACAGGTGTGTGGCTTTCCTAATCAAGTCCAATCAGTATAATCAAACACAGCTGGACTCAAATGAAGGTGTAGAACCATCTCAAGGATGATCAGAAGAAATGGAAAGCACCTGAGTTAAATATGAGTGTCACAGCAAAGGGTCTGAATACTTAGGACCATGTGATATTTCAGTTTTTCTTTTTTTAATAAATCTGCAACAATGTCAACAATTCTGTGTTTTTTCTGTCAGTATGGGGTGCTATGTGTACATTCATGAGGAAGAAGAATGAACCTAAGGCTTCTTTCACACGGCAGCTCCGCTGCTTTAGTCCGCTGCGGGACTTTTTTTTTTTTCACGGAGCGGATGACATTTGTGTCATCCGCTCCGTGTGCCCGCATATCATCCCATCCGTTTGCGGATGATATGCGGACATAATGTAAGTATATGGCATAATGTAAGTATATGGCATTGCGGATGTCAGCGGATGACACCGCTGACATCCGATTTTCCTTCCTTTCCGTTTTTTACACGGATGAAAAAATAGGGTTCTGTTCCATTCCAAAAAACGGAACAGAACTGAAAGGAGGAAAATCGGATGTCAGCGGATGGTATTCCGCTGACATCCGCAGTGCCATTCACTTACATTATGTCCGCAAATCATCCGCAAAAAAATAGGATGATTTTCGGACACACGGAGCGGCCGTGTGAAAGGACCCTTAATGATTTTAGCAAATGGCTGCAATATAACAAAGAGTGAAAAATTTAAGGGGGTCTGAATACTTTCCGTACCCACTGTATATATTTTGTCAAAGTTGTCACTAAGAGCCAGTCCACACTGGCGCGACTTGTCAGCCTGACAAGTCGCGGTCCATTGACCGCTACAGGACCCGTTCTAATGGGAGCGACACAAGTCGCTCCGACTTAGAAAAAGGGTCCTGTACTACTTCGGGGCGACCTCGGAGTGACTTGCATAGACTTCCATTATGTGAAGTCCATGCAAGTCGCTCCGAAGTCGTGGTGCATGGGAATGCACAAGTCGCCCCCGAAGTAGTGCAGTGGGAACCGACTCTTATAATGAATTATTGCTCACACATGCCATGGGTATATGTGAAATGACACCCCAAAATACATTCTGCTGCTTCTCCTGAGTATAAGGCCCCTTTCACACATACAGTCCGTTTGCCCGTTGACGGATGAAAAACGGATATCAATGCATCTCTATGTAAAAACTGATGCCAACGGATGATCATCCGTTTTCATCCGCTTCTGTCAATGTCCGTTTTTTGGAACGGATAAATGCCCTATTTTTCATCTGTCAAAAAAACGGATCGAATTAAAAACGGATGTAAACGGAAAAACTGTCAGTTTTTCTTCCGTTTTTGCATTGGTAGTGGATGTAAAAAAAAAAAAACTAGCATATGATGAATTGGGTCAGTGAACCAATATGATCGCAATTCACTCTTTTTTTTAGTAATGCCCATGATGACCGATAGGCCCAGAAAGGTTTTAAATTCGGAAACAATGATTCATTTCCATGCAAATTCTCTGGCAAGGGTCAAATTTGGATAAATGATATCTGTACAGATCTTCCATGAAAAACAGCTCCTAAAAAGCAATGGCAAAATCGGCTGTTTCCACCTGAATTCCAGGTTGGCCAGTTAATGGATGAAGTGGCGCTGCAGAAGTAGTGGGCTCCCAATCAGGATTTGCAAGTGCTTCTGGAAGAACACTATGGGCTCTACGGGGCTATCTTCGAATTCTTGGTAGCTGCGGGACACTACTTGTGCTAGCCATCGCACCAGCTTGAACTCACTTATGGGACTCGCTATGTCACTAAGCGTTACTGCAGTGCTGGTTTGTCTACGACCAGGATGTACTAGGTCGCTGGTGCTTGCCAGTTCACCAGAAGGTTGAGCGGCACTAGTACCCAAACTCTGCTGCATACGAGAACCCTGTGATTGTTGCATCTTTGCAAGAGAAGAACGGGGTTGGCTACGCCTGGCCTAAGCAGGGACCACTACTCCATTGTCAGAGCGATCTGTCAGGCTGTCGCTGCTCACTACAGGTTCGAATACTGAGCCTGATTCTGACCGTGAGGCTTCCCCATCGCTCTCATCTGTAATGCTCCGCATCGTGTAGGCCTCTTCACTAGTGTACCTCTGTTTGGACATTTTGGCCAATACATTTATAGGTACCTAGTGTGACCTCAAAGATAAACAAGCACCTGGTTGTCAAGAACTGTTTGTTTGAACCGCTACCAAAAAATTTAACTGCTAGTGCTAGCAGAGATTAGGCCTGACTCTGCTACCGCTGCGATTTTGTGTGCTGTGTAATGGACATGACAGTAATCTGCTGATACTGCACTTCTTGGGGGCTGGGTGGAGGGGCTAAACGCAGGTGCTGGCAGGTGTCTGGGCTGATCCTGCTAACGCTGCCTTTTGGGAACACTATACTAAACTATTGGGGTCGCTAGTATAGTTGTGATCTGATCAAAGATATTGATCTGTCCAGACGCTATACTAGTAATGGAGGTCTTTAGGGTGTGTGTCACTGGCAATCAAATGGTTAAAATATATTACTACATATGTGAAGCGCAATCTGACGCTGTCCTGTTTTTGACGCTAACTAACGTTAACGGATGTCACCTGTGACCCTAATACAGTGATCAGAAAAAAGATTTGTACACTATAATAGTGACACTGTGACAGGGCAATGAAGTGGTTAACTGGGGTGATCAGGGGGTTAAATCTTTATTAGGGGATATATGGCGGGTACCCTAAATCTTTATTGGGGGATATATGGCGATTGGCGTGTACCCTAAACCTATCTGGGATTGCTGCTAAACTACCACTAACTTGCGTCACAAGTGACATTAATACAGTGATCAGTAAATTATATGTATACTGTATATAGTGACACTGTGACGGAGTAAAAGGGTTAACTGCGGGGTGATTAGGGGGTGACAAATATGCCTATGTATACTGGTGTCAGTGTAGTGCTTGTGTACTCACTGTCTGATCTCTTCTCTCACGCTGGAACCTGAAAAGGGCTCCAGGAGAGAAGATTGCATAATTTCCTGTGGCTATGTCTACATTACACAGGCACAGGATATTCTGCAATTGGTCAGAACCGATCACCAGGTCCAGGCCAAAAACCAGCACATTGCGGGGACAGCTAGTGCGCACCCCCTACCCCCTGCTTGTGACCAACGTACAGTTACATTGATTCGCGCAGCCGAGCCACCTGGCCACAGTAAAACTACGGCGGGTGGTCGGCAACTGGTTAAGGTGTTTGTAAACCTCAGACATGAAATATGATCAAAGCATATCCCTATATAGTGTGTACTTGTCTCAGTCCAGAGCACTGTGTCATTTATGTCTACTGCATTATTTCTCTGCTATAAGCATGAACCACTTCTGTTGACGTTTTCCTGTCACCAAGAGAAAAAAGGTGGCAGGGGAGGGTCCTCCATCCAGCACAGTGTTTCTCAAACTTTTTTCAGTTTTGGCACCCTTTAAAATTCTGCACAATCTCGAGGCACCCCATTGTAAAATGTATAAAAAAAAAAAAACTAAACTAATAGTTTTACATATAGCAGCAACATCCATACACATGGGCCATCCAAAATTAGAAGTGATTTATTCCTCCACAATAGCAAACTGGTACTGACTAGTATTCTAGCGTTTCTTTCTCCATCAGTGTCTCTTCTTCTACTTGCCAATGTGACCCCAGCGCTGATGGAGAGGGGAAGAGTAAAGAAGGATGCTATGCCAGCACCCGACGTTCTCCCTATCAACCAGTAGTGTAATGGGTTGTCAGGATGCCAGTACCCAAGGTTGTAATACCTTTTAAATAAGTTAAAACCTGTGGCAATTGCAATTTATAGGCATTTTGCCAAGGCACCCCTGAAGAACCCAGGAGGCACACCAGGGTGCCACGGCACCCTGGTTGAAAAAGGCTGCTTTAGCACACAGCCTGTGACTGGTAGCCACAGCTCTGTTGCTGTATGAGGATGGGTGTGTCTCTTCCTTCCATTCCATCCCTCTCTTTCCTTGCTTTGTTCCTGTGTGCTGTGTGAATGGGGGTGTGTCCTTTCCTTCCAATCCACTCTTAGAGCTCTCCTCATTGAGCTCTGCAGAGTGTGACTTCAGCTATCTGCCTCCCCTTTTTTTTTTTGACCGCTCAGACAGGCTTTATCAATTCTGGACTTCAAACGGCTGTAGAGAAGAGAAGACTGCAGATAAACAGGTACAACTTATGTAAGAGGATTTGTTTAATCTCTCTGTATCACCTGAGGCCAGTCACTTCACTGAGTGTATGTAGGGTTTACAGCTGCTTTAAAACCTTTTGTGTGTTTTATGTTCAAGCTGCTGTGGACTTTGGAGGGTGGTTGTATGAGTAGATATGATCTGAGACCCCCTTTTATGCCAGCCGCAAAATCCATGTGACTGTCCATGTTTACCCTATAGGGAGAGGATGGGAGGCATTCTGTAGACCTCGTTGCTGGCTTATCGTTGGAAAGCAAATGATCAACTGGGACATTTTTTTTTTTATAAAGAACATCCTGTACAGGTTATCCTATCTGCCCACCAGGGACAAGATACCCAATAAAGACCGGATAGAAGTCAAAGGTCCTGTCAACACCATATGCATTGGACTGTGCTAGGCAGCCTTGCCCAATTCAGTCCCAATGCATAGACAAGGCAATTTGCCTTCTATCCTATTAGTTCAGGTCATACTATTGTGCTGCAGTCATGTGCACCAAAAAAAGTAGTGCAGCACATCCTATCTTTCAGCGCCGTGTGTTGTAATGCAGTACAACTTAAATTTATTTCCTACTGCAGCGAAAAAGGATGAATGAAACGTCACTGTGTGTCATTTTAATCAAGTTTAAAGTGGAATTCCAGCCTAAGCCTAGTGTTAGTCGGTTCACACTGGGGCGACACGACTGTACTACTTCGGGGGCGACTTGTGCATTCCCATGCACCACGACTTCGGAGCGACTTGCATGGACTTCACATAATGGAAGTCTATGCAAGTCGCTCCGAGGTTGCCCCGAAGTAGTACAGGACCCTTTTTCTAAGTTCGGAGCGACTTGTGTCGCTCCTATTAGAACAGGTCCTGTAGCAGTCAATGGACTGCGAGGGAGTGCGATTTGTCAGGCTGACACGTCGCCTGACAAGTTGCGCTAGTGTGGACCGGGTCTAAAAGTCCTCTCCCCCCCTCCTAACACCTATACTGACTAATCCATATGTAAAAGATGTACTTGTATCACCTATTTTTAGCCCGCTCCTGTCTGGTCATGTAATCCGGCTCCCCTTTGCCAGCCAGCAGTGGTAGCAAAGAAGGAAGCCATGGCTGGTACGTGGGAGCCTACTATGGGTGATGTCACCGCTCCTGTAATTCCCAGCTGCTATCGAGTGCTTTCATCTCTCCCCTGCACCTGTCGCTGTCTGACACAGAGTCAGCATAGGTGTTAGGAGGGGGTAGGGGGGGCATTTTTAAGACTAGTTAGGTTTAGGCTGGAATTTTTACTAAAAAAAAAAAAAGTGCAATGCATCATTATCGGAACTGCTACGGGGGATGTTCAAGTCAAACCAGGACTTTTGAGTTTATATAATATTAGAACAGGTTTCAAGCAGTGGAAATTGCATTTATTTTTCGACATGCTCCCCTGCTACATTTATACACTTATCCCAGCTATTGACTAATCCCTGGAAAGCTTCGGCATGCAAAGATTTGTCAGTACCTGAACTATCCTAGGACAGCCTGCTTCACTTCATCATCAGTACTGAAATGCTGACCTCAGAGGAACTCTTAGGGGTCCAAACAGGTGGAAATTACTCAGGACAAGGTCCGGGCTGTAAGGGAGATGCGGCAATACCTCCCAGCCGAGTTGCTGTAATGCGCACGTAGTGCGGTGAGCTGTATGAGCTTGTGCGTTGTTCTGGAGAAACAGGACGCTTTTTTACGCAGACGCCTATGTACACGACCATAATATTCACTATTAATAGTGATACCATGGGGTAGAAAATTCAGGAGTAACGCCACATTTGTCCCAGAAAACACTTGCCATCACTTTACCTGCAGACCTAATTGTTTCAAAATTGTTTTGGTAGTGGTGATTTTGTGGTGGAGCTGTTCCATGCATACACGAACATTGTTGTCTGCCATCTTGATTAATGGTCTCTGGACTGGCCCGCAACATGTGGGCCGCCTATTCATAATAGAGCACACTTACCACTTACTACTGCGTGTAGTACCGCCACGCTAGCATCCCTTTTTATATCTGTAAAATTAAAAGTCCTGGTTTGACTTGAACGCCCTTCGTACCTTCACAGCGTTCTAATTTAGCCACTGGTGTGAATGAGCCCATTCTCCATTCTCTCAATAAAAAAAATAAAGGTCAGATTTATTTATTATTGCATTGTGGCAATCCACTTTGTACCTTGCAATAACAAATGCATTCATCTACATTGGCACCCCCAACACACAAATGCCCTTGCTTCCAATGAACCTGTGCTGCACCACTCCAAAAGGCATGGCATGTGCAATATGGGCCCAATAAAAGTTCCAATACATAAAGTTGCTTGTCCAGTTTTCTGAAAGTTGCTGGGCAGTGGCTGCCCGCTGGAAACTCATGGGCTGTCTTAAGCCCCGTACACACGTTCAGATAATCGGACGACTTATCGTTCGCATTTTGTTGCATGATACTAACATCGAATTCAACAATGCGTACAAACCGTATGATTTTTGTTGTACGATTCAGGAAAAGCTTCCTGGTTGCTTAGCTACGTATCAGATGGTGCAAAACAAAAACAATGGCAGCCAGGCTTTTTCTGCGCTATTTTAGTGTTTCTGATCATGCACGGTGTTTGTCGATCGATTTTTAGCGGACGCATAGTGTACTGATGAAACGATTGTCGTTCGCGGGGCTATCGTACGACAGAAGTTTTCCTGTTTGTCCCTTCGGATTTTGTTGGATGAACTGTCATGATCGGCTGTTGAAAGCTGTGTACGAACGATCAGATCAGGTCGAAAGCGAGTTTTATCGTACGATTATCAGAACGTGTGTGCGGGGCATTACTGCAATGCATGCTAATGCGCTAAATGTACTCCTATTACTGCATGCAGTAACAGAAAAAGTCTATACAGTTTTGGCTGGGGTTCAACTTTATTTAATGGCTTACTGTGAACAGTTATTTATTTTCACTGTAGCACTGAAATACTATGACCTTTTTTGTCAGTGTTGATCATGCAGTAAATGAACCAATTGTTATATATGTCACGTGTAACGCCCAGGAACATGTATGTCATTGTAAATTCACTCCCCCCCCACCCCCTCCACTGCACGCTGACACCACAGACCTGTACTTGCATGACCTCTGGGTGGAACAAGTTCTCTGATTTGCAGAGGAGCACGTAAGCTGAGGTTTTCAGTGGATGCTTTTCATCCGATTAAAAGGACAAACCCTGAAGATCAGGAAAAAAAAGAATAACGAGCATACGGCATTTTTATGATCAGTGTATCACTATTGCTGCTGTGCGTTTCTGTTGTTTACAAAGGTGAATAAAGTTACATGTTGTATAGGAGGCATCTGTAGACCTTTTTATAGAGAAGAGTTTAGATCCATATTCTCTTGTATGAGTGAGGATCTGTTGTTCTACTTTTTGTTTAGTGTGCAATTAGTTGAGCGCTGCCACCTCTCTATCCGTGTTGCCAACCTACTAGATTGAAATCTACTGACACAACACCTGAAATTAACTGACCCAACACCTAATTTACTGGTACAGCCAAGTTTTTATTGGCATTTCAAAAAGTAAAAATATTAGTAAGTATTTAGGCTTCAAACAAGTACAATATGCAATTAACATGATTTAAGGTAGATATCAAGGCAAAAAAACATTTTCTTATTTTATTTTCGATAGTAAATGGCTCAGGGACAGGATTTAGGAGGGCAGGAAATTAGAATGGACAGGCACACACACATGAAATTTAATTACTCTCACAGTGACAATGACAGCAGTATGCAGCAGCAAAGATGATACGTCCCCTCCTGAGTCACAGTGACAGTCTCTCCCCGGCAGATACATACATATTCACCAGCACACCAACGATCTTGCACAGCAGTCCGAAGAAAATTTTTATTGCAAAAGGTTGATCCTTTTGCAATAAAAAGCTTCTTTGGACTGCTGTGCAAGATCCTTAATGTGCTGGTGAATATGTATGTATCTGCGATGAATCTGGTGTGCAGCTGGTGATCCCTGCAGCACCCAAAACTGATGTGCCTATACCCAGGAAGGGGTGCGATGGGAATATGAACTATTCTCTCCCTGCCAGGTGGTCCCTTATGGACAGTGGCTGTGCCAGCCTTTGATTTGTGTGTAGTACACACTCTTCAGACTCACTGGAGTTGATTTAGTAAAAAGGGACCTTTTTAAAGGACAACAAAAAATTGCTAGGTACTTACCATTTATTTAGTTAAAAAAAATGATATACACAGTCCAAGCGCTTACAACCAAACACCTCTTGTGAAGGAATAAACCAGGTGGTCACTTTAAAAATTCCAATACCACACACTGTTCCACCAGCCCCGAGCATAGGATATGAATGCAAAGGATTTTAGTACAATGTATGGACAGCGCACAGTGATGGTGTGTATAAGAGAGAACCCATAGGCAGCAATCAAAAGTAAAATAAAAGTCAGTTTTTATTAACAGTTAAAATCAAAGTGTGCAAGTTGGTTACCACACGGCCCTGGGTGGCTGTGGGGAACTTGAGGATAAACCCTTCACAGCGATCAAACCGGAGCATGCGCCGCTCTCTCTATCCAGATCTTGGGACCCTTGGATGGAAAAAATCACCCTCTATAGAGCAGGAAAAAGGATCCAGGTGGAACGCCGCCGGCGCGTGTACCGGCCATTGTAAACAGGTGCCACGAGCAGCGCAACTTCCGGGAATGATGTAATTTAGTGAAACAAGCCAAGTGCAGGAACCAGCATGGAACGCAAGCACACCATGTTGCTGTGACTATGCGTTTCGCGCGCATGCGCTTTGTCAAGTTAGTTTATTTAGTACTGCCCCCAAGTCCTCCTTCACGTGGCCATTGAGCTGCATCTGTTGGATTTCAGTGGCAATAATTAGCGGATTCGTGCCGCAGGAATGTCAGGTGTATATGAATAGTATTGGCCGCTCAGACTATATAAACTAAAGGCAGGCTGACAGCGGCTGCCACAGTTTACATGTACTTGCACACAATGCGGCTACCTGCAGTTAGGGACAGATGTCCAAGCTTGGATGCAGCTGACTGACATCCGTCTCTAACTTCAGGTGACCCCGTGGTGTGTGACTACATGAGAACAGTGGCGGCCACTGTCAGCAGTTTATATAGGCTGAGCAGCCAATGCTATTCATATACACTTGTCATTCCAGCCGGAAGAATCTACAAATTATTACCGCTAAAATCTTTGGATGAAGCTAAATGGCTGCGCGAAGAAGACCTAAAACCTCAGGTGAAATGTGTACTGTTACAGAGACGAATCCCGAACTATCATGGGGTATATATATAATATATATATATATATATAATATAATGCTTATGGTGATAGATGAAGAAGTATCAGCATGCTGAGGCAAATGTTTTCACTGTGTGCCAAGTTGTCGTCAGCAAAGCCCAATTTAGCGCTAATAAAGTAATCTGCCCAAAGTCATACTATTATTTTCATTTTCTCCCAAACAAAATTGGCTGTAAAATGTAGAAATGTGTTGGACGTTGGATTGTAAGCTTCATTATATCAAGCACCAGTAAGGGCTCAGTTTACCATTAGGGTTCTCATGAGTTGGCGCCTAAAGCTGCGGTGTTAAAGGATTCACTAGCAAGTCTTAAAATATGAAAATTGTGGGAGCGTTTCCCTATTTGTTTCCCTCCTTTTGGTCACCTTTCGATATTTGAGTTTAAATTTGTCAAGAAAACAATAATCATCACATGACCTAAGGGGCGTGGCTTGTACAGAAGCAGTTTATTATTCAGGTGTATTCATCCCCAGTGATGATGTGATTGGCTCAGGTGCAGCATGATACAATATTTTACATTGGGAATAAAATGATATCGCTCTCCATTAGAAATAATGACCGCAAACGATATCCAGCAATAAAAACTATTGAGGAGACTGCAAATGTGCTACTACCGGCCAAGCCCGAGGCTTCATTAGTTGATGGTGTGGGATTTAGTTCTGGGCTGCAATCCATACAAATTCTGAAACATGGAGGAATGTGTATCCATGAAATAAAATAAATAACGGAGTGGAAAATCTCACTTCTCAGAAAAAGCCGGGAACACTAGCAATGTTTACATACAGAATACCCAGCTGGAAAGCATCATTACATTATGCAAGCACAATATATGGCTCCCTCTAGTTACAATTAGGTGACATGTCACTTGTGAAATTATTGCTGGTGCTTTTTTTAGTGGTTGAGGGACTATAGCCCGCAGATTCTCTCTAGCTGACATTTACATCATCTTGTTTCAAAAAATAAGCATGAGACCATTATTTAAAGTGGCTCTATCATTAACATTTACAATTCATTTGGCATAATAGTGCACATATTATCATAACAATATCATATTATCGTCATTATTTCCAATAAAAATGTCACTTTTTTTTTTTTTGCTATAAATAAATCCTTCATGGGACTTGAAGCCATGGCGGAGGGATCACTTTGCCTGTGGCTAACAGAACATCGAGGAGGCAGTCTGTTGTTTTCTATCAGACTGTCCATGCCTGGTAGATTTCTAGGGATATAAGTGAATTAGAATGGCACAACACTGGGCATAACTACTTAACAGGAGGCAGAAGAGCTGGCATATATAAATGGCAGCTATGGCTGCTTCCATGTAAATACTACTGAGATGTGAACCCGGACAAAATATTTATAGGGTATTCAAGGATGGTAAATTAAGCATGTCCTGCTGAAAAGTGGATGATGCTACTTTGAAAAAGGGGAATTGCTTATTAAGGATACATGTTTAAAAATGCTAACTAAATTCTGTTATACTTGGCTTAGATCAGTGGACAATATGGTCTAAGAGCCTACATCTGGTAGGGTAGCACTCTTCTTAGTCAGAGCCTCCCCGTAGGCTTAAAAGTGGATGGTGGAACCCAGCACCCCTCTTTTACCCAGCACCCCTGATGGCACCCCTCTGTCGGGCAGCATCCCTGATGGCACCCCTCTGTCGGGCAGCATCCCTGACGGCACCCCTCTGTCACCCAGCATCCCTGACGGCACCCCTCTGTCACACAGCACCCCTGATGGCACTCCCCCTGTAAACCAGCACCCTTTCTATTGCACTCCCCAATTGCCCAGAACGCATCCCATTTCACCAACCTGTCACCCAGCACCCCTGACAGCACTTCCACCATCCACAAGCATCCTTTCTGTTTCATCCACCTATTGCTTAGTACTCATCCTCTTTCACTAACCGCATTCCTGATAGCACCCCTGCATCACCTGGCACCCTTTTCCCCCACTGTCACTTTCCCCTTTCTAACTCACCCAGCGCCCCTAAAAAGAACCCCATCTATCATACTTGACAGCACTTCCCTGGCACCAAACACCCCTGCCACTGTTCCTGCTGACACCACCTCACTACTCCCCCTTGTCACCCAGCATCCCTACCTGTCACACAGTAGCAATGACACTCACCAAGCAACCTCCAACTTTACTTTCCTTCACTGTTCCTCTCATCTTGATTTAAGGGGGCCCTACGTGGCCCTGAAATGCCATTGGTTCTAGGTCCTCCAAGTAAGGCTCCCAATTGAATATTCTTGTACTTCCTGGTATGAAGCACACTTGAATGCTGCACCTGCCCACCTAGAATGCAGTGCATGGTGAATGGACAGCCCAGTCGGAGTGCAGTAACATTGGGGCCTATGCCTAGCACTGTGCAGGCATTGACCTTAGATTGCAAGCTTCACCCTGGAAAACCATTATGTGACTGCTTAAGTATACTCCTTAGATAAATGTTTCTGCGTTTTATAAATATGTAACAGTTTCAATTTACTCATTTTTGCAGGCTCAAACAATGAATTACGTGGGTCAGTTGGCTGGACAAGTATTTGTTACTGTGAAGGAGCTGTACAGAGGCTTGAATCCCGCCACTCTCTCTGGATGTATAGATGTCATAGTGATTCGTCAGCCCAATGGCAACCTGCAATGTTCACCCTTTCATGTACGCTTTGGGAAGATGGGAGTTCTGCGCTCCAGGGAGAAAGTGGTAAGGATGTGTTAATATGATTAAACTCATTATATGAGTACAGTTATTGTGTGGATCCTACAATAGTATGAAGATGGGGACATCCTCATTGCTGTTTTTGGGCCTGACCTTCCAAGATGTAGCCCCTGTACATTCTGGGGGACATTTTATAATTTCTGTCTCAGAGCCAGGCAATGCTAAACAAGAGCAGCGAGATAGATCATGATACAGATGTACTGCACTACTGCTCGATTCTTAACGCTCACCTCCAGGCACCCCCCCCCCCCCACAAATGTGTGTAAAATATTCTTGTTCCACCCCTTACACCCTTGCTGCCTCCCACCAGTGTGACAACGAGTGGGGGTTTCCTCTCCCTGCACCAGCTGTCATAATTTTTAAAAATAGCGCGGCTGTGAATGGGAAAAAATTTATTTTTAGGCGGACGGTAATCATCCGCTCTCCCATAGAGGAGAGCGGGGATCTGACAGGTCTGTCTGTGCACACAGAGCGGAGACAGATTTGTTATCCCCGCTGAGCAAAATGAAGTCCGCCGGGCTGCAAGCCCATGTGAAAGAACCCATATGTGGTATCTCTGCATTAGCTAGGGTTGTTCTTTGGTGGTGGGTTATGGTAGTAGCAATAAATATGCAGCTACATTTAAATGTTTGTTTTTTCTATTTTGGGCCAGTTCTCCTTTGATTAAAAAAAAAAAAAAAAAGAATTGAAATATCCATTACCATTTACCACCAAATGAAGCCCAAAATTGGTCCTGAAAAAAACAAGGTATAATCCGCCTGGATGCACAAAGCAGTTGCGATGATATGTATGGTTTTACAAACACATGTCAAAGTTACAAAATTTGTGTTCAGGCATTAGCATTTGTTTTACCCTCCATCTCTAAGGGGTTAATGAGCATTAAACTGTGGATTCCCCACTGTTTGTTCCTGCCGTTGGTCTTTAAATTCCTCCCTGGCTGCCCTGAATTAGTACTGCAGAGCAGAGCAGACAGACACAGCCTGCTCTCGTCTATGGGCGGTCAGATGTAAATGGGCTGCCTGTCAGTTTACACCCGACTGTCATCCGATCCGCCAAACAGATAGGGTCTTTTTTTTAGCAGATAGAATCGGATCAGGTGTTGGTGGGTGTCAACATAAACATATCTGTTGAGACCCGCTGCTCCATAAAGCAGACTGGAGGGTCCCATCGGGTCCGCCAAAAAACTGCTAGGCGGATCCGATCAGTCTGCTCTTGTGAAAAGGGCCTCATCTAAAATGCAATTTAGGGACCAGTATATTCTCTCTCCTGGTCTTCCTTCCGGGTTTGAAGCCTCTGGCTACAGAAGTGGTCTGGGGAACAATGACGTCACTCCCACGCATGTGCATGGGAGCCACCGTTTACGGAACAGGCTCTGAAGGTCCGGCATACAGTGTACCTGAAGCACAAATCCGAAATGGACTCCAAGTTTAATACTAACACATTTGAATGCAAAAAGCACACGCAAACTAATGGCGTGCATTAATAAGTGTCCCTATCTGTCTCCACTTCAGTGATACATCTGTCTCAGACTTTTCCACATCTGTCTGTCTGTGCTGCCTGGGACTTCAGGCGCAGGGGTTTAAATTGCATAGAAAAACTGCAAAGAATGTGATAAATTTGAGTCTGCCCATTCTGTGTCTAATGGTGCCATTATTTTCTTGATAAACGTTCCTCTGTGCCAGCCCTGCACAGACCAGATAGTATGAGGAACTCTTCTGCAGCACTGGTGTTTTTTTTTTTTTTCCCCTAATATTTTAAATAGTTTTCTTTGTTTTGGATAGAGCATGGAAGGGTTAAATCCTCTTTTTTTTTTTTTTTTTTTGCCGGTGTACCGTAGGGGAAATGCCCTCCCTTCCTGGCCCAGAGGCACTACAGGAAGTTGGAGGGGGATTCCCCTCAGTTGTTCCTAGATCATGTGACCCTATTCGAAGAATTCCCCTCACCTCTTGTTCTGGGGACAGTTCTAATGTTTTGGACCACCCCCCACTTTCTTTCTCACGAACAACCGTCACCAGCACAAAAAGGGGGTGAATCTCCCCAATGGGGAAACGGACAGCAATAAACACTTGAAAAAGGGTCTAACCTTGCCCTACTCTATCCAATACTAACAAAAAAAGGTTTTGCCTATAAATACACTGTTATTTACCTTTTAGAGAGTCTCTAGACTATACCTGTCTAAAATAACCTGTTCTATTCTACTAGGTGGACATTGAAATCAATGGAGAATGTGTGGATCTCCACATGAAGCTGGGGGACAATGGAGAAGCCTTTTTTGTTGAGGAGACCGAGGGTAATGAGGTATGATGTGCTTAAAACATAAAAGTTCTAAAACCCTGAGGAATCCAAGTATACGTTCCATATTGGACACCTTTGTCATTCATGGTATTGCTCTGGTATACAAATCTTTATCAGCCATCCCGGTTGGGAATGTGGCTCGTCTCCTGTACTGCATAGGCCAATGAGGCCTTCTAGTATTATGATGGACCAATAGTACAGAGAAAGAGGGGGTGGACTAGGTTTTATTTCAGGAACACTAATCAATTATTGTATCGTTGCAATGTTAATTTTGATGTCAAATTTGGATTTAGTTTTAGTCAATCTTTTCATTATAACGCCATTTTAGTTTCAGTAGTATTTTAGTCATCTGAATTGTTTTAGTCCTATTTTAGTCAACTAAAATCGAATGGGTTTAGTTAAGTTGTAATGCATTATTTAAGCATAACTCATTATATACTCCTGGAGTAAAAATCCAAGAACATGTTCCTATTTATGGTATTAAGGTATGAACATCCACTACAGATGCAGATTTAGCCGTTGTTATATATAACCAGTGTTAATTTTGATATCAAATTTCAATTTAGTTTTAGTTAGGTCTTTTGACTAAAATGCCACCTTAGTTTTAGCCTGGGTTCACAATAGTGCGTGTGGAACACCGCATGTGATTCACATAGGAATCGCACCGCATTCCTGTGCACATCACATGCGATGTCTGTGTGGTGCGATATGAGCCAAAGCTTTTGTTTGCCTCAAATTGCATCGCATCTGCACCAAAATGGTGTAGGATCCTTCCCCCCCCCCCCCATCTGAAACGCGTGGCACCCATGTGGTGCGATTCTTGCAAACTCATTGCATTTGCATTCTGTTTCTCATTGACACCCACAGCAGATCGCATGGACGCTGTGCGATTGCTATGTAGTGTGATGCAGGGAAATGCAGCGAATCGTGTGTGCGTTTTCTGCATCGCATCAGTGTGAATCAGGGCGAAGCCGTATTTTAGTCATCTGAATTGTTAGTTTTAGTCGTATTTTACTAAAATATTTTTGCCGACTAAATTAACACTGCATCCTTGAGATTCAAAGTTCCAATATGCTCAATAACTAAGCTGAGCTCAGGTGCATCCACCATAATGTGCATGCTGTGTTGTAGTGCTGGCAAGTTTGGGAATTGCAATGTGTTCAGTTTAAAATATAGTACAGCCGTTCCTCAAGCTGTGGCTAACTGACCCCCCCTCCCCCTCCACCTGATCTGATGGTGCCTGCATAGTTTAAGGTCCAAAGCCACTTGGCAGAGCCAGCAAAGGTGACATTCTGGTCACTACTGTAGGGTACATTGTTTCCTTTGACCCCCCACCAATGTAAAGGGTATTTTGAACTTTTGGCATCATTGACCCCAGATGGACTAATCTTTAGGGGTTCCCTGACACCTAAAAATGATGTCAAGGGTTCCTTTGGGTTAAAAGGTTGGGAAAGGCTGGCACAGTAGCAGAATTTGGGTAAATATGCAACAAAACAATACTTGTCTGTGTGTTTAGTAAGGGGTCATCACAGCAAACCTTTATTATATTGCAACTTACCAATGTTGGATATGGTAGAAGAGTACCCAGCCTTTAAGGACCCAACTGACAGGAAGGCGGAGGCTGTGGCACGCAATTTGTACACCCTGGCTGGTTTGGCCCTGAGACTGATATTCACCATTGCCCTGGTGTCACAGACTCTGACAGAATGGGCTAAGCTTTTGCGCTGTGACATGGAAGGGGAGTAGCTCTATCCTGCCTTTGCTGAGCTGGTGGACAAGCTGGTCCAGGGGCTGCAGTTTCTGTGATGCCTCTTTGAAGGCGGCTCCCCTAGTGGCTCAAATGCTGGTCTGCGGACCAGACTTCTAAAAAAGTCTGACTGATCTTTCATTTGAAGGAGATCGCCTGTTTGGTGCTACCCTTGATGACATCATTAAAGGTCTTGCAGGGGGGAAAAGTACCTTTCTTCCGCAGGCTACTAAGGGCAAGGACCCTCGTTGTAGACGTAGGCCCTCCTTCTTGGCTCATACGTTTTTTTTTTTCTCGTCCCTCAGGGTCGACTTAAAAGGGATCGAAGCCCTTCTGGGCCTCCTTTGGCGGATCTAAGCGAACTTGGTCTGACAAGTCAAGAGCAGGCTTCTCCAGACCCGCAGACAAGGCCCCTTCAGCAGGAAGGTGCTCCCTCCCCTGTATCTGGGGTGGGGGGACGTCTCCCACTCCTCGGGCCTTTATGAAAGTGTTCGCCCCGGTGCTAGCATTGTTACGCCAACGGGGGTTCGCAGTACTGGGCTACTTGGACGACCTCGTTCTGCGAGCGGAATCTCCTACAGCTCTGGTGGAATACCTGGAAATCACCATACGACCTTTAAGGGAGTATGGCTGGATTCTGAATTTTCAGAATTCTGCTTTGGTTCTGTTCACAAAACTGGACTATCTGGGTCTGACTCTGGACTCGGCCTTAGCCAGGGTGCTCCTTCCTCTGGACAAACTCCAGAAACTGGAGGCTGCAATTCGTCTCCTGCTGTCCAGCATATGGTCATCCCTCCGAACTTGCATGCGGGTGCTGGGCCTGATGGCATCTACCTTTTTGAGGCAGTTCTGTTTTCACAGTTCCATAAGAGGTCCCTGCAAGAGAGATTCTGGCCAAATGGGACAAGAATCCGCAGTCTCTGGACAATCCGATCTGGCTGAGCCGGGGAACGAAAGAGTCCCTGACATGGTGGCTTCGTTCTCCAGCGCTTCGCGTGGGCAAAATCCTTCCTCCCCTTGTATTGGACAGTGGACATCACAGATGCCAGCCTGTCCGACTGGGGAGGTGTCCTCGACAAAAATTCTGCTCAGGGGATCTGGACACTGGAAGAGTCTAGACTCCAAGCAATCACAGTGCCTGGAACATTGGACGGATCGTCTTCAGGGATTTCCTGTGTGCATTCAATCGGACAATGCCACAACTGTGACCTGTCAATCACCAGGGTGGCACAAGAAGTGTCCTGGCTTCTCTGGAGGTAGCCGGCATTCTAAGGTGGGCAGAACGATTTGGTTCGTTCCAGC
This sequence comes from Pelophylax lessonae, assembly GCF_965119305.1. Classification (NCBI taxonomy): domain Eukaryota; kingdom Metazoa; phylum Chordata; class Amphibia; order Anura; family Ranidae; genus Pelophylax; species Pelophylax lessonae. The sequence continues at coordinate 141,425,572 of NC_138770.1, read as the reverse complement.
CCTCTCCGCCGTACACCTTCCAGGGGTGGAAAACTGGCAGGCGGATTACCTCAGTCGGCAGGCGTTCGACCAATCTGGAGGTGTTTCGTCAGTTGTGTCTCCGGTGAGGCATCTCCGAGGTGGATCTGCTGGCATTTCGGCTCAACAGAAAGGTGCAGAGGTTTGTGGCTCGGTCACGGGATCCTCTGGCGGACACCACAGATGCAGCGGTGGCCCTGTGAGGTCAGTAGCGTCTGATTTCATCCTTCCTTCATCTCAAGCTTCTGCCAAGACTTCTAAGCAGGATCGAGGCAGAAGGGATTCCGGTCATCTTAGTGGCTCTGGACTGGCCTCGCAAGGCTTGGTACGCCGATCTGGTGCTGCTGGTTGCCGACATTCCTTGGAAGCTTCCTCTCGGGGAGGGATCTGCTGCCCCAAGGGCCAATCTTCCACCCTGCTTTACAGTTGCTGGCTTTGACATCTTGGCTGTTGAACGCCAGGTGCTGATGGATCGAGGTTTTGTCTGAGTTGGTGATTCCAACGCTGTTAAAAGCTAGAAAATCTACTTCTAGGAAGATCTTTTATCGTACGTGGAAGACGTACATTGCCTGGTGTGAGTCTCTTGGGGTTCATCCTTGGTCTTTTTTGGTGGCTTGGATCTTGACCTTCCTTCAACAGGAGGTTAAGCAGAAACTGGCCTCGAGTACTATCAAGGGTCAGGTGTCTGCCTTAGCGGTCTTCTTTCAACGCCCCTTGGCCACATACTCCCTCATACGTACCTTTCTTCAGGGAGTTAGACACTTGACCCCTCCAGTGTGGTCTCTTGCCGCCTTGGGAGCTCAAGTTAGTGCTCTGTCTTCCAGAAGCCTCCTTTTGAGAATCTTTGAGAGATTACCCTGCTTATGCTGCCCCAGAAGGTGCCCTGTTTGGTGGCTATCAGCTCTGCGTGCAGAGTGTCGGAATTGGCGGCGTTATCCTGTCGTTCACCTTACTTGGTAATTCACAGAGATGAGTTTTTTTTTTTTTTTGTCACCTCTGTCCATTGTTCCTTCTTCAGGTAGTCTCTGAATATCATTTAAATGAAGACATTGTGTTGCCTTCCCTGTGTCCCAGGCCAAAACATCAGAAGAAAATTGCTTTGCATGCCTTGGATGTAGTCAGGGCAATTAGGGTGTACCTGGCAGCTACAGAGTCTTTTAGGAAGTCAGACTCACTATTTGTGCTCACGGATGGGCCTCGGAAAGGGTTGTCTGCTTCCTCTGTGACCATTTCCAGATGGATCAGACAGACGGTGGTTCAGGTCTATTCCATCAAGGGCCAGGTTCCTCCTTTCTCTGTCAAAGTGCATTCTACTCAGGCGCTTAGTGCCTCCTGGGCCTTCCATCATCAGGCGTCAGTGACGCAGGTTTGCAAGGCAGCCTCCTGGTCGTCGGTGCACACTTTCACAAAGTTCTAAAGTGTATGTGTTGGCATCTGCGAATGCTTCCTTTGGCCGCAAGGTTTTTGCAGGCTGCTGTTTATAGGATTCGGTCCTCTTTGAGGGTGAACTGTTTTCAGGTGAGCTCCAGTTGTTTGGTTGAGCTCCTGTTTATCTGGTTAGCTATAGTTCGCCTTGGGAGTTTCTTTTTCGCTGTTCCCATTCCCCCATGTTTAACACTACTTTGGGACATCCCAATGGTTAAGAAGATCAGGAGCTGTGTCCGTCAATGAACGAAAGAGGAAATGGGATTTTTGACTTACCGTAAAATCCATTTCTCTGATGGTTATTGACGGACACAGTACCCACCCCTCTGTGGAGTTTTAATTCTTCTGACACTACTTGTAACAAAACTGAGTACCTAATAGAAGAGAGAAGGACCCCCTGGGACTGCCCATAGATGTAGCCAGACTTTTTTTCTGCCTAGTGTCCTACTCCTGTAGGGGTCAGTATAACCCAATGGTTAAGAGGATCAGGTGCTGTGTCCATCAATGAACATCAGAAAAATTGATTTTACAGTTAGTCAAAAATCCCATTATTTTAAACGGAACAGAACTGTTTGCTGTAGCTGCTAAATGGAACTAAACCCATCGATTTAACAGTTTCAAAAAACAGTTATGTTCTCGGCACGGAATGTAACTGTCACATTGGTTGTGCTCTCAGCCAAATCTTAAAACTATTCAATGACTGGTGTCATAACTGATCAAATGTGCAGCATAATGGCAGTTAAAGATCGAACTGAGGCCGAGATGGCAGCTTCCTTGGCTGAAAAGAATAGGAGGCTTTAATTCTGCTTTAAAAAGTAGAAGTTGGGAGTTTGACTTCATTGTTTATCTAAATCTGCTATTACATCTAATACTAACTAACCCTAGACTGACAGTGCTGCTGTCTAAAGGTGTTGTTCTTTCACCCAGAGTGGGGGCACTCTATTGCAGAAGGCATGTTATTCACCAGGGGAAAACAGCAGGGGGAAAAAGGCCTACAAATCTAAAACAAATGCAGCCAGCACATCTGTTGATAGGTAAGCTGCAGTATATTACATTATTGGTTTGGGGTTTAATACCGCTTTAAGAGTCAGCTGTATTATACTAGACATATTGGTATCATACTTCTCCTTGCAGAGGTTTCAGTCATCACAGTGAAGAATATACTAGAAAGTATCTCCTATTTGTGAAGGTGACATGAGAAATGAGTCAGCTTCTATTTTCTCATGTCTCTGCTCTGACATTCTGCAGAATACAGGCTGGCCACATTCATGTAATACCCCAGTGATTTCATGGGTCACAGACAGACGTGGTTTTGTCTTCTCTTGGCAGGCTCCTCGGTACTCAAGCTGTGGAAGGGCCAGTCCGGAGTGGGTAGGGAATTTCTTGGCAAGATCTGTGAAATGCTGAACTATAAGCAGCTACTTTCCTGTCGATTTACTGGACTGATAAATGAATAGTCTTACACAGGCCCTCTGATGGTGCTGTCCTAGTGGACGTCTCCTGGTTACATCTCTCCCTTTAATGGCTTGGTGACTATTGGACAAGATTCTGAAATGTGCTCCCTGACCTCCTTTGGCAGAACATACAGTCTCTGTGTAACCTGTGATAATGTTGACAGCAGCCCAACACAAGTTGACATTATGTCCATGGCTAATGCTATCAGCAAACTGTGCAGCTATGCTAAATGTATAAAGTCCACTCATGGCACTTCATTGCAGTTAATGTATTTTTTTTTATAATTGCAACTGTATTCCAGTGCAGTTGATTTTGCAGCACAAATGTTTTTAATTGGCGCAGATGTTTTCAGAACTTGTACCAATAGGTTGTACATTTTCTGTGCTAATAGGCGTGTGGTGCAAATGCATATGCCCACCATATGCTTTTAGGCTTGCCGTCAGCCATTTGACACCTGCCTTCTCAAGTGGCTAAATGCTTGGGGGAAACTGGGTAAGAATGCCTTTCCCGTTGCATTGCTATGATTTTTGATCATTGTCGACCTGGGTTCTGTAATTTGGTCAATAAAAGCTTGGATACTATGTTGCAGATTGCTGTGGACTTTTTCAAGTGACTTTTTTTTCTTTAAAGGGGAGCTAAAATCTACATACATTGCTGTCCAAAGGTCCTGTCTTTGGAATCTTCTGAGTGGCAGTCTTCCGGCCTCCTCATTGGCTGGTGAGTAATGTTACTCCTGCGCATGTGCAGGAGGCCATCATTCCTGCACTCGGAGACCGGCCCAGCACTGTAAGCTGAACTGCTCATGTGCAGCTCAGTTTACAGGGCCAGAGGAGATGGCACACAGGTCAGAGCATTTTATTGAAGAAAGGACAATAAAAAAACCTTCCTGCCTGCAGTTTTTTACAGCGGGACTTTAGCTCCACTGTAACCATTTAAAAACAAACGAGCATGCTAGCTGTCACATTTGATTGTGCTCTCAACCAAACTGTCAAACAATCAAATGGTTGGTGTCATACTGGATCACGTGAGCAGCTGCAGATCAAACCATGGCTAGGATGGCAGCTTCCTTGGTGGAAAAGGATAGGAGGGTTTAGTTCGGCTTTACATTGAAGACTGATAGTTTCCAGAATCATAACAGAACTGACAAAATTAAGGGCAAGTTCCAGACCATGTGATATTTTATTGAGGTGATAGTACAGGATGTTTAAATGTGGTAATAAACCTTTCCAAAATCATAAAAGTAAGTAATTTACCCTAAATACTACTCTCAGCTTATCTCATAACCTTCTAAAGTGGCGCCATAAAGCAGGTACCTCCAGGCATTTGATTAAGTTATTGTCGGAGCAACTGTTTATAGCCAGATCACCAGCATGCTGGGAATATCAACCACCTCTTATGTGGGCCATCCCTGCTCCCAGGCCCTGCAGCTTTCCTATTAGTACAACACACTGAGAGGCCGCTGCTCCAGGTCAGTCCACACTGTCCAAACCCCACACACCTGCGGAAAGGATGCTCACTCAGACTGTATGCTGCACACTAGGTAAAAAAAAAGAAATCCTGGATGGCCACACTCTTAACTTGATCCAGTTTATTCATGTATAGTAAAATCCATAGGCAGAAACAACATACAGTGGGGGGCATAAAGCAAGGTTGAAGTGTTCCGTGCATTAGCGCTTAATCATAACCTCCTGGAGGTTATTATAAGGCGCTAACACACGAAATGCGACAACGTTGCTTTATGTCAGTCTCCCACTGTATGTCGTTTCTGCCTATGAATTTTACTGTATATGAATAAAATGGATCACGTTGGAGTGCGGCCGTCCTGGATTTGTTTTTTACCTAGCTTTCCTATTGGCTCGTGAGGCTGTCCATTCCGTTTGGTGGCCAATAGGAATGCCTGAGAGGAGGTGGGCCAAGGATAAACTGGGGAGGCTGGTCCATATTTGCATAGTAGATCGCCTGGATTGCTTGGGCACTCGAAGGATAAACTGAGGATGCCCACTCTTTGGACCTGGGGCAACCTTAGAAGATAATGGTAACTTTAACCTCTTATTGTTTTTGTACCAAACATTTCTTGCACAGAAGCAAGCTTAGACTGAAATATAACAATACAAAAATGCTGCTGCCAGTACTGCATTTTCCAGGGAAAATATATTTTGCAAATGTAACTGATGTCTCCCTTCAGTTCTGAGCCTCTTTTATGGAGTCCGAAATAAATGTTTATATCCCCCCTAGTGTTTGGAAGAGTATCTGGACACATTGCAAGGAAGGTCTTCTGGAATTCCTGGCACAGCCATAACATGGCACTGTTGCAGTTTGTAGCCTCGTCGTTTAAGTAAAAGAGGCCAAATTTTGTTGCAAGGAGTATTTTCTTTAAAGAGTTTATTTTTCCACTGTGACATTCAGATTTTGTGGTTCAGCCGAAAAATCTTTAATTTTGTAATGTTATCTGTTAATAAAGAAAAGGTGGTGGGGTACTTTCAGTAACTAGGTTGTCTTGTCTTGTCACAGGAATCCATCCCATCATATTTGGCAACCTCGCCTATCTTACTGGATGGAGAATCTCTCATGGAGGCCCAGCTCAAGAGAAGTTCATTAGAGTGGGCTAGAGGTCTGGACTCTGGAGGTTCTTCCCAGAGCCCAGGAAATACTCACTTTTCCCAACCCAACACAGACAGTGCTACAGGTGGATCTGTGAAGAAGAGACGGAAAAGGAGGAGGAAACCCAAGCTGGATAATTTAAAGAGAGACGATAATGGTGACACAACAGAAGATGATGACATGTTTACCATGGAGATGAGCTCAGAGGAAGAGAACGAACAGCTGGAATCTGCCAGGTAGATTTCAAAGTGCTGGGGTTATAGTGGGGGTTTCCTTTATTTCTAATGCCAGTTTTCCAGTTGATTAAAACAGAAATTTTTAACTTTTAGGTCAGAACCCCAAAACTGATCACCCATTTTTTTCGAGCCGCCTTCTTTGGCGCATGGTGACCTTTATCTTCCTGTGGAGTTTTGCTGTTGCTTGCCTTTGTGATCTCTCTTTTTTTATGTGTGTATTTTTTTTTTTGTCTTGTAATGGTCAAAGTTTTTTTTACCTTTTTAATACAACCTCCCCTCCCCCTCAAACTTACTGGAGCCTGATCTTGATCCAGTACTGTGCCTGACGGCAGAGGCTCTCTCCATTCTCTCCCTCTTCACAGGAGGGAGGGGCAGCAGCAAGAGCCATTGGCTCCTGCTGCTGTCCATCAGATCCTGTGATGAGGGTGGGGAGGGCTGGCCTGCCCGTGCTGTCTGTGGCTATAGATGCAGGCAGCGTGGCTCAAGATAGAGCCTGCACGAGTGCCCCCATAGGAAGCAGCTTCCTGTGGGGGCACTCGCCAAAGAGGAGGAGCCAAGAGCACCGGCAAGGTACCCCAGAAGAGGAGGAACAAGGGCTGCTCTGTGCAATACCATTGCACAGAGCAGGTAAGTATCTTTGTTATTAAAAAAGAAAATCACTTTAAGCGCAGCCACTGTTCAGCACCACTAGGCAGGAAGTACAGCAGGTGTTGGTAAATATAGCTGTCTATATCGAAATTTAAAGCTGTAATTGAGACAACCATCTTAAATACAGGAATTAAATACATATATAGGGGCTGTTTTGCCTGATAAAGGATTTGTTTTTCTGTCTATCCAGTCCTGAGATTTACACAACTCTGCCACATAGCATAGCTCTGTCTGGCTAGAAGGAGACCAGATTTTTATTTGATGCTTAAGTGACATTTATAGTCTTTTTTTTTTTTTTTTCTTTTTCCTCTTCTAGCCTGGGATTTGAAAGTAAAGGGGATGCAACACCCCAATAAGGTCATCTTTCTGTCAGTCTGCTCTCTCTGTCATTCAGCTTATCCTTTGTTAGCATTGCAGCACACCTGTTTGGCACCTTTGTGCTGCTTCCCTGTTTCCCAGTTTGAGCTTTACTGTACAAGGGATTTCAAAAAGCTAATACCACCAAGTCAAGTTCAGGTATTTACAATGCTTAATTTAAAAAAATGCATTTCAGTGATGAAATTATGCATTTAATTAATTAGGAGCAACATTCATTAGCTTTTTACATCTGCCTGGAGTTCAACTTTAGATTACAGACTATAGAAAGATGATTTGCAGACTGGTACTTGCTCTTAAAAAAATCGTAACCTTTATTCCAAAACCACAGAACACAACTGCCGATAAATTCAATTGACACGTTTCGGCCTATAAGGCCTTAGTCATAAATACATTTAGACACAAAACTTTGAAATATATAGTGACTCTACATATAGTAGACTCCACACATTAATTGTCCTATTTGGTTATAGACAATTGACAAAAGGCAAAATAAGTTGTGGTATGTGCTAAGGAGACCCATGTATATACCACTAATGTTCACAAACTACACAATAATAGTATACATAGAGAAAAAGCAAAACCTAAAAAGTTAATAAAAGTAATTAAACAAGTTGTAAAGAGACCAGGAGAGAGGAGAAATACTGGAGAGAGACAATTTTAATGTAGGTGCAAATCTAGATCCCATCTCAGGTTTAACCCCTGAGTTGATCTAGAATTGAGTCTGAAAATTCACCATGTCTCTCTTCCCAGTAACCTTCTCTCCCTATCGCCTCCTCTAGAGAGTGAGAAAGCCGTTCTATTCCTTTAAAACCAAATGAGGAAAGGTCACCCTAATGGCATTCCTTAAAGTGACTTGTTGCATTGGAAATATTTTTAAAATTATTTTTGTTACAATAGTGTTCCCCTGTTCGGGTTCTCAAGGGATGTGTGGTGCAGCCCACATATTGTAGGTTGCATGATATACAAATAATCAGATTAACTACAAAATTTGTGCCACAGTTGACATATTGTTGTATGGTAAACTCCTTACCTATAGCCATGGCAACAAAAGTTTTTTTTTTTTTTTTTTTTTTTTTTTTTAACTCGGCACACTCAAATGACAGTATCTACAAGTCTTAATAATTCGAGGATAGTTTCCAGGGTATGCCAGCCAGGTGGGTTGGCATTGTTTCGATGAGAAAATATTAGGTGATCAAGCATTTCCTAATGTGGGTGCTCTTCGACTGGCAAAACGACAGCCTGCTTGTAATATCCCATTTAAGCCTTTTGTCTGTATAAGGTATAGGCAAATTCCTTTTTTATTATTTTAGTTATTTGAAGATATTCTTGAGAAAATGTGGTTACAAAGTTAACGGTTGGCCTGTTACATTGTTTCTGATAGTAGGAGGTTTACCTTGATTACCTTTTCTATTTCTGGACATGTCTACTAGCAATTCCTCTCTATTCTTATCACCTCGGGGGTTAAACCTGAGATGGGATCTAGATTTGCACCTACAGTGGGTACGGAAAATATTCAGACCCCCCTTAAATTTTTCACTCTTTGTTATATTGCAGCCATTTGCTAAAATCATTTAACCACTTGCCGACCGCCGCACGACTATCTACGGCGGCGGTCAGCCCCTCACAGGCAAAGTGACGTAGGTCTACGTCGCTCGCCTGTGAGGGTTTAGGGAGCGAGCGCGCGCCGCCGGAGGCGCGCTCCCGCGTGGTCACGGACCCCCCCCCCCCGCGCGTGTGACCGGCGGACCCGATCGCCGCCGGCCACTCTGCGATCGGCGGGGGAGAGGGAGAAAGTCAGGCAGCTTGTGTAAACAAGCTGCCTGTCATTCTCCTCTCTGTATGAGAGATGATCACATGGATCTACTATGTAGATCCATTGATCACTCTGCATACAGTTGAAGCCACAGCCAATCACAGTTAGAATCACGCCCCTAGGGACACACACAGCCCCTCCCTCTCAAATAAAGTTAACCCCTTCACTACCAGTGTATTTTTACAGTAACAGTGCATATATATAGCACTGATTACTGTAGAAATGTCACTGGTAACCCCAAAAGTGTCAAAAATGTCAGTCAAGGGTCCGATCTGTCCGCCGCAATGTCGCAGTACCGAAAAAAAAATCGCAGATCGCCGCCATTACGCGTTAAAAAAAAAAAACAACAAAAATGACAAAAATCTTTCTCTTTGTTAGTAAACGCAATAACTTTTGCGCAAACCAATCAAAATACGCTTTTTGCGATTTTTTTTTTTAACCAAACATAGGTAGCATAAAACAAATTGGCCGAAAATATAAAAAAATTTTGATTTTTACATTTTTTTTTGGGGGAATTTCATATAAAAAAAAGGGAAAAATATTGCTATTTTTGCAAAATTTACGCTCTTTTTTTGTTTATAGCGCGTGATCAAAAAATCGCACAGGTGATCAAATACCGCCAAAAGAAAGCTCTGTTTGTGGGAAAAAAAGGACGCCAAATTTGTTTAGGTACAGCGTCGCACGACCGCGCAATTGTCCGTTAAAGTCACGCAGTGCCGAATCGCAAAATACCCTCTGGTCGTTTAGCAGCCAAATCCTCCGGGGCTTAAGTGGTTAAGTTCATTCTTCTTCCTCATGAATGTACACATAGCACCCCATACTGACAGAAAAACACAGAATTGTTGACATTGTTGCAGATTTATTAAAAAAGAAAAACTGAAATATCACATGGTCCTAAGTATTCAGACCCTTTGCTGTGACACTCATATATTTAACTCAGGTGCTTTCCATTTCTTCTGATCATCCTTGAGATGGTTCTACACCTTCATTTGAGTCCAGCTGTGTTTGATTATACTGATTGGACTGGATTAGGAAAGCTACACACCTGTCTATATAAGACCTTCCAGATCACAATGCATGTCAGAGCAAATGAGAATCATGAGGTCAAAGGAACTGCCTGAAGAGCTCAGAGACAGAATTGTGGCAAGGCACAGATCTGGCCAAGGTTACAAAAAGATTTCTGCTGCACTTAAGGTTCCTAAGAGCACAGTGGCCTCCATAATCCTCAAATGGAAGACGTTTGGGACGACCAGAACCCTTCCTAGAGCTGGCCGTCCGGCCAAACTGAGCTATCAGGGGAGAAGAGCCTTGGTGAGAGAGGTAAAGAAGAACCCAAAGATCACTGTGGCTGAGCTCCAGAGATGCAGTCAGGAGATGGGAGAAAGTTGTAGAAAGTCAACCATCACTGCAGCCCTCCACCAGTCGGGTCTTTATGGCAGAGTGGCCCGACGGAAGCCTCTCCTCAGTGTAAGACGCATGAAAGCCCGCATGGAGTTTGCTAAAAAAACACCTGAAGGACTCCAAGATGGTGAGAAATAAGATTCTCTGGTCTGATGAGACCAAAATAAAACTTTTTGGCCTTAATTCTAAGCGGTATGTGTGGAGAAAACCAGGCACTGCTCATCAGCTGTCCAATACAGTCCCAACAGTGAAGCATGGTGGTGGCAGCATCATGCTGTGGGGGTGTTTTTCAGCTGCAGGGACAGGACGACTGGTTGCAATTGAGGGAAAGATGAATGCGGCCAAGTACAGGGATATCCTGGACAAAAACCTTCTCCAGAGTGCTCTGGACCTCAGACTGGGCCGAAGGTTTACCTTCCAACAAGACAATGACCCTAAGCACACAGCTAAAATAACGAAGGAGTGGCTTCACAACAACTCCGTGACTGTTCTTGAATGGCCCAGCCAGAGCCCTGACTTAAACCCAATTGAGCATCTCTGGAGAGACCTAAAAATGGCTGTCCACCAACGTTTACCATCCAACCTGACAGAACTGGAGAGGATCTGCAAGGAGGAATGGCAGAGGATCCCCAAATCCAGGTGTGAAAGACTTGTTGCATCTTTCCCAAAAAGACTCCTGGCTGTATTAGATCAAAAGGGGGCTTCTACTAAATACTGAGCAAAGGGTCTAAATACTTAGGACCATGTGATATTTCAGTTTTTCTTTTTTAATAAATCTGCAACAATGTCAACAATTCTGTGTTTTTCTGTCAGTATGGGGTGCTATGTGTACATTCATGAGGAAGAAGAATGAACCTAAATGATTTTAGCAAATGGCTGCAATATAACAAAGAGTGAAAAATTTAAGGGGGTCTGAATACTTTCCGTACCCACTGTACATTAAAAATTGTCTCTCTCCAGTATCTCTCCATAACTTTTTAAATTACTCTCATTAACTTTTTTTTACTTATTTATTTTTTTTCTCTATGTATTTTTTAGTGATTAGTGGCACATTTATGGGTCTCCTTATCACATACTACAATTGGTTTTTCCTTTCGACAGTTGTCTACAACCAATTAGGTCAATTAATGGGTGGAGCCTGTGATATGTAGAGCCACTATAAAGTTTTGTGTCTAAATGTAGTTATGACTAAGGCCGTATAGGACGAAACGCATCAACTGATCTTATCCGCAGTTGTATTCTGTGGTTTTTGAATAAAGATGAAGATTTTTTTAGGAGCAACTACGGGTGTGCGGATCATCTTTCTATATATGCACCACGGCTGTGGATCGGGCACCCGGGAGCTCTTTCATCTGTGAGTTTATGGGTAGTAGCTTCTGTTTGCATTTTTAGATTAGAGACTGTACTTGGAAACGCATAACCCTTTTAAAAAAAAAAAAAAAAATATTGGTGGAGAATTATGGAGTATGTCATGAATGAGGATGCTGGTGAGATAGCACATTTAAGGGAGAAGTATGGGAAATCAAAAATAAGCAGTATATACTACCCTAATGTTTTCATGTCTTTTCCCTCTTTCCTCATGTTTGTGAACTGTCAGGAAGGAGCCTGTAACGGTTCTTTCTCTGTTTGAAAGTTTAGAGGGAGGTGGAAATCTCTCCAGCAATACACTCCCTCTTTCAGCCCCTCCCTCTCTTGGACATGTGTTTGGTGAACAGGCACACCCCCACTTGCCAGCTAGAGCGAGCACGCTCTTCACGTGCCTTCATCTCCATGGCAACTTGTCACCACAAAACCCAGTCAGTTTCCTCTCCTCCAGTAGCTCTGCTGATCTTGTGTTCTTGGCTGCACTTTCTCTGCAGCTTTCCTCCACCTCTCCCATGGGCTTTGATCTCCAACTATTGCAGCCGATCCCCTCACCTGCCATCAGTCAGCAGCTGTCAAAGCCGGTGTCAGCTTCTCCAGCCTTGCAAGCACAGGGGATGAGGAGAGAGATGGGGTTCTCAGCATTGTGAAGGGGGGGGGGGGGGGAGTGTCAGCCAATGCTGCTCATGCTCAGTGATCCTCTGAGCCATTCTAGGAAATGTTCTCTAAACATCCCACTGTATTCAGTTAGAAGGAAAGACATGGTAAACATCAGCCCCGGTTTGTGTGACATTCTGTTCTGTGAATGAACACAATGTAAGATATAGAGAGCACGCTTTTTCAGTACATAGCAATGCTGCAGGGGAGAGGAACGCTGGCAACTCCCTGCCTTCTAAATCTAAAGTGAAATATCCGATAAAGGCCAGTTGTGTTTTACTTTGCAGTGTATGCTTTGCATTATAACTACCAGGAATATAATATAAAAAGCACATTCAGTGACTTCTAGTCACTAAAGACTGCTACTATTATTATAGGTTTCTCACTAAAGACTGCTACTACTATTATAGGTTTGTCACTAAAGGCTGCTACTACCATTATAGGTTTGTCACTAAAGGCTGCCACTACTATTATAGGTTTGTCACTAAAGGCTGCTACTACTATTATAGGTTTGTCACTAAAGGCTGCCACTACTATTATAGGTTTGTCACTAAAGGCTGCCACTACTATTATAGGTTTGTCACTAAAGACTGCTACTACTATTATAGGTTTCTCACTAAAGACTGCTACTATTATTATTATAGGTTTGTCACTAAAGGCTGCTACTACTATTATAGGTTTGTCACTAAAGACTGCTACTACTATTATAGGTTTGTCACTAAAGACTGCTACTACTATTATAGGTTTGTCACTAAAGGCTGCTACTACTATTCTAGGATTGTCACTAAAGGCTGCTACTACTATTCTAGGATTGTCACTAAAGGCTGCTACTACTATTCTAGGATTGTCACTAAAGGCTGCTACTACTATTATAGGTTTGTCACTAAAGGCTGCTACTACTATTCTAGATTTGTCACTAAAGGCTGCTACTACTATTCTAGGTTTGTCACTAAAGGCTGCTACTACTATTCTAGGTTTGTCACTAAAGGCTGCTACTACTATTCTAGGTTTGTGTGTGTGAGCTGAGATTGTTCTGCCTGGAACAGAAGAGTGAAGGAGGGGGGGGGGGGGGGGGGAAGAAGGAGGAGAGCGGCTCTGTGTGTTGTGTGACTTCTTGGAAATAAGCAGAGAGCCCAGAGCTGACATCAATCACAGAGAGGAGAGGAAAGGGGGCGGATCCAGACTTCTATTGTCATGATAAAACTTCATGGAAGTCTGTAGACCCTCCCACAAGTAATTAACTCTATTTTAACAGAAACTGTGCAATTCTCAGAGGGCTGAAACTGTTAATAGATGCTAGAAGCTCATAGGCATTAAGATTAGGCAAAACCCCCCCCCCCCCATATTTCTTTTTTAGGGAAAAGTCATTATTGGCAGATTTTTATAATTTCTCGTTGAATATTCTTTATATCAGATATGGATCTTTCATTAACGTATGTGGAAGAAGGTATGGCAATGCTGTCTTATACTGTATACCTACCTGCATTGCAAATGAGAAGTGTAGCGTTCATGTAAAAGAAAATTATGGGCAGCAGCACTTGTACCTTTTTTACTTTCATTCATTTTTATTGAGAAAAAGTCAAGTACAAAAGTCAAAAAACATGGTAAAACAAGCAAACTAGACATGGTCCAGAAAACTGTACATATAAGATTGAGGAAGGGTATATCCATAAACGGAATGTGTCGGGGTCAGTGAGGGAGAACCCCATATAGAGGGATGCAGAGCCCAAGAAAAAATAGGCAATATACAATGAGGTAAGGCGGAGGGTATCTCCAGGAGGGGAAGGAGGAGAGGACACCATGCCCCCAATGGGTGGCGAGACATATGGGTCCAGTAAATTCCCCCTCCAGAGATAACCCCCAAGAGTGGGAGGGCGGTGGAAAAGGGTGGTGGGGGGGGGGGGGAAGTAAGGTAGAACAGACTGGAAGGGGGTAGAAAGGGGTAAGAGCCTAGGAGAGGTGTAAGAGGTTAGCTAAGATAAGAAGAGAGCAGAGGAAGAGGAAAGAGGGTCTGGCTGCCAGATCAAATGGAAACCTGTACGTACTTAGCCCAGGGCTCCCAGACGGACTCAAATTTAACCACATTATTATTGATAATACTAGAGATTTTTTCCTGTGACATGATCCAGGAGATCTTAAGTTTGGTCTCCCTGATGGACACCCTGGGTGTTTTCCATGCTCTGGCTATGGTGAGTTTGGCTCCTAGAGGCATAAAATGAAGGAGTTTCTGAGCAGGTTTAGATAGTTTAGGGACCTTGACGTTGAGAAGTGCAATTTGTGGGGACTGAGCGATGGGGTGATCAAGAACCTTACGAATGATCTGGAATAATTTATTCCAGTACAGCTGAATCTTGGGGCAGGCCCACCAAGTGTGCAAGTGGTCACCAGATGAACCGCAGCCCCTAAAGTACTGTGGACAGGCATTTGGAAACATGGCCGCAATGCGGTTAGGGACCAGGTACCATCTGGTGTGCAATTTAACATTGACTTCGATAAGAGAAACATTCAGTATACCTGTAAAGGAGCTTTGAAGGCGGAAGCCCCAGTCGTCCAGGTCCCACTCCATTTCCAGATCCCTCTCCCAGGTCAGCGCGTATGCAGGTTTGACATCGCTGTTGGATAGTATTGAGTAGATGAGGGAGATCCCTCCTCTTGGGTCCTTGGCTTCCGAGCACCAGAGTTCATAAAGAGTGAGTTGTGGAGGGTCTGGTTTATCGTCCCAAATGGAGTGGAGGAAATGTGATATCTGGGAGTGGCGATGCCTCTCAGTGAGGGGCATTTTGAGGAAATTGACACAGTGTGGGAAAAAGAGGGGCCCCATGGAGTTAAAAAAGAGTTCGATGCGGAATAGGCCCTTGTTTAGCCACCAATGGAAAGCTTTGATATTTTGTCCTGGGGGAACACTTGTACCTTTTTTAGTGCTCTGTCAGCGCTCAGCCTTTTCACCCAGAAGCAAGCTTTCATTGTAGAATGAGCCTTGAGCACCAGTTACAGCTTGTGTATGTAAATGGATCTGTGGACAGTTGAGATGAATTTAGAGGTCTGGCTATTAGATAAGATCTAGACTTTTTCCCACCCAAAGCTCTACAAAGTCTCTGAGCTCCAGGACTCAGGTCAGAACTTGACCACTTGCCATATGGAACATGACCAAGTCGTTCTTTGCTTTTTGGCACAGGGTTACTTTTAAAGCGGTAGTATCCCGCTTTTTGACACTTTTACCTACAGGTAAGCCTATAATAAGGCTTACCTGTAGGTACAAATAATATCTCCTAAACCGGCATGGTTTAGGAGATATTTACAGTGCATGCAGCCGCTCGCGCGAGCGGCGCATGCACTCTGAAGGTCCGGGGGGGACCTTCAATTAGTTTGCCGGAGCTTGCCGGAAAAATCACTCCCGCGCGGGAGTGACGTCATCGCGGCTCCGGCCAATCATCGCGCCGGAGCCGTCTCTTCCGGCCAATCAGCGCGCCGGAGCCGCCGAACCCAGAAGAGACTGCGAGGGATCATGGCAGCGCCCGCAGCGATGTCCGGGGGTCCGTGTCGGGGCTTCGTTTTAAGGTAAGTTACACATAATGGGCTAGTATGCGATGCATACTAGCTCATTATGCCTTTGTCTTGCAGGTTTTTTTTTTATTTATTTTTTTATAGGGTTTACAACCGCTTTAACTGACAATTGCACGCTCATGCAACACTGTACCCAAATGAAATGTATATCATTTTTTTCACACAAATACAGCTTTCTTTCGGTGGTATTTTATTAACACTGGGCTTTTTTTTTTTTTTTTTTTGCGCTATAAACAAAAAAAATACCGAAAATTTTGGAAAAAATATATTTTTTTTACTTTCTGCTATAAAACCTATCCAATAAGAAAAATGTAAAAAATTCTTCATAAATTTTAGGCAGAAATGCTAGGGGATGTTTGGTATAGTAATTTCTCAACAAAATAAAGCATAGAGACCAGGATGTTTTAGACATGGATATTTGCTTTGAATATTAAAAATGAATTAAATAGCGTTTTTGGTTTGTGGTGCTCAGATGCAGTGAAGAGCCACTTTTAAGGTTGTGAAAAAATTAAAATCTTTGGTGTGTAAGTAAGACACCTAGATGACACATATACACCATCCACAATCCTGCTAGTCAGTGCCCCATAAAAGGTATATGTGATAGAGAGATATCGTTATCCGTATCTAATGCTATGATCAAAAAAATATTTAATACCTGTTGACTGTTTTCTACTGCAAACACTCATATAACCACGTTTGCTTCCATCTGTGCTGCCAAAAATCCTCCACCCTCTCTTCAGACTGATCCTCGACCTTTTTTGTTGAATATTTTTATTTAACTGCTTCAGACTCCACTGATCAGAGATCAGGGTAAAGGGCCAATTACAGTGGCCCTTTATCATGTGATCAGCTGTCAGCCAATGACAGCTGATCACAGAATGTAAACACAAGCCGGTTATCGGTGATCCTCTCCTCTCACTCACAGCTTGAGGAGAGAAGAAGAGAGCCGGTACCTGGCTTTTGATAGACATGTGCACTAATAATCAGGGCACTGTGTCCTGATTATCAGGACAGTGCCCACCAGTGGCACCTATCAGTGCCCATCAGTGTGTCCTCATCAGCGTCACCCATCAGTGCAGCCTCAGCAGTGCACATTAGTGAAGGAGAAAAACTACCTGTTTGCAAAATTTTAAAACCAACTATGAAAAATGTTTGGTTTTTCCATAATTTTCTGCCTTTTTTTTGTGTGTGCTTAGCAAAAAATAAAACACACAGTGGTAATTAAATACCACCAAAAGAAAGCTCTATTGGTGTGAAAATAATGATAAAAATTTCATATGGTTACAGTGTTGCGCAATTGTCATTCAAAGTGTGACAGCGCTAAAATCTGCAATTTGGTCTGGGCAGAAAAGGGGTAAAAGTCCCCAGGAGGCAAGTGGTTAAAGTAAGGTCAATCGCATTTAGCCTAAAGTTCAAACTTAAGGCCCGTACACACGTACCGATCGTCGGCATACAAACGTCGGCGGACGAAAGATCTGCCGATTGTACGCGTGTTAGTATGGTGCCTCCGACAGATGTCTGCGCACAATCCGCGGACAAAAGTCTTTCGTGCAAACATGAAAATTTTTGTCTGCGGACACCAGAACGGACGATTGTTCGCCTGTCAGTACAGAATTCGGCCGACAGACCGCAGATTTGCAAGACTGGGCATGCTCAGAAAATTAAAAACACAGGGAAAGTTAACCATTACATGACATCACTTCTGCAGTCAGCTGAAGTCTGCAGACAAAATTCTTGTGCTGTCCTTGTGCTGTCTTTGCACTTTTCAACAGACACCGACATCCCGGGGAGAAAAGAGGAACATTTGTATGCCGACGATCGGTACGTGTGTACGGGCCTTTAGAAAGTTTTGCTGCAGTTGCATTTGCACAGAAGGAATGGGCTGCTGTCTGGTGGGAAATGCAGGAAAAACGATGTGAACCTTTTCCAAAACTGTAGCCCCACGGAAACTGCATTGTGCTGTGCATTTCCCGCACATGGGCAAACACCCCTCGGTTTCCAATACGTTGGAATGCCATTAAAATCGAACGACCCCCCCTGCGTGTCTGCTAAACAGCAGCGTTTTTTGTGCTGCGCTTGCATGTCTGTGTGCAATTTACACACAATCCCGCACCCACATTGCCGTGAACCTACATTTACAGTCACTCGCCACCTGATATGAGGACTTATTATTATTTATTACAGGTATTTCTATCGCACCATCAATTTACGCAGTGCTTTATATGTAAACTGCACACTTCTACTGTTTCTTATAAGTATACTTCCTCAGTTACATATATAACCAAATATCTCAAACAGGGCTCCCCGCTGGCCAATATGTGTTTGCACTTGGGTCAGTAGGCTCTGCCGTATGCATTACACCTTTTTACTTTCTTTTTACATCTTCAGGCACAGAAATCTGGGAATGGCTGCTTTCTTCCAGTGTGAGACTTGATGGCAGTCTTTTTTTACATATGGAATTCATCTAGAAAATATAGGTGTGCATTCACATTGCAGTACTGTAGTGTGTAAACCTTTACAAAATTGAACTTGCGGCGCGCCGTTCACCAATAGACATGCATTTTTTTACAAGAAATGTGGTAAAACGTGCTGCTAAAAATTGCTCTAAGCTCAAAAATATACTTATGCTTTATTTCTGTATTTTATTATTTCTAGAGTAACCCATTGAAATGAAAGGGCTGCCCTATGCGCAAAGTGTGGCAATGTGTGAAAAATGCACAAAATACTCAACACTTTCATAAGGGCGCAGGGCTGTAAAGTGAGTATTGAGTGACATCTAGTGGAAACAAGTGATGTTACACTAAAAAAGAAAACTTTCAATACTCTACATGGGGCAAAGGGACAGATGCTGTCTATAAGGTGAGCATTAAGTGACATCTAGTGAAAACAAGTGATGTTGCACTTAAAAAAAAAACCTTTTTAAAGACCCATCATTAAAAATCAATTTTTTTTCCCAAATGAATAAGGCTCCTCTCAGCATCACCAAATCACATTTTTTACTGTTAGTTTAAAAGTACCTTTCTTGCCATAAATATGATTTTTTTTTTTTTTTTATCTCCTTCCTTTGACTTAGAGCTTTGGCAGCCTATATTACATGGTTTCTGGCTACCAGGATTGTTTTAAGCGTTCTAACATAAGAGATTTTTTTTTTTTTACAAATACACCTATGAGCTGAGAGGATTAAAAATTTTAAAGCCAGAAAGCCGAGCCTGCATATGTAATAAGCAAATGCTGAACTGAAACCATTGCAGTACACTGTAGGATGATGTGGCGATATGTTGCAAATTAGCAGCACTTTATTAAAACTAAAAGGACTAACCTTTTAAAAGGAAATTATCTTTTGAGGATAATTTTAGTTGTTTTTTTTTTTAATCAAGATTATACATTTTAAAACTGATGTTTTATATCCAAAAACATTAACCACCAGTATCTGCAATCTGGCCATTAATATTATGACACATGGGCTCCCGTGCTATGATAATGGTAATTACTTTTTCAAGTGAGAACTAGGAATGTGGACCTGTCCAAGCTCCCAGCTCTCTCATGCTGCGGTCTGTGTCTGATTTACCTTACTGAACAGAAAGCAACTTGTGTGGTTCTGACCACGTGATCACCAGAACAGCCAAACATTTTGATTACATGCAGGCTGGAGGTTTTTTATTATTATTTTAGAATTTTGAGTTTGACGGTTTGCGCAGCGCTTTACAACATAAGGGCAGACTGTACAGTTACAGTACAATTTAATACAGGGGGAATCAGAGGGCTCTGCTCGTTGAAGCTTATAATCTATTATTTGCAAATGTTTTTTTCATCCACATCCTACAGATGCCACTTCAGCCTGAAGATGGTATTGTGCCTCCATTTAATGCTGTAGTTGTCCTATGCAATTACAGTTTAAAAAAATTTGCAAAAAAAATAAAGAATATATTTTCAATTTCTTGTCAATTTTTTTTGGCCTAAACAGGATATTCATTTAAAACACTATTTCAAATAGAAGCCTTATATGTTCTAAAGCAGTGTTTCTAAACCTTTTTTCAGTCAAGGCACCCTTTAAAAATTATAGACACTCTTGAGGCACCCTTTAAAAATGATGGACAGTCTTGAGGCACCCCATTCTAAAATTTAAAAACGATCCTAATAGTTTTGGATAACGCAGAAACATCAACACGAGTAGGACACCCAATGTTGGAGGTGTTTTATTCATCCAAAGCAAATACACTTTTTCAAACTGTTACTGACTAGTTTTCCAATGTTTCTCTTCTCCCTCAGTTTTTCTCCATCACTCAGCTATGCCCTCAACGCTGATGGAGGGGAGCAGTGGAGGGTCAAACAAGTATGCTATGCCGGTGACTGACATCCTCTCATCAACTAGTGATGCCATTGGTCATTTGGATGCCAGCAGCTAGAAGGTTGTAATGGTGCACAATAAAAACCTGTGGCTTTGTGCAACTAAAAGGCAGGCTTTATCCACACGCCAGCTTGTATACAAATTTTGGGCATTTTTTAGGCAAGGCACCCCTGAAGAAACCTCCAGGCAAATTTTTTAAAAATAAAAAAAACACCTGTGTACATAAGTATTCACAGCCTTTGCTCAATAATTTGTTGAAGGACCTTTGGCATCAATTACAGCCTCAGTCTTTTTGAGTATGATGCTACAAGCTTGGCACACCTATTTTGGGCAGTTTCTCTCGTTCTTATTTCATTCTCTCAGTCTCCATCAGGTTGGATGGGGAGCATTTGTACACAGCCGTTTTCAGATCTCTCCAGAGATGTTCAATCGGGTTCAAGTCTTGACTCTGTGTGGGTCACTCAAGGACATTCACAGAGTTGTCCTGTAGCCACTCCTTTGTTATCTCTGCTCTGTGCTTAGGGTTGTTGTCCAGTTTGAAGATGAACCTTCATCCCAGTCTGAGGTCCAGAGTGCTCTGGAGCAGGTTTTCATCAACTATGTCTCTGTACATTGCTGAATTCATCTTTTCCTCCATCCTGACTAGTCTCCCAGTTACTAGCACTGAAAAGCATCCCCACAGCATGATACTGCCACCACTTTCCTTAACTGTAGGGATGGTATTGACCAGGTGAGGAGTGGTGCTTGGTTTCCTCTAGATATGATGCTTGCCATTCAGACCAAAAAGTTCAATGGTGGTCTGAGAGTCCTTCAGGTGCCTTTTTGCAAACTCCAGACAGGCTGTCATGTGCCTTTTACTAAGGAGTGGCTTCCGTCTGGCCACTCTACCATACAGGCCTGATTGGTGGAGTGCTGCAGAGTTGGTTGTTCTTCTGGAAGGTTCTCCTCTCTCCACAAAGAAATGCTGGAGCGCTGTCAGTGACCATCAGGTTCTTGGTCACCTTCCAGACTAACGCTCCATTCCCCCGATCTCTCAGTTTGGCCGGGCGGCCGCTCTAAGAGTCTTGGTGGTTCCAAACTTCTTCCATTTACGGATGATGGAGGCCACTGTGCTTATTGGGACTTTGAATGCTGCAGACATTTTTCTGTACCCCTCCCTAGATCTGTGCCTCAATACAATCCTGTCTCAGAGGTCTACAGACAATTCCTTGGACTTCATGGCTTGTTTTTGTGCTCTGTTAACTGTGGGACCTTATATAGACAAGTATGGGCCTTTCCAAATCATGTCCAATCAACGGAATTTACCACAGGTAGACTCCAAGTTGTAGAAGCATCTCAAGGATGATCAGTGAAAACAATATGCGCTCAATTTTGAGTGTCATGGCAAAGGCTGTGAAAACTTATGTACATTTTTTTTTTTTTTTTTTTTTTTTAATAAATTTGCAAAGATTTTAAACAAACTTCTTTCACATTGTCATTATGGGGTATTGTTTGTAGAATTTTGAGGAAAATAATACATTTAATCCATTTTGGAATAAGGCTGTAACATAACAAAATGTGGAAAAAGTGAAGCGCTGTGAATACTTTCTGGATGTGCTGTGCGTGCCACTCTAAATAAGTCATCGTCTTAGTTGTGTAAATTTCAGCTTGAGCTATTGAATGCTTTAAACAGGTTTCTTTCATTAACCATTTATTGCCCCACTCCTGCAGATATACAGATATTCTGCGACAGGGTGGCATGGGCAGCCTCAGTCGTGTGTGTGTATGTATGTATGTATGTATGTATGTATGTATGTATATGTTTTTGAAATAAAAACAAATGTAATTTTTCTTCATTTTCAAAAAAACTTTGACAAAAATATCCAACTTCAAAAATCTCACCATGTCTCTTACTAAATGCCTCTTACTGACCAGGGGTATTTGTACTGTCCTGGCATTTCTGGGCCTCAAGAAATGATCTAGGCTGTCAGTACATCAGGATTGAGCAATTTTAAAATTATTTATATATATATCTCATAGTTTCACACAAACCAAATAATATACATTTAATTGGGTTTATTTTTGCCACTGACGTAGCAGAAAAATGTTTTGCTTGAACTTATGACAATCACAAAAAAAATGAAAAACCCAGTGGTGAATAAATAATGCCAAAAGAAAGCTCTATTTGTGTGAAAACAATAATATAAATGTAATTTGTGTACAGTGTTTCATGACTGCACAATTGCCAGTTTAAATAGCTCAGTGCCGAATAGCAAAAAATGCCCTGGTTGTGAAGGGGGTAAAACCTTCTGGAGGTCCAGTGGTTAAAGGAGCAAATGGAAAGATCATGGCTCACACAGTGAATGCAAAATATGTCTAAAATAACATATGTTTACACATATTAAGCATAGAGAATTCAAGAGTAAGAGAACTCAGAGGAAGATGTTACAGCAGTTAAGGCACTTAGGCTACGTTCACATGTCGGTGTAGCGATCGCGGGCAGAATCACCGCGATTCTGCCCACGATCCGGAAATCATTGCAAATCGCGGGACGCCTGTGCATTGCCCGTGATTTGCAATAGCACCCCAAACGCTGTGCGATGTTGCCGCAATTTCCGCCTGCCGATTCGCGGTAACATCACGCAAAAAAAATCGCATGATAAATCCCGCGATTATTTTTGCGTGATGTTACCGCGATTCGGCAGGCGGAAATTGCGGCAACATCGCACAGCACTTGGGGTGCTATTGCAGATCACGGGCAACGCACAGGAGTCCCGCGATTTGTAATGATTTCCGGTTCGCAGGCAGAATTGCGGTGATTCTGCCCACGATCGCTACACCGACATGTGAACGTAGCCTAAAAGTATGCATTTTTATTATATTTGCATCATAGGTGAAAAAACAAACTAAACAAGTATTTAAAAATTCTACCTTATTTTATAGATCGTCTGTCCAGAACAGTTTTGGTGACCGAGTCTCTGAGGTGAACCATTCACAGAACACTTCCTTCACTATACCTGAGAAGTACCCGCACTCTGATGGAGAGTGGACACCAAACCAAAGGTTGGTACCTAGATTGTTCCAGTTATGGGTGAAGAGCACATCAGGGGGGCACAAGACAAACCTTCCAGGCTTCAGTTTTTTATCCAGACATTGCTGCTTCCTTTTGGTATTTGATCATTTTAGAAGAAAGACCAATAAAAATAGTGGAGCACCTGGTAAAGGGATTGCCAATATGAACCAATTACATACTCCCAATCTGCACTGACAGAACAGGAATATTGGATTTGGTTCTAGCGCACAGTTAAAGCACAATGTGGCATTGTAAAAGTAAACAATTCTAAAGCAGGCACATTTATGCCGGTTCACACTACCGCGGCACGACTTCGGGGGCGACCTGTGAAGTCGCGTGCACCGCGTCTTGCACGGACTTCATATAATGACTGTCAATGCAAGTCGCTCCGATGTTACAGGAACTATTTTCTAAGTCGGAGCAACTTGAGTCGCTCCTATTAGAAGGGTTCCCATAGCACTGCATGGACCGCGACTTGTCAGGCTGACCAGTCGCCTGACAAGTCGCGGTAGTGTGAATGGGCAGGGGATCAGCTTGCATTACCACCTTAGTTGCTGTTCAAGTGTACCAGGAGCCCCAAACCTTGGTCATTTGATTTGCCTACTATAACCACAGCTGGCAAAGTTGTGTGTGTGTGTGTGTGTGTGTGTGTGTCCGGCTACATTATTTATAGGAACATATTCACTTCTTCTACACAAGTAGTTGTCAACTAACTTCATGCAGATTGTCCTAATCCTAGATCTACTCTAGTGCTGCTGCAAAATCATGCATTTTTTTGGTTTTTTGCCCGTTTTAGATGCATCTTCATGCGTGTTTTTTTTTTTTTTTATAGGAGGAGACTGGTTATTAAAGCCCGACTTCACCTTTATGGTGAAAATAATAAATGCACATATTTTTTGCAGAAAAAAAAAACACTTTTTTTCTGCAGGAGCCTGCAAAGCATTCCACCTGCAGACAAACCCTACAGCTTTCAGACTGTACCTCTGTACAGGCTTTCAGTTTAAAAGCTGCAGGGCTTATGAATGCACAAGTACGCTCAACGCCCTCACAGCTCATTGAGAACTACTGTACAAGCTGTCTGCCATGGTGACAAATTGGACTTGTAGTTCCCTCATTCAGAATCTTGTGCATGAATAATGCTGCTTTACAGACAGAGCACCGCACAGGCACGCTGCATTTAAAATGTGAAAGTGGCTGTGGGCTGTCACAAGGGTAGGGGTGAAAATCAGGGGAATGAGGAAGACCTTGTTGCATGATGCACCCTAAATATGGGTGTAACAAGCTCCAAAGAGGGAACTTATCCTTTAAGCACAAAACCCTCCCAAAAAATGCATGTAAGCTCCTTGAGGGCAGAGACTGATGAGAATGTACAATATATATGTGTAAAGTGCTGCACAAATTGAGGGGGCGTGATTTAAGGAACCTGAAAGAAATCCATAAATAAATTCTTTGGGCTAAAAAATGCTGCACCAAAAGAAACACATGGACCTTTTCAAAAATTGCACTGCACCATGTTGCATTGATGTGAATGGGCCCCATGGAGAATATTGCAATTTCCATTGTCATGCATTGCAGCATGATGGTTAACACAGGAGAAATGTCCTAGTAAATTAAATGGGGCACAAGTGAGAACCTCTGAGGTTACTAAAGGGCCACACCTTATAATGTATATAATGTTGCAGAAAAACGTCAGATTGTGGCATTACTTCAGAAGTTAAAGACTGGAGATATGCTACAGGAGGAGATGGCGGAGTCCCTCTGAGACTGGGGACATGGTACATAAAACTGTTAGAGATCACTGCCATTAGAGCCCCTTTAAAAACCTTCCATGTTTCTGGTCACTACAGCCATCTTAAAGATGACTGATGCCACATTTGATATTCCTCTCAATAAGATCCATATAAAAGGTGAAAAAGATAAGATCCATATAAAAAAGGAAAAAAATTAAAATAAGAGGAGGTAAAGGACTGTACAGAAAAATAAGAACATGGGAAGCAATAAACCAAACCAGCAGAGTCAGAGAAGACTCTCATTACTGCCCGCTGGGGCTTGAGGGCCAAACGATAAGTACAAAGGGGGCCACAGGATGGAGGATAGGCAGCAGGGGTTTAGACACACAATTGCAAAATGTTTGGTAAAATACACTCCTAGACTGGAGGTATATTTTGATGTTTCTGGTCAGTCCTCCAGGGTCCCGTCCTGCAACACCTAAGAGCGACTCTGAGCTGGTCAGCAAAGCACAGGATCGAGGAATGGCAACCAATGAGGTCCCAATGCACTGGGCCTGGGGGGAGCTACCTCAGGCTACCAAGGTAGGTAACTGATGTTTGTGAATTATTGCGGGCCTTAGGCTGATGGCTCGTGGTTTGCAATGAATAGAGATTTGTGAGCCAGCATTTGTGGAAGATTGTGATACATTAGAGTGGCCATAGAGGGTCAGGTATTTTCCCCAAGAATGATTAATGCAGAAATACCTGTCTTATTATGATTAAAGTGTTACTAAACTCATAACAGTAAAATCCGTCTGTAGGGGTTAATCCTGTGCATTGTGTAAAAAGGCTGTTTGATCCTGTATGCACAGATCCTCCTCTTCTTGCATTTTCCCCATAACATTTCTGGATAAGACAAATGTACTGGAGTCAGGCTGCTCAGTTTGGTGTGTATTGCTAGAGAGTTATTTTTCTTGGAAGAGTGCATTTGATCAGCACAGAGCCAATCAGCACTATCCAGACAGAGGGTCAGGGGTTCTGCATCCTAGGGCAGCTCAGTGCAGTATGAAAACTCCTTCTCCTACAAGCTTTAACCAGGCAGTGATAGAAGTCACAAGACTGCTATATACTGCTGATGAGAAAAGGTATTTAGCAGTTTATATTTACTAAAACTATTGCATTTCCATGTGCAGTGTACTGTGGAAGACCAGATATAGTGAATGCAGAATCCTGGGTTTAGTAACACTTTAAGGTAACATTTTTTTCTATAGCCAAAAAAAGCTCCTGCGGCCAGGGAGTAGGTAGCAGGTGGGAAGAGATGTGTTGAGATGCCCTGAGTCTAGTGAATTTTGGGATTGTGAATTTCATGTTAGCAGCATAGCATGCATGCTTTATAAAGTCCAGTTTCCACATGTCATTCTGCAGTTTATAGATTTTATTTTCTTGTCTTTTTCCTTATTAGTCTCCACACAAAGTGAAGGACACAAGTGTTCGGAACATAAACCTATCTGAAAGCACACATTTCAGGATCATACAAAGCACTTCTGAAGAAGAGAAAGTCTCGTCACTTTCCACAGCTGATGAGCAGCCAGCATTGTGCATTGTAGAGGATGTAGACCCAGAGATGGAGCCACTCCAGAGAACTGCAGACGTTGACATTGAGTCTCTAGGAGCTGCCGCTGCTGCTCCCATGTATGAAGAGGCCACCCCTTTAACTGTCTGTATAAGCCAACCACCAACTCAGCCATCAAGCAAGACTGATTCACCTTCCAAGAAAAAAGGTACTTTAGTTAATTTATCCGTATTCTTGGGCACCTGTATAGAAGGGATGCAGGTCATTACTGCTATAAACAGTGGTGGCAGCTTGGAGTTTGTTTTTGTAATTTCTCCACCCCCTTGTGCACGGGGATCCCCCTTCTCACAGCTCCTGGCTTTTACCTAAAGATGGGGTTCCAGATGTTTGCTCTATTGCCATCTGTTGGTGAAAACAAGTATAGAGCCATGGCCGTAAAAATACTCTGGCTTCCACAGTATTTTGTGAACTTTAGTTCACCAAGTGCTGTAAACAATAATAGTCCTGCTGTGGTTTGAGAGGAGGTTTGTTTGTTTTTTTTTTTTTTTTTTTAAATCGCATTGAAAAAAGGCATTAAACCTAAAGCACAAGTTACAGTGGGTACGGAAAGTATTCAGACCCCCTTAAATTTTTCACTCTTTGTTATATTGCAGCCATTTGCTAAAATCATTTAAGTTCATTCTTCTTCCTCATGAATGTACACATAGCACCCCATACTGACAGAAAAACACAGAATTGTTGACATTGTTGCAGATTTATTAAAAAAGAAAAACTGAAATATCACATGGTCCTAAGTATTCAGACCCTTTGCTCAGTATTTAGTAGAAGCCCCCTTTTGATCTAATACAGCCAGGAGTCTTTTTGGGAAAGATGCAACAAGTCTTTCACACCTGGATTTGGGGATCCTCTGCCATTCCTCCTTGCAGATCCTCTCCAGTTCTGTCAGGTTGGATGGTAAACGTTGGTGGACAGCCATTTTTAGGTCTCTCCAGAGATGCTCAATTGGGTTTAAGTCAGGGCTCTGGCTGGGCCATTCAAGAACAGTCACGGAGTTGTTGTGAAGCCACTCCTTCGTTATTTTAGCTGTGTGCTTAGGGTCATTGTCTTGTTGGAAGGTAAACCTTCGGCCCAGTCTGAGGTCCAGAGCACTCTGGAGAAGGTTTTTGTCCAGGATATCCCTTTACTTGGCCGTATTCATCTTTCCCTCTATTGCAACCATTCGTCCTGTCCCTGCAGCTGAATCACACCCCCACAGCATGATGCTGCCACCACCATGCTTCACTGTTGGGACTGTATTGGACAGGTGATGAGCAGTGCCTGGTTTTCTCCACACATACCGCTTAGAATTAAGGCCAAAAAGTTCTATTTTGGTCTCATCAGACCAGAGAATCTTATTTCTCACCATCTTGGAGTCCTTCAGGTGTTTTTTAGCAAACTCCATGCGGGCTTTCATGTGTCTTACACTGAGGAGAGGCTTCCGTCGGGCCACTCTGCCATAAAGCCCCGACTGGTGGAGGGCTGCAGTGATGGTTGACTTTCTACAACTTTCTCCCATCTCCTGACTACATCTCTGGAGCTCAGCCACAGTGATCTTTGGGTTCTTCTTTACCTCTCTCACCAAGGCTCTTCTCCCCCGATAGCTCAGTTTGGCCGGACGGCCAGCTCTAGGAAGGGTTCTGGTCGTCCCAAACGTCTTCCATTTGAGGATTATGGAGGCCACTGTGCTCTTAGGAACCTTAAGTGCAGCAGAAATCTTTTTGTAACCTTGGCCAGATCTGTGCCTTGCCACAATTCTGTCTCTGAGCTCTTCAGGCAGTTCCTTTTAACCTCATGATTCTCATTTGCTCTGACATGCATTGTGATCTGGAAGGTCTTATATAGACAGGTGTGTGGCTTTCCTAATCAAGTCCAATCAGTATAATCAAACACAGCTGGACTCAAATGAAGGTGTAGAACCATCTCAAGGATGATCAGAAGAAATGGAAAGCACCTGAGTTAAATATATGAGTGTCACAGCAAAGGGTCTGAATACTTAGGACCGTGTGATATTTCAGTTTTTCTTTTTTAATAAATCTGCAACAATGTCAACAATTCTGTGTTTTTCTGTCAGTATGGGGTGCTATGTGTACATTCATGAGGAAGAAGAATGAACTTAAATGATTTTAGCAAATGGCTGCAATATAACAAAGAGTGAAAAATTTAAGGGGGTCTGAATACTTTCCGTACCCACTGTACATTTAAAGAGGAAGTAAAGTCCCAAAAAAAAAACGAGAAAAAAAAAGCCCTGTAAAGAGAAAGGCATAATGAGCTAGTATGCATCGCATACTAGCTCATTATGAAGTACTTACCTTAAAACGAAGCCCCCGCCGTGCCACCCGCTCAGCGACAGGACGGCCGACATGTCCGGCCATCCTACTTCCGGGTTCGCATCCTCTGGCCATCTGATTGGCCGGAGGTGCGATTACATCACTCCCGCGCCTGCGCGCGGGAGCTGCTGTTCACGGCACTGAGCTCTGAAGGAACGGCACAGGTGGCCGTTCCTTCAGAGCGCATGCGCCGATGACGTCATCGGCAGTATGCACTCTAAATATCTCCTAAACGGTGCAAGTTTGGGAGATATTTATAGCACCTATAGGTAAGCCTTAATATAGGCTTACCTATAGGTAAAAGTTTGTGAGGTGGGTTTACAACCTCTTTAACAAGCTGATGACTATCACAGAACAATATAAGAAAGTACAATACTTCCCATAACTCAGGCTGGGCAGATGTTGACTATTGTGGCTTCTAGTGGGATTACTACATTAAACTAGATATATGTACAAACAGTGGGGTTATTTTACGAACACTGGGGAGTGCAAAATCTGGTGCAGCTGTGCATGGTAGCCAATTTAGCTTCTACCTTCAACTTGTTCAGTTAAGCTTTGATAAAAAAAAAAACTAAAAGCTGGTTTGTTTATATGCCCAGCTGCACCAGCATTTTTCAGTTTTAGTAAATTAGGCTGGCCATATACAGAGCAAATTGCGCCCTGTTGGCACCACTGTTTGGCATCCTTCAACTGAAAAATGCAATCAATTAAGAAACCGCACTTGAAGTTTGTATATATTTGGTCATTCAAATCAAACTCGTTGCAATTCTGGTTTGATGCATCTGCTGGTCAACTTTAAAAATAAAAATAAATATAATAATAATTTGTCCGGCTCTTTCAAATTTTCTTTTGAAGAGTGTCGGATGGGAGGGTGGCGTTGTGACCACCAACTGAGAGAAGAGAGAATGGAGTTCAGGAACTGACCAAAGTTCATGCATTGTATTATGGACAGCTACTCAATTTTTCCTGATGAGTGTTTAAAATTCAAATGCTTTGCACATGGGTCTGGTAGTTAGCAGGATGGTATACTTTTTTTTTTTGTAGAAATTGTAGCATAAAATATTTTATAATAAATAAATATATATATATATATATATATATATATATATGTGTATAATCTCATTAGATCGACTGCTCTGAAAAGCGAAAATTTCGCTAGTCCTTGCTGAAACGGCTGTATTTCAGTCCATCTATAGCTAGCTTCACTCAACTTCCTAGTTATTTTTAGGCCCTGTGTCAATGGGCTTTTTCTCTCTTCAAATGGGCTTTCTATTCCCATACCGGACTGTGCAGAGTGGAGACGGACAGAGTCCTACTCTCCCATATGGGAAAATCGGATCTTATCTGATCCAATCCTCCAGATGGATGGAAAATAGGGTCACCATCCGTCTGAATTTGGCGGACAGGATAGAATCAGATAGCGGCGGGTGATCCGGAACACCCGTGTGAAAGGACCCTTCGTTTTGTAAAAGAAAAGCTGCAGCCTTAGCATCCCTATTTGAAAATATTTTAATGCAGACAAGAATACAGAAGATGCTTGCTATTTGACTTCAAGTGCTGTGCAGGACTTGGGTTTAAGTAGTGAGCCAGTCACATAAAATCAGGGTAGACATTTTGGAAACTTGTGTCCACAGAGCACTGCTGCCAGTTTGTTGGGTTGCCCCTGTGCCACTTATCACTCAGTTGTTTGTATTTAGGAAACTGGCAGCAGCTGAGAGACAAAACAATATGCAAATTTCAGTTCCTGAAGCAATCTGTTTTTATTCCAGAGAGGGAATGCAAATGACAGAACAAGTAAACACTTATGCTGAGCCAAATAATGAAATATATTAATGCATCTCCAGCGTGAACACCTCCCTTATCCCTGCCATGTTCTGTATTGCTGAAGCGCAGGGATGTTTGCATATTCGCATCTAAACAAATTCCCTATGCAGGTTTATATCAGTGCAGCCAATTTCAGGATATCAAAGCTCAGTTTCCACTCTAAGCATTTGTAAAGATGCGCCAAATGAAAAAAACCTCACCAAAATCATCAGATGGAGTTTGGGCATTCCAGCCTTCGAAAGATTGATGTGGACAGTGGAGCATGATTACTTGCCTCTGGTCTTCTCTTAGGGTGACAATCACAAAAGAATCCAAACTAGTGGGACTGCAGTTGCATACATGAAGAATCTAAGTTTGTTCCTAACCGCAGGCCTTAGTAACCCTATAGAACAGGGATTCTTAAAGCGGAAGTAAACAATTTAAGAACTACAAACTGAAAATGCTATTTCAGTTTTAATATTTAAAGCAAACTCACACATCTAGTAGTGCACCTGAATGAAAATTCCGCTGCCAAAACTGAGGAAATACAGGATGTACAGGATGGCCAAAAACCGAAACGGACATTTAAAAAAAAAAAACTTTAAAATTTCTTTAGTTTGGCTGGCGTTTTTGCATTAAAGCCAATGAGATGCGATTTTTGCATTAAAGTCAGTGGGACGTAGCATGCCATTATGGGCACCTTTTTTTTTGTTTTTTTTTTCTGTCAGTAAAAAGCAGATAACCCTATTTCTCTTAAGCTCATTGACAGACATAGTCCTCCTTGATTAATATCAACTCGGGTTATACTGCCCTCTACAGGAGTAGGACTAGACAGGAAAGAAAACGTTCTGGCCACACCCTAGGGGCAGTCCCAGAGGGTATATCCTCTCACTTCCTGCTACAGCAAATCAGTTTTTTTCTGTCTAGTTAGGAGTAAGGACCTAGATTCCTTGCTAGGATCTTCGGTCCTGGCAAGATTTTTTTTTAGAAATACTTTTTTAGACAGCTTTGTTTCTCCAGTGTTCCTGTGAGATCTTCAAGCAAGTACGCTGAAACTGGGCGACGGGCTGGATGTTGAGATCCAGTGGTCACCCCAGTTCAGCCTACGAGCGCGTGCAGGCCATAGCTCCGTGCTGGGTCGGCCGCGACATAGTCCCACTGGACGGGGACTGACCCTGCGAGTTAAACGTCTCGTCTGGACGCCAATGACCAACAGAGTCACGGCGTCCGTATTGGTCGACAGCCCCCCCACCCCGGTGGAGAGGGGTTCTGTCAGGAGTTGGCGCCCGCCTGGTTCCGGTATGGTGAGTAGAATGTTCCCCCTCTCCCCCTGTCGGGTTTGTTGGTGGACGCGGGCCCCTCTCTAGGATGGTAGGACACTCAGTTCTGGGTCTCCCCTCTATCCTATAACAGGTCACAGATCCCCCAATTTGAGTGTGATTTTTGTGAATAGAAACCAGGAGGCTTGGTTTGGAAGCTGACTATCTAAAGTCACTATATGACTGTAAGGGTGACTGAAGTCAGTGGCAGACTACTAAGAGGCATTACTATTGAGGTATAGAGGTATCCTACCTGTCTAGTGTGTACACAGGCCGATGCCTATGCCTGAGTTACTGCAGCCACAGATCGCCATCCCTCCAGAAAGCCGGTCACTTCCACAGGCCACACAGCCTCCCGCAGGCCGAGGACACCTCCCGCAGGCCGAGGCACTTCCGCAGGCCGTACAGGTTGAATGCACATATCCCGCAGGCCGCTGCTAGCTTGCAAGCCGCCGCTATCTTACACAGGCCGCCGCCATTTTCCTGCAGATCGCACGAGGCCGCCATATTGGCGTAGCCTCGTGTCACCAGCATGGGAGCGGCCATGTTTGAGGTGACCAAACACCTCGTGGAGTAATTGGGAGGCGCCGGAAGGCGTCTAAAGGGGCGGAGCCGCCTCCTTGGCCCAGGGAAAGCAAGCCAAAGACTTCCTGTCTGTAACAGACAGTGCTGGAAGCAGGTTGATAAGAAACTTCTGTGCATAAGGTGAGCCTTGGGGTCTCTCTCTCTCTCTCTCTCTCTCTCTCTCTCTCTTTCTGAGGGGTCCAAGCAGGTAGCCTGAGGGGCGTACTGCGCTGGGGGACTAATTTAAAAGCAATTAATTTTTTTGTGTTTGCTGGCAAGTGTCTTGTTACATGAACCCTGCCACTCATGTATCCCCACCTGATCCCCTCGGGGTGGCCGCAGGACCCTCCAGTACCCCACTTGTGATGATGCATTATCAGCAGTTTTGGAGTCTTTGGTATCCCGGGTGGAGGTAGCCTGTCAGGGGCGGGGGTCAAGAAGAGCGACCCCCGCCTACCCCTATGTCATCTGATACTTCAGATACGGATTCTGAGCTTGTCATTGCCGGGAAACCTTAAATCTTGAGGTTACACCGGCAGAGGTAGCTGAGACTCGTATTCCTTTTTTGGTACTAGCAAGCCTACCAAAATGGTGAAGGGTTTCCCTTGCCCAAATGGGGTCTAACGTAAACGAGCCCCTGCTATTTCCAAACTCATTGCTAGGTGCTATCATTTTGAGGAATCCCTCATTACAAAGATGGACGGTACCACCAATAGTGGACTCACCGATTTCCAGACTAAATAAAGCCATCTCGTTGGATTGACAGAATGGGCCCCCACCCATCTCTAGGGTGGGGGGACGTCTTCACCGGTTTCCGGATCCAGGGCTTTCCAGAATCCCCGGATAAAGGGGTTCGCGAGGTCATATGGTCGGGATACAAGATCGAGTTTCGATCACTTCCACCGGTGCGATTCTTCCCTTCCAATATTCGACATCCCCGGGTCGCTTAAAAAGCTTTGCGGGGAACAGCTTGATGCAACAAGCAGTGGTAGTTCCCATTCCTTGGAGGAGTTCTAGTCGAACCTGTTCACAATGCCCAGGAAAAAGGGCTAGGGTGCGTCCAATTCTGGTCTTGGAAGAGATGGAGTCCATCCATACAGTGGTGGCCTCCCTGCATCAGGGGGATTTCCTGGCGTCTATAGACATTTAGGATGCCTATCTTCATATCCCCATCTTCGCAGGACATCAGCGTTTTCTTTGCTTTTCCCAAAGATCATCCCTGGTTCCCACCAGGAGACTGAACTATCTGGGCCTAATTTTGGATACATCCTTGGCAGGAGTGTTTCTCCAGGCGGAGAAACTCCAGAAGATTCAGTCAATGATTCGGATGTTGCTGTCCGTCAACTGGCTGGGATTGATGGTCGCCTCCTTAGAGGCAGTACCGTTTGCCCAGTCTCATACCCGAATTCTCCAAAGAGGAGATTCTTCTCATATGGAATCGGAATCCCGATTCCCTGGACAATCGGATCCGATTGAGTGAGCAGACCAGGGAGGCGGAAGACATTTCTTCTGATAAATTCCAGGTTACCGATAAAGGTGTTGGAACTGAGAGCGATCAGACTTTGTCTGATTTACTGGACCGAGCAGCTCCAGGGCAGTCCGGTTCGGATCCAATCGGATTATGCCACGGTCATGACTTATGTCAATCACCAAGGGGCACCAAGAGTGCCCTGGCGGCCATAGAAGTGGCCAACATTCTTTATTTGGGGAACAGTTGTTCCAGTTCTCTCCGCGATATTTATCACAGGGGTGGACAGGCAGATTATTTCAGCCGTCAGATTCTGGATCAAGAGGAATAGTCTCTTCATCCAGAGGTATTTCGCCAGCTGTCCCTTCATTGGGGCACCCCGGATATGGATCTGTTGGCAGGTTGGCTCAACAGGGCTCGCGCCTAGATCCTCTAGCGGACGCAGCAGACGCGCTGAGCGCCCCGTAGGGGAAGTATCAGCTACTGTATGTCTTCCCCCCTCTCAAGTTACTGCTGAGATTTCTCCGCAGGATAGAGGTGGAGGGAACTCCAGTTATCCTGGTAATTCCGGGCTGGCCTCGTCAAGCCGGGTACGCCGACTTGGGCAGGCTAGTCGCAGACGCTCCTTGGAGACTTCTTCTCAGGGAGGATCTGCGGTCTCAAGGACCGATCTTCCATCGTGCTTTACAGTCGCTTGTTTTAACGGCCTGGCCATTGAGACCCAGGTACTGAAGGACAGGGGATTGTCAGCTTCAGTTATTCCTACTCTAATTAAAGCAAGGAAAGCGACTTCTAGCAAAGTCTATTATCGCACATGGAAGACTTATATTGCGTGGTGTGAATCGTTGGGATTTCCCCCACGTACCTATTTGGTGACCCGAATTTTGGCTTTTCTGCAAAAGGGGGTTGAGCAGAAACTATCCTTGAGCACCATCAAGGGTCAGGTTTTTCAGCGTTAGCAATCTTCTTTCAGAAGCCGCTGGCTACTCATTCCTTGGTGCGGAATTTCATCCAGGGGGTGCGGCACTTGGCTCCGCCAGTGCGCGCGCCCTTACCGCCCTGGGATCTTAACTTGGTTTTGTCGGTTCTGCAGAAACCTCCCTTTTAAAATATCAGGGAGATTCCCTTGCTTACATTATCCCAGAAGGTGGCCTTCTTGGTGGCTATCACTTCTGCACGCAGGGTGTCAGAACTGGCTGCATTATCATGCCATTCCCCATATCTTGTGGTTCATAGGGATAAGGTAGTTCTTCATCCGAAGCCATCCTTTCTTCCTAAGGTGGTTTCAGACTTTCATCTGAATGAAGATATTGTGCTACCTTCCTTGTGTCCTCAGCCCAAGGGGGCCCAAGGGCCGGAATCCTCCGTTCCTGTTAAGGCGCACTCCACTCGAGCGCTCAGTACTTCCTGGGCCTACAGCCATCAGGCGTCAGTGGTCCAGGTGTGCAAGGCGGCTACCTGGTCGTCGGTTCATACCTTTACAAAATTTTATAAAGTTGATGTGATGGCATCGGCGGATGCCTCATTTGGCCGCAAGGTTTTGCAGGCCGCAATTTGAGGAGACCGGTGGTCTTCCTCGAGGGTTTTTTTCCGTTGGAATTTCAGTTGAGTCTCATCGTTTGATTGATGAGCCTTTAAAACTTCTAGTTGGCACCGGTTGGGCCTTCTAGATTGGATTTTGATTTCCATTTTCCCACCCCTCATTTGTGGCACTGCTTTGGGACGTCCCGAGTTGATATTAATCAAGGAGGACTACGTCTGTCAATGAGCGACAGAGAAAAATGGATTTTTGTAAAATCTTACCGTAAAATCCTTTTCTCTTAAGCTCATTGACAGACGTAGTACCTGCCCCTCTGTTTTTGAGTTGGGTTGGGTTAAATTCTCTAAACACTGCTTTGTGACATAACTGATTTGCTGTAGCAGGAAGTTAGAGGATATACCCTCTGGGACTGCCCCTAGGGTGTGGCCAGAACGTTTTCTTTCCTGTCTAGTCCTACTCCTGTAGAGGGCAGTATAACCCGAGTTGATATTAATCAAGGAGGACTACGTCTGTCAATGAGCTTAAGAGAAAAGGAATTTTACGGTAAGATTTTACAAAAATCCATTTTTTTGGATGATAATTTTCAGCGGCTTATAGGTGCATCCCTACATCTATCCATGTCTCCATGCTTTATTTTGTTGAGAAATCCCTTTGAAAAATACCCCCTATTTCTGGCCGTGGCCCTCCTCCAGATAAAAGATAAAAAAAATGCCCATGAAGACATATGACATCATTTTGTCCTAGGACAGAAACCAGGGAGTAACTGAAAAAATGTAGAAAAAAAAATGTTTTTAAACTAAATACAATATATACCTTCTTATCTATTTACTAAGGCTAGTAGCAGAAGGGTTACAAATCGGTAATGCTGATTGAGAGAGTTTAGTTCCACTTAAACCTTTTATGAGATGACAGACCCCAATCTATTGTTCAATGGATCCCCATGCCCCTTTTACTGAACTGTCAAAACCATTATCCTCCTCCTCACCAGTCTTAAAATGGAACTTTACACATAAATCGATAAAAGTAATTTTCTTTAGCAAGAATTCCACAATAAGAATTATGCTACCAATATTAGTATGTGCTGTAAAAATTGCCTCCAGCATTATTCCTGTTTCTTGTTTCTAGAGGCTGCCATTTTGCTGAAGCCCAGAGCCCATGAAAAGCAGTAAATCTTTAGGTTGTGAGCAGATTGGCCTCTACAAATTCAGCACCATGCTTAAAAACAGACCAACTGAGCATGTGCAGAGCAGGGTGAGACAGCGCATTACTGGATTTTAAACAGTATAGGCACTTCTTTTTAATATCTTGCATAGCTATACCTGCAAAAGGAAAAGAGACCAGCCTGAAGTGACCAAGCAGGACTTCTTTTTCTGAATAAAGTTCTACTTTATCAGGTACTCTGGTAGACTTCAAAAAACGTCAATAGCTTGGTTGTTCTTTACATACAGCATGGATAAAGAGGGACAGAGTAGCTGACCGAAAAATCACAAGGGTTCAGTCCTATTTGTGTGTTCAGCAAACCACGAATGTATAAGCTAGCTACAACTAGTACATTTTTTTTTTTTTTTTAGCTGTGTTTTAAGCCATCAGAACATGAAATGGAGTTCCAGTTATTGACAATGTTACCCACATATCATCTTGCACATCAAGTCAGTTTCTATATTTTATTTCAGGTTCAACAATTCGGGGAATCTGTCAGTTATTTTTAAATTATTAATAGCTCTTTTACACAGGGCAGATACCATTTCGATCAGCTCACAGACCTCCTGCTGATCAGAGCAGAGCAGGCAGATGACACATCTGTGTCCACTTAGTTTTTGCAGAGCAGTCATGAACAGAACCTGCTCTGCTCTATAGGTGGCCGTGATTAAACAGGTTCCGCTATCTGTTTACACCCAGCTAGCCTTCAATCCCATCCGTCTAAACAGAAGAGGATGGAGTCATCATCCATTTTTTTAGTGTAGCCAATTGCACCCAGAGGTAGGCGGGTGTAAATGGACACAAGTCCATTTACACCTGCCTATCTATAGTTACATATATTACATAGTTACATAGGTGAGGTTGAATAAAGACAATAGTCCATCCAGTTCAACCTGTGTAGGTGTGTGTGGCTGTAATCATCTCACATAGCCCTGAATGTCCTGATCCTTGAGATGTACGTCTTAAGAGTCTTTTGAAAGCCACCATACTTCCCGCAGAAACCACCTCTTGTGGTAGAGAATTCCACAATCTTGTAGCCCTAACAGTAAAGAACCCCCCACGTTGCCTGAGGTTAAAACGCTTTTCCAATCGCATTGTATGCCCTCGAGTCCTCATGCAATCCCTTCGACTGAACAGCTTTTTTTTCCTATGCTGAGATCCCCATTGAGATATTTCTAAATTGCTATCATGTCCCCCCTCAGGCTTCTCTTCTCCAGGGAGAATAAATCAAGCGATTGCAGATGCTCTTCATAATTAAGGTCCTCCAATCCCCTAATCAGTTTAGTTGCCCTTCTCTGGACTCCCTCCAGCTCCAGCACATCCCTCCTGAGGACTGGCAACCAGAACTGGACAGAATACTCCAGATGCGGTCGGACCAGAGTTTTATAAAGTGGAAGGATTATAGTCTTATCGCTGGAATACATCCCTTTCTTTATGCATGCTAATATTCTGCTGGCTTTGGCAGCTGCTGCTTGACATTGCATGCTATTGCCTAATCTATCATCAACCAAGACTCCCAGATCTTTCTCCATTTTTGGTTCCCCTCCTAAAGTGTATTGTGCTTTTATGTTTTTAATCCCCAAGTGCAAAACCTTACACTTCTCCACATTAAACCTCATTTGCCATGTCGTTGCCCACTCCGTTATTTTGTCCAGGTCACAACATCCACTGCTCCCCCCACTTGTCTAGCTCACAGCTCACCTCCTCGTAGAATGTTAAGAGATTGGTTTGACAAGAACGCCCATTTGTAAACCCGTGCTGATTACTGCTGATGATGTTGTTGTCTTTAGCAAACTCTACGATATAGTCCCTTATCATCCCCTTCAGAAGTTTACATACTATTGATGTCAAACTGACAGGCCTATAATTTCCCGGGATATGCCTCTGTCCCTTTTTGAATATCGGAATCACGTTGGCTTTCTTCCAATCCCCTGGTACATCTCCTGTCCTAATACTGTCAGCAAAGATCAGGAACAGTGGTCTCGATATAACCTTACTGAGTTCTT
The DNA here is from genome assembly GCF_965119305.1 of Pelophylax lessonae. NCBI lineage: Eukaryota > Metazoa > Chordata > Amphibia > Anura > Ranidae > Pelophylax > Pelophylax lessonae. Next base: position 141,387,066 of record NC_138770.1, on the reverse strand, counting down.
TGAGTACTCTTGGATGTATGCCATCCGGGCCTGGTAATTTGTTTGTGTTAAGTTTATCCAGCCTTTCCCTGATTTCACCCTCTGTTAGCCATAGTGGCAAGTCCTGTGTATTACTACTAACCATACAGTCATGGTCATTGTACCCCTCCATTTCCTATGTAAAGACTGACGAGAAAAAAAGCATTCAGCACGGTTGCTTTTTCAGTGTCCTCTGTAACCATCCTCCCATCATCGTTAATTATGTGTGCAATATGCTCTGCCCTAGTTTTTTTGCTGTTGATATATTTAAAGAATTTCTTTGGTTTTTTTTTTACTATCCTCCGCTATTTGTCTCTCAAAGTTGATTTTAGCCCTCTTGATTTCGTGTTTACTTTTCTTATTTGCCGCCTTGTATTGCTCGAAAGCTGATACTGTGCCCTCTGATTTATATTTCTTGAAGGCCAATTTTTTTCCCCTAATAAGTTTTTTAACGCTACGGTTTAGCCAGCCAGGTTTGGCTTTATCTCTTCTAAATTTATTTCCCATAGGAATGCACTGCAAGATGCATTTGCTTAATATGTTCCTAAAGCATTCCCATTTTTCCTCTGTGGTCAGTGATCCCAGGGTTTGGTCCCAGTTTACCCTTTCCATCAATGAGTAAATTTTTGGAAAGTTTGCCCTTCTGAAGTTTAGGGTTCTTATGTTCCCCACTTGCCTTGTTTTATTGTTATTTACACTAAATGTGATCATCCTGTGATCGCTAGAGCCCAGGTAGTCCTGGACTCCTACCTGCGAGATTAGGTCTGGGTCATTAGTGATCAATAGATCCAGGACTGCATTTTCTCTAGTCGGAGAGTCCACCAACTGTGACATGTAATTATCCTGTAAGGTTTCCGTGAATAGACGGGCCTTCTGTGAGTGTGTAGTCCCCTCTTCCCAGTCAATGTCGGGATAATCCCACATGGAAGAAAAATATATTTAAAATATATTTTAAAAAAATTGAATTTTTTCCCCCAAATATATTGGAAATATATTTGAAATGCTACAATTTTGGCCATATTCAAGATATTTCTAAAAATGTTTCCCTAAATATATTGGAAATTATATTTTTCTTCCATATGGGATTGAAGTCCCCCAATATGATGACTGATCCCAGTTTTGCCACTTTACCCAGTAGTGCTAAAAATTCCAGCTCTACCTCCTCCTCTTGTTTAGGTGGCCTTTAGCAAACCCCCACAATTACTTTTCCCTTTTCTCCTTCCCTATGGAGTTCTACCCACACCGATTCTAAATCCATGCTCATCCCTTCTGTAATGTCACTCCTCTCAATCACCTTTACATTGTTCTTGACATAGAGACATACCCCTCCCCCTCTTTTTCCTACCCTGTCCTTCCGGTACACCGAATACCCTTGGATATTGGCCAGCCAGTCATGTGAGGGGTCGAACCAAGTCTCCGTTATTCCCACAAGGTCTATGTCATCCTCATGTACTAACATTTCCACATCATCCATTTTATTAGCTAGGCTCCTGGCATTAGCATATACCCCTCTTAGTTTTTATAGGAATGAATTGACCTTTCGATCATGTCAACCTGAAAAAACTGACAGGCAGATTGGAACGCCTGTGTGAAAGGGGCCTAAGAGATCTAGTTCATACCACCATCATTTGGTTCCTGTACTCCCAAGTGGAATGGATACCTCTAGTTAAGAACTGCAGTCTAGAGCAGCGGTCGCCAACCAGTGGTCTGTGAACCACTTATGGTCCAGGAGAACATTTCGGTGGTCCCCAGGGGTTCTGCTGCAAATCAACATTGTGGCGGATGTATACCGCCCAATGTTGTTTCCAGTGTTTTTCCTAATGCGCGCTGACAGTCAATACTGTCAGCGCACATTGATACCTGATGCCTCCACTGTAGTTCCAGCTCCTGTGAACTCAGAGGGATGTGCTGGAAGTAGTGCATAGAGCAGGAGGGGACAAAGGGGACTTATAATGGGAGTGCTGATCACAGGCTGTGGGAGGGAATATGGCGCTTGATCACATGGCCGGATTAGGAGGAGAGATCCAATCATGATCTGTGTAAGGCAGCAGTGCGATGCAGAATGCAGGGGGGAGGGGGCAGAGAGCTGCAGCATTGTATGTATAAAGCAGCAGTGTGATCCATAGGGAGGGGGGCAGAGAGCTGGGGCATTGTGTGTATAAGGCAGCAATGTGATTCATGGGAAGGGGGCAATGAGCTGGAACATTGTGTGTGTATATAAAGCAGTAGTGTGATCCATGGGGAGGAGGCCAGAGAGCTGGAGCATTGTGTGTGTATAAGGCAGCAGTGTGATCCATGGGGAGGGGGGCAGAGAGTCGGAGCTTTGTGTGTATAATTTGTGGCAAAATATAAAATATTCCAAATAGCTTGGAGTGTCTACTTTCCGAAAAGGGGTCATTTGGGGGGGGGGGGGGGGGGGGTTGTGTGCTATCTTGACATTTCAGGGCCTCCAAATCTATGCTAGGTAGTGAGGAATTAAAATGAGCAATTTACGCCCTTAGAAAATCTGAAGGCAGTGATTGGTTTTCCGGGTCCTGTTCTCAGGAAAAGCAGTAGAATGTATTTTGGGGTGTAATTCCACATATACCAATGGCATGTGTGAGCAAGATATCATTTAGTGCAGTGTTTCTCAAATCCAGTCCTCAGGGCACACTAACAGGCCAAATTTTAAGTATTACCTTGGGGAGATGCAGACTAGAATACTGCAATCACTGAGCAGCAAATGATATCACATGTTATGTATTTCAGTTTTCTTGCAAACCTGGCCTGTTAGTTTCCTCTGGGGACCGGAGCTGAGAAACACTGATTTAGCGACAACTTTGTGTAAAAAAAAAAAAAAAAAAAAAAAATAATAAAATTGTAATTTCCGGGTTCCTCAGGTTTAGTATGGACCCTGCAGGCCATGTGTCCCCACCTGACCCCCTAACGAAGGCCGCAGGACCTTCCGGTTCTCCACTGTTCATCAATGCATTTTCAGCGGTTCGGGAAGCATGTGGGTCCCTGGTGGAAGTAGCCCTGAGAGAGCGAAGTGCGCTGAAACGTTTCCTCCACCTACCCCTGCCTCATCTGATGTCTCGGATTCTGAGTCTGACTCAGCCGCCGCAGACGGGGCCTCCCTGCCGGTTCTGTTACCTCGCGCCCTGCCTCCTCGGATAATGAGGATGACATTTTTACCTCCTCTGCCGCGCATGATACAGGCGCTGGTGGCTGCACTGGTTGTTTTGGCGCATGACACCCTACAATTTGGAGGATGCAGTGGCGGCTGCGCCTGGGGCGCAGGTGGCATCTGGCACTTGCATGCCATCCAGAGAAGCTTAATTTGCTAGCATGCTCATGAAGAATGGGACCGTCTGCGATGTTCCCCTGGGGTTTCTAATTGGCTCCTTTAAGGACCTGGGGGATAGGATGGCGCAGGCTGTGGCCTGCGAGCTGTACTCCCTAGCGGGGTCTGCACTGGGAACAGTGTTTATAATTGCCATTGCAACGCAGACTCTGCCTGATGGGCGGAGTTGCAACTCCGTGACTTGGTGCGGAGCGAGTCCCTCCTGCCCTGGGGGAGCTGTTGGACCAGCTGGTGCATGCCGCGCTGGCCACGACTCCTTTACTGGGCCCCTGTCGGTTTCGGCAGTGCTTGTCTGGCGTATACTTGGCTGGAGCGTTGGTCTGCGGATCAAACTTCTAAGAAGGCCTTAATGGATCTCCCTTTTCAGGGGGATCGCCTTTTTGGCGCTGCCCTGGATGACATTATGTAAGGGTCTCACGGGGGGACGAGTGCTTTTCTTCCACAGGCTAACAAGGGTAAGGGCCTTCGTCGCAGACGGGGTCCTTCCTTTTCGGCTCACAAACTGTTTCTTCGTCCCTCGAGGACCGTCAATGTGGCGAAGTCCTTCAGGACTTTCTCGGGTGGTTCCAAACTACCCTAGTCTGGAGAACAAAAGATCCGTTTTTTTCCAGACCTGCAGACGAGGCCTACTCGGCCAGAAGGTGCGTCCTCACGCATATATGAGGTGTGTAACGGAACAGGACACCCCTGACTGGGTACCTCCGTTGACAGATGCTCCTAGTGCTTCCAGAGGGCTCCAAGCACTTCACAAGACAAGACACCGTAACCACATCAGACCCCACGAACCACCGCAGCTTGGTTAGGGTCTCGCCGTCTCCGACCTACCCTGGACCTACAACAAGGCTCCAGGTTCCCGTGGGTGAACCTCTCTTTGCCCGGGAGTGCAGCAGAACAAGCTCTTACACAAGTTCTTACAAGAGCTTAGTAATTATCCAAGGGAGTATGGAAGACCATAGCAATCCCTTGCAACATATTCCCCCCAATAAGAGACAGCACTCTAGATTGAGGGTGAACTAACTCTAGAACAACTTTATTGAACAAGAAACGGACTTCTATACAGTTTTCACCCACAAGGTTACCGCCCAGGTGGACCTTGTTGAAGACTGGACGTGACATTCACAATCCAATAGGAACAGAGTTTTACACTCTCATACAGTGTACACAATCCCTCCCCTCTGGCTGATCTGACCTCTGGCATCAAGGACGCCTATCTTCACATTCCCATTTTCACAGGACATCAGCGGTTTCTACGCTTTTCCGTAGAAGAGAACCACTATCAGTTTGTGGCGTTACCTTTCGGTCTCGCCACGGCTCCTCGGGTCTTCACAAAGGTGTTGGCCCCAATGTTGACACTACTGCGCCAAAGAGGCATATCGATTCTAGGTTACCTAGACGATCTTTTGCTTCATGCAGAGTCTCCTCAGACCCTGCTACAAAACATAGAAATTACTATAATTTCTTTACAGGAATTCGGGTGGCTGGTGAACCAGCAAAAGTCATTTCTGGTTCCCACCCAGAGGCTCGAATATCTGGGTCTAATTCTAGACACAGTCAGGACAAGAGTTTTTCTTCCGGTAGGGAAACTCCGGAAGATTCAATCAGCAGTCCAGTTGTTACTATCCAACAGCTGGTCTTCTCTTCAAACTTGCATGAGGGTTCTGGGGTTGATGGTGGCTTCCTTCGAAGCAGTCCCATTTGCCCAGTCCCATACCCGAATTCTTCAGCAAGAGATTCTTCTCAGATGGAATCGGAATCCGGAATCCCTGGACAATCGGATCCGATTGAGCAAACAGACCAGAGAGTCTCTGGTCTGGTGGCTTCGGTCTCCGATGCTCAGCCAGGGAAAGTCATTTCTGCCAATATATTGGACGATAGTGACCACGGATGCCAGCCTATCCGGATGGGGAGGAATTCTCGGTCAGTTATCTGTCCAGGGACTTTGGTCCCCGGAAGAATCCAGGTTGCCGATAAATGTATTGGAACTGAGAGCGATCAGACTTTGTCTGATTCACTGGACCGAGCAGCTCCAGGGCAGCCCGGTTCGAATCCAGTCGGACAACGCCACGGCCGTGGCTTATGTCAATCACCAGGGGGGCACCAAGAGTGTCCGAGCGGCCAAGGAAGTGGCTTGCGTTCTTCGCTGGGCGGAACGATTTGTTCCAGCGATCTCTGCGGTGTTCATTCCGGGGGTGGAAAATTGGCAGGCAGATTATCTCAGCCGTCAGACTCTGGATCAGGGGGAATGGTCCCTCCATCCAGAAGTTTTCCACCAGTTGTGCCTACGTTGGGGCACCCCGGATGTGGATCTGTTGGCATCACGATTCAACAGGAAAGTACAGAGATTCGTGGCTCGCTCCCGCGATCCTCTAGCAGAGACCGCAGACGCACTGATCGCCCCATGGGGGCAATACCAGCTAATGTATGCCTTCCCTCCTCTCGGGTTACTGCCAAGACTTCTTCGCAGGATAGAGAAGGAAGGAATTCCAGTAATCCTGGTAGCTCCGGACTGGCCTCGCCGAGCGTGGTACGCCAACTTGGTCAGACTGGTGGCAGACGTCCCGTGGAGACTTCCTCTCAGGGAGGACCTACTGTCTCAGGGACCGATCTTCCATCCTGCTTTACGATCGCTGGCTTTAACGGCCTGGCTATTGAGACCCAGGTGCTGAAGGACAAGGGTTTGTCAGCTTCAGTTATTCCTACTCTAGTTAAAGCAAGGAAAGCGACTTCCAGAAAGATTTATCATCGCACATGGAAGTCCTACATTGCATGGTGTGAACCTTTGGGGTTCCGTCCACGGTCTTATTCGGTTAGTCGAATATTAGCTTTTCTGCAACAAGGGGTTGAGCAGAAACTGGCCTTGAGTACTATCAAGGGTCAGGTCTCAGCCTTAGCTATCTTCTTTCAGAAGCCTTTGGCTACTCATTCCTTGGTGCGGAATTTCATCCAGGGGGTGCGACATCTGGCTCCGCCAGTGCGCGCGCCGTTACCACCCTGGGATCTTAATTTAGTATTGTCGGTTCTTCAGAAACCTCCCTTTGAAGATATTAGGGAGATTCCTCTACCTACGTTGTCCCAGAAGGTGGCCTTCTTGGTGGCTATCACTTCTGCACGCAGGGTGTCAGAACTGGCCGCATTATCTTGTCGTTCCCCATATCTGGTGGTTCATAGAGATAAGGTGGTTCTTCGTCCGAATCCATCCTTCCTACCAAAAGTGGTTTCAGAATTTCATCTGAATGAAGAAATTGTATTACCTTCCCTGTGTCCTAAGCCCAGTCATCCTCGGGAGTTTGCTTTGCACTCCTTGGATGTGGTCCGGGCGATCAGGGTATACTTGAAAACGACAGACTTGTTTCGCAAGACGGATTCACTTTTTGTGGTCCCGGATGGACCCAAAAAGGGGTTGCCTGCATCTGCCGCGACTATTTCCAAATGGATCAGACAGACGGTGGTACAGGCTTATTCTATTAAGGGTCGGGAGCCCCCGTTCCCTGTTAAGGCGCACTCCACTCGGGCACTTAGTGCGTCATGGGCCTTTCGCCATCAGGCGTCAGTGGTCCAGGTGTGCAAGGCGGCTACCTGGTCGTCGGTGCATACCTTTACAAAACATTATAAAGTTGATGTAATGGCATCGTCTGATGCCTCGTTTGGCCGCAAGGTTTTGCAGGCCGCCATTTGAGGAGACCAGTGGTCTACCTCGAGGGTTTTTTTCCGTTGGAATTTTTATTTGAGTCTCATTCTTTGTTTATAATGAGCCTTTAAAACTTCTAGTTTGGCACCGGTTGGGCCTTCTAGATTGGATTTTGATTTCTGTCAATCCCACCCCTCATTTGTGGCACTGCTTCTGGATGTCCCAGTTCTTGTGAATCAAGAAGACTACGTCTGTCAATGAGCGACAGAGAAAATCGGATTTTTGTAAGATCTTACCGTAAAATCCTTTTTCTCTTAGCTCATTGACAGACGTAGTACCCGCCCCTCTATCATTGAGTTGGGTTAAATTCTCTGTTGCTGCTTTGTGACAGAACTGATGCCTTGTAGCAGAGAGAGGGAGGATATACCCTCTGGGACTGCCCCTAGGGTGGAGCCAGAACGTTTTTTCTTTTCTGCCTAGTCCTACTCCTGCGGAGACAACATAACCCAGTTCTTGTGAAGAATCAAGAAGACTACGTCTGTCAATGAGCTAAGAGAAAAGGATTTTACGGTAAGATCTTACAAAAATCCGATTTTTTGACTTACCGTAAAATCCTTTTTTTCTTAAGTTCATTGACGGACGCATTACCGGTCCCTCTATTTGGAGTTGGGTTGGTGTTACTTTTCTGACACAGCTTTGAAACAAAACTGACATCCTATGCAGGAAGAGAGAGGGTGTACCCCCCGGGACTGCCCATAGACGTAGCCAGAGCGTTTTTTTCTGCCTAGTGTTCTACTCCTGTATAACCCTACTGATATGGATCAGAGGACTGCGTCCGTCAAACTTAAGAGAAAAGGATTTTACGGGAAACACTCTTTTAAAATGTAATGCACAAATACACTATATATTGCCAAATTGTTTGGTAAGATATAAAATATCTTATGCCGAGTACATAGATCCCAAACATGACATGCTTTAAAATTGCAGCAGCTACAATCTAAATTGGTAACCTGTAAATGCTTTTAAAGGCTTGTAAAAATGTAGTATGTAGATTTACAGAGGAGGCCCTCTGCAAGATTTACTGCCCTCAATCAAACGTTTGCGGCGACGCCTCCCATGCATGATGCAATTGCTGTTTACATACATTTTTATTTGGCAAAATCGAACTCCTGAAATGCTCATAGCTTCCGGTAGCTTTGGCCATAGAGATTATTGGAGCCATTCTGGTCTCCAATCAGCTCTATGGTCAGCTGACGGAACCACGGACTGCAGTCTCTGGTTACCCGGTGGGGCAGGAGAGCCTGAGAAAACCGTGGAAGGCGGGGGGGGGGAGGAGGGAAGAAGCCCCCTCCCACTGCTTGTAAAAGCAGTCTAGCGGCTAATCAGCCGCCAGCATTGCTTTTACATGAAAGTCAACCACTGGCTGTAAAAAGTGATACCAGGATGATGCCTAAATCTGCATGCATTATCCTGGTATGACCACTCAAAGTCCAGCGACATACCAGTATGTTGGTTGTCCTTGTTGGGCATATATTCTTCTTTTTGTTTTTTTTATTTTTTTTTATTTTTTATGCAATATTTTTATTAATTTTTTTTATGTGGGCTGAATGAAAAAAGAGAACCTAACAGATTCCTTCATTCACATGTGGATGAACAAAATCTCTGCCAGAAGGTGTGTGGTATGCCCACTATTAGACTGCCCAACATCCATCCACTTCTAATGATGGGTATACATGCAATGCTCTTTTTTTTCTTTTTTTATTTTTTTTTTGTTCAGCCCAAAAGAACATAGCAGATTCCTCCGTTCACATCGATCGATGTGGATGAAGAAATCTCTGTCAAGAAAAGTGTTAAATATATGGTGAAGCATAGGGGAGATTCCCCCTCTGTGTCCACCCCACCCTCTATGCTTCGCCATATATATTTTTCTCTTACGTCCTCCGACAGTCGCCGCCCACTCACAAGTCTTCACCAATGGGTATTGACCTTTGCTCCGCAGGAGTAGCTAGGCACAAGATTTGTTAATAACAAAAGCTTTTAGCATAGACACACCCCTAGGGGCTGTCCCCTTAGTCAATACCTCCCTGCACCAGCATTCCCAACTCAGTTTGATCTTGCCTAGCTTAGGAGTAGCAGGCTTTCCTGTGCTGGGGCTTCAGTCTCAGCCTTCTACCCTTTTTTTGATTTTATTTCAAGTATTTTTCTTTTCTTTACTAGCTGTTATTTTGTCAGCTTTAGTTTAGGGATCTTCGGATGAAGATGATCATGTGGTGCTGGGTCTCGGACTGGCCGCCCTGGATCCCAGGGCTGAGGGCCAGATGGATCCCCAGCCTGCCATCGAGCGTTCAGCTACGGTTCGCCCTGGCGCCATGAACGACCCATCCCTGCTCGCTGCAGGGATTCTGCCTGTGAGGTGGCTACCTCACTGGACGCCATTCTGCGGTCTTGTGCTGCAGTCCACAGCGTCCTGGCTGCGGCACTCCCTGTCGTCTTGATAGCGGTTTGTCGCTGGAGACGGCTCCCCACGCCATCCGGTAGACCTGTCCACCACGGTGCAGACACTGCAAGAGTTCGGTTGGACCATAAAGTCGCCAGACCCTGGACCAGGGGGAATGGTCCCTTCACCCGGATGTCTACCAGATGTTGTGCGCGAAGTGGGGTTCCCCAGATGTGGACCTGTTCGCGTCTCGTCTAAACAACAAGGTGGAAAGGTTCATGGCAAGGACGCGCAATCCTCGGGCGGACGCCTCGGATGCGTTAGTGGCGCCCTGGCATCGGTATCGTCTGATGTATGCCTTTCCACCGATTCAGCTGCTGTCCAGGCTCCTTCGCAGGTTAGCCTCGGAACCGCATACGGTGATTCTGGTGGCACCGGACTGGCCTCGCCGGTCTTGGTACGCAGACCTCGTCAATCTGGCAGTCGACGCTCCGTGGCGCCTGCCGCTTCGGAAAGACCTTCTGTCTCAAGGGCCGATATTCCATCCTGCTTTACAGTCGCTGGCTTTAACGGCCTGGCTGTTGAAGGACAGGTCCTGAAGGATAGGGGTCTCTCCCCTGAGGTCATTCCCACTTTGATCAAGGCTAGAAAAGCCTCTTCGGGGAAGATTTACTACCGTACTTGGAAAGCATACTTTGCCTGGTGTGAGTCCAGGGGGTATTCCCCTCGCTCGTACTCGGTGTCGAGAGTGTTGGCTTTCCTCCAAACTGGAGTGGACCAGCGTTTGACGCTGGCCACGATTAAGGGCCAGATTTCTGCGCTGGCCGTTCTTTTTCAGCGCCCTGTGGCGTCAAATTCATTGGTCCGCACCTTTGTTCAGGGGGTGCGACATTTGGCCCCTCCTAGGAGGGAGCCTTTGCCTCCATGGGACTTGAACCTAGTTCTGTCCGTGTTGCAACATGCTCCCTTTGAAAAGATCAGGGAGATCTCGTTGCCTCTGTTGTCCAAAAAGGTGGCTTTTTTGGTGGCGATCACTTCGGCTCGCAGGGTGTCGGAGCTGGCGGTTTTGTCCTGCAGCTCTCCCTACTTGGTGGTTCACAGGGATAAGGTGGTCTTGCGACCTAACCCTTCCTTTCTGCCGAAAGTGATCTCGGATTTTCACCTTAATGAGGAAATTGTCTTGCCTTCGCTCTGCGCGAAGCCGAATCATCCTAAGGAGGTTGCCTTACATTCCTTGGATGTTGTCCAGGCGATCAGGGTTTACCTGTCGTCCACTAAGCCTTTTCGCAAGTCGGATTCCCTCTTTGTCCTTCCTGAGGGACCTCGGAAGGGCATGGCGGCGTCCGCTGCGACTATCGCCAAATGGATTAGGCAAACCATTGTGCAGGCCTATGCCTTGAAGGAGAGGGTTCCTCCCTTCCCTGTAAAAGCGCACTCTACCAGGTCGTTGAGGACGTCTTGGGCTTTCTGGCATCAGGCTTCTGTGGCCCAGGTGTGTAAGGCGGCGACTTGGTCGTCCGTTCACACCTTCTCAAAGTTTTATAAGGTGAATGTTCAGGCATCGGCCGATGCCTCCTTTGGCCGTAAAGTTCTCAGTGCGGCAGTGCCTTAGGAACCCTTGTTTTTGGGTCCTTGGCTGTTGGGGTGTTTTACCCCTGGGTTACTTGTTTTTCCTGGGTTGTTGCTCCTGTTGAGCACGTTTTCCTGTTGCCCAGTTGGTTCTCTTACTGTGTGTAAGGTTCCTTTCTCTGATGTGGTTACTGCGTTGCCTTTTTTTTGCGGCTGCGTCTCCCACCCCTCAGGTCTACACTGCTTTGGGACATCCCATTGGTGAAGACTTGTGAGTGGGCGGCGACTGTCGGAGGACGTAAGAGAAAACTGAATTTTTGTAAAATCTTACCGTAAAATTCCTTTCTCTGAGTCCTCCGACAGTCGCCGCCCCCCGCCCCTCTTTTGGGGTTTTTGTGTACTCTTACTGCTATGCTACCAAACTGAGTTGGGAATGCTGGTGCAGGGAGGTATTGACTAAGGGGACAGCCCCTAGGGGTGTGTCTATGCTAAAAGCTTTTGTTATTAACGAATCTTGTGCCTAGCTACTCCTGCGGAGCAAAGGTCAATACCCATTGGTGAAGACTTGTGAGTGGGCGGCGACTGTCGGAGGACTCAGAGAAAGGAATTTTACGGTAAGATTTTACAAAAATTCCGTTTTTTTTTTTAACTGCGGTCGTGAAGTCGTCTCCTACAGTGCTACAATCATTGATTTACGTATATGCTGAGAGCAAACGCTGTTGCTGTCAGAATAAGCAAATCAGTGCTGCAGCTGATGGGCGTACCTGCAAAGGAAACAATGGCTAACGATAAAACACAGTAACAATAAAACCTTACAATATAATAGTATACAGTGCAATAAAACAGTAGAATGGTGGTATCTGCAAAGCAAACTATGGTTAACAATGAAAAAACCATAACAATAAAACAGGGGGATTGTATTGCAATGTTGTATATGTACTAATCTCCAATTTCTATATATGCTCTATTCCAGATAAGCGAAGCAGACATCTTGGAGCCGATGGTGTTTATTTAGATGACATCACCTGCATGGATCCTGAAATTGCTGCATTGTATTTCCCAAAAAGGTACTTGACCTTTCTTTTCCTTTATCCTATAATATATAACTACAGTGAACACACAGCACATGCAGAGGAATCGTTTTGCATGTGAAAATATTAGTAAAGTAATTCACATGCTCTTGGGATACACACGAGATATACTCTTTGGCTTCACAGCAATGTGTTTCAAATCCTGAAGTTGAACAGACTTGGTGCCACTGCCCCGCCTCCTGCCTGCTCTTTGGTCTACTAGTGAACATCGGCACAATTGTGACACTCTCCTGAATCTATTATCCCTGCTAATACCTCTTTATCTCAACTATCTATGTATAATATATACAATGTAAGCCTAATAGTAGGTTTCTGGTTGCTACAATAAGGGCTGCTACACACTGAGAAAATCAGGCGAACAATCGTCCGATTTTCCTCTGTTTACAGCAAGTCGGAACAGAGGAGGGAAATATACGGAAATTCTCATACGACAAAAGCTTTTTGTTGTTGTTTGTTTCTGATCATGCACACTTTAGTTTCTGTTTTTTCTCGTACGAAAATCATACAAGAATGGTACACATCAAATGAAAATCGTTTATTCTGTTCTTGTGTGTATACACCTTATGGGCTGGCAATAAATTTTTGCAATTTTCTTTCCTAAAATCAGGGGTTCAGGGAAAAAAATCAACACAGTCAATATTGATGGGGAATCCCTTCCGCTGCACTATTGTTTTCTGATGGCGAGAGGTGTTTCTGTTGCCGGCGGCTTTTACTAAAATTGATAGATTGACTACAGTACAACCAGCCTGCCCATAGATGGATATAAATGTGTCTGGTCCCTACTGAAGCTGCCAAATTGTGATCCCTTTATGGCTGGCTTTACGGTTTTAAAAAACTTTCTATGCCCTTTAAATTAAAAGGATAAGGGATGTGCTTGAATTTGCTCATTAACTGTCCATGGTAATTGAGGCTTCATGGCAGTACATCACTATAAAAAGAACTGCTGCTTAAAATGTATACATTTGCAGTCATAGCAATAATTTCAATAAGAATAAACCGAGAAGCATAAAAAAAACCAACAAACATTATGATGGCTATTCATTTTAGTTCAAAGCTTAGTGCAATTGGCTAATGGGTAATTAAAGTAGCCCTACTACCACATCATAAAAAAACTATCAATAAATGGTATATTACATGCTGTTCATTCATACTTAGTCACTATGAGATTCATTTTCTGTATTCTGCAAAAAACCTGGTTGATCCTGCTGTTCTCTATCTCCACCTTCTGGTCATATTCCCCAATGCAGCTAGGGATTTTGCAGCTGTGGTGGCAACTCTGCACATGCTCAGTTTTCAGTGAGTGTCTAAGCTGAGCATTTCCTCCCTATCATATCTGAGCAGCCCATGTGACTATAGAGTCACACATGTGGGTGTATACTGTACACAGTGGTAAATGACAGCAAACTCCCTCCCTCCTCCATGCCAACTAATCAGCTAAACACAATGGGGGGGTGGCATATTACATGTAGATTGATTGAGGCTTCACCTCTCTCCTATTCTAAGACACAGGCTGGAGGGGTGTGACACAGCCTGTGACTGGCAGAAATCCTCCCACACCATATTGCCAAAAAATAATAAAGATTTGATTTCAAATACTTATTTGGATGACAATTTAAAACTGTTTATTGGTTTCTACTCTCTATACCAAAGGCTGTTTTTTTTTTCAGAACATGGGACCAGCAGCAGAGGACTCCAAGCTCCTCTGCTTATGTTTCCCTGCAGATGGGCTGGGGAAGATTTGAGTCATGTGACAGCTGTATATCGATTAGGAAAAAAGGACTTTGATTTATTTTTTAAATTCAAATAATTACAGTGCCATCATCCACGTGCAGAAATAGAAGGAACAATGTAAATAAAACAGTGTGTGTTTAGTATCACTTTAAGTAGTACTACAAATGAAAGGCATCACGCCAAACCATTCAATTTAAGATGATTATTTTGTACTCAAAATCTCATAATGGCAAACATATTTTTTTAAGATAGTAAGTGTAGGGGATCCCTCCACAGTGACTGCTAAACTGTACCATAGTAACTTGTCTAATAGAGGGGTCGGTGCTAATAACCAAACCAAAATGTAGAACAGAGTGTAGGGGAGGGCAAACGTAACAAAACATATCAATGTTCTGTATATAGAGCGAAGGAATGTAACAATAAAAATACCAATAAAGGGTAGCTAGAAAACCTGGAAAGCCAGCTGCAGGGGTGGAGGTGGAAAAATCAAACATTATTTTGAGGTGAAAACCCCTTTATCAAGATAAATCCCACCGCCTGCAGTTAAGTAGACCTACAAGGACATTTAGGTAAAGAAAATGGGATGTATACTTTATAGTAGGCACAGCTGAACACCAGCTTGAAATGTCTTGTGGAGCTCCCCTAAAAACCAGGATGCGTTCGTATGTAAACAGAGACCCTCTCTTGTGGTTTCCAGCTTTGGACTGCTTCCATTGAGTTGATGAAGGTGGGAGGTTGTCAGTGTTTGCATTATAGATCACCCTGATTTTTTTGGAGTCCTGGGGCTCTACAGGAAAGTGAAGTTGGATGTAGGTGCATCACATTTTGGATGATCCCTGTGTATTCGGGATAGACCGATATGGGTTTTCCAGGGCCGATATCGATATTTTGATCACAACGTATCAGTATCGGCTGAAATGGGCAGATATTCTGCACATTCAATCACATATCCACTGCAGAGTGACCAGTGCCCCCATCCAATGCAGAGTGACCAGTGCCTCCATCCAATGCAGAGTGACCTGGACCGGCTCCTATGATGGATGTCACCAGTGTGCTTTCTATCATAGGTAGGAGTCGGTCCAGGAGGCGGGACTTCATATGACAGCGCCCGCGCCGGGTAAGCAGATGAACCCTGCTCTGTGTAATCAGGCAGCACTCTAATCCCCACCCCCCCTCCAACCAGATGGAAAATTCTCACAGCAGCTGCATCAATACATCACTGTTTGGTAATATGACAGCTGCTGTTGCTGGCTGTCACACAGGGTGGAAAAAAAACATCTGACAGAATCCTCCATCCACTTCAGTTTTTCCCACCCAATATCAGATTCAGGAATTGTACTGCCAGTGAACCTGCACCATGCTTTCTAGATTCTGACCACAGAGGACATAAGTTAGACAAAAAAATGTCTGATTTTAGCTCAGTTGTAGTTTTTTTGGAGAGTGTTCCAAGCTCACTGATTGATTTCACTTTGTTACCTGGAGCTGCTTCTTAAAAGGAACCTTGGCTATTAACGCATGTTGGTACTAGGTTTTAGCATCAAAGACTTTACTTTATAGAGATTAGTTTGTAATCCTGTTTTAACATATTTAAAATGGTAAATTCTTACATATCCACAGTGGAAGGACTATCCTCGGGTGATACACATTAGTTGTACCTGTATCCTACACAAGTTGTACCTGTTTATCTGCAGTCTTCTCTTCTTTACATTCGTTCAGAATTTATAACGCTTGTCTGAGCGTTGCGAAAAAAAAGGGGTGTAGAGCTGAAGTCACACTTTGCAGAGCTCAGCGAGCAGAGCTCATTTGTAGTAACAAAAAAAAGCCGCTCAGGTGAGGCAAAGCACACCGGTGCAGGTCGGATCCGCCATCCAGTCATCAAGCAATCAAAGAAAAAGTTTGACCGCACTCAGGAGTTAATGAAATGGAAGTGTTTTATTCCCCAATTGGTTATGAGTAAGCGATCTGTAGAATTGTGAAACGCGTCAACCTGTCCCATGTCTGTGTGATGCACTGAATGTATTCAAGTTTTATGGGGAATAAAACGCTTCCATTTCATCAACTCCTGAGTGCGGTCAAACTTTTTCTTTGATTGCTTGAGGAGAGCTCAGTGCTAAGGCTGTTAAACTGCTGGAGCTCCCTCCCCTGTCACCATTTTTCTCTTGCTGTCAGGAAAACTTCTCAGGAGTGACTCATGCTGATAGAGGAATAAAGCAGCAGAGAGAAATTACACTTAGTGCTCTGGACTGAGACAAGTACACACTATAGAGGAATAGGATTTGTTCAGATATCATATCTAAGGTTTACGACCACTTTAATTTAATTTTAGCTTAAATCTGATGGGCCCAATAAGGCAATGACATTATCACAGCTTTACTGTGATATGATTTCCTTTGCTAATGTGACGTCACTGTGAATGCACATTGTGAGCCGCCGCATGCTCTTCTTATTTTTATCTGTATTGGTAAGGTCAGTCTCTAAATACTGCACAAGCACATAAGTACACATAAGGCCCTAGAGCAGCAACAATCATAGGGTAGTTGAAATTGCTAGTTAGGGCTGTGCAGGACCTATCCTTGTCCCCTACATCTTCTATTGTTCTGCGCTGTATTTGTAATTTTTTTGTCTATATATTTATTTATTTATTTTTTTGTATCCATTCAGTGGTGATCCGCCTGCACCAGGAAAAATCGCAGCAGAAAATGGTGTCCGTTCCACCAACCAGTCACCGCAGTCTGTGGGAAGCTCTGGAGTGGACAGCGGAGTAGAAAGCATCTCTGATGGGATTCGAGATCTGCCTTCTATTGCTATATCATTATGCGGTGGCCTCAGTGAGAACAAAGAACTGACAAAAGGTACATTTATAGAGCTTATGAACTCCAGGCAAACATGCAAATCGTCTTTACTTTCTGAAGTACAGCAAAAAAAAAGATATCTGTAAATGTAAACTTAGTCTTGTGACCTGCATGCCTCTGACACTGCACAACCAGGCAGGTGACAGGTTTCCTTTATGGGTTAGTAATACATCTTACTGTGTCACCTCTCTCTCTCCAGCTTGGTCACTGGACAACCAATCTACATAATTACCTCCAATAAACAGGAAATAGTAAACCTTAGACAGAAAGTAATACAGGAATTTCCCTGGCTTTGTAGTGTCATACTGTATGCTTTTACATTCAAGAGTGAATGTACGAATTTCAGGTGTATATACAGTGCCCTGAAAAAGTATTCATACCCCTTGAAATGTTCCACTATTTTGTCATGTTACAACCAAACACGTAAATGTATTTTATTGGGGTTTTATGTAATAGATCAACATAAAAAGGCACATAATTGTGAAATGGAAGGAACATGATGAATGGTTTTCAATTTTTCTTTTTACAAATCTCTAAAAAGTGTGGCGTGCTTTGTATTCAGCCCCCTTTATTCTGATACCCCTAACTAAAATCTAGTGGAAACAATTGCCTTCAGAAGTCACCTATGTAGTAAATAGAGTCCACCTGTGTTTAATTAATTCTCAGTATATATATATGTATGTATATGTGTATGTATGTATGTATATGTGTGTGTATATATATATATATGTGTGTGTGTGTGTGTATGTGTATATATACATATACATACACACACACACACACACACTATATTGTCAAAAGTATTGGGACCCCTGCCTCACATGAACTTTAATGCCATCCCAGTCTTAGTCTGTAGAGTTCAATATTGAGTTGGCCCAACCTTTGCAGCTATAACCGCTTCAACTCTTCTGGGAAGGCTATCCACAAGGTTTAGGAGTGTGTCTTTGGAAATGTTTGACCATTCTTCTTCAAGAAGCGCATTTGTGAGGTCAGGCACTGATGTGGACGAGAAGGCCTGGCTCGCAGTCTGCGCTCTAATTCATCCCAAAGGTGTTCATCCGGGTTTGAGGCCAGGACTCTGTGCAGGCCAGTCAAGTTTCTCCACCCCAAACCCACTCATCCATGTCTTTATGGACCTTGCTTTGTGCACTGGTCCAAATTGTGCAAGTGGTGGTGGTGGCGGGGGGGAAATTATGGTGTGGGGTTGTTTTTCAGGGGTTGGGCTTGGTCCCTTATGCCTCGTACACACGCAATGATTATCGGCCGACCGGTCGTCCGTCTTTTGTCCAGAGTGGTGTTTTGTTGGTTGGAATGTGCCTAGACTACACACAAATTTTCTCGGCCAACAAAAATCTACTTCAGAAGTGATGTCATGTGCTGGTTTACTTTCCGTGTGTTTTTTCTTCAATGAGCATGCCCAGTCTTGCTCATCAGATTTTTGTCTGCCGAAATCTGTACTGACTGACGGAAAATCGGCCGTTCTGTTGACGGCCAACAAAAATTTTATAGCCTGCACACCAGATTTTATTTGGCCGAAAAGTCTGAGTCGGTTGTCGGAAGCATCATACTAACATGCCGAAAATCGGCCAATCGGACGTTGGCCGAAAATTCCCGGCCAATAATCGATGCGTGTGTACGAGGCATTAGTTTCAGTGAAGGGAACTCTTAAGGCGTCAGCATACCAAGACATTTTGGATAATTTCATGCTTCCAACTTTCTGGGAACAGTTTTGGGATGGTCCCTTCCTGTTCCAACATGACTGCGCACCAGTGCACAAAGGAAGGTCCATAAAGACATGGATGAGTGAGTTTGGGGCCTGCACAGTCCTGACTTCAACCCGATAGAACACCTTTGGGATGAATTAAAGCAGAGACTGTGAGCCAGGCCTTCTTGTCCAACATCAATGCCTGACCTCACAAATGCGCTTCTGGAAGAATGGTCAAACATTCCCATAGACACACTCCTAAACCTTGTGGACAGCCTTCCCAGAAGAGTTAAAGCTGTTATAGCTGCAAAGGGTGGGCCAACTCCATACTGAACCCTAAGGACTTGATTGTACAATCTCCTTTAGATCTACCATCCACTATGTAGCAAAAGGGCCTGCCTCATTTGATACAAATCGAATAAAGTGTGTATGTCAGTCCTTCTAATACTAATATAATAGTTTTAGTAACTCTAAAGGAGATTGTACAATTTCTATACTGTATAGCCAGCAGAAGGGCGAGGAGGCCATGGTACAATGTCCACTCACTGCCAAGAAACATTTTGTTTCTATGTTTTTAATTTTGTTTTTAGGGTATCCTGATAATAGTGAGTGTGACTGTCCTTTAGCACTTCTTGTATTTTTGGGCACATTTAGCACGGTTTTCTGGTGTATTTGTTAAAGCGATTCTTTAGTCAGGTTAAACCCCTTTGCGACGGTGGCTCCTGGCCCTTTAGTTGCCGGAGACAGAGCAGGGTTTATGATTATGTGACTGCCGTGATTGGCTGTCACGGCGGTCATTTGATCAGAAAGCTCCCAACTACAAATAGCGATCAGTAGCTTTCTGTTAGCCGCTAGTAATTGTGCTGGGAGCGCACTCTCTGCACAGGTGTGTCTGCAAATTGGTACACAGATATGCAGCCTCTAATCACCAAGGCCCACTGGCCGAGAGGACGCATATATGTGTACTGTTGGTGCCTAGGGGTTCAAAAAAATGAAGTCCGCAGCTACAAATACTGTAGCTGCTGACGTTTAATATAAGGATATTTGCCTGTCTAGGGATCCAGGGCTGTGCTCACCCAGGCTGGTTCCTGTGCCGGTCTTCAGGTCCCCGTCACTGGCACGATTAGTGTGAGAAGCCAGCTGTGACTCCTTGCGGCTTCACAGTTGGCATCCCACTGCACATGCGTGAGCCATGCTGCACTGTATGAGTGATCCTGCTGTCTCCAGGGACCTGTGATGTGTCCCATTAGGTTGCTGGGGGGATGGGGGCTGACTTCCGGTGAAAGTGGGAACAGGTACCTGACAAAAATTGGGTACCTGCTCAAAAAAAAAGTTCCAAAAGAAGAAGAGGAGAGGGAGGAGCTCGGAACTTCACACTAAAGGGGAAGTTCTGTGCTCCTCCCTCTCCTCTTCTCTTCTTTTGGAACTTTTTTTTTTTTGGTTTTGGCTTTAAGGTTTGCTGTGCAGTTTTATTGGCCCCTATGAACGACTTCCGATTAGTGGCTATGTGGGCAGGTCCCAGGCTAGTTGCTGGTGAGCAGAGCAGGTTCCAGTCTGGTTTCTGGGTTTACCAACATTTTCTGTAGAAGCCTCTTCCCATCTCGCTTTGTTTTCCAGCTTGATGTTTTTCATAAATGTGTGACTAAAATATTTATAGCACATTGTTCTACAATCTTGCCGTGTACTTTTGTGAATTTCATTAAAACTTCCTCAGCAGAAATAACGCAGCCGCCTCTAGTGCCAGCGGCTTGTATGCCATCTGTTTATGTTCAGTATGTCTGTTCCAATAACAGGCTTCACACTGCAACACAGAGGTACTGCTGTATGGGGATCTTGCTGGAGGTGACTTCTACACCATAGCTGTACTATTGTGCCTGTCTAAAAAATGTTAGCATCTATAGACTTTTGTAGTCATGAGGATCATGATCCGATTTATATTTATATTTATTTTTATATAATATATATATATATATAAATATAGTTATGTAGAGGTGAGCCTGCATTCAAAGAGAGTGGCTCATGCAAATTTTAAAGAAGAGTGCAAAATTAAAGGGTAACTCCTTTTTCCTGGGAAAATAAATTAGCAAATAAAGAATAAATAATACTGTATAGCGTATACAATTGCGACACAAGTCATATTGTAATTTAATGTTATTAAAGTCTTACCTTTTTGGTGAGATACTCCCAAAAGGAACATGTCTAAAGGGATGCAGGCCCAGCAGATTTCCTCATTAGTGCAGGTGAAGCAGTTGATTGATAATTATGAAACCACTGCCATTGGACTCACTTTTCTTCCTGGGCACAGAGAAACAGAGGAATTTCTTCAGAATAACAAAAGGTAGGAATCTGCAGCAACGATTGTTATAATCCTTGTAAGGTGCATAGATCACCTAGAGGTTTGTTTTTCTCAACCTAAGTGGAGTTGCGCTTTAATTTTATGAACAAAGAAGGGCTGCGCCCCACCGAAACGTTATGTGCTCACTTTCACCTTGGCAGAGTCTTCCAGTGGATCTGCCTGCTAAGTAGGGGATCTCTCCGCTGATCCCACTGAGCAGGCGGATGGCAGGTCCATGTCTGCTCTGCTGATGCAGAGCGTACACATCCCACTGTCTTCTATGGGCTGTCGGATGGAAACAGACTGCCTGTCCATCCGACTGTCATCTGACCCCACCTGCCATGTGGATGGTGAAGATCCCCATATGTCTGTTAGCAGACAGTTTTAGATCAGATGTCAGCGGCGTCAACGGACACATGTCCATTGACATCTGCCACTCCATAGAGAGTAATGGAATGTCAGATCAGGTTCGCCTTAAAAACTGACAGGTGGACTCGATCGTTCCGTCCATGTGAAAAGGGCCTAATGCTTCTTTTACATGGATGGCCCATGGGGCAGTAAAAATAGGTGGTTAGTTTGTGTTTCTTAACACCCCCAACCTTGACCGGCCACCTACAAGCAGACCTGGAGCTACCGGTGAGTACACATTGCGGCAGTCGCAATGCTTTTTTTGTCAGGTGACAGGTGAATCAGACTGCTCCACAATGCAAAATTGCCATTTGGCAGTTAAAAAAAGAAATAGACATTAGGAGGTGGCATTATCACCCCCTGAATGCTTGCAAATCTCACTCTTTCACTATCCTCTGAAAAGTCCTACGTGTGTATATGTATGTGTGTGTGTATGTATATGTATATGTATATATATATATATATATATATATATATATATATATATATATATATATATATATATATATATATATATATATATATATATATATATATATAGACAGACAGTATTAAAGGCTTTATGCAGAATTAAGTTATTAAAATAAATATTAACAGCGACTTTATCAGCTCTCATCAGTGCAGCCTAGCCATGCCTATTAGTGCAGCTTAGCAGTGTCCCATCAATGCGGCCTCTTCAGTGCCAATCGGTGCACATTATTGCAGCCTCATCAGTGCACATTAATGTAGCCTCATCAGCGCACAGGGCTCACAGGGGGGAGAGCTGGTCAGATCACACAGAGAGGATTTCCTGCTGGGACACAGGATCTTCAATGCCAGCCGCTGTCAAAGTCCCGCCTCCTGGACCGACTCCAATGATAGACGTCACACTACTTCAATTTCCCGACATTGGACTAGTGTGTTGTCTATCATAGAAGCCGGTCCAGGAGGCTGGACTTTGACAGCGGCTGGCATTGATTAATGCCCCCCTTGCCCGATCCGTGGGTTTTGGTGGGCAGCCGTCTCTTGGCAGGTTTGCTGTTGTGCCATGTTTTTTCCATTTGGTTATGATAGATTGATGGTGCTCCTGGGAATCATAAAAGATTTGGATATTTTTTTATAACCTAACCCTGACTTGTACTTATCAACAACATTGTCCCTTCCTTTTTTGGAGAGTTCCTTGGTCTTCATGGCAGTGTTTGGTTAGTGGTGCCTCTTGCTTAGGTGTTGCAGCCTCTGGGGCCTTTCAAAAAAGGTGTGTACATGTAATGACAGATAATGTGACACTTAGATTGCACACAGGTGGACATCATTTCACTAATTAGGTGACTTCTGAAGGTAATTGGTTGCACCAGAGTTTTTTATGGGCTTCATAACAAAGGGGGTGAATACATACGCACATGCCAATGGACTGTTTTCTATTTCTAAAAAATAGTTTTTATGTATATATTTTTCTCATTTCACTTCACCAACTTAGACTATTGTGTTCTGATCTGTCACATACAATTCAGATTAACAAAACATTGAAATTAAGGCTGTAATATAACAAAATAGGTAAAAAGTCAAGGGGGATGAATACTTTTTCAATGCACTGTATATATGATATTTATAAAATAGAACCAGTCCAGAGAGGAGTAACAAAAATGGTGAAAGGTTTGGGGGATCAAACATATTGGGAGCGACTTAAGGAACTTAATATGTGCAGTCTGGAGGAAAGAAGGGAAAGGGGAGACATGATTGAAACCTTTAAATACATCAAGGGAGTGAATAAGAGACCAAAATCAAGAACACGGGGGCGTGACTTCAAACTAATTGGAGGAAAGTTCAAAACTAATCTTAGAAAGTATTATTATTTTACTGAAGGGGTAGTTAACCACCTAGCCACCGCCTGCTGCAGTTTTTCTGGGGCAGGCAGCCACTCCCGGGCAAAGTGACAAAGTACTATGTCGCTCGCTCAGGAGACTCTAGGGGGCAAGCTCCGGCCCTCGCTCGTCAGTGGGGGAGCCAGCACGTGTGACCGGCGGATCCATTGGCCGCTAGCCACTCGCAATCTCCCGCAGCTAAGAGAGAAGGACCGACGGCTAATGGAAACACAGCCGTCTGTCATTCTCCCTGAAGTGATCACAGAGGCTATGTGATCCTGCTATGTAGGATCGCATGTCTCTGTGATGATCTCAAAAGCCACGCCCCCTGACAGTTAGAATCACGCCCCTAGGGTCACACTTAACTCCTTGATCGCCAGTAATCTTAACCTCTTCCCTGCCAGTGTAATTTTTACAGTAACAGTGCATATTTATAGCACTGATTACTGTAGTAATGTCATTGGTACCCCCAAAAGTGTCAAAAATGTCAGTTAGCGATCCGATCCGTCCGCCGCGATGTCGCAGTCCCGCAAAAAAAAATTGCAGATCGCCGCCATTACTAGTTAAAAACAATAAAAATTACATAAATCGTTCCCGTAGTTAGTAAACGCAATACATTTTGCGCAAACCAATCAAAATACGCTTTTATTGCGATTTTTTTTTGGCCAAAAATATGTAGCAGAAAACAAATTGGCCTAAAATGTTAAATTTCGATTTTTACATTTTTTTTTTTTTTTTGAGAATTTCATATAAAAGAATGTGAAAAATATTGTTATAATATTGTCGCTCTTTTTTTTGTTTATAGCGCAAAAAATAAAAATCACACAGGTGATCAAATACCACCAAAAGAAAGCTCTGTTTGTGGGAAAAAAAGGACGTCGATTTTGTTTGGGTACAGCGTCGCACGACCGCGCAATTGTCCGTTAAACTCACGCAGTGCCGAATCGCAAAATTGGGCCTGGTCATTGAGCAGCCAATCCTCCGGGGGCTTAAGTGGTTAATGCTTGGAATAAACTTCCAGCAGAGGTAGTGAGCCAGCCAACAGTAAATGGTCTCAAACCTGCTTGGAACAAACCTAGATCTATACTAATATTTTTTTCCCAGTGTATTGCTGATTTTTTTTTAAATTTGCATAAATTGTACTGTATCTTTACATAAAATGACCGGTTTCTGTAAGTTACATCTCTAATTCACTGTCGGGGTAGGTGTAAACCCTTCTCTGGATAATTGAAATCTGGCTACAGAATGTAAAAAGACGAAGTCAGTTCTGAGCCAATCTTTCAAGGCCAGAGAACATATTGCTGTATTGAATGTGTCCTCTTCAGATCATCCTCAATGGAATGGAGACATTAAGGAATCAGTTCATCTTACAGATCATCCTCAATGGAATGGAAACATTAAGGAATCCGTTTATCTTATAGATATCCTATCTTTTTTTTCCTACAGAGCAGTTCTTGGAGCAAGTGGTAACATACCAGCAATTTGTGGACAATCCTTCCATCATTGATGATCCGAACCTTGTTGTTAAAATCGGAAACAAGTATGTGCCAGTTCAGTCCAGCTGTTTTCTGTCGTAGAGCTTGTATTTAGTTATTTATCATGAATATGTTCTTCTGTATTTATTTAATAAATGGACATAGTATAGGAATATTCATCACTCAATTACACTTTGCACTGATGTGCCTGCAAAACATCCCGACCCCTGCAGAATCTAGTCTGTCAGCCACACAACACTCACACACATGTCAAGACTGTCTTCACAATGTCACGTGAAGTTTATTGCCCCTCAGAAAAGCAATCTGTGGTTGATCACTTTTCAGAGGTGGTTGAGCGCTAGTTTGCAGGGGTTCAGGAGGCGATACTGCCTCCTCCTGAAAACCTGTTTTTTCTGCGATCCCAAGGGGGATCTTTCATTGCAATGGTTGGCATGCAGTCACAGCGCGACTTCATTGAATTTATTAGGCACATTTTGGCAAATGGCAATGTTTCCATTTGTTACAGATTATACAAAGCTTTAGGAGATCTTCTAGATCCACTATAGGTTGCAGTCGGTAAACCTGACATTTCCCTGACATTGGGGTATTGTTAGGCAAGGACACTGTTCACTGAGCTTGGTAAACAAGACATAGATTTATTGATTTTAAAGTGGTTGTAAACCTCAGACATGAAATCTGAACAAAGCACTTATTACTATAGTAATAAGTGTTATAGTGCCTCTCTCCAAAGTGTCATTTCTCCCTGCTGTTTAGTTCCTCTGCTATCTGCATGAATCACTTCTGACAAAATTTCCTAACATCAAGAGTTAAAAAGGTGACAGGGGAGGGAGCTCCATCACACAGCCTGTGATTGACAGGCTCAGTTCTGTTCCTGTGTGTTTGTGGGAATGTGGGGTATTGCCCCTTCCTTCCAATCAGGAATCGGAGCTCTTGTACAGTGTGTAAGTGCAGCTCCCTTTCCCCTACTTTGTGAGTCTGTGAAAAATCCTTTTCATCTCTTGAGTTTTACAAGGATGTACAGGACAAAGGAGGACTGGACTACCCCCAGGCCCACCTGCCCCCAATCCTAAATTTACAGGAGTTAGGACTGCAGCTAATTCAGGGTGCCCTGAAGTGGTCTTGCAGCTTACACATGCGTTTGCAAATGTGTTCTAACTAAACCCCTGTTTTTAATGAATACTGTTGGACAGGTTCATTTGGTTGTTAAAGCGGAGTTCCATCCGTTTTGGTGTTTATTAAAAGTCAGCAGCTACAAAAAGTGTAGCTGCTGACTTTTAATAACCACACACTCACCTGTCCCACGGTCCAGCGATGCGGCCGGCAGGAGCCTCGGATCTCTCCCTCTTCTCTTCGCAGCGCCGGCATCTCTAGTGTGGGACCCAGCTGTGACAGCTTGAGGCTTCACAGCAGGGTGCGCACTGCGCATGCGCGGGTTGTGCTGTGCGTCCTAAGTGGACGGACAATCTTCTGGGACCTGTGACGTGTCCCTGAAGATTGCAGGGAGGGAGGGGGAGAGGAGAACTTCCCCTCGAGCCGCCGAGCGGAAGGGGCAGCGGGTACTTGTCAAATCTAGGTACCCCCCCAACAAAAATGACATGTCAGGAGGGCAGGAGCACATGTGCTCCTTGCTGTGAAAGCCAATTATAGGTGGGGGCGGAGGCCATTTTGTTTGTACAGGACAAATGGCTGCAAATAAACAGATCCAACTTATGTAGGAGGATTTGTTTCCTCTGTCACTTCACTTCCTATATGTAAGGATTCACAACCACTTTAATCAACTAATCATGTGCTTGCAAAATACTGTTTTTTTTTTTTTTCTCTTTTTAATATCCCTTTTATTGCAATTTTCCAAAAAAATAATACCCATACACAAAGAACAAAACAACAAAATATTAACATAAATTGTTGCAATAAAATTATTGATCATAACATTTTGCCTAAAAAAAAAAAAAACAGTTTTTTTGTAATTTCCTTGCACATGATTGGATATTGCAAAGTGAACACAGATCAACCATATGTACTATCATTAAATTTTTATAATGGACATTTTGCTAAGTGAACGTCTCCTGATTCTGTTTTGGTACTGTGAAAGCATGGAAAGGAAATCTGGACACAGAGGGGAGCGTACTGGAGGCAGGTCCTATTCCTATGAATGGTTTATGCACTCTGCAAGGCATTGTGGAATTAGCTGCACTATATGAATAATTTAAACCAATAAATAAAAAATCGTACAAAGTAACTAAGAACTGGATGTATTATTCATTTACATTACACATTCTTATACTCCTGAATAATTCCTCAGAGCTTTATATTGTACATTTGTATCTTTTCACATCAGTCAGTGTGGAATGCAGTGCCTCTGCCACCATCCTATACACCTATGCTTTGACTGTTTTGGATGGTAGCTAATTTGTGCAAATGCATCATAAAACGTATGTGGAATGTATTCAGAAAATATCCCTGCTGGGACCTGCACCCAGAATCCCAGTGCTACAAGACCACCTAGTTTATATCTAATCCACTGTGCTGCTATAGGGCCCATTTACACATCTGCTTTGTAGTAACTTGTGTTTTACTGCTCATTACTGCAATATACAGTGCCTTGAAATTTTCCACATTTTGTCATGTTACAACCAAAAATGTAAATGTATTTTATTGGGACACAAAGTGGCACATAATTGTGAAGTGGAAGGAAAACGATAAATGATTTTCAACTTTTTTTTACAAATATGTGAAAAGTGAGGCGTGCATTTGTATTCAGCCCCCCTGAGTCAGTACTTTGTAGAACCACCTATCGCTGCAATTACAGCTGCAAGTCTTTTTGGGTATGTCTCTACCAGATTTGCACATCTAGAGAGTGAAATCTTTGCCTGTTCTCCTTTTGCAAAATAGCTCAAGCTCTGTCAGATTGGACGGAGAGTGTCTGTGAACAGCAATTTTTGAGTCTTGCCACAGATTCTCAATTGGATTTAGGTCTGGACTTTGACTGGGACATTCTAACACATAAATAAGCTTTGTTCCAAATCATTCCATTGTAGCTCTGGCTGTAGGTTTAGGGTCGTTGTCCTGCTGGAAGGTGAACCTCCGCCCCAGTCTCAAGTCTTTTCTTTTCCTCTGAGATTGCCCTGTTTTTGGCTCCATCCATCTTCCCATCAACTCTGACCAGCTTCCCTGTCCCTGCTTTAGAAAAGCATCCCCACAGCATGATTCTGCCACCACCGTGTTTCCCAGTGGGAATGGTGTGTTCAGGGTGATGTGCAGTGTTAGTTTTCTGCCACATATAGCGTTTTACTTTTAGGCCAAAAAGTTCAATTTTGGTCTCATCTGACCCGAGCACCTTCTTCCACATGTTTGCTGTGTCCCCCACATGGCTTCTCACAAACTGCAAACATGACTTCTTATGGCTTTCTTTCAACAATGGCTTTCTTCTTGCCACCATAAAGGCCAGATTTGTGGAGTGCACGACTAATAGTTGTCCTGTGGACAGATTCTCCCACCTGAGCTGTGGATCTCTGTAGCTCCTCCCAGAGTTACCATGGGCCTCTTGGCTGCTTCTCTGATTAATGCTCTCCTTGCCCGGACTGTCAGTTTAGGTGGACGGCCATGTCTTGGTAGGTTTGCAGTTGTGCCATACTCTTTCCATTTTCAGATGATGGATTGAACAGTGCTCTGTCAAATGTTCAAAGCTTGGGATATTTTTTTATAACCTAACCCTGCTTTAAACTTCACAACTTTATCCCTGAGCTTTTTTGTGTGTTCCTTGGCGTTCATGATGCTATTTGGTCACTAAAGCCCCGTACACACGTACCGATTGTCGGCCGTAAATATTCGGCCGACAACTGATCGGCCGATTGTAGGCTTGTTAGTATGATGCTTCCGACAGCCGACAGCGCATTTTCGGCCGAACAGAATCTGTCGTGCAGGCATTAAAATTTTTGTTGGCCAACACCAGAATGGCCGATTGTTCGCCAGTCAGTACAGATTTCGGCCGACAGACAGCAGATTAGCAAGACTGGGCATGCTCAGAAAAGAAAAAAGACAAGGAAAGTTAACCATCACATGACATCACTTTTGCAGTCGGCTGTTGTTGGCCGTCAAAATTCGTGTGCAGTCTTTTGCAGTTTTCAACAGACACGACAGCCCTGGAAAAAAGACGGCCGTTCGTTCGGCTGACGATCAGTACGTGTGTACGGGACTTTAGGTTCTCCAACAAACTTCTGCAGGCTTCACAGAACAGCTGTATTTATACTGAGATTAAATTACACACACAGATGGACTCTATTTTACTTATTAGGTGACTTGTAAAGGCAATTGGTTCCACTAGATTTTAGTTAGGGGTATCAAACTAAAGGGGGCTGAATACAAATGCTAGCAACACTTTTCAGATATTTATTTGTAAAAGATTTTGAAAACAATTATCATTTTCCTTCTACTTCACAATTCTGTGTTGTGTTGGTCTATTAGGAAAAATCCCAATAAAGTACGGTTACATTTTTGGTTATAACATGACAAAATGTGGAAAATGTCAAGGGGTATGAATACTTTTTTCAAGGCACTGTATGTACTGCATTATGTTACGTTGTGGTGCCGTTATGAATAACAACCAATAGCACGAATACAAGCAAGCAACGAACCGCTGCAGCACACAATAACGCATATGCTGTGCACTGTGGTAAAAAATGGGTCATGTCCATTTTTCATTGCATTGTGGTGCATTTGTAGCCCATTATAAATTTATCAACAATGCATGTCAATGCGATGCAAGGTTGCAAACGAACCCTAAAGCCGGTACACACTATAGGTGTACACCCCCCCCCCCCCCCCGCCAGAACACTCCGATTAGTACTCTCTGTCACTGGCTGAGGGAGCTGATCAGGAGTTGATTGGCTGCTGGTTTTCAAGAATGCTCGTCTGACAGAAGCCAGCCAAACAGCCAGCTTCTTTCGGACAGACTGACATACACACGGGCTGAATGTTGCCCGTTTTTTTTTGTTTTTTTTTTTGACCCGGCAAATGTCTTGTGACATTCGGCCCACGTGTACCCGGCTTAAGTCTCAGTCTGTCATTATAAGTTCGGACTAATTCACACCTTGTGGAGTGACAAATGTTTTACTGCATTGTAAAATGCCTGTCACTCGCACAGAAACATATAAAACAATTGTTTCCTGCATGTCCTATTCACACTGTAATACAGCCAGGAGCTGCACTGCAGTGTGCTGCGATTAGAATGCAGACCTGCTGCATTTTGTCGCAGCACACTGTACAGAATCACATGGCATTGTACATCAGCACATCACACTACTGTACAGTGCCATGAATGAAGTGTGTGTTTTGCGCACTTCAAATAAAGTTTGTTCAAAAAAAAAAGGGGGAAAAAAATGGAGAGCTGTGGGATGCACTGAATAGCGCACCACCCTGCCCCTAGCGCAGTCAGGAGCGGATAGCTGCTATTCTAGTATGAACCAAGCCTTATGTATTTGTCTTGGCACTATACAGTATTCCCTGCTTCTTTTCAAGTCCCTGATTTGGTTCTATTAATTTCCATGGTAACGGCATAAAAGTGCGGAAACAATGGTGCTATAAACTGTTAGTTGACTTTTCACACACCTGTGTCCCGTCTCATTTACATATATGCAAAAACAGCTGTGCTATGCCCTGTGAATAATTCATGGAGCATATCATTATTATTGTCCTTTACTCCCGAGGATTGCAGTGCTTAACAAGCTAACATGACCTTTTTAGAGGACTAATCTGACAGTATTAAAGTGGTAATAAACCCAATACCAAAAATGTAATACATTGTAGCTTACCAATCCTACGATGTGGGGGTCTGCATTCATTTTCTTTTTTAAAGCTTTTTTTCCCCCCTCTGTTTTCACCTGGCGATCTGGCCAATAACACAGCTCATGTATTAGAGTGCCCCCACTCTGGATGAAGGAGACATCTTTGCACAGTAGCATTGTCAGTTAGGGGTAGGGTGGTTGTTAGTTGTACTAGCAGATTTAAATACACTAACAAATTGAAATTTAACCCCAGCTAATACTTTATAAGCAGTTACAGCAAGAGTTGTTTTTCTTTTGAGTGAGATAAAGATTTTACATAAAAGCTGATTGTTGTAAGCACCCTTGTCAGTGGTAAATTGTACACTCTTAACTGATACATTTGCATGATTGCTGGTTCTGTTGAAAAATCAACAGACTTGCTGGCCAGATCACCTGGTAAAAATAAAGGAAAGAAAGCCTAAAAAATACAGAACTAATATAAGAATTGGTAAGCTGCAATATGTTTGCTTTCAGGCTTAATACCGCTATAATTGTTTTGCCTTGAAAAACTTAATGTGAATGAATAATTTGATGAATAATGATCACTGTGTTATATTACAGGTTTTTATTTGATGTCACTTGTTCTATTATCTTGATGTGAAATGTGATGGAAGATTTTTATGTTTTTTATGTCCTCCTTAGATACTACAATTGGCCTACAGCCGCCCCTCTGCTCCTGGCCATGCAAGCTTTCCAGAAACCATTGCCTAAGGTATTAAAACAAGGTTATGCGTACAGAAGAAAGCACAAAAAAAAAATAAATATATATATATATATATATATATATATATATATATATATATATATATATATATATATATATATATATTATATTATTATTTTTTACCAAGGATACTTGTAACAAAAGAAATATGAAGGCTGCTATTGCTTGTCTTATTTCTGGTAAGGCTAGTGATCCGGTTGACCCTCTCACTGACCTGGACCAATTATGTCGATAAGAACTTCTGACTTTTCCTTGACTTTCCTCAACTACCTGCTTGTTTTAAGTCAGTGACCCAAAGGTATTAAAGTCGAAGGGTTACCATGGTCAGAAGGAAACGAGCAGTGATAGCCCCCGTGTTCCTTTCATGACAGTTTATTGTTGCTCTATTCTCAATCCATGAAACCTCCCCTCTTTACAAGCCACATGCAGTTTGGGTCATTTCGTTTTTTTGCGAACCACTATGTAGGCATTTTGGGAATTATACTGCCATTAAGACCATTAAAGAAAGCCCTTAAATATGGTAGTCCTTTACTATAAAATGCCAAAAAAAGTGCAGGGCTCCCCAAAAAAAATTCACAGGAACAATACAAAAAAAAACCCTCTAATGTGTATGTATGTATGTATGTATGTATGTGTATATATATATATATATATATATATATATATATATATATATATGTATATATATGTGTGTGTGTGTATGTATATATATATATATATATATATATATATATATATATATATATATATAGTATATATAATCTCCATTAGAGCTCTGAATAAAATCAGAATCCCAATTTTTTTTTTTTTTTAACGATTAATCGTGCAGCTCTAATACCCATTCATATACAAGTTGGTTGGGCATTGTTTATCAAGCTTTTTTGGGGGGATTGTTGCACTTGATTTTTTGGAATACAGCCAATTGTCAAAGTTTGCATGGAAGTCTTTGGACTGTTTTACATAGGCTTCAGCTTGTATAAGAGCAGTGTGAACAGCAAGCTTTGACAAAGCATTTTCAGAGCTTTCAACAAGCTTTGTTGAAGCTTTTTCAAGTACCATTCCAGTTTGTAAATGTTCAACACCGATCCTAATGGGAGTGCAGATTGCCACTTTAAGCAAGTTGCTAGCAGGCTTAAACAAGCTTTCAATAATCTTTAAGAAGTTCTGAAGCCTGCTTTCAGCTTGTTTAACCACTTGCTGACCAGCCGTCGTAGTTATACTGTGGCAGGTTGGCTCTGTTGCGCAAAAAGACATACATGTTTAGGAACACAGGTCCCTGTGTTTATCCAGTGAGCCCATCCCGCACACATTTAACCCATTGATCACCCCTGGGTTAACCCCTTCCCTGACAGTGTTATTAGTACAGTTGCAGTGCATATTTTTAGCACTGATTACTGTAGTAATGTCACTGGTTTCCCCAAAAGTGTCAGGTGTCCGATCTGTCACTGTTTTTAGAGCAGAAAGTAAAAAATATTATTTTATTCAGAATTGTCACTATAGCGCAAAAAATAAAAATCACAGAGGTGATCAAATGCCACCAAAAGAAAACTTTATTTGTGGGGGGGGGGGGGGGGGGGGCGGGGAAAGAATATCAGTTTTACTTGGGTACAGCGTCGCACGACCGCGCAATTGTCCATTAAAGTAATGCAGTGTGCTATCGAAAAAAATGGCCTGGTCATTAATGGGGTAAAACCTTCCGGGGCTTAAGGGGTTAAAGTGGCAAACCGCACTCCCATTGGGATGTGTGTTCAACATTAAAGTGGAGTTCCACCCAAAAGTGGAACTTCCGCTTTATGTAGTCCTAACCCCCTGATATGCCATATTTGGCATGTCATTTTTTTTGGGGGGGGGGAGCGGGTACCTAGTTTTGACAGGTACCCGCTCCCGCTCCCACTTCCGCTCGGAGCGCCGCAGCGCCCCGAGCGGAAGTTCTTCTCTCCCCCTCCCTCCCTGCAATCTTCTGGGACAGATCAGAAGTCCCAGAAGATTGCCGGCCAATCAAAACGCGCAGCGCAACTCACGCATGCGCAGCGCAACTCACGCATGCGCAGTGCCTCACGCATGCGCAGTGCGTACCCGGCTGTGAAGCCGCAAGCTGTCACAGCCGGGTGCCCACACCAGTGATACGGCGCCGCTGAGACCAGAGGGAGAGGATCGAGGCTCCTGCTGGCCACATCGCTGGACCGTGGGACAGGTGAGTGTGTGTTTATTAAAAGTCAGCAGCTCCACTTTTTGTAGCTGCTGACTTTTAATAAACACAGAAAAGGCTGGAACTCCGTTTTAACAAATTGGAGCGGAATGGTACTTGAAAAACTTCAACAAAACTTGCTGAAAGTGTGAAATGGGCATCAGGGTTTAGTATGGTAGTATTGAGCAGTGGGTAAGCCTACTCCCAGAAAACTGATTGTAATTTACTAGGAACCCCACATTTTAGATTGGTCAGGTTTAAGACAGTTAAGCCTGGCACACACGTGTGTGTGTGTGTGTGTGTGTGTGTGTGTGTGTGTGTGTGTGTGTGTGTGTGTGTGTGTGTTTATATTTATATATTTCTTTTGTTCAACCCAGCAGGGCTAAAAAAGTAAAAACTGAAGAGTTTGGGAGGAGCCGCTGTACTAACAATCCCATGTTAGTACAGAAATCTCCCCTGCTGAGCTATTGTGTTCTGACGGGACGGTCCCCCTGCCAGAAGACTCCGGTTAGTTCTCTCAGCCATTGGCTGAGATGGCTGATCGGGAGACGATCGGCAGACCTCTTTCGGTCATACCACTTCGACAGAAGCTAGCCAAATAGCGGGCTTCTGTCAGACCGGCTGCCATACACACGGGCCGAATGTCAGCCAGTTTCTGTTAAACGGGCTGATGCCACCCAATATTTGGCCTGTGTGTACTAGGCTTAAAGCGGAGTTCCACCCTGGTTATACATTTTTTTACAAAAATACCCCCGGGACAGTCAGGGCTAGCACATTCCACAATGGCTAGCTTCTGATCTGTCCCGGGTTGCACTTACCTTTCAGGAGAAATACTTACCTTGAAATTGTCTTCTCCAGCGCTGCCATCTCAGGTGTGGGCAGCTTGAAGCCAGCACGATCCTCTTCCGCGTCCTCTTCGGTCCTCTTCCTCCTTCTTCGGTCCCACGATGCACTGCACCGGCCCCAACGTCACTTCCGGGTCGCGCGCGTCATCCCTCCACAGCTTCTGGGCATGCCCAGAAGCTGTTTAGAAGGGAATGACGCGCGCGCCCCGGAACTGACGTCGGGGCCGGTGCAGGCGCAATGATTCCTGGGAGCGATGACGTTCAGCTCCCAGGAATCATTGCAAAAGCCAGGAAGTGACGAATCGCCGTGGCCGCCGAGGGGAGGAAGATGGAAGTAAGGTGAGTATATTTTCTCTAAAAGGTAAGTGAAAAAAAAAAAAAAAAAATTGCGATTATCCATTTGTTTTTCAGGTGACCGGGAGCGAGAAGATGGAGGTAAGTATAAATTTCGGGTGGAACTCCGCTTTAAGTATGAGTAGAGTTTCTGTCTCGGAAAGGGTTTTTCATTTTCAGTTGCTGACCATTAAGATTATTTTTATTATTTCTATACAGGATTTATATAACACCAACAGTTCACAAAACACTTTACAATACAAAGGGAGGCATTATAGTTGCAATATAGTTCAATATAAGAGGGGTAAGGAGGGTCCTGCTTATGAGAGCTTGCATGTACCGATCTCAATGGACACCAGCTTACACCAGTACATAGTGACATGTGTCATCGCTTCAGGGGAGGCTGGAAAAGTGCACTTAAGACTGCCAGAAAATGAAGTATTTTGCCCATAACATTTTAGTGATGCATGATTATGTGGTTGTCTCACTTCACTGTGTTTGTGTCCTGCTCTGTGAAGCATAACCCATTTTTAGCTTTGCCAACATTCTCAGATTAGGAATTTACACCACATTTTGAAATGGATCATAAAAATGGGGAGAAAAAACAAAATTCGAACTTCCCATTAATCATTTTTAGTCTGGGCCAGTTCTGAGATTCCTCTCCTACATCATGTTTTTGCTAACATTTGGGGCCTGAGAGAATAAAATGTTGGACATTGCATATTTTAATGTCAGACAATACTTGTGCAGCGGTTTTTCAAATGCAAATTTTTTTTAAAAAAATATACTTTAATAAGTTTTAATGCACAAAACACAATATAATACTCAATTGTTTAGTGAAAGATAAAATATGTTGTTCCACTGACTAAATAGATACCACATATGTCCTGCTTTAAAATGGTGTCCACCCGTGGAACAGCGCCAAATTATGGTACCTAAAAAAGCCTTTAAAAGTTATCAGTTTAGAGTTATACAGGAGGTCTGGCTCTAAAATGATTGCTCTCTCATTGCTGGTGATATCTTACATGTGCAGTGTGATCACTGTTTATTTATGCGTGCGGGACCTAAGTTCGCAATTGCCTGTGAGCACTTTAAAACATTATTTTCATTTTTTTTTTTTTTTTACTTGCGTGTGTGTGTTGTTGTTGTTTTTTTTTTTTTTTTTTTTTTTTTTTTTACACTACCTTTTTAACTTTTTTTTTTAATCAACTTTATTGCTATTACAACGTCAATGAACAACATCCCTTCTAATAAGCAAAGGTTGTGACAGGCCCTCCTTTATAGAGAGATCTGGGGTCTATTAGACCCCAATGCAGCCAATTGGACACAGATTGTCTGGCTGATTTACTGAGCATTAACAGCCAGGTAAACAGGAAGTGAGGAAACCTTCATTACTTCCTGTTTCTGACATCACACAGTGGGAGAAACAGCATCCTGTCCCCTCACTGTGTGCCCAGAGCTGGTTGCCACCAGTCACATCCTTACCAGGCTCCTTGATTGCACAGTAAAGCTTGGTAAAGGCAGCAGGAGGGGGGTGGGACCCCCTTACGTCACCCGTGAAAGTAATCCAACGGCTTGTTAGCTGCTCAGATTACTTTTATTTTGTGCAGAATCGCTGGCCCTAAAGAATGATTTCTCAATCGTTGCTGCAGCGATGACTGAGATATCACCCTTTCCATTCGAGAACATTTAAAAATGTATTGCAGACAGGGAGTGGTTAAAGAAAATTATGTACTGCAGTATTTAATTATAAGGGCATCTTTACTTTGTTTTCCCTTAGTCCTCCAGCAAAGTCCCACAAATACCTGTTGATCCTGCTAGTGAGGTCCATCCAATGCATGTGGTGCTTGAAATACAATGGGATGAAAAAATATTGCAGAGGGAATGGTTAGGGACAGGGCCGGCCTTATGTGTTCAGGTGCCCTGTGCAACCTAATCCTGTGGCGCGCCCCCCCCCCCCCCCGCACATTTTCTTGCAAACACTTTAAGCCTGATTACATCATATCATATATATATATATATATATATAATCATATACATGTTTAATGCAAAGTATTGTGTTAAAAAGGCACACATTTAAATTGCAAAATTGGCATAATGGTTATTTGTCAAGTAAAAAAAATAGAGCTTTTCAGCTGGTGTCTCTCTAGAGAGCAAAACAAATAATTTGGGGGGAAAAATGTAAAAATCCTGCAGTGCGAACGTGAGTTTATGCCCCCCTGCGGTACTGTAAATGAATGTCAGCTCCCCAGTTGTGATTCTAATTACAGCCAGCAGAGTGCAGAAGAGGAAGTACTAAAAACCTAGCACAGCTAAACAAGACATGGCGTGCTTCTCTGTGCACTGTAATATTAGGTCTGTTCCCCAAAAGCAGATGTTTCTATGCCTGCTGGGAGCTGGGGAGTAAAAACTCCTTATAGATGGCTGGATATCATACCGGAAACAAGAAGGAATAAATCTGCTGGTCATGAGCAAATGTGACCTGACAAAAATGATTTTAGTGCTTTGGCAGCAGCATGTGTGATCATTTCCTCCTTCCTTCTACATACAGTGATGGATCAAGTTTCTTTCAGGAAAATTCTCCAAAGGTAAATTTAATGCAGGGTTAGGCAACCCTGGAAAGGTGGAGATCTACCCAAACAACACGGAGAGAGATGAAAGATCACCAGGGTGCAGCAAAGCCCAATTAAAAGTAAGGAAGGTTTTGAAGTGTACAGGGTCAGGTGTAAGTAAAGCAGAGTTTAGAGATCAGTAGTAAGTAACAGTTTTTAGAGGTTAGTAGTATGCAACACAGAGTTCAGAGGTCAGTAGTAAATATTGCAAAGTACAGGGATCAGTAGTGAGTAATGCCTCGTACACACGCATCGATTATTGGCCGGGAATTTTCGGCCAACGTCCGATCGGCCGATTTTTGGCTTGTTAGTATGATGCTTCCGACAACTGACTGCGACTTTTCGGCCGAAAAAAATCTGGTGTGCAGGCTATAAAATTTTCGTTGGCCGTCAACACATCGGCCGATTTTTCCGTCAGTCAGTACAGATTTCGGCAGACAAAAATCTGATGAGCAAGACTGGGCATGCTCAGAGAAGAAAAAACACACGGAAAGTAAACCAGCACATGACATCACTTCTGAAGTAGATTTTTGTTGGCCGAGAAAATTTGTGTGCAGTCTAGGCACATTCCAACCAACAAAAGTCAGACGATCGGTCGGCCGATAATCGTTGTGTGTGTACGAGGCATAACTCGGAGGTTAACTGTATGGAATGCAGAGGTCAGTAGAATGTAACACACAGTGCAAGTGTCAAGCACAAGTCTCAGAGGTAAAAGGTCAGTAGCAAGTTTAACAGAGTGCAGAGATCAGTAGTATATATGGTAGATTGCAGGGTACAGTAGTATGTAAGGAACAGTGCAGAGGTCATTGGTATTTAAAACACAGTGCAGAGGTAAAATGCCACCCTTCCAGTACAAACCTCTACCTCCCAAGTCAAAATCACCCAGGGTTTGAATTCCCTCTCCCTCGGTAAAACTCATCCTCCCAGGTCCCCCCGGTAAAACAGCCACTAGCAATAATTGTAGGTAATATCTAAAAGGCTGGTTGTACCCAAGTTGATCGATCGTTTAATCAGCTTGGGTACACTTAGTCTGCCCATACATGGTTCAAATATTAGCCAGTTCTCGGCCAAGATTCAAACCATCTATGGCTGGTTTAAAGCAGAACTTTACCCAGAACAAATTGGGGTGGCCGTTTCTTCAGAGCGCATACGCCAGTGACATCATCAGCTGCATGTACAATAAATATCTCCTAAACCTTTAGGAGATATTTACAGTACCTATAGGTAAGCGTTATTTAAGGGTTACCTATAGGTAAAAGTCAGAGATGGGCATTTACGCCCACTTTAAGTATCCAAGATTTATATATAAATGACAAATGAATATTCTATATAAAGATCGTTCCTTAACATATGGCACACAGATCCATTTAATAGAACATTTCTTGCAATTGTAATTTATTTGACTTCCATCTGTCTTCCAGCAATAAAAGTTTTATAAAAGGGGGATGGGGGGGAAACCTTACCTCTTATATAACTCAGCAGTGTGCCAGAGCTTTACCGCTCGGGGGAAAGGATCTTCATTTACGAGGTTAGGAGCAAACGATTGTTGGCAGAAAGAGAAAAGCTTTGTGCTGCATGATGGAGTTGGTTGCTAAGGGAAACTCATTATTCATATATAAACATAATTGAGCCGTCCTATTGTCAGATGCTTTTTCAGAAGGACAGATTGGTTGCACAGCAATATTTTCCATTAGAACTCGCTTTGTTTATCCCGAGAATAATAAGACATGAATCATGTAATTACCCATTATAGCTGTGCGCCATTCTTTCTCCCAGGATAGGAACAGAATTATTTGTTTGAGAATGTTTTTTTTTTCCCCCCCTGCACAATGGTTGATTATCTAATCTGGAAGCTACGGCTATTCAAACAAGCTTAGTATTTATACAGAGCTGTTTACTGGAGCTAGATATAGTCCATGGCGCCGTATCTCTCTCTTCCAGATATTGACAATACAGTTATATAATGGGGAACGTCCATATGTAGAACAGTATTTGAGAAATAAATAAGAAAACATAAGATGGTTATACAGTAAATGTTAAAGCTGAACTCCGGGAAAAGTAATAGTCCTCTCTTGCAGTGGGCCTGCGTCCGCACGGTAAGGGTTAACTGCTCGTTTTTTTCTAGAGGGCCGGTAATAGCAGAAACAGCATGACTTACTCAATCCTGCACTGCTAGACCAATCCCCAAAGCGTCTTCTACTCTGCACTGCAGCCATCCTCAGAACAGATGCAGGAACCATACCCTTGCATTGGATGTGGGGATACCAAGGGAGAGTCCTGTGCTGGAGCATAGCAAAGCACCGTTTGCCGGGGGAGGATCAGTTAAGTAGAAGTGCTTTCTCTTTCGTTCATTGACGGACACAGCTCCTGATATTCTTAACCATTGGTTTATACTGCCCCCTACAGGAGTAGGACTCTAGGCACAAAATAATTCTGGATACACCCATGGACAGTCCCAGGAGGTATACTTACTTTTCTCTGCTATAGCCACTCATTTTTTTTTTCTGCCTAGTCAGGACTAAGGACCTATTTTCTTGCTGGGATCTTTGGTCCTGGCAAAAATATTTTGGATAGAAATTTTTTTTCTCCTGGATTTTTTTCCTGTGAGATCATCGAACAACTGCCAGATTGGACGATGGGCTAGATAATCTAGATCCAGTGATCATCCCAGTCTGGCCAGCGAGCGCATGCAGACCTCAGCTCCGCGCAAGGTTGGCCATGGCATAGCCCCACTGGACGGGGGCTGGCCTGCACATTAAACACCTCATGAGGGGGCATATAACAACCAGGTCTCAGCCAGAGTCGCAGGATTCCTCCTGGCCGACAGCCTCTCCATTTTGATGGAGAGGGGTTCTCTCTGGATCAGTGCCCCCCCCCCCTGGAGTGTTTTTGGATTGACATGGGCCCCTCCTTGGGACGTTCAGAGACCCCCAGGTTCCCCTCCTTCCCGCAGGCACCCCTCCCCCTGCTATGGGGCTATTTGGGTGGCTTGGCCAGTTTCCTGGGATGGAGGCAGGGCAATAACTGATGATGGGGGCCAGGGGGGTGCGCCACCGGCAACTGGACGATTGATTGTGCAGGGGTGGTTGTACCTGGTGGGGGCTTTTGTCAGGGCCCCCGTCCTGCCTGGATCTGTCCTTGAGGTCTCCCTCCTGAGTCCCTGTAATCCTCGTGGTACCGCCATTTTGTTGTAGCCTGTGTGTTGCTATACTCGTCGCCCATGTTTGTGTAGTCTGGCAGCCATTTTCTTGTGATTTGCCATCGGAAATAGAAGTGGTCATGACAATGGAGCCCTGTGGGTGGCGATTTCGGCAGTGGGAGCCCTTCCTCATCCCCTGGTGCTGACTTCTGGATCATTTTACTCCCCGATCGCCGCACGTGTAGTGCAGATTTTCTTGGTGGCTGCAGGTGCCTGTTTCTGTGGGTAGGGAGTCTGGTGGGGTCCTCTCCCTCTCTGCTGAGCATTGTTTGGTGCTTTGTGCCTGGCGACCAGGTGGTGCTGCCAACGTGGTGGGGGTTGTCCCTTAGCAGTGTTTTACACTTTTTGTGTGGTCCCCCTGGTGACTCATGGAGTCTTTGGAGCACATTTCCCCACCTGATCTCCTCTCTGAGGCTGCGGGGCCCTCCGGATCCCAACCATCCATCCATGCACTGAACGATGATCCTGAAGTCACCTTGGATCTTCTGATAGTAAGGGTGATTTCTCCACATCTGCGACCATGCACGAAAAGGTGCTGGTGGATGCACTGATTAAATCTGTGCGTTAGACCCTGAAGATGGAGGACGCCATTTGCTGGTGTACAGGTGACACAGATCCTATCGCTCTCTCCAACGATCCTTTAGTGATTTTTCCATGCTCCCAGGCATCTTGCTGTTTGGTACTTTACTCGATTATCATCTAATACCCTTGCATTTGATTGGAGATATTTAATTTTTATTTTGGGCTTTGGAAAGGAATCTTTATGTCCAGTGATCCCACTTGCAATGTCCGTCTACACCAGGGGGACCTCTCTTTCATTGATCCATCCACACTAAATGGTTGTTACTAAGAATACAATGGCAAATAATCCCTGAAGAAGATTTAATATTAATTGATATCGAAACGCTTTGGATATGTTCCCATGCAATAATTTCATCTAAGCTGGTTATCTGCCGTGCCGGGGGAATTGTTTGCCACTTGAGTATCTAAAACAATTGTCAATCCTTTTATTATTAAATGTACTCTGTGTGTTTTTATAGTAATTTATGACTGTGATTTTTTGCTTTAATAAAATTTATGTAATTTTTATTAATTGTCTTGATTGCCTTAAAAATCTCATTCTTTGAGGATTTCTCTATTGTTTTGGAAGATGGAGGACGCAGCTGTGATGGAGGCGCAGGTGCCCTTTGGCACTCACAAGCCATCCAAAGCGGCAAAGGTGTTTCCTTTCCCTGCCTATTTTGACAAAATTGTCGCTAAAGAGTGCGGGTGACCAAAGCGTCCCTAAGCGCCCCCCCCCCCTGAGGAGTCCCTTAAGAAGTGGACCGTGCCACCGGTGGTGGATCCTCCGGTTTTCAGATTAAACATGGCAACCATGATTCCGGTTGAAGAGTCCCAGGCCTTTAAGGATCCAGCTGACTGGAAAGCAGAGGCTGTGGCCCGCACTATGTACACTCTGGCTGGTTCGGCAATGAGGCCGGTATTCACCATTGCCCTAGTGTCTCAAACTCTGACCAAGTGGGCTAAGCTCTTACACCATCACCTGGAGGGGGGAACAGCTCCCCCTGCCTTTGCCGAGCTGGTGGACCAGCTGGCCCAGGGGCTGCAGTTTGTGTGATGCCTCTTTGGATGCAGCTCCCCTGATGGCTCGCCTCTCTGTTTTGGCAGTGGTCTTTCAGCGTGTTTTTTGGCTCAAGTGCTGGTCTGCGGATCAGACTTCAAAAAAGGCCTTGACTGATCTTCGTTTTCAAGGATATCGCCTGTTTGGAGCTACCCTGGATGACATAATTAAAGGTCTCACAGGGGGGGGAGAGTACTTTTCTTCCGCAGGCTACTAAGGGCAAGAAACCTCGTCGTAGATGTGGGCCTTCCTTCTCAGCTCATAAGAAGTTTTTTTGTCCTTCTGGCTCTTCTGGAGGATCCAAAGGAGCCTGGTCTTGCAAGCCCAGATCGGGCTTCTCCAGACCCGGGGACAAGGCTCCTTCTGCATGAAAATGTGCCCTCCCCTGTATCGGGGGTGGGGGGACGTTTTCGCTAGTTTCTGGACCCATGGACTTTCTGGGTGCAAGACAAGTGGGTGCACAAAGTCATTTGGTCCAGCTACAAGATCGAGTTTTGCTCTTATCCCCTGGCAATGTTTTTTCCTTCCAACTTGCACCTGTTCCCAGATGGCTTACAGGGCCTGTTTGGGGCAGTTCAAGACCTGTTCCTTCAAGGGGTGATTGTTCCGTTTCCGACCTGGGAATGTTTTCAGGGTTTTTCTCAAACCTTTTCACAGTTCCCAGGAATGAAGGCAAAATGCTTCCAATCCTGGATCTCAAGGCGCTAAACAGCTTTGTGCGGGTACAGAAGTTCAGAATGGATCCATTCGAAACGGTGGTGGCATCCCTTGCATCAGAGGGATTTCCTCGCCTCTATCGATATCAAGGATGCCTACCTTCACATTCCAATATGTGCCAGTCACCAGCGTTTTCTCCGCTTTGTTGTGGGAGAGGAGCAATATCAGTTTGTGGCGTTTCCCTTTGATCTCGTATCTGCTCCTCGGGTCTTCACAAACGTGTTAGCCCCGGTGCTAGCTTTGCTATGCCAACCCGGGGATGGTGGTACTGGGCTACTTGGACAATCTCCTTCTGCGAACAGGGTCTCCCTCTGCTCTGGTGGAGAACCTGGAGATCGCAATACGAACTCTGCAGGAGTTTCGACTGGATTCAGAATTCTCAGAAGTCTGCTCTGGTTCCATCCACTAAGCTGGACTATCTGGGCCTGACTCTGGACTTGGCCTTAACCAGAGTGCTCCTTCCTCTGGATAAACTCCAAAAATTGCAAGCTGCAATTTGCCTTCTGCTGTCTAAGAAATGGTTATTCCTCCACATGGACACCATTCTTTGTACTTAGGCACTTGATCCTGATTTTTTTTATTAATTTATTTTTCTATGTATATTAGAATTATTTGTTCAACTGTTTATTTGCACTAGAGTATTACTGAAATTCTAAGAGTGGGATTCATTCACCTATCCCCAGTTTAGATCATCTTCATTTATTTGGTTATATGTAATTTCTTGCTCCAGGCAGCGCCAGTTACCTCCCGGTTATTTATATAGGTGGTTCAGGCTTATTAACTGAAAGGTTAGGTTCCGCCTTTTCCTGTGAAGGCGCATTCTACTAGGGCGCTGAGTGCCTCTTGGGCTCTTCGCCATCAGGCGTCAGTGATGCAAGTTTGCAAGGCGGCAACTTGATCATCGGTGCACACGGATGCCTCTTTTGGCCGCAAGGTTTTATAGGTTGCTGTCTAAAAGAGAAACTATTCTCTTTGAGGGTGTATGTTGTTTTTAGGTGAGCTCCAGTTCCTGGTTGAGCTCCATGTTATCTGGTTGGCTAAGTTTAGCCTTTTGGGAATTTACGTTCTTTCTTTGCGTTGTTTTTCCCACCCCTCATGCAAATACTGCTTTGGGACATCCCAATGATCAAAAAGATATGGAGCTGCGTCTGTCAATGAACTTTAGAGAAAAGGATTTTACGGTAAGTCAAAAATCCAGTTTTTTACCATCCCCCAGACCTAAACAAGAAGTTAACCCTTGCAGTGCAGGGAGTAGTTTTACTTTCCCAGAGTTAGGTTTTAAAAGGGTAATTTCAGGCAGGTTAATCTCACAATGTGCTAATATGCACTGCAAACTAGCACATTATGACAGACTTACCTGTCATAATGTGTTATCGA
The DNA here is from genome assembly GCF_965119305.1 of Pelophylax lessonae. NCBI lineage: Eukaryota > Metazoa > Chordata > Amphibia > Anura > Ranidae > Pelophylax > Pelophylax lessonae. The sequence goes on along the minus strand of NC_138770.1, from coordinate 141,343,174 downwards.
GTGCTACTGTTTCAGCTGCTTGAAGGGTAGGGCTGTGATGACATCACTCTCACGCATCCGCACGGAAGTCACATCATTGCAATGCAGATCAGATGCCATTAATGCACACTACAGCTGGCAGGCAGGGCAAGCATTTATGGCAGAAGAGACCAGTAAAGTCCCTTCTGTCTTGATTGCCCTACTAATCAGCAATTTATTTTTAACAAAGTGGGTTTAATACCACTTTACATTCTCTTTAAAGTGACTGAAATTGGAATAATTTATACCCAGCTTTAAAGCCCAATTTATCTTTTAGTTTAAATGGGCTACATACACTATATTACCAAAAGTATTGGGACACCTGCCTTTTACACGCACATGAACTTTAATTGCATCCCAGTCTTAGTCTGAAGGGTTCAAAATTGAGTTGGTCAGGCACGGATGTTGGACGAGAAGGCCTGGCTCGCAGTCTCTGCTCCAATTCATCCCAAAGGTGTTCTATTGGGTTGAGGTCAGGCCTCTGTGCAGGCTCGTCAAGTTCTCCACCCCAAACTCGCTCATCCATGTCTTTATGGATCTTGCTTTGTGCACTGGTCCAAATCATTTGGTGGAGGGGGGGATTATGGTGTGGGGATGTTTTTCAGGGGTTGGGCTTGGCCCCTTAGTTCCAGTGCAGGGAACTCTTTAGGTGTCGGCATACCAAGACATTTTGGACAATTTCATGCTCCCAACTTTGTGAGAACAGTTTTGGGATGGCCCCTTCCTGTTCCAACGTGACTGCACACCAATGCACAAAGTAAGTTCTATAAAGACATGGATGAGCGAGTTTGGGTGGAGAAACTTGACTGACCTCAACCTGATAGAACACCTTTGGGATGAATTGAAGCGCAGACTGTGAGCCAGGCCTTTCCTCCAACAAATTACCTGACCTTACAAATGTTCTTCTGGAAGAATGGTCAAACATTCCCATAGACACACTCCTAAACCTTGTGGACAGCCTTCCTAGAAGAGTTGAAGCTGTTATAGCTGCAAAGGGTGGGCCAACTTAATAATGAACCCTACAGACTAAGACTGGGATGCCATTAAAGTTCATGTGCGTGTAAAGGCAGGTGTCCCAATACTTTTGGTAATATAGTGTACATTCCAAGTGCATCCAAACAAAAAAGATGTACAAAGTCTTGCTGTCAGTTTTCTTTAGAAAGCAGCCACAGTCTAAGTAGAAAAGCCTGTCCCCTGCCATCCTGCTACAAAGAAGAACCTCTGCTCTTTTTGTGTAATCAGTGATCTCTCTGCAGAGGACTGGCACGCCGTTTGCTCAGAGCTGGAGTTCTCCAATCAGCAGAGGGCTTGAGCTTTGCTGTCTGTAGAACTCTAGGAATTCTGGGCCTAAAAATTCAGTACATGTGGATGGTCTCCAGAGAACATTACTATGATCCATGCACATTTATTATCCTAAAATAGTTAACGGTTCCATTGTATCTCTTTCACAATTTTGAGCGGCCATTTTCCATTAGACACTGGAAGGGGACATCTTGTGAGTTAATTCTGCATCCATTTAGTTGGTGTTGGCGTTATCTTGTGCGTTTTGTTCTAGTCCCAGCCAAACAAGGAAAACATGCCTAGTCTGTTGAAATGTGTGTTTTTTATTTTTTTTTATCCACTTTTCTTTCTGCACACAATAATTGTTTTTCCAATGCGTTGTCCTCTGCTTTTCTTGGGCTGTAACCTGAATCACGGCCACCTATGGTGTAAATAAAAAGGAAACCACTGTTTTATCTAGAAGAGATGTAATAAAACAAAGATTTGATAGCTTTACATTAATGTTCTTTTAAAGCTGGTCCCTTCTCAAGGGTTTAGCCTGAGGGGCCAAAAAAAAAATGTTTCAATATTCTACGAGATCTTTGCTGTGCGACCTCTGGGAGCCACAATGTCTCTTCCCTGAAAATCTCCTGGCCAGGATCTTCGTCTTCCAGTCATCAGACTGTCTGACCATTCCTACAGGAAAGGCTTTAATAGAGCATGACTAGAAGACTTTCCATGGAGAGGCAGTGCAACTTGTAGCAAAGCTCAACATAGAAAACTTCACCCAAAACATACGTTTCAGTTTTGTGTGGGCACCAGAGAATTGAGTCACTTTCTGCCATCTTCTAAAGATTTCACTGGTAAGATTTATATGCAGTAGTTTGCATCCTCCAAAGCAGTGGTCGCCAACCTTTCTGACTTCATGGACCACTAAACTCACAATTTTAAATCCCGCGGACCACTAACATGAATTTTACATGCCTCATGCACACAATGCTCCAGCTCTCTAGACCCTGAAACCAATGCGCCACTGAAGTCCCTAGAACAGCAGGTTTGTTTGTTTGCCAACAAACATCCAAAACTGAAAAGTCAATTTTTGTGCAAAATTCACCAGCAAATTGGTGGACAGTAACCATGAAAATACACAATCACTATTTTTATATCCTAACTCCCTAAGTCCATCCTTTGAGTCATTCTTGCAGTTCTGACCTTGTCCATCTTATTTTGTCATTTTGTCCTTTCTGTATTCCTGCCTCTTGGCAGCTTTACCCGATGGTAGAAAAAGAAACCGACCAAACCCCAATTTGCCAAATCTTCATCTCGATGCAGCCAAAATACAGTTGTTACCAATCAAACACAGTTCCCGGGGAACACCACCTCACATAGTGAAAATATAGAAGGATGCCACCCTCTGAGTTCACTACCTCTTTTTTGGGGCTTAACCCCATACAAGATGTGTCTGAGAAATACCCATTCCCGTTGCTCATTGTTTAGTGGTATGTGGGTGATACTTTGGCCTAGTTGTAGCTATTCAGTATTCTCACAACCCTTGGTACCTTTCCAATGCTAAACTATGTACACTTTCTGCATTGTAATGCTTGTAGGATCCATTGTGAGTTGTTCTGCCTCTTTGTTTGTTGTATAACATATCTGTTATTAAACCTCAATAAAAATAATTGAAACAGAAAATATAGAAGGATGCTGAGGAATGTTAACAAGTGTACCTTCCTAATTGCACATCTAGCGATGCCTTTCCTCTTTAAATGCATTTAAAAAGACTGGTGAATGGAGAGTATGGTTTACTTTTATTGATAGGTATGTAAACATTTTAAAAGCCTAACGATCTTTAGTCTTGGAGGGATTCCTTTTGCAGTGCCCAACAGCCTTCACATTAAAATGTCCCCCCCCCCCCCCCCCCACAGAGCATACAAGGCCACAAAACTTTGGGAAGATTCAGCTCAGTGGTCCCCCCCCCCCTCCCAACCAACATCTAATGCAGTGGGTACACTAGTCATACTTGGCATATGTGTATAGGGTCTTACCTACAACTTTTACATGTATATTGTAAATAATACCTGGAACCCTAAAAAAAAAGGAAACTATTTTGGGTTTACTAGTCCTAAGGACAACTCCACACTTATTATCATCTACATATATTTGTGCAGAGAATCCTGCAATGAGTTGTATTACCTGCCTTCCTGTGATTCTTTGTTGGAATATGTAAAGAAACAAGTTTCAACTAAGCGGCATGGCTTTGCAGCAGGAAATCTGTGCACCAAATAGATGAAGTCCTCTCCTTTCTCTAGACCTTTAAAGCAGAACTCCAGGCAAACCTAAAAACAGCAGTTAAATCTGTTGTTTATTTATTAAATTTAATTACCGTTTTTTTCCTTGGAGAATTCAGTGGGGTTGATTTACTAAAACTGAAGTGTGAATGAGGTGCAGCTCTGCATGGCAGCCAATCGGCTTCTGACTTCAGCTTATTCAATTAAAGGGATTGTAAACGCAGAAGGTTTATATTTTTATCTTAATGCATTCTATGCATTAGGATAAAAAAAAAAAACGGTGTGTAGTAAGCCCCCTGATACTTGCCTGAGCCCATCTTTATCCAGCCATGTTGCAGGAGTTTCTCAGCTGCCCGGGGCTCCCCTCATTGGCTGAGACTGCAGCATGGCGCCATTGACTCCCACTGCTGTCAGTCAGCCAATCGAGAGAGAGAGAGGGGGTGGGGGCTGTGTCATTGCTCCGTGTCTGAATGGACACAGGGAGCTGTGACTCAGGTCGGGTGCCCCCAGAGCAAGCTGCCTGCTTGCTGTGGGGGCACTCAACAAGAGGGAGGGGCCAGGAGCATAGTAAAGGGACCTGAGAAGAGGAGGATCTGGGCCACTCTGTGCAAAACCACTGCACAGAGGAGGTAAGTATAACATGTTTGTTATTTAAAAAACAAAAAAAAACAAAAAACAAAATTTGTTATACTCACTGTAGAACATAAGGGGTTAATCCTCCACATTGTGTAAAAGGCTGTTTGATCCTGTCTTCTCTGGTCCCCAATCCATCTCCTGATGGTACAGAGCCTTGGATGCACTCTGGACATGCTCAGTTTGGTGTGTATTTAGATTTTTTTTTTTTGGGGAGGGTGCATGTGATTGGCACAGAGTAAATCAGCACTGTCCAGACATAGGGTCAGGGGTCCTGCAGCCTCATAGGACAATCAGAGGAGGATGAAAACCCCTCCTACAAGCTTTAACCAGTGCCTAGCCAGACACTGATAAAAGTCACAAGACTGCTGTAAAATAAATAAAATAATTGCATTTCCATGTTCTGTGTACTGTGGGAGATCAGATATAGTGAATGCAGGGTCCTGGATTTATTAACACTTTAACTACACTGTAGTATGCAGGAAGTAATATAACCTGGATATGTGCCTGGCCCATAAGACTGGCTGAAGAGGATCACAAATCCTTAGACAGGTAAATTAGTTTCCATATGGGGGTTAACTTTCTAACTACCGGTACTTGCCTGGAGTTCAGCCTTTAGAGTCTACTAGGAGATCAATCACAATGCTGTTTCACCTGCAATTGAATATTTCTTTTGGTTGAAGTTGTCCTCGGCAAACATTTCATCTCCATCTAGCGTTCCTGTCTGTACGTAACTCCAAATACTAACAAATTTGTGTTTTTTTTTTTCTTTTTCTTGTTTTTTTTATTTTTTATTTTTTTCAAGTACTCTTGCTTTGGTTACGTCTGTGCTCTGGTAGATTCCATTAGATTTTGTTTTTCTAGTCTCTGTGGCCAGCAGACAGTATGTATGTTTCTCATACCTGTGCTTGCTTGTTATTGGTTCATTGCTTTCTACATGTTTCTTTTTGGTTGGCCTATTATTTCATTCATTTAGATGTTTTTCTGTTTTGCTTTTTTCTTTTTTTTTTTCTTTTACTGTGATCACCGTGCATTTATCACAGGTTACTGTGGACACTTTGATGAGAGACAAGATGCCAAAAAAGGGAGGCAGGTGGTGGTTCTCCTGGCGTGGACGGAACAGCAGCATTAAAGTAGTAAGTCTGAGAAGTTGGACAATGCCTTTTTATATCTTGTGGCTTAAATAGATTATGTGATGTAACTGATTAAGCGGTTTAGGCTTAAGAAACTTGGAAGTTCTCCGTTGCAGTGGGACTGCATCCACACTTCAAGGATTAACTGCTCCTTTAGGCCTAGGGAGCGTAAAAAAGATTTCTCTGTCGCTCATTGACAGACGCAGTCCTCTTGATTAATATCAAATCGGGTTATACTGCCCTCTACAGGAGTAGGACACTAGGCAGAAGGAAAACGTTCTGGCCACACCTTAGGGGCAGTCCCAGAGGGTATATCCTCTCTCTCTCTGCTACAGGATGTTAGTTATGTCACAAAGCAGTGTCAGAGAATTTAACCCAACCCAACTCAAAAGTAGAGGGGCGGGTACTGCGTCTGTCAATGAGCTTAAGAGAAAAGGATTTTACGGTAAGATTTTACAAAAATCCATTTTTCTCTGCCGCTCATTGACAGACGCAGTCCTCTTGATTAATATCAAATTGGGACGTCCCAAAGTAGTGCCACAAATGAGGGGTGGGATAACGGAAATCAAAATTTAAATCCAGAAGGCCCAACCGGTGCCGACTAGAAGTCTTAAAGGCTCATCAAACCAAAGAATGAGACTCCCAACAGGAAAACCCTCGAGGTAGACCAATGGTCTCCTCAAATTGCGGCCTGCAGAACCTTGCGGCCAAAAGAGGCATCCGCCGATGCCCGATTTGATATTAATCAAGAGGACTGCGTCTGTCAATGAGGGATGGGTTAAATTCTCTGACACTGCTTTGTGACATAACTGACATCCTGTAGCAGGGAGAGAGAGGATATACCCTCTGGGACTGCCCCTAAGGTGTGGCCAGAACGTTTTCCTTCTGCCTAGTGTCCTACTCCTGTAGAGGGCAGTATAACCCGATTTGATATTAATCAAGAGGACTGCGTCTGTCAATGAGCTTAAGAGAAAAGGATTTTACGGTAAGATTTTACAAAAATCCATTTTTACTCACCTGATCTACCGTATTGCTAGACCGGTCCCCGCAGCATCTTCTCCCCTATGTATCTGCAGTCTAAGGACCTGATGTCATGAACATAGCCCTGCAAAGGGCATGACGATGCTGAGGACAATCCACTGCAGGCTCACGGGGAACACCACCTGCCAGGGGAGTGGAGGATCAGCTAAGTAAAAGTGCTTTAACTTTAGAATAAAAGAGCAGTCAACCCTTGCAGTTGCGGGCGCAGCAAAGGAGAATTTTCATATTTACCAGAGTTTGACTTTAAAGGAAGCATGGGATGAGGAAATACTCTAGCCTGCCATTGCTGACCTCTCCTTTTAAAAATGCAAGTAGCCTGGCTGTCACATTTTTATAGTTTATTACCTTGAGTCACTGTCTCAAAACAAGTATACAGAAAAGGATTTCTGTTTTTCTTCTGACTTTCTAGATCTGCATCAAACAGGAATGTGAGAGTCTACAAAAGTAATGAAGGAAGCGAGAGGTTTAGTCAAAAATGCATTTACAGCAGTAAGAATACCGTTAAAGTGGTTGTAAACCCTTACCTTACCTGTATATCCAGTGAAGGGACTGGCCTCAGGTGATAAAGAGAAATGAAACAAGTCATCCTATATAGGTTGAAACTATTTATCTGCAGTCTTCTTTTTTTTCTACATCTGTTCAAAGTGTAGAATTTATAAAGCTTGTCTGAGAGTTCAGAAAAAAGGGGGCGGAGAGCTGAAATCTTTGCAGAGCTCTTAGAGCTGATTGGAGGAAAGGGACACACCCCTTCACATAGCACACAGGAACCAAGCTGAGGCTGTCAATCAGCTGGAAGTCCCTACTGTCACCAGTTTTCTCCTGGTGTCAGGAAAACGTATCAGAAGTGATGCATGCAGATAGCAGAGGAGTAAAGCAGCAGACCGAAATGACAGTGCTTTTAATTGAGACACGTACACACTAGAGAGAGATCTGCCTTGTTCATATTTCATGTCTTAGGTTTACAACTACTTTAATTAAAGACCATGAGAACAGTGGGTAAGTGCTGTAGTGCAGAATAAATCAAGAAAATTCTCACTGCTGCATGTGGATCTTTGAATAACCCACCCATGCCGTGCATTTCCTCTTTTGGACTCCGCTTTCCTGTTCTGTTCAATATCTCAGCTTTGCAAAGCTTTGGAGTCAGAGCAATTAGAAGGAGTTGATGTGTGCAGCTTCCCTGCAGCAGTCTCTCATTTATGTCCTGATCTGTATGCTTGTACCAGGTCAAGAAGTTGGTGGTTTAGCATAACAGCCAGGCAACGGGCATTTTCAGAAGAGGGTCCGTATTTGCAGGACAGGTGCTTTTTTCATTATAAAGATTACTTTTCCACTTCAAGATTGCCCGATGTAATGGAAGGATGTGTTCTTTTTTTTGGGGGGGGGGTCTTCCAAATGTGCATTTAGGACGTATTTTTAGTGTTATTAGACAGATGGGGTCCTATAGTAATGACCAGTAGTCCTTCTGTTAAATTGCTGGTCACTTTAATAGCTGGTGAATAACTTTGTTTTGTATCTAGTATACAATTCTTTCCTGTCTAATCACCTTTAAAGGCTGCATCAATTATGCAAGCTGGAACTGAGAATCTTTTTGTTTTTGTGCCCACTGTTATGAAAGAAAAAGCTAAAAATCAAAGGACAGTTGTCAAATAGTAAGTTCCTCAAAACCTGACAACATCTCCAATCATGAAGGGCTCAACTTGTCAAATATGAAAAGCCTTATGTATGAAATTGCTGGATCTTGAGTCCAGACTTGGTAAAGTGGGCTGCTGTAGGCACAGATCGATCAATTAGAAGTTCTTCAACACTTGATTGATGCCGGTGCCACTTTACAGCTCCAGTTTCTTTTTTTTTTTTTTTTTTTTTTTTTTACGTTTTTTTGATAGAGTAGGGAAGCGTTGAAATACTTGTAAGGTTTATGTTTTTTAAAGGAAAAGTTCATCTTATGGAGCATGTTACACATTAGGCCTACACACACGGGCAGATCCCATTTTGATCAGCAGGGAATCTGTCTGCTTATTCCCTGCTGATCAGAGCAGAGCGGGTGGATGACAGGTCCATGTCCTCTCAGTTTCTGCAGAGTGGACATGGACAAAACTTTATGGGCGGACTGGATTCTGCTGCCTGTTTACACCCAACTGCTCTCCGATCTAATCCAGTTCACCTAGACAGAGGATACGGATCCTCTTCAGTTAGCAGACCTGATTGGATCAAAGATGTGTTGGTGTAAATGGACTTAAATCCATTTACAACTGGCAGTCCATAGGAGTGAATGGACCATCCGGTCAGGTCCTCCTGAAAAACAAAGGGTCTGACCGGGTCTGCCTTACACCCACATTAGGGTGTAACATGTAACATGCTCCAGACCTAACATCCAGCCAGTATGTGCTACAGCCTGTGCCGGATTTATAAGGGAGCAAAAGGGACAACTGCCCTGGGCCCCCTGACAGAAGACCCCCCCCCCCCCATACAAAAATAATCTAGAAAAATATGAAAACATTATATAAAATAAAAAATTAATATAATATATTCTAATAAATAATGTCTGTCTTCTATTAAATGTATGAAGTAATATTTTGCTAGCCTTCATTTGTAAAAGGTTTTACCTGGCCCTTGTATATTGCATAATTTTTAAAAATGAATTTTCGCAGTTCAAGCAAGCTAAACATCAAGCGCTATGACTGCCTTTGTGTGTGTGCACGCATGACTTCAGAATTATGTTGTGTCATGCATTTAAAAAATGTGTGACTGACACTGAGAATGTAAGCCAACTCTGTGTATGAGGACCCCCTAGAACCTGAAGTGGTCCAGGCCCACCCAGGGTCTAAATCTGGCCCTGGCTACAGCACCTGCTTAATTATTTTGCCAAAACAATCCTAAAGGTGCTTAATAAACAATAAAGTGACAATGTGCTTTTTAAGCTATGATAAAAAATACAATAAATATATATATCTCAAGGTGCATTAAAAGGAAGGGTTTCAATAAAGTGCTTTACACTAATAATAATAATATTTTGTGTAAAGCACTTTATTGAAACCCTTTTTATGCACCTTGAGATATATATATATTTATTTTGATGGAAAAATATGACTTTTCTATAGAAAAGGAGCGTTGTGTATAATTTATACTACAAAAAGAAAAACGAAAAACGGGGGGGGGGGGGGGGGGGGAGTTTTTAAGTAAAAGTCTAGACTTACCATGTTTTGGTAGGTGAGAAGGCCTTAAACCTCTTCATCATACTGTCTTTTGCCTATCTCACCAGGACAGGAAGTAAGGGGAGAGATCTCTAGCAGAGATACATACCGCAATAAAAATATTTAAAATATTTGTCGTTCGAAGAGTGACAGAGTTATGCCTCGTACACACGCACCGATAGTTGGCCGTGAATTTTCGGCCAACGTCCGATCGGCCGATTTTCGGCTTGTTAGTATGATGCTTTCGACAACCGACTCCGACTTTTCGGCCGAGAAAAATCTGGTATGCATGCTATAAAATTTTTGTTGGCCGTCAACAGAACGGCCGATTTTCCGTTAGTCAGTACAGATTTTGGCAGACAAAAATCTGATGAGCAAGACTGGGCATGCTCAGAGAAGAAAAAACACACGGAAAGTAAACCAGCACATGACATCACTTCTGAAGTTGGTTTTTGTTGGCTGAGAAAATTTGTGTGCAGTCTAGAGCACATTTCCACCAACACAACAACACTGGACAAAAGACGGCCGATCGGTCGGCCGATAATCGTTGCGTGTGTACGAGGCATTAGAACGGCTGTCAGGTTTTTATTGTTGGTATCCAAATGTTTTCTGTTTTGGTAAAATCCAATGTATCAGGGTTTTGCCAGAAAGAAAGTGAGGTGACATCATACCAGCAGCAATAGCGCCAACAATAAAAACCTATCGAAGGTTTTTTTTTTCACCCCGCTCTTTCCAAAAAAAAACAAACAAGCAAACCAGTCTGCTTGATCATAAGCATCATAAGCTCCTAGTATGTTTTTAGTTTGTGGTGTGAAAACCACACAAACATAGGGACATGCAAGCTTCAGGCAGATAGTCTTGTTCTGTAGTGACCACAGGACTCCATTGCTGAATTATAAAGCTTCAAATAGTTGGCCTTCTCTACCAGGGAACATAAAAATCTGCATTTGTAATTTCCCAATCCTATTTTGTACAAAATGAATCCACATCTTCCACCGCCTTCCTTTTCATTTCCTTTGTTAATACATTGTGCAATACCTGTTTTAAAGATCTGCTTTGACCCGTAAAGAATTTGACATCTGGAATACAGATAATGTCTTCAGTGTCTCTAACCACATAAATGCGCACACTTCCTCAACCATATATAATAATTGACCTAACCATTCATTTTATTAGGAGTCTAAAGCAGAGCAAGGCTTGGGCGGAAAAGGACATTACACTGACGAACAGGCTGCTGGCACCAGCATGGAAAAAAGGTCAGTAATAAACACCTGTTGGGGCCGATTTACTTAAAGGCCGTTTACTTTGTTGATGATTTTTTTCCAGGACTTAGTGAATATAGTGAAATTTCACTTTGCAAAGAACACCTTATCTGCAAGAGAAGGGAAAAAAAAAAAAGCATTTGCTGTTGATCATGATCGGATGATGAAAGTTGTCAGAACTTCACCGCATTCAAAAATCTTCAGGGTCCATTCCCTAACAAAGGGAACTCTTTAGTAAATCGACTCCATTGTGTTCCTAGCACAAACAGACATAATAAATAAAACTATTCTGCGCATGTCAGTACAGTGCCTGTTAAGAAGTGGCGCACAGTAGGGCAGTTTGCTGTGTGTTTAAAGTGAGCCCATAAGTGAACCTGTGGACTTTAACCACTTGCCCTCCGAAAGATTTGACCCCCTTCATGACCAGGCCATTTTTTGCTATTTGCCATTGTGCTACTTTAACTAACAATTGCGCAGTCATGTATCACAGCACAGCCGGGTTGGCAGGCACGCTCGCAAGCCCCCCTACCTGGGTGCTCAGATCATGTACTAGGTACGTGATCCAGGTGAGGGAGCCCACTTTGCCGTCACACATCTACATTAAGCGGTCAGAAGGGGTTAAAGTATTTATATATTATTAACATTAAGTAAATGAGCTTTTATAAATAGCCATCACCGACCTCTCTATCTGCAGGCACTGTTAAGCAATTCATCTACACAATTCACAGCAGAATTCCCAAGGGCTCATTCAGACAGGCGATCAGACCTGTCTTTAGATCTGACCTGTCTGAAATCCAAACACAGGTGTGACCGCTCCAGGTGAGATAATTTCAGGTGCAGGTCGGATCCGTCATCCGGTAAACTAATCAAGTGTAGAAGAAAGTGACTGCACTCCGAAAATTCTAATAAAAAAGGGAGTGATTTATTCTTCATTAAATACATCAAAAATCAAACTGTGAGACATGGGACAAAAAAAGGGTAGACGCGTTTCACGACACAAGAGGTTGCTTACTTATTACCACATTTAGATCTGACCTGTTTGTCTGCTGCTTGTGAATCCACATCAGAGTTGCGTGCAGGCATCTATAGAAGTGGATGCACACGTGGTGGCAACATGGACACACAATTTGACTTGCAGGTAGGAGCAGGTGCACTGATCTGGACACACACTGTGCGTTCGGATCCGTTCACCTGCTCCTGCCTGCATGTCAAATTTTGACATGCAATTGTGTCTGTGCAGCTGCTGCATGTGCATCCGCTCCTATAGGCTGCCTGCACACAACTCTTGAGTCAGATCCACATGTAGCAGACACAAGCACAGGGCAAAAGATGGGTCTGATTGCCTGTCATAATGAGTCCAGAAGCTCTTCAAGTCCTTCTTTCAGCAGCTTAGCTCTTAATGCTCCCCCTTCTCAGCAGTGACTTATAAACTTCCCAGCCCTCCAATCTCATATAGAAACAGGAGAAAGCAGTGTATGGGCACAGTTCTGGCAGTGCCTTCCTATATTCTGGGGATAAGTGGATGCATGGATCCAAATAACTATCTGAAAAAAATGTAGTACGATCCTGCCAAATTGATCGTTCTCTGCTGTTTGCACTCTTTGATAACTGGTTGGAGCCTTGGGTATCTGCATGCTTGGCCATTTGCTTGTTCAAAATAATGTTATTGTTTTATGAACATACAACAGATACAACATGGGTGAGTGTAACAGTATCCAAACAAAGGATGGTACATAACAGGGATTATATGTGGGTACAAAAACATGACTACCAGATGCAAGACATGTAAATTATTGTATGGAGGTGGAGCCCCCGTGGGATTGAAGAATGGGAGGATCAAGGCCATGATCTCCTCCAGGTCAATGCTAATGGGTACAAACTGTGACATGGAGAGGGACAGGCATGGAGATTATCCAGCTTTCAGACCGATCGATAATTGGAACTGTTTAATACAAAGATGGAACGTTATGCTTGGCCATTTTCATCCTCAAATGGCTGAAGTCATTCAGGTCTTTTATGTCTGCTGCTTGGCACACTTCTTGCTCCTTCAAGAGCACCTACTCTGCATGTACATTAGAGATTAGAAGGTTGCTGAGTCACTTCTGGGAGGGAGATGAGAAAGCTGTGCTGGCAAAATGACTTGAACAAATTTTAGTGCTTCTGGTTTAAGATTTGAGAATGAATTGCTTCACAGTGTGTACAGCTATAGAGGTTAGTTTGGGTTTGTTTGCTAAGTGTTAGGAATATGTAAATTGTTGATTTCCATATATCCTTGTCTAGGGTACACTTGAAGTAAGCACATATGTTAGCGAAGAGTATACACTGTGGCACAGAGAACAAAAGGTCTCTGCACAGGTATTTTTTAGTGCCTATACTTTCCACACAGCCTGTTATTTTACGAAAATGTAATTCGAAGAATAGGTCTAAAATATCAGTGTACACTTTTTTTTTTTTTTGTGAGTTTGTTTGGGTGATTGGAGAGGAGCACCCGATGTCGGGGAAAAAATAAATAAAAAGTCTAACTTGATGATTTTTATAATTTATTGAAGATAAAGGTATACAAGTAGAGCCAATGCGTTTCAGGGGAATTGCTCCCCCCTTTCTCAGGTCTGTATTTCTTGGAGAATTGTTAATCTCTGTGAGGGTTAAATATATTTGATCGGCGGCTCTGCAGTATGCCAGCATTGTGGAACAGAGACAGCCTGGCGGTAATGCCCCCATTGTTGTTCTCAGAAAGGTAGAAGCCCTAGACCCCACCTACAATTGGGATATAACCCATTGGAAGCAATTTCCTCCACACAGTATTTTGCCATTAGACAGCCTCCAGCGGCACCAGTCTAGCGATGTCTTCCACCCAAACTTGATACCCACAGTAGGTGTGTTTGGAAATACCTCTCCTGCTTTTTTTAATCAGTGGGTCTCCAGATTACCAGACTGCAGGCAATAGGTAGTGGAAAGGATTGTTACATTAGATCTATACCTGAATAAATGCCTTCCATGGCTTAATATATATACATTTTTTTTTTTACCCGAGTGTGATTTTTAAATGAGGTCACTTTCATAAAGAACTTACAGGAAGGGAAGTCCATGCTTTGACCTAGACCCTGACCAGGTAATATGTTGGCAGGAAGGCATGCACATAATTACCGAAGACCATTTCACTCCGCTGGGACCCTCTGCAATCTATACTGACCACTGCATAAAGCTCACTTTGAAACCCTAATGTTAATGTATGTAACATGATGAGAGCTGAGACATCGCTATTTTTACTCCCCTCCTATGATTCCAAACCTCATCCTGCCGTGTCTCTATTAGCAAAGTGCTGGGTATTATTGGAAATGATATTCTCAATGGAAGGTATGAATGAAGCATTGAGCACAAATATCTCATTGATAGTTTAACATGCAGGTTTTCCTTCTCCTCCCTGGAGACTGCCGTTTCAAAAGACAATCAATTAATGCACTCAGCCATTCATAGCAAATGTATCTATTGAGCCGGCAGCCAAATGCATTTTTCCGGTTCATCACGTAATCTTTCTGTGTTTGTTCCAGAATAAAGGATGAGTCTTCGTCCAGCGACGACGATCACAGGGCAGCCAAGCAGAACATGGGCTCCCTGCAGTCCAGCCAGAGTCACCATTCATCGTCCAGTATTACGTATAAGAAGACGCTGCGATTGACCTCTGACCAGCTTGTGAGTTCAACATTCATACATCTCTGCACAGGGGAACATTTGCATGTAAATAGCAATGCTATGAGCTTTCTGATGTAGCCCGGACATCTCAGGTCAGAGTGTAATCTAAGGCCGGCCATACAAGGAATGTTAATTTTCGATCAGCCAACAGGCTGATAGAAATAAAAAACAAATGGATTCCCCAATACACAAGCGAGATGGATGCAGGAATGATCCCCCCGATGTGCTATTGTATAAAAGTTTCCAACAAACAGTCTTGTTCAGAAGGAGTCAATCATTAGTTCAACATCTCTCGAGTGGGAACAGCCATAGATGGGTCAAAATTCTTCCGGTCCCTGCTGAACTGTCCAAATTTCGATACATCTATGGCGAGCTATATTCATTGCAAAGAGATCAGAATACGTTCGTTATTTCTCCTTTCATATACACAAGTGGAGCAAGTCATTTACTATGGCCATAGTACTTAGGGCCAGTTCACACCAGAGAAACTCAGTCCGGATGCTTTTTTGCATGCGCATTTTTGATGTATTCCGGTGCGCTTTTGATGCGTCCTGGTGCATCCCCCCCCTCTTTTTTTTTTATTCACCTTTAAGTAAGGACATGTGTGTTCCTGTGCATTTTTACGGCATTTTTGATGCGTTTTACAGCGTTACAGTACAGTTCAGTGCAGAAAAAATGCAGCATGTTTGACTTTTTTTTTTTCTGGAACTGGAACGCACTGCACCTGACCGCACTGGTGTGAACTATGCCTTTGAAAACCATAAAACCTACTTTCCATGCGTTTTTGTTCCAGAAAAAAAACTCACTAGACCACATGTAGTGTGCACTGGCCCTAAATACGTAAAAAGTCTGCATACATTTATTCAAGTCAATAAAAACAAATTAAAGTGTAACTAAATGCAAAGCCGTTTTTATTTATTTTTTTTTTTTTTGATAGATTCACCCTCTCCATATGTGCTGATAACTGTTATCACCAAAAGTGAAAGTAAATCCCAAATTTTGGGTTGTCCCCAGAACAGGAAAAGAGGGGAAATCTTCTGTTAGGGACATTGGTTCTGGTGACAACCAGGAATTTCTGCACTTTGGATTTCCTCTCACTTCCTTTTTTGCCTATGGGACAGGAAGTGAAGGGAAATCTCCCCTATGGGACACAGATGACAAAAATAAATTTGAGAGAGGTTATAACCCTCCCCAAATTTAATGCAAAATGTAAAAAAAAAAAAGCTTTGCCTTTAGTTTAAGTGACTCATCACTACTCAGCAATGGAGGACCATTATTGAGCACTTTTTGATTTCTTGCATTTTACCCTTATGAACAAACTGATCTGGCCTAAATCATTTCTAAGGTAACAACATCACTGAAATGCTGTCTCCTGGGAGTGCCCGCAGGTACATTTATTAGTCTTCAGACCAATCCCTGTATGCCTGTGGAGACCCCTTGGATCACTCTTGGTACTTTGAAGTATATATAAATCCTCCCCTTGTAAAACAACCCATTCCTTTTAAAATGAAAAAGAAAGACAAAAAACATTTGTGTGTGTGTGTGTGTGTATGTATGTATGTGTGTGTGTGTATATATATGTGTGTGTGTGTGTGTGTGTGTGTGTGTGTGTGTGTATATATATATATATATATATATATATATATATATATATATATATATATATATATATATATATATACAGTGGGTATGGAAAGTATTCAGACCCCCTTAAATTTTTCACTCTTTGTTATATTGCAGCCATTTGCTAAAATCATTTAAGTTCATTCTTCTTCCTCATGAATGTACACATAGCACCCCATACTGACAGAAAAACACAGAATTGTTGACATTGTTGCAGATTTATTAAAAAAGAAAAACTGAAATATCACATGGTCCTAAGTATTCAGACCCTTTGCTCAGTATTTAGTAGAAGCCCCCTTTTGATCTAATACAGCCAGGAGTCTTTTTGGGAAAGATGCAACAAGTCTTTCACACCTGGATTTGGGGATCCTCTGCCATTCCTCCTTGCAGATCCTCTCCAGTTCTGTCAGGTTGGATGGTAAACGTTGGTGGACAGACATTTTTAGGTCTCTCCAGAGATGCTCAATTGGGTTTAAGTCAGGGCTCTGGCTGGGCCATTCAAGAACAGTCACGGAGTTGTTGTGAAGCCACTCCTTCGTTATTTTAGCTGTGTGCTTAGGGTCATTGTCTTGTTGGAAGGTAAACCTTCGGCCCAGTCTGAGGTCCAGAGCACTCTGGAGAAGGTTTTTGTCCAGGATATCCCTGTACTTGGCCGCATTCATCTTTCCCTCGATTGCAACCAGTCGTCCTGTCCCTGCAGCTGAAAAACACCCCCACAGCATGATGCTGCCACCACCATGCTTCACTGTTGGGACTGTATTGGGCAGGTGATGAGCAGTGCCTGGTTTTCTCCACACATACCGCTTAGAATTAAGGCCAAAAAGTTCTATTTTGGTCTCATCAGACCAGAGAATCTTATTTCTCACCATCTTGGAGTCCTTCAGGTGTTTTTTAGCAAACTCCATGCGGGCTTTCATGTGTCTTACACTGAGGAGAGGCTTCCGTAGGGCCACTCTGCCATAAAGCCCCGACTGGTGGAGGGCTGCAGTGATGGTTGACTTTCTACAACTTTCTCCCATCTCCTGACTGCATCTCTGGAGCTCAGCCACAGTGATCTTTGGGTTCTTCTTTACCTCTCTCACCAAGGCTCTTCTCCTCCGATAGCTCAGTTTGGCCGGACGGCCAGCTCTAGGAAGGGTTCTGGTCTTCCCAAACGTCTTCCATTTGAGGATTATGGAGGCCACTGTGCTCTTAGGAACCTTAAGTGCAGCAGAAATCTTTTTGTAACCTTGGCCAGATCTGTGCCTTGCCACAATTCTGTCTCTGAGCTCTTCAGGCAGTTCCTTTTGACCTCATGATTCTCATTTGCTCTGACATGCATTGTGATCTGGAAGGTCTTATATAGACAGGTGTGTGGCTTTCCTAATCAAGTCCAATCAGTATAATCAAACACAGCTGGACTCAAATGAAGGTGTAGAACCATCTCAAGGATGATCAGAAGAAAGGGAAAGCACCTGAGTTAAATATATGAGTGTCACAGCAAAGGGTCTGAATACTTAGGACCATGTGATATTTCAGTTTTTCTTTTTTAATAAATCTGCAACAATGTCAACAATTCTGTGTTTTTCTGTCAGTATGGGGTGCTATGTGTACATTCATGAGGAAGAAGAATGAACTTAAATGATTTTAGCAAATGGCTGCAATATAACAGAGTGAAAAATTTAAGGGGGTCTGAATACTTTCCGTACCCACTATATATATAAAGACATGCTGGTAGGTTAATTGGATCCTGTATAAAAAAAAAAAAATTGTCCCTACTGTGTATGAATGTGAGTTAGGGACCGTAGATTGTAAGCTCCTGAGGGCAGGGACTGATGTGAATGTACAATGTATATGTAAAGCCCTGCGTAAATTGACAGCGCTATATAAGTACCTGAAAGAAATAAATAAATAAATAATAATAAATATATATATATATATATATATATATATATATATATATATATATATATATATATATATATATATATATATATATATATATATATATATATATATATATAAATTATAAATACATTTTGTTACACTTTTTTTTATAAGTGATCACATTCCCTCTATTCTCAGCTACATAAGGAGCTCAGAGAGCTAGGCGAGGGCTAACAGCTGCACACTGGTGTTCCCGGTGAATGGCTTTGCAGGGGAAGGGTTGTCTGTCAGGGCAAGTCTGATTATTATAGGAAAGCAGGCTGAGTTCTCAGCGCAACCACAAAACTGACCACACTGCAGTCTCATGCCTGTGGTAGCTCATGGGGGGGGGGGGGGGGAGATGTTTGTTTACATTACTGTATTTCACAGTTAAATCAAGTTGTATATTAAAAGAAATCCATTTTCCTCTTGATGATCATTTATTGGTAAAATTAAATTTTCCAGGGTCTGTTTGCTACTCTTGTAGGTCCTACCCACAATTATCATGTATTACTGGGACCCACAGTTGCATTTCCAGAGTTTGCATACAGTGCCACCTGCTGCCCAAATCCAGTGTTGCAGGAAAGCTTTGCTAAGCATTATCAACAGTGCAGTAGGTCCCACTATTGTTTTAAAGGGTGCTGTGAGACATGGGTTTTGCTCCTTGTCCATAATTACATCCTGCTTTAATTGATTGTGAACTCTGCACTCCCCTTTCCTTAGCAAATCTTACTGGATTGTGTGTTCTACCAATGCTAACCATTAGTACACGAAGCAACAATATAAATACAAAGACAAAACAAAAGAAGTGATTATTCCTGACACAGTGTGTGCGAAGCAAGACCGGAATCACACTTTGACAGGAGTGTGCAGATTCTAAATATAATTGGTCTGATGTTGGATGGGAGAGCATTAGTGACATCCATTAGCCGTATTGCCATTGTGTAATTGGTGTGTCTGGAAGAAGGCTCCCGGGCCAGTAATGAGCCCAAATCAGATGAAATGTATCTCTGTGCAGGAGAGATTTAGAAGAAATGTTTGAAGTGAAAAATGAAGAAAAGAAACTAATGGCTTACAGAGGGAGTAGATGGCAGGACTGAATTATTAAACATTTATGAAGAGGCAAACACCATCCTCTGTGCATTTGCAAAACACCAAATAAATACTCCATGATGCCTTTTTTGGTCTTCTATGCGATTTTCATGATGAATAATGCTGTCCATTAACTCTTCATTGATGTTGCTTGCTTAGTTGGCAGTAAGGTCAGATTGCCATTTACAGGTGAATTATGGGATAAGTACAAAAAACAAACCTTTAGAATTACCTCTATAGTGCAGCATCATTGTTGAGATGCAGCTGTCCCACGCTGCCTCTAAGACTGAGAACATGATCGCTGATCACTCTCACACTGCTCAGAGTGGAAAACAATGACTGTCATTTAGGGCTCTCTGCTCTGCTCCTCCAGTGCTCACTGAAGAGGGGGCAGGAGAGGCCGACTTCGGCTTTCAGGTGTGTGCTGAAAGGCAGAGGCAACTGTCAATCAGACAGCTGGGTGGATCCCAACAATATTGTCAGGATCCTTCCAGAGCCTAGCTCGGATATGCCCTGGCAGCTGATAGTAGGTAGTAGCCCACTATTGGCTAACTCTGGGTCACAGAAAGTAAATGTGCTCTTATGACCCAAAACAGAAGTGTGGCTGAAAAAGCAGGAGAAAGTTTAAGTCAGCTGCCCAGAGGGATCACTCAGGTTAAATGTTTAATTTAAGCAAACCTGATGTGATTGGTTGCTATGAGCATGTACTTTTGCTCTTCTGTTCATTGAAGGATACAGCTAAATCTTCACAACAGATGGCTTTAATTACACCACCTGCAGGCAGGGCCGCTGTCTGCAAGAGTAGAACACTAGGTACAGCAAAGAAAGAAAGGAACTCCCTAGGGGCAGCCCCTGCTGGTGTGATTGGATTGCTATGAGCAACTACTTTTTTATTTGTTCCACACTTTTGTAACTGAGAATATAGGTATTGGATTGGCTTTCAAAATGGCTGGTTTGGTGGTATAAGGAAACTAGCTTGCTTTGACTACTCAAGCACCACGTTATTTTAATTGGCAATCGCATGACACTGTACCCAAACTGAACTTGTATCATTTTTTTTCACACAAATCAAGCTTTCTTTTTGTAGTATTTGATCACCACGTTTTTTTTTTTTTTATTATATCAATAAAAAATGTATATAAATAACCGAAAATTTTGAAAGAAAAAAAACATTTTTTTTTTTACTTTCTGCTGTGAAACCTATCCAATAAAAATTTTTAAAAAATCAGATTTCTTCATAAATCTTGGCCAAAATGTATTCTGCTCCATTTCTTTGGTAAAAAAAAAATCCCAATAAGTGTAAATAATTGGTTTGTGTGAGAGTTCTAGTGTCTGCAAGCTATGGTGTATATATACTGGGATTTTTATTTATTTTTTTATACTGGTAATGGTGGCAATCAGTCACCATTTAGTGGGACTGTAATAGCGCAGCAGGCAATCTGACACTGGAGGGAAATCACTCTCACTGACATCACCAGTGACACGAATACAGTGATCAGTGCTAATAACTATACACTATCACTGTGCGAATGACAGTGGCTGGGAGGGGGGTTAACATCCAGGGGCAATCAAGGGGTTAATTGCATGCCTAACAAATGTTAAGGTGTGTAATAACTGCTGTTTTTTTACTACAGACCAATGTGCTTTTCCTGCTTTGCAGGGAAAAGAAAAAATGCAATCGTGCCCTTTCTTTAGAGCCCTGTGTTGTTTATTAACATAGGGCTCTGGGCTGTGATTGAACCTAGCTGATCAGCAGGCCTGTTGACAAAATCCTGCTGTATCAATACACAGGGAAGGAGGCAGGCAGGGCACCGCACTCAAAACCAGTCATTGATGTACCAGTATGTCTTGGTGCCTGTAGTAGGAACAAGTTTCTAATAAGATACTGCACACCTCCAAACTTTCTCTGTGAAATTCATAAGGAATGTCATACATACTCATTAGAAATCTTGGTGCAAAAAATACTGCATCTTCCTATACAGATAGTCGATTCAAATTTTCTTTGACTCTTTTGGTACAGTCCCTAGCACTAGGACTGCACAGCCTTAGGAAGTCTGGCTTAGGTTCATTGTTCCTATGTCATAAGGAAGCTGAGAATTCCCTTATCCCCAGCTCTTTTATATTTCATAGAGTAGTAACAGGACCTTTCCCTTTATGGATTATTAAATGGATTGTTTGAAGTGGTTCTAAAGGATTATTAAATGGATTGTTTGAAGTGGTTCTAAAGGCATTAAGATAAAAAAAAAACCTTCTGTGCGCAGCAGCCCCCCTAATACTTACATAAGCCCCATCTTAATCCAGCCCATGAGAGCCTTGGTTGTCTGGGACTCTCCCTCCTGATTGGCCGAGACACAGCAGCGGGCGCCAATGGCACCCGCTGCTGTCAAAGACAGTGAGGCAATGAGGAGAGAGAGGGGGTGGGGCCGAGCCGCAGCTCCGTGTCTGAATGGACATAAAGCAGCAGCTCAGCTCAGGTACCCCATAGAAAGCTGCTTGCTCCGGGTGCTTTCAGCAGGAGGGAGGGGCAAGGTGCGCCTGCGAGGGACCGGAGAAGAGGAGAATCCGGGCTGCTCTGCGTAAAACCACTGCACAGAGCAGGTAAGTATAGCATCTTTGTTGTTTTCAAACAAAAAAAAAAAAAAAGAGACTTTAGTAGCACTTTAAAGTGGTTTTAAAGTCTAAAGTTTTTCCCCTTTATGCATTCTCTGCAATAAAGGATAATTAAAGGCAAAACATTCTTTCTCTTACGTCCTCCGACAGTCGCCGCCTCTTCATATTCGTCACATATGGGGTATTAGACTTTGCTCCGAAGGAGTAGCTAGGCAACAGAATATGTTACATTAAAGCTTTTAACATATCCCACCCTCAAGGGGTGGTCCCCTCAGTCAATACCCTCCTACTTCCTGCAACCATATCTCAGTTTTAATGTCTAGCTTGTCAGGAGTGGCTGGCTCTCTCTGTGCTGGGACTTTCTGTCCCAGACTCTTTCTTCTTTTTAAAATTTTGTTTGAGTTTTTCTCTCTACCTTTTACTTAGCTGTTATTTTGTCAGCGTTAGTTAGTTCTTCGGATGAAGAGGATCATGCGGACTGGGTCTCGGGCTGATCCCCCTGGTCGCAGGTCGTGGGTCAGTGGCTTCCCAGTCTGCCATCGAGCGTTCAGCCAGGTAACGCTCCTGGCACAGTGAACGACCCATCCCTGTTCGGTGCAGGGATGATTGGTGAGGTGGCTACCTCACTGGACGCTGTGCGGTTTCTTAACCCCCCTTGTGTGCGTCTTGAATGCGACTCTCCCTGCCTCATGTGCAGCGGCTTGTTCGCCTGTGCGGGTCCCCCACGCCATGTGAGGTAAGTGTATTTATGTGGGGACCTGTCTGTCTGGGGGGGTGTCAGTCTGGGACTGTGTAACCTGCCTCTATTCACACTGCTTGTCTCCCTATCTCTCGGCTGCATGCTGTGGGCTGCAAGGGGGGGGGGGGGGAGCTGTATGACACTGTGTGTGTCAGACTGGTCAGTGTGAGAAGCTGTGTGCTGTGGGGCATGTTTTTTTGGCATGTTTGGGCATATACAGCGATCGCTGCGGCGATCTGACATGTATTCTGATAATGGAATGTAATGTGTGTTTTAATGCACTGTGGAGCGGCGGTTTCGGCGCCAAACGACGCCATTTTGCCTACACTCGCTCCGGCCGCATGTTTTACATGCATGGCGGCCATTTTCTTGTAGCCTCCATAGGCTTACATAGAGCGCCCTGGCAGCATCACTTCCTCTTTCCAGGAACACCGATCGAGGCAGCAGCAGCGGCGAGGGTCTCCTCAGGTTTTATCCTTCTGTTCTTGCTATCCATTGCCTGTGTTCAGTTTGCATATTCCCTGTGGGGGTCTCATTGTGCTTGAGTGTGGTGCGGTGGGCTGCGCTTGCCGCGCTTGCTTAAAAGGGGCAGTTAACCCTTGGTTGTCTGGCATTACAGGGGCAATGGATTCTCAGGAGGGCAAATTTCCTACAGTATTGGTGGAAAGCCAGGGGACCGCTGTTTCCCCCCCAGGGGGGGATTTAGCCACTATTGTGGCTGGCCTTGCTGCTCAGGTGCAGATGCTGGTGGCTGCTCAATCTACTAAAAGGCCCAGAGTTGCTCTTTCCTCTGATTCTGAGGGTGAAGGTGATGGGGCTGTTATGGCGGGGGCCTCCTTATCGGGGTCCCGCTCCTCTCTTGATCTAGTGGGGTCTGAGGTGGAGGCTGAAGTTGAGGGGGTTGATAATTCTCCCCCTGGCTCGCCTGAAGAGCTTGCAATCATGGATGAGTTGATTGCTTCCATTAAGCAAACGCTGCGTTTGCAGGACGAAGTGTGTCCCCCCGCTGCCTTGGCGGCTTATGGGACGCAGAGGAAACGCAGGACGCCGCAGGTTTTTCCCTGCAATGATGATTTTCAGCGCGCTGTTAAGGATCAGTGGCGCAATCTGCGCAAACCTTTTGCGGTTCCAAGTAGATTCAAGCTGCGTTATCCTTTTTCGCCTTCCACTGATGAAAGGTGGTGTGTGCCTCCACCAGTGGATCACGCAATTGCGGTTTTGAACAAAGCCACTGCGATTCCTGCAGAGGATTCCCCTGTTTTCCGTGATGCCACGGATAGGAGACTGGAGTCTCTTGCCCGTCATACTTATTCTGTTACGGGTTCTATGCTTAAGGCTCTGTTTGCTTCTCTCATGGCGGCCCAGGCGATCGCAAGTTGGACGCAGATGCTTAGGCGCGTCCTAGTGGCCGACTCGGCCTCGCCGGCGACCCTGGATATGGTGGATCAAATCCACCAGGGTGTCATGTATCTGTGTGATGCGGACCTGGACCTGGTTCCGTTGGCTGCATGTGTGCACAGCGTGGCGGTGTTGTCTCGCCGCCTGGTTTGGTTAAAATGTTGGTCGGTGGACCAATCTTCACGTAAGACCTTAGCCAATCTACCTTATGATGGGTCTCGCCTTTTTGGGGAGTCCCTGGATGTGTTGATTAAGGGGATCACCGGGGGTAAGAGCACTCTCTTGCCCCATTTCCCCAAGGCTAAGGGGGCTTCTGGGAAGAAGCATGCTAATTTTCGGCCCCCTCAGGGGTCCTTTCGTGCCTTTCGGCCGCACTACAAGGGCAAACCGTTCAAAGGTCAAGGCTCTCAGAAGAAGCCCTGGTCTGGTAAACAGAAGTCCGGCCAATCCGGATCTGCAGCCCATAACAGTTCGGCCTGAAGGGGCGCCCTCACCCAGTTTTGGGGTGGGGGGACGCTTGCTCGGTTTCCTTCAGCCCTGGTTGGCCCGTGTGCGGGACAGATGGGTTCAGGAAATCGTTCGATCTGGTTACAAGATCGAGTTTCTCTCTCGGCCGGAGAGCAGATTTTTTCCCTCAAATCTTCAACTGTCTCCAGAGCGCTTGCAGGACCTGCACCTGGCGGTGCGGGACCTGAGGGCTCAGGGAGTGGTGGTTCCGGTGCCTCATCGGGACAGGTTTCGGGGGTTTTATTCCAATCTGTTCACCGTGCCCAGAAAGGAGGGCAAGGTTCGTCCGATTCTGGACTTGAAGGCTCTGAACCGCTCTGTGCGGGTTCGCAAGTTCCGCATGGAATCCCTGCGGTCGGTGGTGGCTGCCCTGGTTCCGGGGGAATTCATGGCCTCCATCGATTTGAAGGATGCGTACCTTCACATCCCCATATTCGAGGGTCATCAGAGATACCTTCGATTTGCCATTGCGGAGGATCACTACCAGTTCGTGGCGTTGCCCTTTGGTCTCGCCTCGGCTCCGCGGGTCTTCACCAAGGTGCTTGCACCGGTTCTGGCATTATTGAGGGCCCAGGGCGTTTCTGTCCTGGGGTATCTGGACGACATTCTGGTTCGGTCTGCGACCAGCCAGGGTCTGGAGAAGGACCTGTCTGTCACGATGCAAACTCTGCAGGAGTTTGGTTGGACGATAAATTTTCCAAAGTCGACACTGAGTCCGTCGGTTCGTCTCCCCTATCTGGGAATGATTCTGGACTCGGTGCAGGCGAAGGTCTTCCTGCCGGAAGACAAACTCAGGACTCTCCGGGAGGAAGTCAGGTCCCTCAGGGACGTTCCGCACTCATCTCTGCGGACGTGTATGAGATGTCTGGGATTGATGGTCTCGGCCTTCGAGGCGATTACTTTCGCCCAGTTTCACACGCGGGGTCTCCAAGCGGAGATCCTGTCCAGGTGGGACGGGCGACCTTAATCTCTGGATCTTCAAATCTCATTGAGTCATCGCACCAGAGGAAACCTTCTGTGGTGGCTCCAGTCCCCGTTGGTGTCCGGGGGCAAGTCGTTTCGTCCGATCTCGTGGACGGTAATCACCACGGATGCCAGCCTGTCGGGCTGGGGTGGAGTTCTGGGCGTTCTGTCCGCCCAGGGGACTTGGTCGGAGGGGGAGTCTTCCCTTCCGATCAACATTCTGGAATTGCGTGCGATAAGTCTCTGTCTTCATCGCTGGACGGACCGGCTGCAGGGTTGCCCGGTTCGGGTGCAGACGGACAATGCCACGGCGGTGGCCTACATCAACCACCAAAGGGGCACCAGGAGTGCCCGAGCGGCTCGAGAAGTGGCCGACATTCTGTCTTGGGCCGAGACTCATGTCCCGGCGATAACGGCAGTTCACATTCCGGGAGTGGAGAACTGGCAGGCGGACTATCTGCGTCGCCAGACCCTGGATCAGGGGGAATGGTCTCTCCACCCGGCTGTCTTCCAGATGTTGTGCGCGAAGTGGGGTCTTCCAGATGTGGACCTGTTCGCGTCTCGCCTCAACAACAAGGTGAAGAGGTTCGTGGCAAGGACGCGCGACCCTCGGGCAGACGCGTCGGACGCGTTAGTGGCCCCGTGGCATCAGTACGGGCTGATGTACGCGTTTCCACCGATTCAGTTGCTGTCCAGGTTCCTTCGCAGGTTACACTCGGAACGCAACACGGTGATTCTTGTGGCACCGGACTGGCCTCGCCGGTCCTGGTACGCAGACCTCGTGAATCTGGCGGTCGACGCCCCGTGGCGTCTGCCTCTTCGAGACGATCTACTGTCTCAAGGACCGATATACCATCCTGCTTTACAGTCGCTGGCTTTGACGGCCTGGCTGTTGAGACCGAGGTCCTGAAGGAGAGGGGTCTCTCTCCAGAGGTCGTTCATACTTTAATCAACGCGAGGAAGTCTTCCTCAGGGAAGGTTTATTACCGTACTTGGAAGGCCTATTTTGCCTGGTGTGAGTCCAGGGGGTTTTCACCCCGCACGTACTCGGTGTCCCGTGTGCTGTCTTTCCTTCAAACGGGTGTTGATCAGCGTTTGGCGCTGGCTACGATAAAGGGTCAGGTGTCTGCTCTGGCCGTTCTGTTTCAACGTCCCGTGGCTTCCAACCCATTGGT
Source organism: Pelophylax lessonae (assembly GCF_965119305.1). Lineage (NCBI taxonomy): Eukaryota > Metazoa > Chordata > Amphibia > Anura > Ranidae > Pelophylax > Pelophylax lessonae. The sequence continues at coordinate 141,316,643 of NC_138770.1, read as the reverse complement.
TGGCACCTTTGTTCAGGGTGTGCGGCATCTGGTTCCCCCTAGGCGGGATCCTCTGCCCCCTTGGGACTTGAATCTCGTTCTATCTGTGTTACAACGTGCTCCTTTTGAACAGATCAGGGAGATCTCGTTGTCTATGTTGTCCAAAAAGGTCGCCTTTTTGGTGGCGATCACTTCGGCTCGCAGAGTGTCGGAGCTGGCGGCTTTGTCCTGCAAGTCTCCGTACCTGGTTATTCATTTGGATAAGGTGGTCTTGCGACCTAATCCTTCGTTTCTTCCGAAACGAGTTTCGGAATTCCATCTTAATGAGGATATTGTCTTGCCTTCGTTGTGCGCGAAGCCTAAACATCCAAAGGAGGTGAGATTGCACTCTCTGGATGTTGTTCGGGCGATAAGGGTTTACCTTAAATCGACTGAGTCTTTTCGGAAGACGGACTCCTTGTTTGTTCTTCCAGAGGGTCCTCGGAAGGGCATGGCGGCTTCGGCCTCTACCATCGCCAAATGGATCAGGCAGACCATTGAACAGGCCTATGCTTTGCAGGGGAAGGTTCCCCCTGTGCCTGTGAAGGCGCACTCTACTAGATCTCTGAGTACGTCTTGGGCCTGTCGTCATGGGGCTTCTGTAGCCCAGGTGTGTAAGGCGGCGACCTGGTCGACCGTGCACACTTTCACAAAATTCTACAAAGTAGATGTTCAGGCATCGGCGGATGCTTCCTTTGGCCGCAAGGTTCTTAGTGCGGCTGTTCCCTAGGGTCCCTTGTTGGGGACTCCTGGCTGTTGGGATAAGTTTTTTATATCCCCTGGTTTTTTGTCTTTTCCTGGGTTGTTGCTCCTGTTGAGCACTTGTTTTTTGCTGTTGCCCAGCTGGTTTCCTTCCTTTGGTAAGGTTCCTTTCCTTGATGCGGAGACTGCGTTGCCTTTCGGCGCGGATGCGTTTCCCACCCCTCATGTTTGCACTGCTTTGGGACGTCCCCATATGTGACGAATATGAAGAGGCGGCGACTGTCGGAGGACGTAAGAGAAAACTGAATTTTTGTAAAATCTTACCTGTAAAATTCCTTTCTCTGAGTCCTCCGACAGTCGCCGCCCCCGCCCCTCTTTTGAGGTTTGGTTGTATACTCTACTGCTATTCCACTAAAACTGAGATATGGTTGCAGGAAGTAGGAGGGTATTGACTGAGGGGACCACCCCTTGAGGGTGGGATATGTTAAAAGCTTTAATGTTAACATATTCTGTTGCCTAGCTACTCCTTCGGAGCAAAGTCTAATACCCCATATGTGACGAATATGAAGAGGCGGCGACTGTCGGAGGACTCAGAGAAAGGAATTTTACAGGTAAGATTTTACAAAAATTCAGTTTTTTTTCGTTTTGGATAGAGTGGAGATGGATTAGAACATCTGTGTCCCTGAGATTAACCCTCACCCCTATTTTTTCTGTTTACCATTATCATTAAAAGTGAAAGTAAAAGAAAATCCCACATTTTGGGCTGTCCCCAGAAAAGCAATAGAAGGGAAATCTTTCAATGGGGTCACTAGTTCTGATAACCTTGGGGCCCCCATGAAATCTCCCTAACTTGCAGGGATTTTCTCTCACTTCCTGTTTGGTTATGGGACAGGAAGTGAGGGGAAATCTCCCAAATGGGATACAGATAGCCAAAAAACAAAACAAAATTTACCCCCCCCCCCCCACTCTATACAAAATGAGAAAAAAAGTTTTTCTTATACATTACACTTAAAAAATTACACTGTGAGTCAATATTAAAGTGATTGTAATTGATCGCCTTGTAAAACAACCCATTCAGTTTAAAACGGAATTGAAAGGCAATGTAGTGTATAGATATAAAAAAAAAAAAAAAAAACTTTATAAATACCCTTTTCCCCTTTTTTTTATTATTGATCACATAATCTCTGTTGGCAGCTGCAAAAGAGCTGGGGGGAGGAGAAGCAAAAGTACACTGAACTCTCCAGTGAATGGCTGTGCAGGGGGTGCGTGTCAGGACAAGTCTTATTGGAGAAGAGCAGGCTGAGCTCCCAGCACAGCTAGAGAACTGATGGCCGTGTGCTCTCCTGCTTAGTGTGGTCAGTTTCTAATAGGAAGGCAGAGGACACCAGAGATTTCACACAAAGGAAGCAATATAAATCAAACCAGATACTTTTCCATTCAAGTACATGGTGCAGCAGGCACATAACATGAATATGAAATGCTGGGGTAACAAATACTTTAAAGAAGAACCTTTTAATTTTTAAACCGATTTCTAATTAACTCTATCAAGTGACATGTGGTAATGGTTGTACAGTTCATTATGTTTACATTTCATTTATCTCTGGAAAAATGCTTTTGCAGGAGAAACCGGCTAAATAATTTCTTCCTACTGTTTGCCAAGATATTAAATACCTCCAGCTGAAAAGGTTGCAGAATGGATCTCGTACTATAATTATTTTCTGTTTTTACAGAAAAGTCTGAAGCTGAAAAATGGCCCCAATGATGTCCTGTTCAGCGTTACGACTCAGTACCAGGGAACATGTCGCTGTGAGGGCACCATTTACCTGTGGAACTGGGATGATAAAATCATAATTTCCGATATTGATGGAACAATTACGAGGTGAGCTCTTTGTGGAGTGGCACAATAGTTACTGGTAAAGGCACAGTGAGCAGGATTTGCTGTTTTCATTTTCCTTCGTTTAATTGCCTCTGTAGAAAGTTGTGCTGGGCTTCTATTCAAACCTAGACTGATAGAAAGCTTATTTTTACAATAAACAATATAACACTAGCAGAATATGATTGTTCATTGACCCATGCTCCTTTCCCTTTTCTCTCATTCCCTCTCCCTTTCTCTAGACTTGCTCAGCCTCTCATTTTCTCTTACCCTCCCTCCATGTCTATTCTCTCTACTCATCTATTTTCTTTACACTTCTTCTTATTCTTTCCTCTTCTTGCCCAAAGCCATATTTTTCTATTTCCCTAAGCCTGCTGGTAGCTGTTTTTTCCTTCTATTTTCCTAAGCATACTGATATCCATCTTTCCTCTTCCTATCCTTAGCCTTTTGGAAATCCTCTTTCTCACCTAAGCCTGTTGGCTTTCATCTTTCCTCTTCCTGCCATAAGCCCATTTGAATTCCTATTTCTTATTTCTGCCCTAAGCCTGTTATTAATTTTTGCTCTTCTTGCCCTAAGCCCGTTGGTATCCATCTTTCCTCTTCCTATCCTTAGCCTTTTAGAATTCCTCTTTCTGACCGAAGCCTGTTGGTATTCCTCTTCCTGCCCTAAGCCTATGGTATCCATCTTTCCTCTTCCTGCCCTAAGCCTAATGGTATCCATCTTTCCTCTTCCTGCCCTAAGCCTAATGGTATCCATCTTTCCTCTTCCTGCCCTAAGCCTAATTGTATCCATCTTTCCTCTTCTTGCCCTAAGCCTGTTGGTATCCGTCTTTCCTCTTCCTGCCCTAAGCCTAATGGTATCCATCTATCTGCATCCTGCCATAAAACCTGTTGGTATCCATCTTCCCTCTTCCTGCCCTAAGCCTGTTGGTATCCATCCTTCCTCTTCCTGCCCTAAGCTTAATGGTATCCATCTTTCCTCTTCCTGCCCTAGGCCTGTTGGTATCCATCTTCCCTCTTCCTGCCCTAAGCCTGTTGGTATCCATCTTCCCTCTTCCTGCCCTAAGCCTGTTGGTATCCATCCTTCCTCTTCCTGCCCTAAGCTTGATGGTATCCATCTTTCCTCTTCCTGCCCTAAGCCTAATGGTATCCATCTTTCCTCTTCCTGCCCTAAGCCTGTTGGTATCCATCTTTCCTCTTCCTGCCCTAGGCCTGTTGGTATCCATCTTCCCTCTTCCTGCCCTAGGCCTGTTGGTATCCATCTTCCCTCTTCTTGCCCTAAGCCTGTTGGTATCCATCTTCCCTCTTCCTGCCCTAAGCCTGTTGCTATCCATCTTCCCTTTTTCTGCCCTAATGGTATCTATCTTTATTCCTCCTGCCCCCACAGACACCCCCAGTAGTGATTTATTGAGGAGCAAACACTAGCAATCACAATGTTTTTTTCCTGATCTATCGCTTCATCATGTGCCCGAGCTAGTGGAGTCTGTTGGTGTCCCATAGATACCAGATCAGTGTTTTTCAGCTGGAGTCTCGCAGGCCTCGGACCCAGTTTGCCCTGGATTAGCATCATGAATAACCATGGTGTGGGTAGGCTGACCTCCAGCACCATAACAACCATTAGGCAACTGGCCAACCGGCACTCTGGCATGGCATGACGCTGATTCAGGGCAGGTGGTATGCAGATTTGTCCACCGCATTCAGGAGAGGACAGAAGTCCTCCACCTCCTGCCTTTTGCCTTGCTGCTTGAGCCAAAATATTGGGCTCCTTTGTGAATAGGGGACTGTGTGATTGGGAGGCTCAATGATGGGAGGATTGTGTGATTGGTGGGGGACTCTGTGATTGGGGTCCTCTGATGTATAGGGAGGTTCCTGATGAGATGGGGGACTCTGACATGAAAGGGGCACTACTGGTGTTTAATTTCATCAAGGCAGTTGTGTGCATCATAGACAAATATGTATACAGCGCTATATAAAATCAAATAAAGTGGCAATGTGCATCATATAAATCAATAAACTCGCTTACAGTGCAATATATATTCCTCTTAGGTGCAATATATAATGTTCATAAAGTGCATTCAAAGTAAAGTGCATAAGAGTCCACTAAAATATAAATATAACCGTGGTTTCCCATTGATAAGTAACTTTTACATTTTGGACTGGGGTATCTTGAGATTTTTAAAGGGGGCCACTATTGAAAAAAGGTTGAGAAGCACTGCATTAGATCACTGATCCCACTGAAAACAGTATCTATGGGCATCTTTATTCACTTTCCAGTTATCTCCTCCTTTCTCAATCACTGCTTGCTTTTTTTCTCTTTTTTTATGTACCGTATACATGCTAACAATTATGTGTTTTATTTCCATTTAACATGCATGTTTCCAGGCTCAGAGCCGACAGGAAAATTGCAAAAAGAGCCAGATATATTTTTTCCTAATGTATTAACTATGTGAAGTAATTTGTGACTTTTTCCGAACTCTTTCAGGTCAGATACATTAGGTCATATTTTGCCAACTTTGGGAAAAGACTGGACCCACCAGGGAATTGCTAAACTGTATCATAAAGTTAGCCAGTAAGTACTGTTTACGCTGCCTGTACATATGCAGCTTGTGAGCTCATAAGATACCTCCTAGACAATAAAGTGTCTCTAAAGCTAAACACTAGGGGGATAGAAAGTGGTGACAAATCCCAAAAAATCAGCTGTCTCTGGAGCACCAATAGATGGAAAATTGTTCAGTGGCGGGCGTATGTTTGATGATAGTTTCAAAAGTGGAAGGAAATCTCTCTAAAATGACAGATAAACACCTATATTGTGTCTCCAGGGCAGGAAGTGAGGGAAGATGATCCCAACGGGACACAAGGAATATTATACATTGTTTATTCTTATTTAAACTTTAAAAAAACAGCAAAGATGGGGATACACTTTAAATAGTTGAGCAGCAGCTATGATGGGAATGGACAACATTTGGCCTGTCCTTGACCTACAGTGTAAGTTCACCATTTCACAGAAAATGAAAAGGTGAACTAAAACCCTACAGCCTTTTCACCACCCTCCCCCCCCCCAGTCCCCACTGCACTTATCTCCATAGGTGATTAGCTGTCACTGCCCACCCAGCCGGTGCAGAGGTTGGGGGCTTCTTCTTCCTTGTCTTTCCTTATAGATCAGAGTGAGTCTGGTTGGTCACCTGCTGACCACTCGGAATCAGGGAAAAAGAGTATGGCTTTCAAATCCCCCAAATTCTACTCTGGCTGCGTGAGCAGTAACAGCTAACCACCTCTGATCAGAAACCAGAGGGGTGGGGTGAGTGTGCGGTGTTAGTTCACCTTTTCATTTTTTGTGAAAAAGTGAACTTAGATTTTAACTGTCAGCTCTTGAGGCACCTTGCTTGGAAATATGGGCAGCATGCGGTTTTAAAAATGTATCACTGGGGCCATACAGCCCTGGAAAATTCAATTCCTCACCAGAACTCTCTCTGCTCAAAGCTTGTATGTTGTCCCAGTGTCTGGGGACTTTCTTCTACCGCTTCTGGTTCCTCCCAGAACTGCCTACTAATTTGTTTTTTTCCCCATAAATTTATATTGAATTTTCAATTATAGAGGTAATATAGGCTATAATAGACAAAAAAACAGTTCAATGCTATATAAAAAGCATAGAGTATAAGAACAACAACAGGAATTGTATGCCACGCAGGGCCCAAAAGTAACAACAGTGCAAAACATGACAGAGTTTTTGGGTATATAAAGAAGGTGCACTAAAGAAAGCACATACCACCTATACATGTAATCACAGGTACCAATCATTCCAACATTCCCATTGCTTATCGAAATAGGACCAAAGGCTTTTCTTCTAGCTATAAGTCTTTTGTATTGGATTTGGATGTTAAGGTTAACTTGTGCCAGGACTTCCGAGGGGTTAGGAGTATAGTTGTTCCTCCAGTGTCTAGCAATAATAAATTTGGCCGCTGTTAGTATGTGGATAACTACTGCTTACCGGGTCGTTAATCGACCCCCATTTAACTTGGCACTAATATGTGTGTCTCTTGGACCATGGTAAGGGTTCATGTCAATCGCCATTCTAGTCTAATGCTGCACTTTTCATTCCAATGCAAGGAGTTGTCTTTGAATGGATAACAGTGTTTGAACAGAAAAGGCTACGTTTGATCTGCTTTGCCTACAATTAAAGCACACCTTAAGTTTGGTCAAATCTTTTTATGGTCCTACTTCTCTTCTGGGTCACAGCATGGAGGTGAAATATGTATGATTTTTTTTTTTTTTTTTAAACCCCAAACTTCTCCTTTTTAATATGACCTACTGCCTCCAAAGATACACAGTACAAAGCAGATGAAATGCAGACTCTGAACTACCATGTACACTGCTTAGTTAAAGTAGGATTTTGCTGACATGCATTTGAGGTGTTCCAAACACGCGTCAAATGCATGAAAACAAATCCTGTCAACATGAGCCCATAGAAAATTAGAATGTATGCTGTTGCAGGGCAGCCACCGATATAAATAGCTTGTGTAGTCTGTAAAGCACTGTTATGAGTGCATTGTAAAAATTAGGAAAATATAGGCTATAGGAGAATCTTTTGCCACTTGCCTATTGCTCCCATAAATGTGTGTGTATGTAGCATATAGGTTCATAACATTAAGGCAGGCCAAAGATGAGTCAAAAACCAAACATTCTGGTGATCAAAAAAACTAAAATGGTGCATACGATTGTGCCATCATTTGTTTTGTTTTTCTGAAAAAAAAAATATCCAGCATGTTGGCTCAGGCTTTTTTGATTGTGGCACAAAATGTACGTGTCGCAGCTGGCACAATAATGATGCGAAAAAACGAAAGAACTGGCGATCGACAAGAATTTTTGTTCGGTCTTCGACTTCTGTATGGTTCGCTTAAGTATTTGTTTGGGTTAAGATTTAGTGGGTTGAATAATGTACTGTTATTTGCAGTCCCAAGGAAGGAAGAATTAACCTGATGTTTATGGCTAAGCCTATAGGCATGCAGTCCATATTATGCACACAAATATTCCGTTGTACCATATGGCTACTGTAGGCATAGCACAAGTGACAAATCTTTGTTTGCTTAGACCCTTTGTGTATTTTATCACTATATTTTTTATTTTATTTGCCAGGAATGGATATAAATTCCTCTACTGTTCAGCACGGGCTATAGGAATGGCCGACATGACTCGAGGCTATCTGCACTGGGTAAACGAGCGTGGCACGGTGTTACCTCAAGGACCTGTACTCCTCAGTCCTAGCAGTTTGTTCTCTGCACTTCACAGGTAAGCAAACTCTTGCTGATATTTGCAGTTTTTCCTTTTGTTAAATTTTTAATCATCCGCCACACTCCGATCCAAATCTGATTAAAAAAAGGGTAGACATATTTTTTTAGCTGAGCACCAGCCTATATATATATATATATATATATATATATATATAAAATATATTACTTATTTTGCCTGCTGTACAGCCCTAGACTCTCAAGGGGACTTGAACAATAAAAGCTGTGCCCAAAAAAGAGCCTAGTTATCAGTGTTACCTGAAGCCACCTTGTAGCTGATCTTCATCCATTACTGCCTCGAATTCCAGCAGAGGAGGTGAGGAGGAACTCATATCATGTCAGAGTTGTCACTTTGAAGATTGGTGATCTGATAGTGGGACAGGTAATAGCAGTAGAGGAAGCCCAGGACCACAGAATTGCTGAAGCAGAAGCAAGGAAATCCTTGCACTGCAGTTCCTTGGATACAGCTCCCCCTTCAGCAAGGAGAACACTGACAATACACAAGAATTTTGTATAGAATTATTTAGCTGTTTATCTCCTGATCCCCATCAGGTCTGCTGGTGTTTTGGAGACATACGGTTATCTTGTTTATTAAAGTTATTAATACTTCACAATCTGTGCATTCACATCAGTCCTTGCCCTCAAGGAGCTTGCATTCTAAGGTCCCTATCTCACATGCATACATTACCATACTAGAGCCAATTAGCCTACCAGCGGGTCTCTTTAAAGAGGTTGTAAACCCCCGAGCATTGTTTGTACCCAATAGGTAAGCCTGTAACAAGGCTTACCTATAGGTACCGATGAGGTCATTGGCACATGCACTCTGAAGAAACGGCCGCCCGTGCTGTTTCTTCAAAGCCCTGTGCCTTGACCAGCGATGTCACGTAGCTTCGGCCAGTAGCACAGCCGAAATCCGCAGACTCGGAAAGAAGATGGCTGAAGATGGATGCGGCCTTCAACGGGGAAGACGCGGGCTTCCTTTGCAGGTAAGTGTCATATAATGTGCTAGTATGCGTTGCGTTATGCATTTAGTTTGTAGGTAACAAAAAGGACATTTTTTTTCCCCAGGCTTTACTTCCCCTTTAATTATTCTGTGTAACGATCAGTGATTGGAAAATAAGACAAATGATGCAGGTGAACTATGATGTCTCTCAGTTCCCTATTAGGTCCACTATTTGTTAAATGTCTATGCTCCTTCTAAATCGTTTTTATGTTTAGGTGCTACTAAATGTTGAGAATAATGGTTGCTTGTTTACTGATCATTGTGACAATTTAAGACTGTTTTGAATATATGTTGTGCCCCATACTTGGGGGGGGGGGGGGGGGGGGATGGGGATTTCGGGCAGAGGAGAGCCTGCTTGTTAGCTTGAAATGTATTTTCTCTTACGTCCTCCGACAGTCGCCGCCTCTTCATATTCGTCACATATGGGGTATTAGACTTTGCTCCGAAGGAGTAGCTAGGCAACAGAATATGTTAACAATAAAGCTTTAACATATCCCACCCTCAAGGGGTGGTCCCCTCAGTCAATACCCTCCTACTTCCTGCAACCATATCTCAGTTTTAATGTCTAGCTTGTCAGGAGTGGCTGGCTCTCTCTGTGCTGGGACTTTTTGTCCCAGACTCTTTCTTCTTTTTGATATTTTGTTTGAGTTTTCTCTCTACCTTTACTTAGCTGTTATTTTTGTCAGCATTAGTTAGTTCTTCGGACGAAGAGGATCATGCGGACTGGGTCTCGGGCTGATCCCCCTGGTCGCAGGTCGTGGGTCAGTGGCTTCCCAGTCTGCCATCGAGCGTTCAGCCAGGTAACGCTCCTGGCACAGTGAACGACCCATCCCTGTTCGGTGCAGGGATGATTGGTGAGGTGGCTACCTCACCGGACGCTGTGCGGTTTCTGAACCGCCATTGTGTGCGTCTTGAATTGCGACTCTCCCTGCCTCATGTGCAGCGGCTTGTTCGCCTGTGCGGGTTCCCCACGCCATGTGAGGTAAGTGTATCTATGTGGGGACCTGTCTGTCTGGGGGGGGTCTCAGTCTGGGACTGTGTAACCTGCCTTTAATCACACTGCTTGTCTCCCTATCTCTCGGCTGCATGCTGTGGGCTGCAAGGGGGGGGGGGAGCTGTATGACACTGAGTATGTCAGGCTGGGCAGTGTGAGGAGCTGTGTGCTGTGGGGCATGTTTTTAATGGCATGTTGGGGCATATACAGCGATCGCTGCGGCGATCTAACATGTATCCATATAATGGGATAATATTGTGTGTGATTTTATGCACTGTGGAGCGGCGATTTCGGCGCCAAACGACGCCATTTTACCGGCGCCCGCTCCGGCCGCATGGTTTACATGCACGGCGGCCATTTTCTTGTAGCCTCCATAGGCTTACATAGAGCGCCCTGGCAGCATCACTTCCTCTCTCCTGGAAGCACCGATCGAGGCAGCAGCAGCAGCGGAGTCTCCTCAGGTTTTATCCTTCTATTCCTGTGTTCCATTGCCTGTATTCAGTCTGTATATTCCCTGTGGGGGTCTCATTGTGCCTGAGTGTGGTGCGGTGGGCTGCGCTTGCCGCGCTTGCTGTAAGGGGGCAGTTAACCCTTGGTTGTCTGGCATACAGGGGCAATGGATTCTCAGGAGGGCAAGTTTCCCACAGTATTGGTGGAAAGCCAGGGGACCGCTGTTTCCCCCCCAGGGGGGGATTTAGCCACTATTGTGGCTGGCCTTGCTGCACAGGTGCAAATGCTGGTGGCTGCTCAATCTACTAAACGGCCCAGAGTTGCTCTGTCCTCTGATTCTGAGGGTGAAGGTGATGGGGCTGTTCTGGCGGGGACCCCCCTATCGGGGTCCCGCTCCTCTCTTGATCTAGTGGGGTCTGAGGTAGAGGCTGAAGTTGAGGGGGTTGATAATTCTCCCCCTGGCTCGCCTGAAGAGCTTGCAATCATGGATGAGTTGATTGCTTCCATTAAGCAGACGCTACGTTTGCAGGACGAGGTGTGTCCCCCAGCTGCCTTGGCGGCTTATGGGACGCAGAGAAAACGCAGGACGCCGCAGGTTTTTCCCTGCAATGCTGATTTTCAGCGCGCTGTTAAGGACCAATGGCGCGATTTGCGCAAGCCTTTTGCGGTACCAAGTAAATTTAAGCTGCGTTATCCTTTCTCGCCTGCCACTGATGAACGGTGGTGTGTGCCTCCGCCAGTGGATCATGCTATTGCGGTTTTGAACAAAGCCACTGCGATCCCTGCAGAGGGATCCCCTGTTTTCCGTGATGCCACGGATAGGAGACTGGAGTCTCTTGCCCGTCATACTTATTCTGTTACGGGTTCTATGCTTAAGGCTCTGTTTGCTTCTCTCATGGCGGCCCAGGCGATCGCAAGTTGGACGCAGATGCTTAGGCGCGTCCTAGTGGCCGATTCGGCCTCGGCGGCGACCCTGGATATGGTGGATCAGATCCACCAGGGTGTCATGTATCTGTGTGATGCGGACCTGGACCTGATTCCGTTGGCCGCGCGTGTGCACAGCGTGGCGGTGTTGTCTCGCCGCCTGGTTTGGTTGAAATGTTGGTCGGTGGACCAATCTTCACGTAAAACCTTAGCCAATCTGCCTTATGATGGGTCTCGCCTTTTTGGGGAGTCCCTGGATGTGTTGATTAAGGGGATTACCGGGGGTAAGAGCACTCTCTTGCCCCATTTCCCCAAGGCTAAGGGGGCTTCTGGGAAGAAGCATGCTCATTTTCGGCCCCATCAGGGGTCCTTTCGTGCCTTTCGGCCGCACTACAAGGGCAAACCGTTCAAGGGCCAAGGCTCTCAGAAGAAGCCCTGGTCTGGGAAACAGAAGTCCGGTCAATCCGGACCTGCGGCCCATAACAGTTCGGCCTGAAGGGGCGCCCTCACCCAGTTTTGGGGTGGGGGGACGCTTGCTCGGTTTTCTTCAGCCCTGGTTGGCCCGTGTGAGGGACAGATGGGTTCTGGAAATCGTTCGATCTGGTTACAAGATCGAGTTTCTCTCTCGGCCGGAGAGCAGATTTTTTCCCTCAAATCTTCAACTGTCTCCAGAGCGCCTGCGGGATCTGCACCTGGCGGTGCGGGACCTGAGGGCTCAGGGAGTGGTGGTTCCGGTGCCTCATCGGGACAGATTTCGGGGGTTTTATTCCAATCTGTTCACCGTGCCCAGGAAGGAGGGCAAGGTTTGTCCGATTCTGGACTTGAAAGCTCTGAACCGCTCTGTGCGAGTTCGCAAGTTCCGCATGGAATCCCTGCGCTCGGTGGTGGCTGCCCTGGTTCCGGGGGAATTCATGGCCTCCATCGATTTGAAGGATGCGTACCTTCACATCCCCATATTCGAGGGTCATCAGAAGTACCTTCGATTTGCCATTGCGGAGGATCACTACCAGTTTGTGGCGTTGCCCTTTGGGCTCGCCTCGGCTCCGCGGGTCTTCACCAAGGTGCTTGCACCGGTTCTGGCATTATTGAGAGCCCAGGGCATTTCTGTCCTGGGGTATCTGGACGACATTCTGGTTCGGTCTGCGACCAGACAGGGTCTGGAGAAGGACCTGTCTGTCACAATGCAAACTCTGCAGGAGTTCGGTTGGACGATAAATGTTCCAAAGTCGACACTGAGTCCGTCGGTTCGTCTCCCCTATCTGGGAATGATACTGGACTCGGTGCAGGCGAAGGTCTTCCTGCCGGAAGACAAACTCAGGACTCTTCAGGAGGAAGTCAGGTCCCTCAGGGACGTTCCACACTCGTCTCTGCGGACGGGTATGAGATGTCTGGGATTGATGGTCTCGGCCTTCGAGGCGATTCCTTTCGCGCAGTTTCACACGCGGGGTCTCCAAGCGGAGATCCTGTCCAGGTGGGACGGGCGACCTCAATCTCTGGATCTTCAGATCTCGTTGAGTCATCGCACCAGGGAAAACCTTCTGTGGTGGCTCCAGTCCCCGTTGGTGTCCGGGGGCAAGTCGTTTCGTCCGATCTCGTGGACGGTAATCACCACGGATGCCAGCCTGTCGGGCTGGGGTGGAGTTCTGGGCGTTCCGTCCGCCCAGGGGACCTGGTCGGAGGGGGAGTCTTCCCTTCCGATCAACATTCTGGATTTGCGTGCGATAAGGCTCTGTCTTCATCGCTGGACGGACCGGCTGCAGGGCTGCCCGGTTCGGGTGCAGACGGACAATGCCACGGCGGTGGCCTACATCAACCACCAAGGGGGCACCAGGAGTGCCCGAGCGGCTCGAGAAGTGGCCGACATTCTGTCTTGGGCCGAGACTCATGTCCCGGCGATAACGGCGGTTCACATTCCGGGAGTGGAGAACTGGCAGGCGGACTATCTGAGTCGCCAGACCCTGGATCAGGGGGAATGGTCTCTCCACCCGGCTGTCTTCCAGATGTTGTGCGCGAAGTGGGGTCTTCCAGATGTGGACCTGTTCGCGTCTCGCCTCAACTACAAGGTGAAGAGGTTCGTGGCAAGGACGCGCGACCCTCGGGCAGACGCGTCGGACGCGTTAGTGGCCCCGTGGCATCAGTACAGGCTGATGTACGCGTTTCCACCGATTCAGTTGCTGTCCAGGTTCCTTCGCAGGTTGCACTCGGAACGCAGCACGGTGATTCTTGTGGCACCGGACTGGCCTCGCCGGTCCTGGTACGCAGACCTCGTGAATCTGGCGGTCGACGCTCCTTGGCGTCTGCCTCTTCGAGACGATCTACTGTCTCAAGGACCGATTTACCATCCTGCTTTACAGTCGCTGGCTTTGACGGCCTGGCTGTTGAGACCGAGGTCCTGAAGGAGAAGGGTCTCTCTCCAGAGGTCGTTCATACTTTGATCAACGCGAGGAAGTCTTCCTCGGGGAAGGTTTATTACCGTACTTGGAAGGCCTATTTTGCCTGGTGTGAGTCCAGGGGGTTTTCACCCCGCACGTACTCGGTTTCCCGTGTGCTGTCTTTCCTTCAGACGGGTGTCGATCAGCGTTTGGCGCTGGCTACGATTAAGGGTCAGGTGTCGGCGCTGGCCGTTCTGTTTCAACGTCCCGTGGCTTCCAACTCCTTGGTTGGCACTTTTATTCAGGGTGTGCGGCATCTGGTTCCTCCTAGGAGGGATCCTTTGCCCCCTTGGGACTTGAATCTAGTTCTATCTGTGTTACAACGTGCTCCTTTTGAACAGATCAGGGAGATCTCGTTGTCTATGTTGTCCAAAAAGGTCGCCTTTTTGGTGGCGATCACTTCGGCTCGCAGAGTGTCGGAACTGGCGGCTTTGTCCTGCAAGTCTCCGTACCTGGTTGTTCATTTGGATAAGGTGGTCTTGCGACCTAATCCTTCTTTTCTACCGAAACGAGTTTCGGAATTCCATCTTAACGAGGATATTGTTTTGCCTTCGTTGTGCACGAAGCCTAAACATCCGAAGGAGGTGAGATTGCACTCTCTGGATGTTGTTCGGGCGATAAGGGTTTACCTTAAATCGACTGAGTCTTTTCGTAAGACTGACTCCTTGTTTGTTCTTCCAGCGGGTCCTCGGAAGGGCATGGCGGCTTCCGCCTCTACCATTGCCAAATGGATCAGGCAGACCATTGAACAGGCCTATGCCTTGCAGGGGAAGGTTCCCCCTGTGCCTGTGAAGGCGCACTCTACTAGATCACTGAGTACGTCTTGGGCCTGCCGTCATGGGGCTTCTGTAGCCCAGGTGTGTAAGGCGGCGACTTGGTCGACCGTACACACTTTCACAAAATTCTACAAAGTAGATGTTCAGGCATCGGCGGATGCTTCCTTTGGCCGCAAGGTTCTTAGTGCGGCTGTTCCATAGGGTCCCTTGTTGGGGACTCCTGGCTGTTGGGATAGTTTTTTGTATCCCCTGGTTTTTTTGTCTTTTCCTGGGTTGTTGCTCCTGTTGAGCACTTATTTTTGCTGTTGCCCAGCTGGTTTCCTTCCTTTGGTAAGGTTCCTTTCTTTGATGTGGAGACTGCGTTGCCTTTCGGCGCGGATGCGTTTCCCACCCCTCATGTTTGCACTGCTTTGGGACGTCCCCATATGTGACGAATATGAAGAGGCGGCGACTGTCGGAGGACGTAAGAGAAAACGGAATTTTTGTAAAATCTTACCTGTAAAATTCCTTTCTCTGAGTCCTCCGACAGTCGCCGCCCCCGCCCCTCTTTTGGGGTTTGAATGTATACTCTACTGCTATTCCACTAAAACTGAGATATGGTTGCAGGAAGTAGGAGGGTATTGACTGAGGGGACCACCCCTTGAGGGTGGGATATGTTAAAGCTTTATTGTTAACATATTCTGTTGCCTAGCTACTCCTTCGGAGCAAAGTCTAATACCCCATATGTGACGAATATGAAGAGGCGGCGACTGTCGGAGGACTCAGAGAAAGGAATTTTACAGGTAAGATTTTACAAAAATTCCGTTATTTTTATATGTGGAATGCCGCTGCCTATTTTGCACTTTAATAAAGTGGAAAAGTCCTTTGAGCATACAGTACATCTTTGAAAAATTGGAGATTTGACTTGCCTATTTCATGCCATTATGCTGTTTCTCTGCACAAGGCATTTGATAAAGAGCAGCTTGGAGCACGCTTCACTACTTGATATGTAGGAGAACTGTTGCACATTTTTGACATTGCTGAATCTCACTCCAAATCTTGTTAGACTTGAAGTCACAGGTGCACAGTACCTTTACAGTAGATGATCTCATACTATAGATATATGGTTATGGAGCTTCCAGCCACAGGGAGTGTCAGTGTGCTTACTGGTCTCACTTTCATATGTGAAGAATTTTGTAAAGAAAGACCATTTAGACTCCTTTAGGTCAGTAAAATCTTTGTTTAGATTATCCCAGTTTTAACATTTTTCTCTTCTTGCATTTTGTACTTTTGATGCTGAGGTTTTGTCAAGATAATCAAATTTTTTATGTCTTTTTTTTGCAGAGAAGTCATAGAAAAGAAGCCAGAAAAATTCAAAATAGAGTGTCTGACAGATATTAAAAACCTCTTTCATCCCAATACAGAGCCCTTTTATGCTGCTTTTGGGAACCGACCTACTGTAAGTACTTTTCTTAGAACTTCAGATAGAAGTCAAAATATAACAGCTTTGCAGCTGTAAAAACGAATGTTAAAGGAATACTATTGTGTTGTTGTTGTGTTAATTGTATTCTGGTTACTACATGTAATTTACGGTAGCACCTGTAAAGATAGTATTCAATATATTCATTTCAAATTATTTTATTCTTTGCATTTATGTATGTATGTATGTGTGTGTGTGTGTGTGTGTGTGTGTGTGTATGTATATATGTATATATGTATATATATATATGTATATGTATGTATGTGTGTGTATATATTGCTCAAAAAAAAAGAAACACTTTGAAAACACATTAGATCTCAATAGGGAAAAATAAAATATAATGCTGAATATTTATACTGATATGGACTGGGTAATATGTTAGGAACGAAAGGATGCCACATTGTTTGATGGAAATGAAAGTTATCAACCTACAGAGGGCTAAATTCAAAGACACCCCAAAAATCAGAGTGAAAAAAAGATGCAGCAGGATAGTCCATTTTTTTGAAATTTAATTGCAGCAACTCAAAATAGTACTCCGTAGTTTGCATGGCCCCCATGTGCTTGTATGCATGCCTGACCACATTCACTGGGGCAGGCGCCTAATGAGACGACGGATGGTGTCTTGGGATATTTCCTCCCAGATCTGGACCAGGGCATCACTGAGCTCCTGAACAGACTGAGGTGCAACCTGGCGGCGTCGGATGGACTGAAACTTAATGTCCTAGAGGTGTTCTGTTAGATTTAGGTCAGGGGAGCGTGGGGGGCCATTTAGTGGTATCAATTCCTTCATCCTCCGAGAACTGGCTCTCACCACATGAGGTCGGGCATTGTCATGCACCAGGAGGAACCCAGGACCCACTGCACCAGTGTAGGGTCTGACAACGATTCCAAGGATTTCATCCAGGTACCTAATGTCAGTCAGGGTGCCATTATCTAGCCTGTAGAGGTCTGTGTGTCCCTCTGTGGATATGCCTCCCCAGACCATCACTGACCCACCACCAAACCGGTCATGCTGAACACATGCATAATGTTCTCCACGGGTTCTCCAGACCCTTTCACGTTTGTCACATGTGCTCAGGATGAACCTGCTATTTGAGAAAAGCACAGGGCGCCAGTGGCTGACCTTCCAATTGTAGTGTTCAATGGCAAATGCAAATCAAGCTCCATGGTGCCAGGCAGTGAGCACAGGGCCCACTAGATGATGTCGGGCCCTCAGGCCACCCTCATTAAGTCTGTTTCTGATTGTTTAGTCGGAGACATTTACACCAGTGGCCTACTGGATGTCATTTTGTAGGGCTCTTGAAGTGCTCATCCTGTTCCTCCTTGAACAAAGGAGCAGATATCAGTCCTGCTGGTGGGTTAAGGACCTCCTATGGCCCTGTCCAGCTCTCCTAGGATAAATGTCTTTCTCCTGGAATCTCTGTTAGCTTTCCTTTCCTCATGCAATCATCTTTATAGGGTTCCTTTCCCAAGGTGGTCATCTATATAGAACTACAAAATAGGTGAGCTCGCTGTCCCTTTAAATTTCCAAAGTGCATATAATAATGCTACATCATAAAATTGTAAAATACCCTAAAAGGTACCAATATTTTAAACACTGTGGATGCAATATAAATAAAAATGATATGACACAACCTTTAAGGCCCCCTTTACACGATCGGACCGATTAGGTCCGCCTGTTCGTCTTTTGGGCCACCCTTTCTATTGTATGGAGAGGCGGATGGCAGCGGAGATTTGTCTGCTGACACCCGTCTGTCATCCGATGCGACAAGATCCGCTTAAAACAGATGGATGGCGATGCGTTCGCCATCTGTCCAGGGGGTCGAAACGGATGAAATCGGACATGCTGTCTGTTTTCATCCAATCTCCACATAGAGGAGAGCAGGACTCTGACAGGTCCGTCTCTGCACAGTGCGCAGAGACAGACCTGTCATCCGCCTGCTCAGAGGGGATCAACGATCCGTTGATCCCTGCTGAACTAGCAGAGTTCGCTGAGCGGATCCGCCCCGTGAGAAAGGGGCCTAAATTATATTTGAAAAGTGCCAAAAAACCCTCCCAATAAAAAAAAAAAAATGCAATGTATGTAATGTTGCAATCCACCCTCAACACAATTTAAAAAAGTAGCATAAAAAGATATATATCTGTACAAACGGACAAACGTACATGGGCAACTCAAATGTGGAAAAACAAATGAATAAAGACACGTGTTATTCACCAGTAAACTCAAAGATTATAAAACTAAATATAACAGAAAAATTAGTGAATAATATTCATACTGATGGATAAATATCTTGGTAAACAGTCCAAAATCAAGATAGAAAATCCCAAAGGATAAGAATAGACTCTTCAAAGTGTAAGGCGGGGAATGCAGAAATGAAGGTTGCCAGGGAATCGCAGCACCCACATGTAAGGTAAACTCCTTACCAGAGACACTGATCCCACAAAGAGATTATCAAGCTCCTTGCAGTCCCACAGGACCAATTGTTCAGGCTACAATAATCCTTCTGAATAAGATCCTGTATGAGATGTGCTCATCACAGAGGTATTAAAAGCAAGGGACCACCAAAGTGCAGTCTTTTTTTAAAACAATGGACTTCAATGAGGTAATGTCCTTACATCGAAAAGATATTAGCGAGCATGTAACCGGTGAGCACCGCCGGATTCCCGTCGGTGTGCGTATTGGCGTCACGTGTTTGGCCCCGCCCAACCGGTTTCACTGTAAACATTTTCGGCGAATAGAGGCACCTATCTCTATAGGGTTTCTTTCCTCAAGTATTCATATTTATAAGATTACTTTCATCAAGTAGTCATCTCAATAGGGTTCCTTTCTCCAAACAGGATCTTTATAGAGTGGTCCTAAAATTACACAGCAGTGAGTGTCTTTTTGAAATGCTATCCCTAAAGCTTGAACTCTTGACAAAATATGTGATCCAAGCGCTCAGCGGCAATGTCTGAGGTGATTAAACCACAGAAATTTGCCAGGATACTGGTTTAGGTGCCTCACCATCTCTTCTACTGCACAGGACTTGCCTTTGTTAGGGACTTATGTTGCCAAATATCACATTGTACCATAATTTAGACATTTTTCCGAGGAAAGGACATTCTTCAGCAGTTCTTTCAGACTGCTTTCCATCAAATGGTCCACTGCACCCTAGAATAACCCAGATGGATAAACTTATTTGATTTGTTTCCAGTCACACCTAGCAAGGAAACCTCTAGTACTTGCTAGGACATTTCCGAACACGTATTTTGCTGTTACATATACAAAAGCCCCTTATTTGAAGTACTGGCCAGCTTTGCACTAATCCTTTCATTATTACTTTATAACCTTATTACTGCATAAAAAATATAGGAAAGCCTATTGTGTTTTTTGTGCTTGTTCCATGTAAAGAAATAAAGGCGTATTTCTTAGGTGAAGGCATGAGTCGATGAGCTCATTAATATTTTATATATCTGTACCAAGCAAAAAGTGTTGTGACATTCCCGCAGCGTATTGCTCCCTGCGGTAACAAGATCCCAGCTCTGGCAAGATTAGACTCGCTCCACGGGATAAGGATTAAACTGTTTGTATTAATCCAATAAGACTCGTCTGTGAATTTACGACATTGTCCACATAAAATCAAAGCACTTGGACACACTTAAAGAAAATTTATTGAATAATACATGGATCTCTTTTTATGGGGCTTTTCCACATTCCCTTATTTTATCGGGTTCTTTAGGGGACTCCACTTTATGACATCCTAAATCAAATGGTATGCTGTAAACTCTGTTCAGCTGACGCAGTTATCGCTGCATTAAACTGTCAGTTTCATAAACTAATATGTGGTTGTATGATTTATGCAGGATGTTTATTCGTATAAGCAAGTGGGAGTTTCTTTAAACAGAATATTTACGGTGAATCCCAAAGGAGAGCTCGTCCAAGAGCATGCGAAGACCAACATCTCCTCGTAAGTACCTCTTTTATCACAGGGCTGCAAGAATCCAAAATCTTATCTTCAAAACACAGCAGGCATTGATGTAAAACTAATGAAACACAGACAGGGCAGTGTAATAAGGAAGTGCAAAGGACGATGATAATGTGTAATACCAATTCGGATTGGCTGCTGTGGGTTACTGCACTTTGCATTTAGCGTTTGGGATAAGTATGATTGCTTCAGAAATCTGAAATGCCTGATTCAGTAATTTATTATTGTGGGGCAGACGAAAACTTTTTAAAGCTTAACTTGAGGCAGATACAAAATCCCCTTTTCAAATACCGGCCACCTTGTCCATTCAGGGAAAAGTAACGGCCCCTTTAAAGACCACCCCTGACCCAGATATGATCGTCTTCACAGCACTCCCCACTGTTTCTTCCTTTGTTGCGGCTGCTGCAGATAATCAAAGCACTTTGGCCAGTTGGTCTGTCTAAACACTGTGATATAATGAATAAGTGACATCGTCACTCCTTCTAAGTTTCGTCACCAGTAAACACCTAGTATTTGGAAGCATGAATGGGAAAGAAGACTTTGTGCCTAGCATTCCAAACCATTTTACGAGCAGCTAGTAAAAGTAATTGACTCTGTCTTGATATCAGCCCGTCATCCCTTACACAGCACCATTAAAACTGGGAGAGGGAGAAGCAGCACTAGTAGCCAATCAGGCTTTGCTGCATGCACATGTGCGGAGAGAAGGAGATGTGCTGCCTTCAGGTCAGAAGGCTGTAGGCACAGAGATTCTCCATCAGGACATGATTCCCCTGTCACTGCCACTTTGAATGGGCATAGAAACATATTTGTGTATTTTGCATGCTGTCTGGAGTGCAGCCTTAAAATGTTACTAAACCCACAACCGTAAAATCAGTCTGTATATGCAGTAAAGCATGCTTGTTATACTCACTGTGGAACCTAAGGGGTTAATCCTTCGCTCTGTATAAAAGGCTGCTTGATCCTATCTTCTCTGATCTTCCCCTTCTTCCACTGTCCCCAATTCATCTCCTGACAAGACAGAGTCTTTGGAGTCAGTCTGCACATGCTCAGTTTGGTGTGTATTGCCAGAGTTTTTTTTTCTTGGTAGGGTGCATGAGACCAGCACTGGGCCAATCAGCACTGTCCAGACAGAGGGTCAGGGGTCCTGCAGCCTCATAGGACAGTCAAGAGTAGAATGAGAACTCCTACAAGCTTTAACCAGACACTGATAGAAGTCACAAGACTGCAATATTCAAGTGAATAAAAGGGGCAGATTTGGGTTTAGCTGGCCATACATAAGGGCCTGCCTGATTGCATACAAATTGAAAGTGTTTAGGTATCATATTACTAAAGTAAACCTAAAGAAAAATTCTACAAGAAAATTGTATAATGTATGGCCAGCCTTTAGGACACTTTTTTTTTGTTTACAATTCCAGCTAAATAGCAGAGAGTGGAATAGATTTGGGAGATATTGATCCCATGTGGTCCTGGACACTGCAGATAATTGTATAGTATTACTTAGAAAGGCCAGGCCCATAGTTCATTATGTCTTCCATAATGGCTTTAATACAGACTCTGCATAAACACGGTAGCTCATATATAGTAAATTCTTAAAATAGAGAACCTTTGATAGATATTTATGGCATAATGGATAGCAATAACAAAAAAAGCTTGTAGATAAATTACCTTCATAACGAAATCAGTGATATTTATATAATTATGTTATCTATATTAAATATACATTTATTGTGTGTATATATATATATGTGTGTGTGTGTGTGTGTGTGTGTGTGTGTGTGTGTGTATATATATATATATATATATATATATATATATATATATATATATATATATATATATATATATATATATATATATATATATATATGATATAATATAATATATACACACACACGTATACGCCATAGGTAATAAGTTAAAAAAAAAAAAAAAAAAAATAGTAGCTCATATAATTGGTCAACTGCTGTGTGACTGAGTGCTCTTTCCTTAGTAACAGAATCTTAAAAAAAAAAAAGTGCTGAAAGTGCAGTACCACATACCTACCAATCAGAAATCATGTTTAATTTTTTTGACAGCTCTAAAATGATAAAGGGGAAAGCAGCTTACTCTGGGTAATTGTGCGGAGTGCTTTGCTTACATTATTGAAGGATAATTTCAGAAAAGTTGTGTGTCTGTGTGGGGAGTGAAGGTAGTCAGGGCTTATAATGTGGTTCTTAAAAAATCAAAATGTGCCATGCTGAGTGTTCCTTCCACCAGGACCTTGTTAGTCTCCATCTGCACTCCTAGTCAGGAGCTTCTCCCCTATAGATCTATATGGGGTATCTCTTACTAGACTTCTCACCAGTGACAAAAGGGACTTGTGCTCAAGCTTATTCATCTGCATTGGAACTGCATTTTCCCACCATACAAGTGAACACAAAAGCAGCAGTGCATAGCACTTTGTGGTTTCTCTGTAGCTGCAATTTTGGAAAAGGTGCAGGGACCTTTTCCCTACATTTTCTGTAGGTACAGCAGCCCATTCATTCAAATGAATGGGCTGCTGTGCCTGCACAAACATCCACCAGGAAATTGGCATAGTGTGAACCTAGCCTTATAGTGTGTAAAAATAAATGCAAGAATAATGGAATTTTTAGATTTGAAACTTTTCTTAAAAAAAGAAACTGTTAGAGTAGCTGCGTCTAGGGCAATGAAAGTGTAACTGCACTTCAAGATGTAGTTACACTTTAAGGAGCCTATGTATAAATGTTTCAAAACAAGATTTGTTTGAAAACCACATGGGTAGAGAAGTGTAAAATAACAAAAAATATATTCATTTTTTTTAAACATTCCTGCCTATTTGTTGATTAATATTTAAAATATGAGCAAGTTAGTCTTCAAATTATTATTCAAGTTATTCAAATTATTATTCAATGCTGACTCTGACATTTGGTCTAGGCTAAAATTATTTCTGATTCTAAAAGGGTTAAAATCTATAAACCGAATATATAAAAAAAATATATATTATTAATAATAATAATCTCATAATAATAATTATTATTAACAATATTATTTATAAAATATAATAATAAAATTAAATTAAAGCTAAAGCCAACAATTTTTTTTTTTTTCTTTTGTATAGAACGGGGAGAATCGGAACTCTTGTTACGTTCTTATTGTCGTGTCCCCCATAAGAAAGATCTGTTCTGTGTCCTGGTGACCGTTGTCACCAAACCAGGACTATAAAAAATGGAAACCGTTTTTGTCACCAGAACAGAAATAGAGGTGAAATCTCTAGTGACCACATGAGTTCTGGTGGCAGCTGGCCAAGATAGAAATTCCCTTGCTTTCTGTTGTGTCCCCAGAACAGGACGTGAAGGGAAATCTCCCCAATGGGACACAGATTACAGAAAAAAACCTGTCCGCCATTCCCTACTTTTTTCCAAAATACTTTATATACACTGATCAGCTGGTACCATTATAAAAACCCACCCAATATTGAGTAGGTTTCCCTTTTGCCCCCAAAACAGCCCTGACCCATCAAGGCATGGACTGCACTAGACCTCACTAGGTGTGATATCTTGCATGTAACAGATCCTTTAAATGCTGTAAATTGCGAGATGGCGTCCATGGTTCGGGCTTGTTTTTCAAGCACATCCCACAGATTCTCAATTGGATTTAGATCTGGAGAATTTGAAGGCCAAGTCAACGCCTCCAAAGACGCCTTCTATTGCTCTGTGGTCCATTTCTGATGCTTATGTGCCCATTGTAGGTGCTTTTGCCTGTATCAGTCTGCAGCTACGCAGTCCCAAATGCAATGAACTACGATGCACTGTGTGTTCTGATACCTTGCTATCATTACCAGCATTACCTTTTTTAGCAATTTGATCTACAGTAGCTCTTCTATTGGATGGGACTACACGGGCCAGACTTTACTTCCCACGTGTGTCAGTGACAGCCCATGACCCTGTTGCAGGTTCACTTGTGGTAGTACCGAGAACATCCCAGAAGAACTGCGTTCCGGGATCTAGTCATCTAGCCGTTACAATTTTGCCTCTTTTCAAATCACTCAAATCCTTAAGCTTGTCCATATTTTGTGCTTTCAACACATCAACTTCAGGGGCGACATATTCACTTGCTGCCTAATGTATCCAACCCAATTTAAGATGCTATTGTATCTAAATATTCATTATTCACTTTACTGGCCAGCGGTCATAAAGCTATGCCTGATCGGTATATACTGTATTTGTATGTATTTTGTTTTTTTAGGCTTAAAGGTTGTGACTGATTGGTGTTATCCCTTTAACATGAAATAAGTCTTTACTGGCTATTGCCAGGTAATGATTTAAAAGCAATATTTTTTTACCCTGTAGTTTGTAGCATTAGAACATATTGGATGCTCCCATTTTGCTTTGTTTCCAGGGGACAAATAGATGTTCAGATACATGTGTTAGCATAAATTAAAAATCAGAGAAGATGTTTAAAGAGGTCAATAACATAAAATGAGGTCAATAATAAGTATATGTTACTAATATTTAGTACAAAGAATTTTACTGTTCTCATAATGTCAGATTTAGCACATTTTCCCAGAACAATATACTGAGGCATCCTATAATTAACAGAAGCAGGGAACATTATTATCAGCAGGATTGTACACAGCTTAATAACAAGGGGAGAGATAATTACTGAGGAAAAGATACGTTCTAAAGTGTGAAACTAATTAATCACACATGTGCTAATGAAATTTCAGCTATTTTTACATCCAACTGATGAATGAAAACCAGCTCACTATTTTGACAGGTGATTAAATAAGTCGCTCAAAACACATTTGATCTCTTTTGTCTGTAAGACAAGAAAAAAAGCTTTAAGAACTAAACTCCACAAATACCGCTGCTTAACGATGTCAAGTCTGTGAGGTCCCTTGGCGGTGTCATCTTTTCCCTGGGTTCTTCTGGTTGTTGAGTATTTGGCTGCTTGATTGGATGGGCAGTTAGGCTTTCGGTGAGGCAGTAAAAACGCAACCGAACATGGCGGCAGAAGGGGATTGTAGAAATGCTTAAGGCTAGTTTCACCTATGTGCAGTTCCTGTGTGTCATAACGTTTGCGCAAGCACAACAGCCCTTTCAATTGTACCTGCCGCAAACGCACCTTTTTCTAAATACAGATGCAGAGAAATCCCATGGGGCACGCTTTTGCACAATGCAATTTTCCGCACCAGAACACGCACTGTGTTTTCAGATTAGGCACCCCTGAGCGTCTGCTAAATAGCACCGAGTTTTGCCTGCAGGTGCGGGAATAGGTGCGCTTTAGACGCATTTCTGCACCAGTGTATATGTGAGCCTAGCCTAACCACTGCTGCAAATTTAAAGCTAATCTCTAGCTTTTATTGGAGCGCTAGACTTTATTTTGTTTTCGAAAGCAGGAAGGGAATTTCTTGTCCCACTGCCGTAACAGAGCACTGTATACAGTATGCAGCTAGGCGACATACAGCTTATACAGCGCACACAACTGCTGCATCTGTTTGTAAAGTAAATCATTTGATAGCTTGGTCCAAATGAACTATTTAATGTAAAGCTGATGTACAGCTTTTTGAGAAGTTTAGTGTGTCAAAGTTGACAGGCAACACTGCCTGTCAAACTCGTCCATTAAAGTGAATGGGACCATATTGGTACTGTGAAGCAAACGCTTGGTTTGCAGCGTACGAAGTTTATGCAAAATCGCCCTTTGACAAAAAGAGTTTACTGGGGTCCCACTTTAAGGCTATATCCCAGTCAGGTTTACATTTAAAGTAATGCAGGGGGATAGACTTACCTGCAAAATGGCTCCAATTTTATTTCCGTTTTTTTATCTTCTTTTTTTGGCTTTCCCATCAATTACATCCATATCCATTTTGGTCTCTTTAAATTTGTAGAGTTCAAACTAAGCCTAAAAAATTCAAGTCTCAGTGGCAAGAGAAATAAGTTGTATAACCCAGAATCATGTCATAGGAGCACATGTTAGATGCTCCTGAGGAGCTGTATGGGATTATATAAAACTCCAATCAAGGAATTGTGAGCTAACTGGTTGAAGGTCACACAATCGCAGGTCTTTCTGGGTAACATTTATAGTGCTCTTCCAATGCTTGCCATTTAAAGGGGACTTGTCATCCAGTGCGAAACTTGGAGAACCCAGTTTTAATACTAGTGTTAGCAGTATAGTGATAAAGAGTACCCCCTATGCATGGTCACTGAAGGAGGCAGTTCATATTGACCACAACCCTGTAGGTATTTCAAATGCATGCATCTCCCTACTACTCATTGTGGCTCCCCCTGGAGCTGCATGGACATTCTAATGATGTAGTGGTTGGGGAGCCACAGCAGGATGATACAGGCATCATGCACATCAGAAGTGTTGGATGGATACTGATGTCTCTAGAGGCTCCTCTAGCACCACAAGAGAGTGAAGGTTAGCTGAAATGAAGAAGCTAGTATTAAAACCATTTACCAAAGCAGTACTAAAAAACTATAATACAAAATTCTAATCACAGTGATTCTTTAATCCCAACTTGGAGAGAAATAATGAACAGATGTATGGCAAGGACATGGGACCCAAGGGGCTTCTCAAGGACTCCAGCACATCAACAGGAGTCTTTACATTTTAAGCCAGAGCAGGTGTATTTCTTTAATGAATATGGAATAGTTCTGCTGTCCTTGCTGTGAGCATACCATTCTCTGACCATGCCTATCTTTCTTTCCAAAGCGGCTTTGTATTGTGCTTATATATAACTGCTACAATTTTCCTGTCAATGGGAGGACAGATTTAAATTGGTAAATTGCTCTGTGGAATTCATATTCCTATGTCTTTTGTTTCAGCTACGTACGTCTCTGTGAGGTGGTGGATCACGTCTTTCCGCTGTTGAAGAGAAACCATTCCTCAGACTTCCCTTGCTCCGACACTTACAGTCAATTCACATATTGGAGAGACCCAGTACCACCCTTCGAAAGCCAGGATATCCATCCCCCAGCCTCTTAAAGACAGGACTCTCTTTTGTTTCCAAGCGAACTGCAACATTTCATCAAATCTTTCAGCTGCACTACTTTGCAAAGAAAAAAAAAAAGGCTGAAACTATTTTTGACTTGAAATAACTCAGCTGAGATGTCTTCTATTTTCCTGAAGGTTTATAGAGAATTTAGTTCTTCAGAGAAATGTATTGATTGACATGAGTAATTTGCGCTTTCGATGTACATGGCTGGAGGGCTGTATATTTGTACTGTAATACAACACTGTGCTCCCCCCCCCACCTCACACAGGAGGCTTCTGGGAGCTTGGTTTCCATCTGAGAATAGAATCAAGGCTGTGAAATTGTGCAGTGTGAAGAAAGATGCAATTAAATCCATCCAGCCATGATTTCCCAGCGTTATAGGTGAATTTCTTTAGGTAGGGCTTATTTATTATTTACAGGTTCTATCAGACTAACTTCCTATTGCAGTAATGCTGACAGGTTTAAAAGTGCTTCTTAAAGGGCTCGTTGAGTTTTTGCTGAGTAAGTAGGTACTTGGCTGTAGATTGCACTGCTAAACTAATATTTGCATAGTACGTGCTCACCACACTTCCAGGTAGCAAAAAATCTGGTGCTACAGCACAAGAGTGCAGACATAAGTAGTTGTGTGGCTTGCATTAAGCGTTCTTGGCTATGGGTACTCCACTTATGTTTATAAAAAGTTTTGTGTTGAGCGAAGTTCAGCTCCCAGGGAATGGAGCTTATAGTCGTACTTCAGTCTAAACTGATTTTTTTTTAAGCTTTGTATAGGTGTGGGAAGGCTTAAAACCTTTGTTAGGCTTTTATTGATGTCTTTGTCCCCATTGGGAAAAAAAAGGTTCTCTGACTTGTCCATGTTCACCAGGACAGGAAATGAGAGGAAACCTTCTCCAAGGGGATACAGACAGTGGTTGAAATCCAAACATTGGGGAGATTTCCATTTTTCTTCCTTTCCTGGTTATGACCTGTTCCTGGGACAGAATGACAAGGGAGATCTTGCCAACAAGGACATGGAGCTAAGTAACCACTTCACAGCAGTTCTAACTCTTTCCCATTTCTATCTAAGACTAAATCAAATTTGTTTTGGCTGGAGTTTCTCTTAAAGCAACACTGTAGTTATGTGAACTTTATGAAAGTAGTTCTGGCATAACAAGCAAGTGTTCTGAGTTGTTGGCCAGATGCAGGCTTTACTTGCCGTCCTGCAGGGGTATAATCATAAGGAAAGAAGAAACACAAATGCTGAAATGACAAGTGCCCCATCCATTAACCACTTTACCGCTGCTCACCAGAGCTCTACTGCGGCAAAGTGGTTCGTTATCGTCTGGCGACGTAGACCTACGTCGCCAGACACTCCCCCCTTCTCGGCGGCGTGCGCGCACCGCCGGAGGCTCGCTCCCGCTGTATTCAGTCACAGCGGGAGTCGGGCCAGGGGAAGAGCGGCGGTGATCACCGCTGCTCTTCCCCGATCGTCGGGGAATCGAGTCTGGAGATCCGCCCGCTTGTGTAAACAAAGCGGGCGGATCTCCTAAGTGACAGACAGGGTCAGATTGCAGGGTTCAGCATAGCTGAACCTGCGATCTGTCCCTGTGTCACATAGTCACCTCCCACCACACATGTCAGTAAGCACCAGGCATACATTAACCCCTCCCTCTCCAATAAAATTAACCCCTTCCCTGCCAGTGTCATTTTTACAGTAACAGTGCATATTTATAGCACTGATTACTGTAGTAATGTCACTGGTAACCCCAAAAGTGTCAAAAATGTCAGTCAATGGTCCGATCTGTCCGCTGCAATGTCGCAGTCCCGCAAAAAAAATCGCAGATCGCCGCCATTACTCATAAAAGAAAAAAAAACACCAAAAGCGACAGAAATCTTTCCCTTAGTTAGTAAACGCAATAACTTTTGCGCAAACCAATCAAAATACGCTTATTGCGATTTTTTTTTTTTTTTTTTTACCAAAAATATGTAGCAGAAAACAAATTGGCCTAAAATGATAAAAAAAATTTGATTTGGGGGGGAATTTCATATAAAAAAAATTTGAAAAATATTTTGTTTTCAAAATTGTTGCTATTTTTTTGTTTATAGCACAAAAAGTAAAAATTGCACAGGTGATCAAATACCACCAAAAGAAAGCTCTGTTTGTGGGAAAAAAAAGGACGTAAATTTCGTTTGGGTACGGCGTTGCAAGACCGCGCAATTGTCAGTTAAAGTTGCACAGTGCCGAATCTCAAAAAGTGGCCCAGACGTAAGACAGCAAAATCCTCCGGGGGTAAAGTGGTTAAGATCAGTAGTGCACATCCGTGGTAATTAGGTTTATGAATATTTCAGCAACAACACTGATGTTTTCTAAGAAATAATTAGTAGTAAGGATACCTAGTCATAGCACAGCAACAATGGATGCAGTACCAAATAGTGAGGCTTGAACATATTGGCTACAGTCACACTAATATCTATATACTGTACAAAGAGATTCAGCCAGTCTTAGGTGGAGTGACAGTTTAAAAAATATACAACCCTAAGCTGCCAGTCGTACATTACATTTTGAGTAAATTCTCTAGCACTGAAACCATCATGGCCATAAAAGGACCTGCAGTTTGACAACTGCCCAAAATCCCATCAGAGTTCCATTTATACAGTGGAAGGCCAGTCTCTATTTCCACGTTGTCCTTCTGCACTCTAATGTAATAGATAGATATGTATGACCAAATGGTTACCAATACTCCTCTCCACTACTATTAGCTGCTATGAAAGGGAAATTCATATTAACCTACTGAATTCTATTCAAGGTTTATTGTAGGTGCTACTCTACGTTACTTGCATTTGTTTAATGGGGTTTATACTTGGAATTACTATATTCAAATATGCCGCAGGCTCAGTGAGTGCTTTATATACATGAATGCTTTAGTGACTACATATCATACAAAGAAGTAGTCACTATCCAAACCATGAACCCAGCTATTGCTACCCCAGTGTCTGCTGTTACAGATCTCTTTTGGCACATGGTATTTTAAAGTTTTGTCATTTGGCAGCTATTCCTGCTTAGCTAGACAGCAAAATCACAGAAAGTAAAGAAGCTTTAAGGCCTTTGTATGCAGGCTTTTTTTTTTGCATCAAATCTGTTTCATCTCTATACAAGTCTATTGGAATGCAAAAGATTAAAGCTGGTCGATGCAGCAAAGAATAATGCAAGCCAAATGCACCTGAAAGCACATTGCATTTGCCCATCAACACAAGCTCCTAAATTAAACCTGGTTTTACCACATCAAACAGGTTTACATCACTACCCCTGTCCCAAGCAATACACATACCTTCTTCTCACTCCTTATTGCTCCATGTAACCAAGTGAAGAGAGGAAGCTGTATGTATGCTTCAGATTGTAAGAACTTACACAGGGCTGAGGACTCTATCAAAGGCATCGGGGGGCAGTTGCAGGGAAGCAACTTGCAACGCTAAAAACATATAAATCCCTTTTCTCATTTCTTTTTATGGACCTATTTATTCAGCAATAACTTTTATTGCTTTGGGTACCGATATGATACATATGTTATTATTGCAGATCGGTGGTGCATAAAATAAATACATTCTGCAGTTCAGTAAACATAAGCAACAATACTGTTGGAGTCTTATGATGGCTGGCCGTCCAAGTCCTGAAGAAAAGTTAGCTTGAGACAAAAAAGTGACCCGTTTTTTGCACCCCTTCCCATACCACCACTTTTTAGCTATCCCTAGATAGCAGCTGTAAAAACTCTGTATAAAACTACATTTTAACCCTTTTGCCAGATGTCCACAGTTGGAAAGTGAGGTCTGCCCTTCTACAATGGTATCCCTTCTGCAGATCTGATTTACAAGAACTAGTTAAGGAAGGACACAGATATTGCTAATGGCAACAGATAGTGGCTTTATGTTTTTATTATCTGCCATGCCAAACCGACAGTAACAATCATTTTACTACCACTTGCACATGCACATGCACAAATGGTTTGATATCTAATCACAAACAAAATTGCCACCTAGAAGGAGAGCTGGCAACCTTTGCAGCACAAACTAGCTTCCATATGACAATATACAAACATGGCTACTCAGGTCCATCGGTCCACCCTATCTGTACTTCATTAAATATAAAGTGAATCTGCCATGTTGGAAAAATAAGTTGTGTCATTGCCAGCTTCTTCTTGCTCATTTGCTGACTGGCATGCTTATCCTGAGGCTTCACTAGTTAGTGAGTCCCTGGCCCACGCTTCATTTGCTGCATAGTTTTTTCAGATCAATGACTCACTAAATGGTTAAGCTTCATGATGACCAACTTGGAACTAGTAGAGATGTGGTTGTTAGAACAGGTTTGCTTTATTGACCCGTCATTGATTTGTAATGCAGTATATTTTTGTTTGCCCCCCCCAAGTACTTCAATTTTGCTGTGCAAAATGTATCCCTCTTTACAGTGAGATTGCAGTTCAGGAGCACACTACCTACATGCGCCAGATTCCAAATGACAAAAATGGAATGTTGTGTGGAGTTTATATTCTTTCCATGAAAGAAATAACATGGGCTGCTTACTTAGTAATGCTGGTTTCTGTTAAAAAGATGTTTTATTCAACCATAAATTGATATACTGTATATTATTTTTTAGCTGTGTAATTGCTGCAAGAATGTTATGGAGGCGCAAACAGAATTGCAGTGTCTTTCTTTTTGCATTGTATTTGAACATACTTAACTGGCGATGACTGATGTAATTGTGATGGTGAGGACAATAATGTTACATTTTGTTGCACTTGTGTGTTTAATATTTACTGTATATACAATGTGTAAATACATCATAAAGAAGTGATTTGAAGTCTGTGTGTTATGGCTATAAAGTGGATCTAGTGTGCCATTAGATGAATGGATGATAAGTAATGTGTTAGTGGAATTGTTGAAGGTATTTATCGTTCTCAAAGAGAACACTGAACTCCCCGCATGTGCTTTCATCTTCCTTTCTTCCCAAAGGGTTGATGCCTAAACCATCATGCAGGGTCTTCATCTAACTTCCAGAACTAATGTTGTCCCAGTGATGAAATAGTTATGTAATTCTCAGTGCTTGTGCAGTAGCCTTACAGCATACTTGCCATAAGAGAAATATGGCGCTACCATTGCTGGGCGCCATTCTGAAATGCTGGTCGTGTCAAAGATCCAGAACAAGCATGTTATAAATTTCAGATTCAGTAAGGGAAACCTTTGGTCTGAGTGGCAAACACAGCCAACTAGCCTTTTCCTGGTAGGGACATATTGGCAGAATAAGCCATGGTGTCTCAAATATTGGTGAGCATACTGCAATCCACATCACTGACTGCAGGCGCCTCTCTGTTTGATGTGTGAGTCAACCAGCC
This sequence comes from Pelophylax lessonae, assembly GCF_965119305.1. Lineage (NCBI taxonomy): Eukaryota > Metazoa > Chordata > Amphibia > Anura > Ranidae > Pelophylax > Pelophylax lessonae. Next base: position 141,284,405 of record NC_138770.1, on the reverse strand, counting down.
TAATCAACCTTATTAGTAATGACTTATTAATAATAAATTAATATGGGCAGGGTATTTATTTAAAGAGTATCAAATAAAAACTTTAAAGCGGTTGTAAATGTAGAAGGTTTTTATCTTAATACATTCTGTGCAAAAAGATCAAGCCACTTCTGTGTGCAGCAGCTCCTCTTAATACTTACCTGAGCCCCATCTAGATCCAGCGATGTTGCAGGAGTGTCTCAGCTGCCCAGGACTCCCCTCCTAATTGGCGAGACAGCAGCACGGCACCATTGGCTCCTGCTGCTGTCAGTCAAAGTCAGTCCGTTATTGAGGAGAGAAGTGGGGCCGGGCCATGGCTCCGTGTCTGAATGGACACAGGTAGCTGTGGCTCAGCTTGGGTGCCCCCATAGCAAGCTGCTTGCTGTGGGGGCACTCAACAGGAGGGAGGGGCCCAGGAGCACTTAAGAGGGGCCTGAGAAGAGGAGGATCTGGGCTGCTCTGTGCAAAACCACTGCACAGAGCAGGTATGTATGAGAATTGGGTATCACTTTAAGGGCTCTTTCACACTGGCAGACTCTGCTGATCCCTGTGTGAGCAAGTGGATGATAGGTCTGTGTCTGCTCTGCTTAACCGGTTGCCGACTGCTCACAGTATATTTACTGCGGCAGTCAGCCCCGGCCAGGCAGAGTGACGTAGGTCTACGTCGCTCGCCTGTCACTCCTTCTAGAGCCAATAGCGGGCGTGCGCGCGCCCGCCGAGGCGCGCGCCCGCCTCGGCTCGTTCACGGAGGAGTGCGGGAGTGTGACTGGCGGACCCGATGTCCGCCGGTCACACTACGATCACTGGTATAGCAGGAGAAAGACAGAGCGGCTTATGTAAACAAGCCGCCTGTCAGTTCTCCCTGTGTAAAAATGAAGATCAGACGGTTCTACTATGTAGAACCATTGATCTTTGTTTTTACACTAATAGCAATGTCCCACTACAGTTAGAAGCACGCCCCTAGGACACACTTAACCCCTCCCTGTCCAATACAGTTAACCCCTTCCCTGCCAGTGTCATTTTTGCAGTAACAGTGCATATATATATAGCACTGATTACTGCAGTAATGTCAAGGGTACCCCCAAAAGTGTCAAAAATGTCAGTCAAGGGTCCGATCTGTCCGCTGCAATGTCGCAGTACCGCAAAAAAAATCGCAGATCGCCGCCATTACTCGTTTAAAAAAAAAACACCAAAAATGACAAAAATCTTTCCCTTTGTTAGTAAACGCGATAACTTTTGCGCAAACCAATCAAAATACGCTTTTTGCGATTTTTTTTCTTTTTTTTTTTTTTTTTTAACCAAACATATGTAGCGTAAAACAAATTGGCCGAAAATGTTAAAAAATTTAGATTTTTACATTTTTTGGGGGGGAATTTCGTATAAAAAAAAGTGAAAAATATTGTTATTTTTGCAAAAATTACGCTCTTTTTTTGTTTATAGCGCATGATCAAAAAATCGCACAGGTGATCAAATACCACCAAAAGAAAGCTCTGTTTGTGGGAAAAAAAGGACGTGAAATTCGTTTAGGTACATTGTCGCACGACCGCGCAATTGTCCGTTTAAAGTCACGCAGTAAAAAAATCGCAAAAAAACCCCTGGTCAGGAAGGGGGTAAAATCTTCCGGGGCTTAAGTGGTTAAGCAGAACAGACAGTGGCACAGCCCCCTTTCCGGTATGGGTGGTCAGATGCCAGTCTGGTTTACATCCAATTATCATCTGATCCGATCCACCAGACGGAGGGGGAACAGATCCCCCATCTGTCAGTTTTTAGTGGATAGGATCAGATCGGATGTCGGCGGGGGTCAACAACACATGCCCATTTACATCTGCTGCTTTATAGAGGGCAATGGATGGTCCGATCAGGTCCACCTAAAAAACTGACAGGTGGATCTGCCCGTGTGAAAGGTACCTAAAGCAGGTAACAATTATTCAAGTAGGGAAGCTCATCATAGAGGTATTGTTAGGTCAATCAGTACATATAGGCACTGCTAAATTTGTTCTGGGCATTTAAGTTTCAATGACCTCTAGTTATGAAAGAGTTAGACCGCATTCACACTGCCGCGACCATAAGTCGCCCCATGTCTGAGCGACTTTTTACCGCGACTTTACTGCGACTTTACCGCAACTTGTGAATTATTTAAAGCGACTTATTTGATAGACGACTTTGTCTTTGGCCAATCAGAATATTATGTGTTGTGACCTAATTCCCCTTTTCTGTTTTTTTTTTTTTTACTCATTTCCTCATTGCCCACCAGTGCCACGTATCAGTGTCCACCAGTGCCACGTATGTGTCCACCAGTACCACTGCCCACCAGTGCCACGTATCAGTGTCCACCAGTGCCACGTATCAGTGTCCACCAGTGCCACAAATCAGTGTCCACCAGTGCCAGAAATCAGTGCCAGGTATCAGTGTCCACCAGTGCCAGGTATCAGTGTCCACCAGTGCCAGGTATCAGTGTCCACCAGTGCCAATCACACAGACCAGGCAGAGATAATGGTATATAGGAACTGTAGGCATGGCTGCAATGTGGGGAATGCCTGGCTAATTTCCCTTCTTCTTCCTGGAAAGTCGGATCACAGTCGCTTGACAAAAGATAAGGATCCGACTTGGAGGCGACTCCCATTGAAGTCTATTGGCACAAGTCGGATACAAGTCGCCTCAAAGTAGTACAGGACCCTTTTCTGATGTCAGAGCGACTTCAGTAGTGCATATTAAGACGGCTCTCATTCATTTACATTGCATTTGTTATGACAAGCGACTTGAGGGCACACAAGTCGCCTGACAAGTCGTGCTAGTGTGAATGGAGTCTTATAGTTATCCTCCTGTAAGGCTTGAAAGGATGTCTTTCGAGCTCCTGCTTTTTCTTCTTGACCATCTTCCTGCTGAGGTGGTGCACAGTTTTAGCTTAGCTTTCCATCCAGCATTTTTTTTACCTTTTTTAGAAAGTACCTACAGATCAGTATGAATCAAGTGACAAAAATTGTTGTTTAAATTGGAGCTTTACCTGCTGGGGGCATGCCAAAGAGTGCACTCACTTGGTGGAGAATTACAGCAGTGGTTCCATTACAATCTGCACTCGTAAAAAAAAAAAAAAAAATCATAAATTGTACTGTATACACTACAGTAACCTGAATTTCATGATCATTGCATGTGACAGCCAAGGCCAGATGTCTACCTCCTGCCACCCTCCTAGACCAGGCTTCATGTGGATGGGCTTAGTGTCTCCCTTAAGCAGCCCATAGATGAGTTTTTTTTTTTTTTTTGTCATTTAACCCAAGAGTTGAACACAAAAAAATGGACTTGATTCCCTCATCCACACACTCGATGTGAATGAAGGAATCCTGCATAGCTATTGTATCCTAGCAGCGGAGAGACTTTTACGCAGTCAGAATACACTAATCAGACTTGCAGGCTATAACCTCCAGTGCTGATTAAGCAGGAGAAAACAGGGCAGGTGAACAGAAGTTGATTGGTAGATCGACTTCTGTACAACCATAGTGCCCATGGCTCGAAATTCGTCCAGTCCCTGCTGAACTGGCCAAATTTCAAATCAAGTATGGTCAGCTTTACCGGCTTAGAAGGGACTTCAAGGCTGGAAATGGAAAATCTGAAAGACAATTTGTTCACCTATTTACTACACCAAGAATAGATGAATAGAAGAGTGGGGCAAATTGTCCTAGCCTGCTTATGTTTCCGTTTTAGGTATTTGGACTCAACGGTACAGCTGTGTTAAAACCAAAAATGTAATACAGTATTTGCAGCTTATCAATCATTAGATGTGGTGGCTGCATTAGTTCTCTCTATTTTAGGCTTTTCCCCTCTGTTTTCACCTGATGATCTGGCCAGTAACACATCTGTGTCACAGTGACCCCCCACTTTTGGATGAATGAGAAAAGGGGGGGCAGCAGATAGGAGCATTGTCAATCTTAGGGGGCAGCATTGTGTTCAATGTATTAGCAGATTTACAGTGCCTTAAAGTATTTATACCCCTGGAAATATTCCACATTTTGTCATATTACAACCAAAAACGTAAATGTATTTTATGTGATAGACCAACACATAAGTGGCACATAATTGTGAAGTGGGAAGGAAAATGATAAATGGTTAATAATATTTTTTTACAAATATCTGAAAAGTGTGGCATGCATTTGTATTCAGCCCCGTTTATTCTGATACCCCTAACTAAAATCTAGTGGAACCAATTGCCTTCAGAAGTCACCTAGTTAGTAAATGGAGTCCAGCTATGTGTAATTTATTTTCTCAGTATAAATACAGCTGTTGTGTGAAGCCCTCAGAGGTTTGTTAGAGAACCTTTTGTGACCAAACCCCATCATGAAGGCCAAGGAACACACCAGACAGGTCAGGGATAAAGTTGTGGAGAGGTGTAAAGCAGGGTTAGGTTATATAAAAAAAAAAAAAAAAAAAAAAATATCCCAATCTTTGAACATCTCACAGAGCACTGTTTAATCCATTATCCGAAAATGGCACAACTGGAAACCTACCAAGACATGGCTGTCAACCTAAACTGACAGGTTGGGCAAGGAGAGCATTAATCAGAGAAGCAGCCAAAATGAAAACTAATGCCCCGTACACACGTGCAGATTATCTAAAGACTTTTGTCTTCAGATTTACCTTTTCTATGTAGTGCAAGGGCCTGCCGGATTGCATACAAATTGAAAGTGTTTAGTTTTGCCCTCATATTATATGGTTTTGGTAAGTCTACAGACAAAAGTCTTCAGATAATCTGCACGGGGCATAACACTGCACATCACCCTGAACACACCATCCCCACCATGAAACATGGTGGTGGCAGCATCATGCTGTGGGAATACTTTTTTTCAGAAGGGACAAGGAAGCTGGTCAGAGGTAATGGGAAGATGGATGGAGCCAAGAAGAGGGCAATCTTGGAAGAAAACCCGTTAGAGTCTGCAAAAGAGTTGAAACCGGGGTGGAGGTTGACCTTCCAGCAGGACAATGATCCTAAACATACAGCCAGAACTACAATTGAATGGTTTAGATCATGGGTGTCCAACCTTTTGGCCTCTCTGGGGCCACACTGAGTGTAGAGAAATTTTTTTGGGCCGCATATAAAATATATACTATAGTTAAGATATAGAAGTAATAAAATGCCACCGCCCCCCCCCCCCCCCCACTAATTTAACACAACTAGAAGATGATCGAATTAAATGGAATCTGTATACAGAGGGTTGCTTCTTCTGAAAGATATTAAAGGAACACTCTAACCACCATGACCACTTCAGTGATTTGAAGTGCTCATGGTGGTAGGAGTCAGAAACACTGCACATGCTGGGAATATGTACAATGTGCTGGTGGCTAGTTGCACCCCTAGCACATATGACTTAGGCAGCTAGGAAATGTCATGTCCTTATTCATACATGTATGAACAAGGACATGACATATTATGACAAAACACAACTAGTTATTAAAAAACATATTGCAGCAATTTACACACGCTAATACACATAGCTTTTCTACTTATTTTGCAGACTGCTGGTTGGTAATGCTGGGGGGTACTGCTGGTGGGTAGTAATGGCAGTTACTGCTGGCAGGTAGTGCTGATGGGTAATGCTGGCGGGTACTGCTTTTGGTTACTTCTGGTGGTTACTGCTGGCTGATAATGCTGGTCATGGGGGTACTGCTGGTCATGACGTTGGGTATTGCTGGAGGAAAGCATGCGTTGGCAGTAGAGAGCAGAGCCACTGCTTCCTGTATGGCTCCTGTCACAGGTGGAGTGCATTTCATATCACACAGGAAGCAGCGGCTCTGTCACTGACTGCAGACATCCTAAGTCTCCCGCAGCAGCCGGGAGATCGCACTGCACTTGCGGGTGTCCGTGAGCCGCCAGCCAAAGGCAGGAGACTGGAGTTCCGCGGCTGGGGGACTGCATTGCCTGCGGTTCCGGCCCGCGGGTTGGACATGCCTGGTTTAGATTAAAGCATATTCATGTGTTAGAATGGCCCGGTCAAGGTCCAGATCCAAATCCAATTGAGAATCTGTGGGGCAAGACTTGAAAATTGATGTTCACAGACGCTCTCCATCCAATCTGACAGAGCTTGAGCTATTTTGCAAAGAAGAATGGGCAACATTTTCACTCTAGATGTGCAAAGCTGGAAGAGACGTTCCCAAAAAGACTTACAGCTGTAATTGCAGCGATAGGTGGTTCTATAAAATATTGACTCAGGGGGGCTGAATACAAATGCACGCCTCACTTTACAGATATTTGTAAAAATTGTTTGAAAACCATTGATCATTTTCCTTCCACTTCACAATTATATGCCACTTTGTGTTGGTCTATCACAAAAAATCCCAATAAAATACATTTACGTTTTAGGTTATAACATTCAAAATGTGGAAAATTTCAAGGGGTTTGAATACTTTTTCAAGACACTGTAAATACACTAACAAATTGAAGCCAAACTCCAGCTCACACTTAATATGAGTTAATATCAGCCCTGGTTCACACTGGTGCAGCTTTGATTTTGTGCTGAAGTATTACTTCAGTGTGATTTCAAAGCCACAGATCAGTGTGATTTGCACTGCCAGTTTCATTGTGACTTCATTTAACAGAAGTCTATGCAAGTCGCAGTGAAATCAGAAAAAAGTAGCACAGGAACCTTTTTCATAATCGCTGCGACATGAACTGTCAAACCACATGCCAAATCACACCAGTGTGAGTCAGGATTTACAGTGAGGGAAAAAAAAACATTTGATCCCCTGCTGATTTTTTACCTTTGTCAAAGAAATGATTTATAACTTTACTTATAGGATTATTTTAACAGTGAGAGACAGAATAACAACAAAAATATCCAGAATCCCTTATCAATCAGCACAATTTCTGGCTTCCAGGTGTCTTCTATAGAGTTAACGAGCTAAGATTAGGAGCACTCTCAAAGGGAGTGCTCCTAATCTTAGCTTTTTACCTGTGTAAAAGATAAGCAATCACACAAATTCCAATCTCTCATCCATGGCCAAGATCAAAGAGCTGTCCAAGGATGTGAGGGACAAGATTGTAGACCTACACAAGGCTGGAATGGGCTACAAGACCATCGCCAAGCAGCTTGGTGAGAGGGTGACAACATCTGGTGCAATAATTCGCAAATGGAAGAAACACAAAATAACTGTCGATCTCCCTCGGTTTTGGGGCTCAATGCAAGATCTCAGCTTGTGGAGTTTCAATGATTGTGAAAATGGTGAGGAATCAACCCAGAAACCCAGAGCTACACGGGAGAACCTTGTCAATGATCTCTAGGCACCTGAGACCATCACCAAGAAAAAAATTGGTAATACACTACCCTTTGAGGGACTGAAATCCTGCAGCATCCGCAAGGTCCCCCTGCTCAAGAAAGCACATGTACAGGCCCATCTAAAGTTTGCTAATGAACATCTGAATGATTCAGAGGAGAACTAGGTGAAAGTGTTGTGGGCAGAAGAGACCAAAAGCTCCTTTGCATCAACTTAACTCTGTGTTTGGAGGAGGAGGAATGCTGCCTATGACCCCAAGAACACCATCTCCACCGTCAAACATGGAGGTGGAAACATTATGCTTTGGGGTTGTTTTTATGCTAAGGGTAAAGAACAGGACAATTTCACTGCATCAAAGGGACGATGGCTGGGGTCATGTGCCGTCAAATCTTGGGTGAGAGCCTTGGGTTATCCCAGCATGACAATGACAAAAAACACACAGCCAAGGCGACACCAAGAATAAGCACATTAAGTTCATGAAGTGGCATAGCCAGTCTCAAGTTCTTAATCCCATAGAAAATATGTGGAGGGAGCTAAAGGTTCGAGTTACCAAATCTCAGTCTGGAAACCTTAATGACTTGGGAAGGATCTACAAAGAGAAGTGGGACAAAATCCCTTCTGAGATGTGTGCAAACCTGGTGGCCAACTACATCTTCCCTCTGTGATTGCCGACAAGGATTTTGCCACCAAGTACGAAGTCATGTTTTGTGAAGGGGTTAAAAACATATTTCACTCATTAAAACGCGGATCAATTTATAACTTTTTTGAAATGCGTTTTTCTGGATTTTTTTCATTGTTTTTCTGTCTCTTACTGTTAAAATAAACCTACCATTAAAATTATAGACTGATCATTTCTTTGTCAGTGGGCAAACGTACAATATGCTTTTTCCCCTCACTGTATAAGCAGTTACAGCAAAGAATTTCCTTTTGGGATAAAGGTTTTACATAAATAAAAGCTTATCATTGTAAGCACCCCTGCCTGTAAATGCTTTGTCTCATCTGTGTAAACTAATACATCTGGAAAAGAGCTTGTTCGTTTGGAAAACAGACTTACTGGCTGAATCACCAGAGAAAGCAAGCCTAAAAAAGAACACTAATGTAGACATCACATCTAAGAATTGGTAAACTGCAATATAATAACTGTTTGCTTTGGGGTTTAATACTACTTTAAGCACTCAAATTGTGCATAGACAGTAAAACTGAAGATTTAGCCACCTTGCTTCAATACACAGTCAGGGTGGCGGTCTAGGAAATGTATTATATATATGGCAGTGCATCACTGGAAACCGGCATCATTGTGTGTAGGAGGTTGTATGCAGCCCCTGGTAGCTCATTTATCACAGTCCATGGCCTGTGCTTATTTCTGGACCTGCTGACAGCCAAAAAGCTACTGCCCATGTACTGTATGTGAGTGTATAAATTATAAGTGCTAAGGTCAACGGTATGTGAGTGTATAAATTATAAGTGCTAAGGTCAACGGTATGTGAGTGTATAAATTATAAGTGCTAAGGTCAACAGTATGTGAGTGTATAAATTATAAGTGCTAAGGTCAACGGTGAAAAATAATTCTGATAATGATACTTACATTACAAAGAACACAATTTTATTATCAAATGGACAACCCATTTCATGATATACTCTTCACTTCTTTCATATGAAGAACTGATTCTTATACATAAAATCAGAAGAATACATTTAACTTTCCTATGAAACAAATTAAAAATAACCAAAAAATAAATCTCTAGACTTGCCGATTTTTTTTCTTAATCATAAAATCCAGTATCAATTATAATAATTGATATAATTATGTAAAATTAATTTAATTAAAAACCTAGGTTAAAAAATAAATGTAAATGTTTCCAAGAAAGGCTTAAGGAAAGGATTCGATGTCTCTATCCTGTGCTACCAACATCCTATATTTTCAGGACAGTCAAACTGACCCATAACTTTTCTAATTCTCTGCACTGTATAGTAAAATAACTAAGTGTGGAGCATGCTCTGTGTTTTACATCAATCTTTTAATGTCAAGGGGGTTTGTATATTTCTTTCTATAAAATCCTTCATCAGTACAATACTTAGGGTTATTTCTATTTTAATTAGGTTTAGCAGGGTATACAAATATAAAATTAAGCAATATTAACCAGTCAAAACAGAGCAATTTTTTATTCATCACTAATTTAAACATTCCATTGCGCTGGTTCCTGTTGGTGATAAGCACCATCATTTGTTCTTAAAACAGAGCATAATCTAGGTTTGCAACATTCAGTCACAAATTGCCTGTGTCCTGTAAAATAAAGCGAAGTATTCATACAGGTTCCTGCACAGATATATATGGAAATCGCCCCCTCCAAATCGCCAAAAGTAGTACAGAAACTGCTTTCGGGAATTGGTGCGGCGCCGCAAAGTCAGCGTCACACGGATTCAGATGGTTTCATTTCCGGCAAATGCCTCCGATTTGACATGTCAAATTGCATGTCAATTCAGACCAAATTGAATTTTGGCTTCAACCCAAAAATGTAAAGAATTACAGTTTACTTATTATTAGATGTGGTGTCTGCATACATTTTCATTTTTAGGTTTTTACCCGTTTTCAATTAGTGATCTGGCCAGTAACGCACTTCCTGTATTAGATAGAGTGCCTCCACTCTGGATGAATAAGGGGGCACAGGAGGCATGTTAGATGGACTAGTAGATTTAAATACATCAACAAACTGAAGCCAAACTCCAGGTAACACTTTATAATCAGTTATAGCAACAGTTTTTTTCCTTTTGGGATTAAGGTTTTACATAAATAAAAGCTGATCATTGAAAGTCAGTCAGTGGTAAATGGTTTCAAAGAAAACAATAAGGTGAAAACACCTTTCTCCTGCGCTTGGGATTCGAGCCCCTCGACCACACTCCTCACGGGACTCACACCTGGCTTCTCGGATGGCTGGGTTCTTGCTGCCCAAAACGGACTGGGGTAGTCCACCGGTACTAAAGGCAAAGAAACAAAGAAAGGGCGCACCGACCTAGCGCATTATCCTCAATATAAGGCTTTTATTCAAGAAACACTTAAAAGTGGCTACTCACAGACATAGATGTAAATATATCATATCGAGCTCAGTTGCCCAAATGTCCGGATTAGTCCATATGATCGTCCAAGACCAATGAGATGACGGCTGACGCATTTCGAGGCTTCAGCCTCTTCCTCAGAGCCACAGGTGTTACAGTGGCTCTGAGGAAGAGGCTGAAGCCTCGAAACGCGTCAGCCGTCATCTCATTGATATATTTACATCTATGTCTGTGAGTAGCCACTTTTAAGTGTTTCTTGAATAAAAGCCTTATATTGAGGATAATGCGCTAGGTCGGTGCGCCCTTTCTTTGTTTCTTTGCCTTTAGTGGTAAATGGTTTGTTTCATCACTCTAAAATGATACTTCTTGAAGAGAGCATGTTCTTTGGAAAACAAGTGACTTACTGCTTGGATCACCAGATGAAAATAGAAGAAAGAAACCCTAAAAAGGAAAACTAATACAGCCATTACATCTAAGACTTGGTAAGCTGTAATATAATTAAATGTTTGCTTTTGGGTTTAATACCGCTTTAAGCTGATGGACTTCTCCTTTATAGAGACATCATTCTTAGCTAAGACCACTTTTTTTTTCTTTATTATTTTATGTTCAAACTCTTCAATCAACTTCTCACTGCCTTCGAATGCCACAAGTGGAAGCAGTACATCCAGATTGGTGTAACCTATGTAAACCTTGGGAGCTGTAACCAGACCCCACACCATGAGGAAAGCCTGTATGTTGCTTTGGGCATTGGATCCTCCATTGGCGCTCACCTTGGCACATGTAGTCAGCCATGGGGTGCTATACAGGCCCAAAGCTGTGCTCCATCCCTAGGGAACTCAGTAACTAAAAACCCCTTTGAGGGTATGTACACCGTGGTGGGTGAAGCCTGGACTTTATATACAGTTCAGTGGCATGGAAAGGTAAGACAAGGTCATGTATGTTTCTGACCTTTGCTGTGAAAGACTGGGACGGTATTTAAATTGTATTCACCACAGTGAAAACATTTCAAATTTTGCGCTACAAATCAGCTTAGTCTCAGGAGAATGACCGGGTGTGACACCACTCCGCAGGCCACCTATTTTACTGCCAGTTTTTCCTTATAAAAAGTGCCTCCTCCTGCCCCTTCACCATGAGAATTTGCTACAGGAAGGTCTACAGCCTAGTTGCTGCATTCTCCTTCCTGACACTTAAGCCCCGTACACACGTACCGAATGTCGGCCGAACGATCGGCCGTCTTTTGTCCGGTGCTGTCCTGTCGGCTGAAAAGTGCTAAAGATTGCACACGAATTTTGTCGGCCAACAACAGCCGACTGCAGGAGTGATGTCATGTGATGGTTAACTTTCCGTGTGTTTTTTCTTTTCTGAGCATGCCCAGTCTTGCTAATCTGCTGTTTGTCGGCCGAATTCTGTACTGACTGGCGAACAATCGGCCGAAAATTCGCTGTCGGTTGTCGGAAGCATCATACTAACAAGCCGACAATCGGCTGATCGTTCAAAGGCCGAATATTTACGGCCGACAATCGATACGTGTGTACGGGCCTTTACCCTTTATTCTGCACCCTACTCCATGAGTGCCTTACAGGGGAGTACCCTTTCACCCAGCTATGGCGAAGACCAGGTGAAAGGAAGTCATTGCAAAACTGCCAATGAACATTCTCTCTGCTGAGGGCCCGCATGACACTCAATCTTACAGTTACAATAAGCCCCTTGCCTCAGAGCAGGAATCGGCTCTAATACCGATGCCTGTATTAGATTGTAGTACTATTTCAGTCATGCAACAAGCAGCCTAATTGACAAAAGCATTATTTTCTGCATTTATGTTTACATTTCTCATATTAAGGCCATCTTTGTCAAGGGCTCGAAAACACCATGCCTCTTCTTCTCCCATTTTCCCGTTTGAGACAGATGGAAGATTTTTCTCCCCCAGAATGCTATATTGAAAAGAGGCTTCGCACAACGTGCTTGCTAACATGGAAAGACTTATTACTGCCATTCGCAAAAACCTTCGTATTGTGCAGCTTGATTCCCCTCAGTCTCCTCAAAGCACTTTGGGTGCAAAGAGACCTGCAAAATACTTCAAAACGTTTCCTGTTCATGAACATATATGTGTAGTCTGTGAAGATTAGATATCTGCAGAAAGGATTTTCACTCTACCCAAAACTTTCTATGAACTCTATACAGAGAAAAAAAGGTTTCACAAAGAAGTGGTCTATCCCTGTGCTTGGTCCTGCTGTCTCAGTCTTAAACAAAGATGTTTTGCAGATAGAAAATTTGAGACACTCTTAAAGGTTCTCTTATCTCATGCAGGTCAAGCCCTGCAACTAGCTCTAAATGAAATTTCACTTTGTCAAACTGCAGCTAACTGGACTAGGGCTATGAATAACCCTGTTTTCCAGGATTGTGCCTTAACAGAGCAATTACGGCAACTAGCTTCCACTCTGCTCTTTTGTGTGAATACCGAACATGTCATGAGCCAGATTGCCAGAATGGCTCTAATCCCCATTTAAATGCACAGAATATTGTGGTTAAAAGCCTGGACAGCTGAAGTGTCCTTTAAAAGTGCCTCGTATGTACTTTATGCCTTTATAAGGAAGACATCTATTTGAAGAGGCATTTGAAAAATTCATAAAAGATGCCACAGGAGGGAAGAATCTACTCTCATAGTGGAAGATCCCATAACCCTCCCCCTCAGGAGCCTCTAACTCCTTGAAACATAGAGCACCTAACTCAGTGGTTCTCAACTGCGGTCCCCTGGGACCACTGACAGGCCAGGTTTGTAAGATAACTAAATTACATCACAGGTGATCTCATTTGCCACTCAGTGATTGCAGTATTTTAGTCTGCATCTCCCCAAGGTAATACTTAAAATCTGGCCCGTTAGTGGGTCCCGAGGACCGAAGTTGAGAACCACTGACCTAACTGCTCTACACAGGCTTCCACTTCAAAACCTAAGTTCAGCCTTTCCTTTCAGCACAAGACTTGAGCCACAAAGACCAACATGTCTTCCCCCAAAGTAATTTTCCTAATGAAGAGGTGCCCTCACTCCTAAGAGTGGGTGGACATAAAGTATGTTACACGTTTCCTCTATCGGGGTCACAGGCAGATTGACCTGTGGATTCAATCTGTGATTTTAAAGGGGTACGAAACAGAGTTTAAATTGATTGTAAAGTCTCGTTTTTTTTTTTTTTTTTTCTACACCCAGGTTTTTTATCTTAATGCAAAAAATGCATTAACATAAAAAAAACTCTGACTTGACGACTCTTTAAAAGATTTCTTCTCTCAAATCGACCAAAAACTGCCCAAGGACAGTCAGATTTGCAGACCATCCTAAATCATCTCTTTTCCTAAGGAGTAGTTGTGCCAGAACCGCTCCATGACAGGCTCAAAGGATTATTTTCAAACCTAATACCGATAAAGCCCAGTATGAGTATTCATCCTATTCAGGACTTAAAATCTATCAACAAATACCTTCAAATTCCACAGGTTTGCATAAAATCTATAGGGTCGGTAATTGCCTCTTTGAGACAAGGGGAATACATCCCATCCATATAAATATAATAAAAAGAGGGCAGCGCCAATGCAAATAAACAAATAAATATCAATAGAGATGATCAAAGTCCAAGAAAGTCCATTATGAAAATAGAGGGGAAGATGAAACTCCTCCAACCACCCATGAAAGGATAAAGGTATAGCCAAACACACCATGTGAATAGGGTGCACTCTTACCGAATGATATTGACCCTCCATGGTAGAAAGGTAAATACTCGCAAATATGATATAGGTGGATAGGTTTCCGTAAGTGACGATACTGGATCTGGTTCATTCAGATGAGTAGCAATGGCTCAAACATACTGATATCCAGAAATTCAAGTTGGCAAACTACCTCAGGATAAAACAGACTCAAATAGTGTAAGACGTCCAACCATCAAACATTTATTAGAAGCATTGCACTCACAGGAAGATAAAAATCAAACAGCATGTAAACATCCCAGGAATCGAAAACTGTGGTTCAAAAGCGTGCTATCAGTATGTTTGAGCCCAGTGGCGGCTGGTGCTCCATGGGCCGGGGGGACGTCGGACCGACCGCACCATACCCCCCCCCCCCGGACCACACCAGGCCGCACACACCATACCCCACCGGACCACAGGGAGACAGGGGAGACAGGAGAGACAGGAGAGGAGAGGACTGACAGGACCCCCCCCCCCTCTAACTCACCCTGCCTGGATGCAGCAGCAGGCGGCGGTAGCTTCGCACATGAGGTTTAACGTGCAGAAGTGTAAGGTATTGCACTTGGGGACTAAAAACATGAATGCAAAACACGCATTAGGGGGGGAACCTCTGGGGGAATCAAGAATGGAAAAAGATCTGGGAGTCTTAGTAGAAGATAGACTAAGCAAGAGCATGCAATGCAAAAGGAAGGGGATATATTCCAGAGATAAAACTATAATCCTACCACTTTATAAAACTCTGGTGCGGCCACATCTGGAGTATTCTGTCCAGTTCTGGTCGCCAATCCTCAGAAAGGATATGCTGGAACTGGAAAGAGTCCAAAGAAGGGCAACTAAGCTAATTAGGGGATTGGAGGACCTAAATTATGAGGAGTGTCTACAAGAGCTTGATTTATTCTCCCTAGAGAAGAGACTCCTGAGAGGGGACATGATAGCGATTTACAAATCCATCAATGGTGATCTCAGTATAGAAAAAAAACTATTCAGTTGCAAGGAGTGCAAGAGGAAACAAGGCCATACAATGCGACTAGAGGAGAAGTGATTTAACCTCAGGCTACGCAGGGGGTTCTTTACGGTAAGGGCAATACGATTGTGGAACTCTCTTCCACAAGTGGTAATAACTGCGGGGAGTATGGCTACTTTTAAAAAACTCTTGGACATACATCTCCAAGAACAAAACATTCAGGGGTATGGGAAATGAATACATCAACACACACCTTCACAGGTTGAACTGGATGGACTATTGTCGTTTATCAACCTCAACTACTATGTAACTATGTAACTACCATGTTGGATCATGTGACGTTTTCTGCTTGTCATGCGTTGCAATAACACTCTAATGTTGGATCATGTAGAGTTCTCTGCTTGTAGTGCATTTTTCTCTTCTTGTCATGTGTTGCAATAACATTGTAATGTTGGATCATGTGGAGTTCTCTGCTTGTAATCTGTTGCACTCATACTACAATGTTGGACCATGCGTTGTTCTCTGCTTGTCATGCCTTGCTATCACACTACAATTATGCATCATGGGGAGTTCTCTGCTTGTCATGCATTACACTTACACTGCAAGGAAGAATCATGTGGAGTTAATGTATAGTGATCATTGTACTGTAAGTCCCCCTCCTGTGTCCAGCTTCCTTCTCCTATGGTAGTCTTTATTCACAGCCTAGCACAGCTATACTGTATATGTGCAAGTACACCCCCCCCCTTTGTCCTGTGTGAATTATTTCTTCATTTTCTCATGAATTAGGATGTACAATGCATCCTTACTGATGGGAGAACACTGGGCGGGAACCTATGATTAGCTCCTCCCATCCTGTATATGCCCACTGGCTACACAGAAACAGTGCCCCTCCCTGGAAGTGATGTCACTAGCTTTCAGTAACCACACCCACTTGCTGCTCTTAGACTCAGAAAGAAGAGGAATTGAAGTCACGTGACAGGCACTAGATTCTGCAAAATAAAGGTAAAAAAACTGGGATTTTTTTTTTTTCATTTTAAGACATAAAGCTGAACTCCGCTCACATTAATGATTGCAGGGGAGAATTTAAGTATTAGGCTGTACTTCCACTTTAACCACTTGCCGACCGCCGCACGACTATCTACGTCGCTCGCCTGTGAGGAAAAGCAAACCGGGCCAAGCAGGGCCGTGTAGAGCTGAGCAGGTACTTGCAGTGGAAAAGTGCCATTAGATGACCTCTCCTGCAAAGTAGCCTTTTTGGTTGCTATCACTTCTTTTAGATGTCTCTAGTGGCCCTCTCCTGTAAGGAGCTGTCTTTCATACTTCACATAGATGAGGTTGTTGTAGGCCAGTAATGGGGTAAAGAGGCGGCTCATTTTACCACGTTACTGGCATTATTTTCTGAAGGAGAGAGGGATCCTTTATTGGCCCCATCAGAGCCCTATCTGTGGAGGAAGATCCATTTTCTTTAACCTGGTGATATATATCACAAAACGCTCATATCAGTGTATATGGAGGTGAGCGGCCATTGCACCTATTTAAGGATTAGCTCACTTTGGTGACACACGCTGTCTCTACTGACAACATTGGAGAATCACAAGAGTCACTTTATATTTGTGAAGAGTCACAAGAGTCATATTTCACTTCCTGAAGCACATTTCTTTTTGCATTTTTTTGCACATGGACTATTTTGATTATTTAGGTTCACCCACCTCTAAGTGCAATTATTTCTTCACGCATTCAGCACTTTATTGCCCTTGCACTATGTACGCATGAATTGCTATATTTAATTTATATTTATGTTATTTAATATTATATTATTTTTCAGTATTTATCGTCAATTTGCACATCTACTACATATTTATTCATTGCATTATTTGCACATCTTTTTGGATAATTGTGTATTATGCGAATCATGTTATTTTATTTCAATATTATTGTAGTTCACATTTGATTATCATCTACCTTTTTCTTGGGATTTGCATCACACACCGGCGTGTATAGTATGCGATTCATGGCTTATTGATTTATCTTTAGTGACATCATCCCCCTTTTTTTGTGAATAGTTATTCACTGGAAATTAGCGCCGATTTATTTCTATTTTGTTTTTTTTTTATATGGTGGTGACACTTGGCAGCTTTATTCTACCTTCATTCCATTCTCTCATATAGTAATATTTTTTTAATTTATACATATTGTTTTATATACCACATCCACTTCATTGGTAGCGCATTGGCCCCTTGTTATTATTACGCTTTAGGCCCAAGACCATCCTTTCTTCCCAAGTTGGTATCAGTCTTCCACCTAGAGGATAAAGTCCGACCATTCTTATGCCCTGCTCCAAAGCATCCATGGGGAAATTTCTCTTCATTTTTTAAATAGAGTCAAAGCCATTGGAGTCTACCTTAGCTACAGCTTAGATCAGACTGATGGATTCCCTATTTGTCCTGTCCTCATTGGGAGATGGATAAGAACATTAGGCATGCATGGTACGCTGAGGAGGCTGGAGCCAAGCCCACTTATTTAGCCACGCACAGTTTTTGCTGCAACATGTGCCCTCTCTATATTACACTATAAACTTTTTCCCATGTTAGCATCTCAGCATGCCTTGCAGCAATAACTTTGACCAAATCCTATAAATATCGTTATATTGCGTGGGTAAGAGCTAATGCTATGTTTATGTTTGTTTCATGAGCTGTATAGCAATATTTATATCCTGACAAGTAAAAAAACCCTGCAGCCTCTGTGAGTCTATATATAGCCATCTCTTTCTAGCCAATGTGTTATATGTAATAAACAATATATATTTAATATGCAGCACACCAATTGCACTGTGCATTTTACTATCCTCGGTGATTCACTGACAAATGACTCAATGTACTACGGTGAAAAGAGGTTTATACATAATTTAAAAACGTAAATAAAAGTCTCTTCTTCCATGCTGTCATATGAATATTGCAGAATTGCATATTTGCATGTATTCTTTCATCCCAGGCCATACAGACAAAAAGAACAATAAGAAATGAGGCTAAAGAATAGACATATTTTATTCTAATGATCTGTGTAAATATCAATAAATGCAAGAGGATGATTATATATGGGATAAAGCCTTATTCCCCACCAACTCTCAAAATTTGAAAGATATTAAAAGTTCAGTGACCAAGGGGCGTTATAATGTCCATGGCAGACCATGCAGCTGATGTTGGGCCTGAGGTTGGAGCACCCTCAACAACAGCCATAGCCGATTATGCGGCTGCTATCGGGCCTGGGATTAGGAGGGGAGCCTCATTAGGAAGGCTGTAAAAGAAACTGTGAGGTTCCCTGTAGAGGAGCTGAAGTCAGACCTCAGTATTCTCATTTTCAGTGGTATAACAATAGCCATAGCAGGCCATGCGGTTGCTATAGGACCTGGGGTAGGAGGGGGTCCCATTTCGGAGGTTGTAAAGGAAACTGTGAATTTTCCTGTATAGAATGGCTAAAGTCAGATGTTGGCATCCTCCTCGTTAGTGGCATAACTATGTGGCTGCTACTTGGCCTGTCTTAGAAGGGGGGCCCCATTAGAAAGGCTGTATAGGAAACTTTATTTTTACTGTATAGAAGGGCTGAAGTCAGACCTCAGGATCCTTATCGTCGGTGGTGTAACAATAGCCATAGCAGACCATGTGGCTGCTGTTGGACCTGGGATAGGAGGGGGCCATATTAGTAAGACTGTAAAGGAAACTGATATTTTCTGTGTAGAAGGGCTGAAGTTAAACTTCAGTATCCACATCGTCAGTGGTATAACAAAAGCAGCTCATGCGAATGCTATGGGGCCTAGGGTATGAGGGGGGACCCAAAAAGAAGGCTGTAATGGAAACTGTGAAATGTTCTGTAAGCAATGACTGAAGTTATACCTCAGATCAGGATCCTCATCCTTGCTAGTCACATATCCCACCATAGGCATGTGCACAGGGTGTGCCTGGGCACACCCTAATCACCCTGTGCCATGCCAATTCCCCCTGCTTCTTGGCGCCCCCTGTCTCCCCCCCTGCAGTGTTGCCAGCTTTCCTCCTCTTCTCTCCTACTGGCTGGTGTGGGGGATGTTTCAGGATGGATAAGTGAATGAATACAGTAAGTGATCTGTACCGATCGCTTCTTTGTTCATTCTTAACTGAAGCATAGGGAACTATTTACAATGCTTCAGTTTGTGAATGAACAGGAAGCTGCTCAGCACAGAGCACTTCCCATTTTTCACTGTTCAGTGCAGCTGTAGAGAAAGGGACTTGGAAAGCTCTGTCCTCAGTCCCTTTCTTTCTGTTTAGATCCTTGATATTTTACCAAAGCCCCCCCCAACGGGGCTCCTAAAAAAAAAAAAAAAAATAATGAAAAAATAAAAACTACTGACACCATCCACTGCGCTACTGACACCAATCTTTGCTCTGCAGACACCGTCCACTGCTCTGCTGACATACACACATACCTGTTTGAGCTCTGGGGTGCACACCCTAATCCAATAGCCTGCGCACACCAATGTATCCCACTCTGTGCAGTAAGAAATATATACTTAGCTATATGAGCAGTAAAAATTGATTGCCCTCTGAACTTCTGCTACAGACTAAATCTAACCCTGTATTTCTAAAGCAGTCAAAGTTGCTCCTCAGCTAAAATCATATAGGACAGGTTAGGTTTATAGTATTGCAAAGAAAAAAACGTTTAAAGAAGTTTGTGTAAGAGTTATAGAGAAATTGTGTGCATGAATAATAATACATTTTGTCATAATATACATTTTTATTATTATTTTTACTACTGCAACTTTAACTCAAAAGCATTGATCCCTTGCAGTTTGCTGACTATTCTGAGAGCTGTTCTGCCTGTCCTTGATCTAGTCATACTTTGTTAAAGTGATATTAAGCTGTTTCTGAAGACTGGTTGTGATTGGACACAACCGATCACATCATTGACTCTTTACCGAGATCGGGGTCGCGCCGTGTCCTAGCAACACGATGCTGCCATGATCGCCACTCTGCGCGCCCCCGGGGGGCGCGCGAGAGAAGCAGTTCTGGTGCGCCGTCATATGACGGCGTCCCAGAACAATAGATGCTTTGCTCCGCGGCAGGCGGGCAGGAAGTGGTTAAGGTTAAACCGCCTCTCCTCTAATCTCATTGTGTGGCCATGTGTTCTCTTAGACTCTTTGAGACTAAAACTTTTTTTCCTATGCTGAGATCACCATTGAGGTATTTGTAAATCGCTATCATGTCCCCTCTCAGGCGTCTCTTCTCCAGGGAGAATAAATCAAGCACTTGCAAACACTCCTCATAATTTAAACAAGGGCAATTGCATCAAGATAACTTCATTATATAACAGGAAACCTCCTACTGGCCAACTGACTCAGTGACAGTAAGAGGGCAAGTAACCCACACTCAACAGCACACCAAAAGGGAACTAATAATGGGTCCCCTTTACCAGTTCACACATACGAGCAACTATTCCCTGTGCATAGACGCCATTTGCCATAATTTTCTATTTTGAACAAGTCACTTTTCTCTTTACTACTTCAGTACAGCAGTGCTGTCTGTATATTTCCTCTTCTATCTGTAATCCAATTGTACACCTGTGGGGAGTGATTAAAATGAAACCTGCTTGGCTTTCCACTGTCTGCCTGCAGGAACAGTTTCCCAGCATGCTGTGACCTTGACATTGAATATTCTTCACTGGGGAAGAGCTGAAAAAGAGAACAGGCGTGCATTGTGCCTGTTGGGGATAATCACCTGTTTATCCTAAACCCTACTAAAAAGGAAATAGATTTTTATTTTCAGGTCCCTGTGTCTGATTACTGCAAAGCGGGAGAGGAAAGAAGAAATGACAGAGCTAACAGTTGATTTCCAATGTGAAATGCAAAAACCACAATCTCCGGTGCAGTAAACAGAATGAGTCACAGGAAGGGGCTACTAGCTTGTAAAACTCATTAAGAGGCGATGCAAGGCACATTGGATTTCCTACATCGATAAATTGATTTTGGGAGACGTCATGTCTTCTCTATTAGAATTATGCTTATATATAAAGCCATTTGATATATAATATATTAATATATCTGTCATTGTATAGTTACTGATATGTATACCTTACTGGAATGTTTATTTTTGTCTGCTCTTTATAGGATTTATTTTGCATTTAATTTTGTATGCCTCTTTGGTGACTAAATAAATACCCATATAGATGCTGCCTTATGTTTTATTATGGTCACAGACCTCAGTGTTCTCCAATACCCTTAAAAAATTATAGGACTTTATTTTAGCTGCAAAGGTTATAAGGTTATTGATTATTATAAACATTTGTATGAATGCACCAGATACTCTTATATTTCTGTTATAGAAGGTATGTCAAAGTTCATATTTTGTACTAGTAGGAGTGTGCTATTCCTCATAAAGCAGCCTAAAGTGTATGTAAACCCTAACATCATGACATTTGGTCTGTTTTTTGTGTATCATAAAAAATTGTATTTAAAAAAAATAGTTTTTGCTTTTTTTGCATATCAGTGCTGCTGATCTTTTGTAGTCGCTTCCTGTCTACAAGCATGCACTCCTTATGGTTACAACCATCCAGTCTAGCATGCATAATGTGTGTTAAAAGGGTCATTTGTTTCATTTGCTGTCTCCATGGGAAGACCTGAGCCATGGGAAGAACAGAGCCTTGTCGCCCTAATACAGGAAACACCGAAACCGGGACCTTCATAGCAGGATCACAGGGTATAAGGGCCCTTTCACATGGGCTTTCCAATCGGGCCCACCTGTCAGTTTTACAGGCAGACCTGATCGGACCCTCCAGTCTCCCCTACGGAGCAGCAGATATTTAAAAATATTTAAAAAAGGGCCGAGATATATCCCGGTTAACTATAGGCCGGTCAGCCTAACATCAGTAGTCTGCAAGATTTTGGAGGGGATGTTAAGGGACCACATACAAGACTCTAATAATAAAAATGGTATTATTAGTAGTAATCAGCATGGATTCATGAAAAATCGTTCTTGCCAAACCAATCTATTAACCTTCTATGATGAAGTGAGCTGCCACCTAGATAAAGGTAAGCATGTGGATGTGGTGTATCTGGACTTTGCAAAGGCCTTTGACACCGTTCCCCACAAACGCTTACTGTACAAACTAAGGAAGGTAGGTATGGACCATAAGGTGAGTACCTGGATAGAGAACTGGCTCCAGGGGAGAGTGCAAAGGGTGGTGATTAATGGGGAGTACTCGGATTGGGCGGGTGTGGAAAGTGGGGTCCCCCAGGGTTCTGTCCTGGGGCCAATCCTGATTAATTTATTCATAAATGATCTAGAGGAGGGGATATCTAGTACAATCTCGGTATTTTCGGATGATACTAAACTAAGCTTGCCAATATCTTCTATGCAGGATGTGGAAACCTTACAAGCGGACCTGAACAAAATTATGGGGTGGGCAACTACATGGCAGATGAGGTTTAATGTTGAAAAATGTAAAGTAATGCACTTGGGTGCCAGAAACCAGAAAGCAAGCTACTCACTAGGGGGGGAACCTCTGGGTGAGTCTAGGATGGAAAAGGACCTGGGGGTACTGGTAGACAACAGGCTTGGCAGTGGCATGCAATGCCAAGCCGCTGCAAGCAAAGCCAACAGAATACTGGGATGTATAAAAAAGGGGATTCACTCCAGAAATAAAGAGATTATTCTCCCTCTCTACAAGACTCTGGTCCGGCCACATCTGGAGTATGCTGTCCAGTTCTGGGCACCGGTCCTCGGGAAGGATGTGCTGGAACTGGAAAGAGTCCAGAGAAGGGCAACAAAAATAATTAGGGGAATGGAGGACAACGGCTATGAGGAAAGACTACCAGCACTGAACCTATTCTCTCTGGAGAAGAGACGACTAAGGGGGGATATAATATTAATGTACAAATACTGTACTAGCGACCCTAGCATAAGGAACAAACTATTCAGAGAAAGGGAATAAAATAAGACACGTGGCCACTCACTAAAACTAGAGGAAAGGCAGTTTAACCTTAAAGTACGTAGGGGGTTCTTATTTGTCAGAGCAGTAAGGATGTGGAATTCTCTTCCGCAAACAGTCGTATCAGCAGGGAGCATCGATAGTTTAAAAAAACTATTGGATGGGCACCTTAAAGACCACAACATACAGGGGCATACAATGTACGGTTAACAGCAAACACACACACACATCATAGGTTGAACTGGATGAACTGATGTCTTTTTTCAACCTCAATAACTATGTAACTATGTAACTAAGAGGACACATGTCTGCTGACATCCGCCGCCATCCTATCTGATCCTGCCAGCAAAAAACAGACGGACCGTGGTCATATTTTCCATCCGTCCAGCGAATCGGATTGGATGGAAATGGACAGGTGGTCCA
This sequence comes from Pelophylax lessonae, assembly GCF_965119305.1. NCBI lineage: Eukaryota > Metazoa > Chordata > Amphibia > Anura > Ranidae > Pelophylax > Pelophylax lessonae. The sequence goes on along the minus strand of NC_138770.1, from coordinate 141,261,001 downwards.
TTTTCATCTGAATTTCCCATTGAGGAAACACAGACCTGTCATCCATCTGCTCAGTGGGGATCAGCAGAGCAAGCTGAATCCGCTACACAGAGGCACCTGTGTGAAAGGGGCCTTACTTTAATTAAATCTGCAGATTTAAAAATATTGAAAATAACTGAACTATAAAAAAACTAAAACAGAGTGTAGGGACCCCTTATAATGGCCAACGCAGGTACATAGAACCATTAACTCAGAGTAGATACCCCCAAGAAATATAAAAAAAGTTGTTGGTTGGTTTAGCTCTCCCACATCGATCAGAAAGTGAACCTTTCAGATGCACTGACTCTTGAAATGTGCTCCTTCCACAACAAAGTTTGAAGATAGCTTTTAGTTACTGGGTATACTTAGAATAGGTTGTAAGATCAAACTACGTATTTGAATTGGTAAGTATCCAAGCCCAAATAGGAAACTGGCAATTCTTAGGTCTGTTCTGCCTAAGTGCATTTGTAGTAAGGGGGCTTTTCCATCTAAATCTGACACATACTAACAGCAAGTGAATGACATTTACAAGATGACAGGCTTACATTGACATTGATGTCATTGAGGCACACAGTACATACTTGTTTACAGATGTTTTTTCTATCTTTTTCAGCTTTTTGCTAAAACTGAAAAGAAAGCTACAGCAACTGTAATTCTGTTTTGCCCCCATTTCAGTACATTTTTTTATGCCATAGTTGCAAAACAATGACATGCTGCATTGATCATATGCTTGGTTATTTTTCAATGGTAGCACCTAATTTCATTGTGTTTTTACAGCTAAATTTAAAATGCCTGCAAATATGCTCGGAAACACCAACGCTTTAAACAAATGCTTTTATTGCAAGATTTTCAGTCCAGGCCTGCGCAATGTGGTTACTTTTCATGTCCTTCACTTTTAAATATTGTTAGGATACTTCGTCTCCTCCAAATATAATTTTCTGCAGATATTTCACATCAGCCCATTAAATATTCACCAGCACATGTTTGATTTTGTAGACATTTGCTCAGGTTGGCAGTGGATACATTTCATTAAACATTTCTTGAATCCATGACTAACAATTTTAGGAGTTATATGCAAATAACACCTGGAGGAAATTTGCATATGTTTGGATAGCAAAAGAGACATTTTTTATTTTTTGCTGACCCCGTTTTTTTCCTTTCAAATAATTAACTCTGTAGCTCATGAAGTAAATGTTGATGTAACAATTTTAAATAATTTTCCCATTTTATAGAAAGGGCCAACTAACAAATATAACATTTTCTCATTGTATTACTAGCAATATTAATTAAAACGTATTTTATTTCGTTTTTGTATATAAAAAAAAAAATAATAATAATAGGGCATAATATCAGTGATTTCACTTGATAGCTGCTCAAAACTCACCCAAGATTCACCCAAGATTTGCACAAAATTTAATTGTGAACATTTAACTTATGTATCAGGCCATATTTGTGGAAATACACTCAAAAAGATTCAGCCAGTGGCAAGTTTTCCGCCCCAACAGTATTATGTATCGATGCTTTCAGGATGGGACCCCTATTTTTGGAGGACTCCCCCTACCCCCATTGCTAAAGGGCATGCAAACTAGTATAAGCATAGCAGGGGAGCTGTACACTGACAGCTCCTTTGCTATGGATTTATAACCCTACATGAGTGGTGTTCTGGGCTGTTTAACTCTGGTGGAGAAGGAAGGCATGCTTTCTTTTTCAATGTTTTTCATTTAAAAACCCAAATAATATCTAACCCTCCTAGTGCTGAAATTTTGTATTTTAATATTATAATTAGGATAAATGTGACTGTGGAATATCTTTGAATCTCACTTGATGAGAAAAAAAAAATGGTTTCAATCAGCTGAAGCCAATGCAGTCTGAAAATGGCAGTGTGTCTCTGTTTACAACTGTAATTGCCAGATACAATTATAATATTATAAAAATAGTAAATCAATGAAATATATATATATTTTACATTTGTGTTTACTTGTTAGCCCCGGTTCACACTAGGGCGACCTGTGAGGCGACCTGGTCACCTCACAGGCCGCCGCAGGTCACCTCCCATAGGAAAGCTGCGGACCCGTTCTAATAGGAGCGACACAAGTCGCTCCGACCTAGAAAAAGGGTCCGGAGCTTCTTTGGGGCGACCCGGAGGCGACCGCCATAGACTTCAATGTTATGAAGTCCGTGGCGGCCGCTCCGAGGTCGCGGCGCGCTGCTCGCACCGCAATCTCGGAGGTCGCCCCTGCAAGTAGCGTCGCTCATATGTGAACCGGCGCTCAGCCTTATAATAAAACAGAGATTTTTTTGTTATTAAAACAGTATTCCAAATACAATTCTTATACATTCTCTAAAAATATAAAAATTATATATCTGTAGGTGGGTTGATTAATCTTATAGTTATAGTTATGTTACCCAAAACTACTGGTTTATTGACCTCTAAGCACAAAATTAGATATTAATACACAATATCAATATCTGTGGGGATGCCCGAGGTTCAATATTTCATTCAACACTGCAATAAAGAATTTATTCCTAGAAAATGCTGACCCTTACCCATGGCACTCTTTTGAATTATTTTAATGAATTCACTGTCATGGCTCAATAAAACAATATATGTAGAAAACTGCAATTAAGTTGACTTTAGTCCATGAAATATACATAACTAATCTGTTTAATTGAACAAAGGTAAAGAATCACTTTTAAAATATAAGAGAAAACTGCAGCTTATGAATGGCAGTTTCAGTCATTGCGTTGGTGGTCTGTTTCTAGGCATGCAACGCCAATATTTCAAAACAGGAAACATTGCTTTTCCCCCGCAGCTGGTGAAATAAGCTCTGGCCAGCTGGTATGAAGCTTAGCCTTGTTTCTAAAGATGTCTGCACAGCCAATATAAAATCTCCTCTGATGATACAACCCCCTCCACACCTCACTGTACATATTCATGATATAATTAGACAGGTCATATATGGAAAGCAAAAACCCACAGCTGAATGTCACACCACCTACACTATTCATCACTTGAACCTCAGTGCTTCAATTAGACATTTAAAATAGCACTTACATTTTTTTCTTTCAAATGTACAACAAGAGTGTAGAAACGAATTGGCTAAGAGCCGGTATGTTCTGTAGCTAGGATCCCAGCTTTTATAGTAGCCGGCAATGAGACATTTACAGATGAGAGGTCTGCCGTGATAAAGACAGCAAATGGTGCATTGTTAGCACTTTATTCTGATAGTTCCATCGCATGTGAAATTAGGTTTAAAGCTCATAGTTGGGAATTATGATCCCCACTCCTATTTTTCCCTCTAGCCCCTTCACCCATGTAGCATGTTGGTAAAATAAATACATTGAGTAGCTTATAAATACTCACCTAAGTCTGCCATCTGTGTTTCCTGCCAACACCACTTCCAGGAGACTCAACCAGTTGATCCAATTTTGGCTTAGATGGTTGCCTTTCCCTGATGTCATCAGCTACTACAGTCTTCTAAGGACCGCACCACTGGACATCCAATAGGATGTATCCAAGTCAACCAGACCATGACGTGGACACCAGAAGAATAATGCTTTTCCTCTGCAGGATAGAAAATGGAAGACATGGCAGCTAGGACATCATGTGACCATGGATATTCTGTATGTGAGCGTTTTGGATATTTAAAATAGTATATAAAAATGCAGTGCTTACTTAGGGGGCCCAAATGTTCTAACCATTTAAGGACCAGGCCTATTTCTGACACTTGTTGTTTACAAGTTAAAATCTGATTTTTTTGCTAAAAAATTACTTAGAACCCCCAAACATTATATATATATATATATATATATATATATATATATATATATATACTGTATTTTCTGGCTTATAAGACTACTTTTGAACCTCAAAAAAATCCCCCAAAAATGGGGGGTCGTCTTATACGCCGAGTATAATATCTCCATATATATATATTAGATCATTGAGAGAAGAAATTGAGATCATTGCAATACTTTGTCACACCGTATTTGCGCAGCTGTCTTGCAAACGCAATTTTCTTTGGAAAAAATACACATTTTGAATTAATAAAAATAGGAAAACTGAAAGGCTAGCCCATTTTTTTTTTTCTATAATTTGAAAGATAATGTTACACCGAGTAAATAGATACCCAACATGTCATGCTTCAAAATTGTACACACCCGTGGAATGACAGTGCGAAAAAACCAGCGCAAAATGGTTGTGACTAGCATAAAACATATGTGAAATATATCACCATCAATAAAAAGATATAGGTATGCATCAAATATAATATACACCCTGTGCATTAAATATCAATAATAATCAATATCCTGTGCAATAAATGATGATAAATAAAAGTTCGTATACTGGTGCAAAAAGTTCATCAAAACGTAATGTATAAATTCCAAAGTGCTTCAGCAAGTAGCCAGTGAAAGATAGTCCATAAAAGTGCTTAAGTGCTGGAAAATCTGTGGAAACTCATGCTGACACTGTGCTGTGAGAAAAAACGGTGACTTTCCTCTCCCCCAGGATGTTACACTTACCGGACAAAATGGACCCCTAGACAATACTGTGTAAGGGTCACACAAGCTTAGTCCAGTAAGAAATCCATGCAGTATCCTCTAGACTGGTCAGAACCACAAAGGGACTTCCAATGGGAAAACTCAGCAGGATATAGGGACCCAGACTTTATCCTAGACACTACAGATCGTCTCTACACACAAGACTCTCCGCCGTCCACCTAGTGCACCTGTCGCCGAGCTTCTCTACTCACAGCGATCATCAGCCACTCCTTCCCTGTGACAGCTCAACCTCTTTTTTTGATAAGATAAACGTTTTATTCAAAACATAAATTGGGTCACTCACATTTAGTATGAAAAAAGCAGGCTGGTACAGTCATTCAATAGGTATATCGGATCGTGTAGATCGCGGTGTGCTCGGAGCTGCGCTGGTCCCGGCGTGCGTTCCACCGCTACCGGAAATGACGTCACAGCAAGGGTAGGACCGAAAATTGCGTCGACGCGTTTCGCCCATCTCCAGGGCGTTATCAAAGACGTATTTCCGGCCTCCACTCTGAGGTATAAAAACCCCCTCCTCCTCAAATTCATTAGTCATTTCCTGTTCCTGTTGGGTATACCTGGCTTCGTGTACACCCAACCGGAAACCCCTTGCCGATCATGTCTCAATAACGTTAAAGCATACTAATGCATTGCAAATCAAGCATGATCTGTCGGGATATATATATATGCTACATCGAGATGCAAATCCCAGCATTCTAAAAATATATATCTCCTGGTGTACATGGAGATATATATGTTTCAAGCCTGTTAAAAAATATTTTTATTATTTATTTATATAATTTGATTCAATATTAAAAAATTAAAAATATATGGCTGTGATTTGCCCTCTGATGGGATACCAAAGACCGAAAGATAATTAGGGGGCTAAAATTCATGGACAAATATGATATTGCAGAAATTAATGTCTAAAAACATATATATATATATATATATATAAATTGGATGGAAAAAATATTTGAAAAATGCAAAAATATATATATAAAAAAATATAACAGCCTACAAAGGGATAAAAATGGTGCGAATTACTCCATATTCAAACCACCTTACTGTAAAACGCACCCCATGGTACCATGTACAATCCATATAGAGTACCCAGGCTGGATGGCTAAAAATAGGTGTAAGATACATCAAACCATACTCAATGGTACCACATAAAAATTGCATATAAAATTATCAGTTGGATAAAAAGCAGTTTAGGTCAAAGTCAATATTCAACCCATGGGGATGCAGTGTTTTTAAAAAATATATCCACCTTCCTTCATTCTGTGAAATCCCCCGGGTAAGATTTCCCCCTCTCCAGTTGGGTACTATTTTATCTATACCACAAAACTTGAGTCCGGTTGGGTCCTTATTGTGAACCAGTCGAAAATGATTCGATAGGCTATGTTTTTTGAACCCATTTTTTATGTTAGTAACATGTTCACGTAACCAGACTCCTAATTGACGAGTGGTTCGGCCCACATACTGGAGCTTGCATGGACATTCCAGAAGGTACGTCACATGTGTAGTACCACATGTAATGAATTTGTCAATTTCATAAGTCTTCCCTGTGTTGTTGGACCTGAAATTAGTAGATTTCCTCACTCTATGTTTGGAAGTCTTACACATGACACATCTCCCACATGAGAAGATTTGAGCTTCTAGGTTGAGCTGTCACAGGGAAGGAGTGGCTGATGATCGCTGTGAGTAGAGAATCGGCGACAGGTGCACTAGGTGGATGGCGGAGAGTCTTGTGTGTAGAGACGATCTGTAGTGTCTGGGATAAAGTCTGGGTCCCTATATCCTGCTGAGTTTTCCCATTGGAAGTCCCTTTGTGGTTCTGACCAGTCTAGAGGATACTGCATGGATTTTTTACTGGACTAAGCTTGTGTGACCCTTACACAGTATTGTCTAGGGGTCCATTTTGTCCGGTAAGTGTAACATCCTGGGGGAGAGGAAAGTCACCGTTTTTTCTCACAGCACAATGTCAGCATGAGTTTCCACAGATTTTCCAGCACTTAAGCACTTTTATGGACTATCTTTCACTGGCTACTTGCTGAAGCACTTTGGAATTTATACATTACGTTTTGATTAACTTTTTGCAGCAGTACATGAACTTTTATTTATCATCATTTATTGCACAGGATATTGATTATTATTGATATTTAATGCACAGGGTGTATATTATATTTAAAGCATACCTATATCTTTTTATTGATGGTGATATATTCCACATATGTTTTATGCTAGTCACAACCATTTTGCGCTGTTTTTTTCGCACTGTCACTTTAAAGATCTATTTGATTTTTGCACAGCAGCACTTTGAGTTACAATTAAGTTTCACCATAGCGCAACATTTAATCACTTTATTTACACCCGTGGAATGGCAACAAACATTGGTACATAAAAATCTCCATCTGAAGCAGCTCATCCCTTCAGTCCCCCCTTAAACTTACATGAGCCCAATCTTGATCCAGAGATGTACAGGAAAGCAGCACCTCTCTCCCTCCTCATAGGCTCAGACACAGCAGCGGGAGCCATTAACTGCCATCAAAGCCAGTGACAAGGGAGTGGGGGGGGGGGGGGGTTGGGGGGGGGCAGGGCTAACCCAGGCTGAGTGTCTATGGACACACACAATCAGCTCAGGAGCAAGCCGCCACAAGTTCCCCCAATGCAAGTGGATTGCTATGGTGTGCACTCGGCAGGGGTAGCCAAGAGCAACAGTGGGGGCCCCCTAAAAAAAGGATCGGGGCTGCTCTGTGCAAAACGATTGCACAGAGCAGGTGTGTATGACGTGTTTGTTATTTACCACTTGCCTACAGTGCACTTTCACCCCCTTCCTACCCAGGCCAATTTTAAGCTTTCAGCGCTGTCACACTTTGAATGACAATTGCGCGGTCATGCTACACTGTACCCATATGAAATTTATATAATTTTTTTTCACACAAATAGAGCTTTCTTTTGGGGGTATTTAATCACCTCTGGATTTTTTATTTCTTACACAAAAAAAAAGAAAAAAGACAGAAAATTTTGAAAAACAAAAAAAGTTTTTCTCCTTCACTGATGTGCGCTGATGAGGCGGCACTGATGGGCACTGATAGGCTGCACTGATGGGCACTGATGAGGTGGCACTTATGGGCACTAATGAGGTGGCACTGATGAGGAGGTACTAATATGCGGCACTGATGGGCACTGATAGGTGGCACTGATAGGTGGCACTGATGAGCACTGATAGGTGGCACTGATGGACACTGACAGGTGGCACTGATGGGTGGCACTGATGGACACTGATGGGCAGCACCATCAGTGCCCACAATCAGTGCCCATGGTGCTGCCAGTCAGTGCCCATCAGTGCCTAGAAGAACAGACACTCATGAGCACTGACTGGCAGTACTATGGGTACTGAATGTGGGCACTGATTGTGGGCACTGATTGCAGGCACTGTGGGCACTGATGGTAGGCAGTAATTGGCACTTTATTTACATTTTGTGTAATCAGGGCACTGATGATCAGTGCCCTGATTACTTGTATTTGTCTCCCCTATGAGGAGGAGCCGCTGACCGGCTCTCCTCGCCTAACACACTGACAGTGTGAGGCGAGGAAAGCCGAAAAACGGCACTTCCTCATTTACATGTGACCGGCTGTGATTGGACACAGCCGATCACATGGGTAAAGAGTCATGTCATTGACTCTTTACCGAGATCGGGATCGCGCCATGTCCTAGCAACATGGTGCGGTCACGATCGTCGCTCCTCGCGCCCCCAGAGGCTGTTCTGGTGCGCCATCATATGTCGGCGTCCCAGGATAATAGCTACACCGCTCTGCCATCATTTGACGGTGGGCGGGGAGCAAGTGGTTAAAAAAAAAAAAAGGGTTTACAGTCACTTTAAATAGCAACCCTTGTCTCCATCAATAATGTTCTCTTTTGACCAGTTAGTGAGCCCTCCATCTTTTTCTATCTTTGGGTGTCTGCATTCTGGATGAAGTAGTGAAGCAGACACCTTAGGACACAGTGGCGGCTGGTGAAGTTTTAAGATGGGGGGGCGCAAGACCCCGCCCTTCCATTTTGACCCCTCCCATTTCTCAGAAGCCCCCCCACTTATAGATTCCACCCATTTTGTCCCCTGTATTTTGCTTGCGTGAACCAATTCTCCCAATATAACACATATTAAGGGGTCCATCAGTACTAGTATATCCCATAATAGGGAACAGGGGCCCTATTATGGGATATACTGTGAGAGACATCCTATTATGGGATACATGGACTGAGAGTGGCACAAACCCCACAGTACAGACCCCCCAGCACAAACCCCTCAAGCACAAACCCCGCACAAACAACTCAAGCACAAACCCCACAGTACAGGCCCTCTAGCATAAACCCCACAGTACAGACCCCTAGCACAAACCCCACAGTACATGCCCCCTTCAATATAGTGACCAGTATAAATGCCCCCTTTCAATGTAGTGACCAGCATACATGTCCCCAATGCAGTGACCAGTATACATGTCCCCAATGCAGAGATATGCGTGCGTGCCTCCAATGCAGTGACCACCAGCGTACATGTCCCCAATGCAGAGCTATGCGTGCGTGCCTCCAGTGCAGCCAGTGACCACCAGTATACATGTCCCCAATGCAGAGCTATGCGTGCGTGCCTCCAGTGCAGCCAGTGACCACCAGTATACATGTCCCCCAATGCAGAGCTATGCATGCGTGCCTCCAGTGCAGCCAGTGACCACCAGTATACATGTCCCCCAATGCAGAGCTATGCATGCGTGCCTCCAGTGCAGCCAGTGACCACCAGTATACATGTCCCCCAATGCAGAGCTATGCGTGCGTGCCTCCAGTGCAGCCAGTATACATGTCCCCCAATGCAGAGATATGCGTGCGTGCCTCCAGTGCAGCCAGTGACCACCAGTATACATGTCCCCAATGCAGAGCTATGCGTGCGTGCCTCCAGTGACCACCAGTATACATGTCCCCCAATGCAGAGCTATGTGTGCGTGCCTCCAGTGCAGCCAGTGACCACCAGTATACATGTCCCCAATGCAGAGCTATGCGTGCGTGCCTCCAGTGACCACCAGTATACATGTCCCCCAATGCAGAGCTATGTGTGCGTGCCTCCAGTGCAGCCAGTGACCACAAGTATACATGTCTTCCAATGCAGAGCTATGCGTGCGTGCCTCCAGTGCAGCCAATGACCACCAGTATACATGTCCCCCAATGCAGAGCTATGCGTGCGTGCCTCCAGTGACCACCAGTATACATGTCCCCCAATGCAGAGCTATGCGTGCGTGCCTCCAGTGACCACCAGTATACATGTCCCCCAATGCAGAGCTATGCGTGCGTGCCTCCAGTGCAGCCAGTATACATGTCCCCCAATGCAGAGCTATGCGTGCGTGCCTCCAGTGCAGCCAGTGACCACCAGTATACATGTCCCCAATGCAGAGCTATGCGTGCGTGCCTCCAGTGACCACCAGTATACATGTCCCCCAATGCAGAGCTATGTGTGCATGCCTCCAGTGCAGCCAGTGACCACCAGCATACATGTCCCCCAATGCAGAGCTATGCATGCGTGCCTCCAGTGCAGCCAGTGACCACAAGTATACATGTCCCCCAATGCAGAGCTATGCGTGCGTGCCTCCAGTGCAGCCAGTGAGCACCAGTATACATGTCCCCCAATGCAGAGCTATGCGTGCGTGCCTCCAGTGACCACCAGTATACATGTCCCCCAATGCAGAGCTATGCGTGCGTGCCTCCAGTGACCACCAGTATACATGTCCCCCAATGCAGAGCTATGCGTGCGTGCCTCCAGTGCAGCCAGTGACCACCAGTATACATGTCCCCCAATGCAGAGCTATGCATGCGTGCCTCCAGTGCAGCCAGTGACCACCAGTATACATGTCCCCCAATGCAGAGCTATGCGTGCGTGCCTCCAGTGCAGCCAGTATACATGTCCCCCAATGCAGAGCTATGCGTGCGTGCCCGACTGAGAGCAGTGCACTTACCTGGGAGTCACGGCGGCTTCTCCCTCTCCTCTTCTTCATTCGGCGGCGGGAAGGTGAGCGGCGCTTCTCTCTCTCGGCCTCTTCTGCGGCGGGTGACGGGCGGTGGGAAGGTGACCGGCGCCGGCTTCTTCTCTGGACTGGACTCCTCTTCGGCGGTGGGAAGCTGACCGGGCGGTGACGGTGAGTGACTGATGCACGCACCGGCACCGCCCCCATTGCGACATCAGCGGCGTCACAATCGGATGTCCTGGATGATGATTGGTCATTCAGTCTGATCCATAGAGGCCTCACCTCACAACTTATAGGACTTAAAGTGTAGCTTCGACCTCAAATACCTTTTTTTAACTAAAAATACCCCTATAATACTAATCCATCGCCCTTTACAGAACCGCTATTCTCATACTTACAAGGTGTACGGCATTGGATTTTTGTCGAAATCTTACTTTTAACCACTTACCGCAACGTGACATAGGGGTACGTCGGCAGACTTTGCGTTGTTATACCTATATCTAGCTAGAGGCATCACCCCGGTACCGTTGTTTATAGACGGTGGTCGGCTTTCCGGCAGTAATGACTGATGCGGCTCGGGAGCCGCTCGGTCGTTACCCCGGCGAGCGAGAGACGACCCCCCCCCCCCTGCCGCCTTCCGCGGCTTTGCCCGGGTCTCCCAGTGGGACGGCTGGATGGAGTCCCGATCTAAGCTGGAAGCGGCTTCGATCGGGTCTCCGATGACGTAACCCGGAGGCGGCGTCCATTAAGTCACGTCCGGGTTACTCTGCTGCTAAAGGCGGCAAATTAAAAAAACGAGTGTATTCAAAAATGCCCCTGGCTGCGTTTTGAATACATGGAAGTGTAGTGGAGGGGTCTAGGGTCTTATACTTTAATTTACAATATACACTTAACCATCACAAGGGACAGCCAAATCTCACACAAACTGGCATCGGGGAGGAATTCCTATGAAGACCTATCTGCTTATGTAAGGCAGCTCTACAATAGAAACTTTCCCAGGAAGGTAAAGCTTTAAATACAACAATATTATATCAATATTTTTAAGATTTATAACCTTTTAAAAAAAAATGAAAAGAGCAAAGATAAAAGCTTCCTTTCCTCCGGAGTATTTTCCGCTGCATGAGCTTGTGCGTGGTCCACTGAGCACATCGGTGAAACATTTTAAATAATTTGTGAGCGCTAACAGCATACAACTTCCAGTTGCCAAAATATTATAATCCCAACAGCACTCCAGCACACACTCCGAAATGCCAAAATGGAAAAACTAATTTAGTAAATGTTTTATGCTTCTCCTGGAAACACTCAGTTCAGAAGCTTTCTGTCTGAATGTGACTGTGATTCTAACTACTGGAAATCACTCTTTTATGCTACATGTAGTAGAAGAAGAAAATAATAAAGTAGGAAACTTGGCAAAAAGCATAAAAGGCAGAAGTCTGAAAACTGGAGCAAAGTTAGCTACCAATCACATTTCTTGTGTCGTTTTCCGATTCAGCTGTCTGATTTGTAGTGATAACAAATTGGAGTCATTTCGGAAAACCGAGTTTGCTGTTGGCAAGATTTTGCAGAAGTGAGAACATTTGATTTCATTCATTGGGCTCCTTGGGCTAAATTCTTTGGAAAAAAAATACATATTTTATTTTTTGAACTATAATTTTTATTTTTGTGTTTTTCTTGTCTGTTTTCTAAAGTAAAGACGCTAGCGAGAGCCATTTTATGGCAACCTTAAAGTGTTACCAAACCCACAACAGTAAAATCAGTGTGTATATGTAGTAAAGCATGCTTGTTATACTCACGGTGGAACCTAAGGGGTTAATCCTCTGCATTGTGTAAAAAGGCTGTTTGATCCTGTATGCACAGATCCTCCTCTTCTTCCTCTGACTCCAGAACATGTCCAGATAAGACAGAGGCTTTGGAGTCAGGCTGCACATGCTCAGTTTGGTGTGTATTGCTAGAGAGGTTTTTTTCTAGGGAGAGTGCATGTGATCAGCACAGGGCCAATCAGCACTGTCCAGACAGAGGATCAGGGGCCCTGCATCCTAATAAGACACCCAGTACAGTATGAAAACGCCTTCTACAAGCTTTACTAGGAACTGACAGAAGTCACAAGACTGCTCTAACTGCTGATGAGAAAATGTATTTAGCAGTTTATATTTAATAAAATAATTGCATTTCAAGGTTCTGTGTACTGTGGGAGACATAGTGAATGCAGGGTACTGGGTTTAAAAACACTTTAAAACCCACCCAAACCACCCTAAATTTGTCTTCCCTTTTGATTTTAATGTATTTAATCAAAATGACGATGTTCTGCAGACATCTTGTGATTTTTGACAAAATGTTGTGGCAATGAAAACTCTGAGTTTTCATGATTGCTGATTGGTGTGTAGAAACATTAGCAGATTTCATCGATTTTAAATTCTTGTTCTCATAAGTTAATTTCCAAGGTTTTTGGAAGTTCTGTTATAAGGTTCCATCAATGTGAAAGTGCTCATACCTGGGGCAATCACATACATCACATGGATTCTTTTTTTCATATGCGCTGTTTTGTGTTGAGGATAGCGTGTTGGTAGAACTTTGTTATAGACTAAGTATGGCCAAAGCTTTTTTGGCTGTACTTCTCCTATGAATCACAGGATTGCGGTTCATTCAGCACTCCCGTGACTAAAGCCTGCTGGCAGTTGATTTCACTGCTTTACAGTGCAACCAGATGCCTAGACCATCCAGAGAACTGCTGGTAGACTGAGCCAGCTGCTCCAGCCCCCTCCACAGCTCAGCACTCTAGTGAGCACTGGAGGGGAAGAGCAGAGAGTCACTGACTGACAGTCATGGCTCTCTGCTACAAGCAGAGGGAAAGAACTGAGCAATCGTTGTGTTTGATGAATATATAGGTGAGTAGTCTAAAATTAGGCTACCTTTAGCGCTTGCTCTAAAAATCATGTAGTGAAAAATTGCTTATACGTTTTTTTTTTTTTTTTTGTGAATATATATAAAAATTATTATTATTTAGCAGCTGCTATAGTAAAAAAAGGGTGAGTAGTCTAAAAGATAGGCTACCTATAGCGCTTGCTCTAAATACATATAGTTGTAAACACAAAATATTAAATTACATGTGTGATAATAGTCTAATAAGCAAAAAGGTCTTCAGTGAAAACAATCGCCAGTGAAAGTCCCAAAGAAAAAAATGTGCAAACAATTCTATATAAACGGTGGTTCTTCAGTGCAAAATTACTTCTTGAATAAAGTGCAGGTGCTGTGTGCAATAATAAATCCAAGTGACAGTGGTAGGATTCAATCACTCACCAGATGTTGTGGGTCCTGTGTGCCTTATAGCACCAGGACCTAATCAGACTTGTATAGCCCTCCGGGCTAAAAACAATCTTTTTATCTTGCTTCTGTGTGAGTGGGATGATGGGGTCCCCCTCCGTCTCCTCTCCCCTCGCCAAGCTAAGATATATGCAAAAAAATGAAGCTCCAGATGGTGTGTTACCTTTTAAAATTTTTATTCCCAACCGGGCAAAAGTGCATACATGCCAAAAAAGTTTTTTTGAACTTCAAATCAAACAGGCAAACTTCAAGCAAAAACAAAAAAAACACCAAGATATAACCAAAATTCACGCCAAAAATAGGCCAAAATAGGTGCAGGGGAAGTCAGGTAAATTCCTGTCCAAATTGTAGCCTCGTGGGCCGCTTGTGACCGTATGTGTACGGTGCAAACCGATCGGTGTGGATGCTAGCGGGAGAGCTTCTGGCTTGCATTCCACCCCTCACATACGTCACCACGCTGTGCGTTCCAATACTGACGCGTTTCGTCACTTCCTGTGACGTCTTCGGAGATCCGTTGTGTTTGATGGCTCAGTTCTCAGTCCAGAGGCAGCAAGGGACAGACGCAGCATTAGATCGATGTTGCATCCGATGTTGCACAGTGGTGTAGTGTTTAGCACTTTCACCTAGCAGCAAGAGGGTCGCTGGCTCGAATCCCAACCACGACACTACCTGCCTGGAGTTTTCATGTTCTCCTTGTGCCTGCGTGGGTTTCCTCTGGGCACTCCGGTTTCCTCCCACACTCCAAAGACATGCTGGTAGGTTAATTGGATCCTGTATAAACAAAAATTGGCCCTACTGTGTATGTATGTGAGTTAGGGACCTTAGATTGTAAGCTCCTTGAGGGCAGGGACTGATGTGAATGTACAATGTATATGTAAAGCGCTGTGTAAATTGACAGCGCTATATAAGTACCTGAAATCATAAGGGCCCGTGTCAATGGGCTTTTGCTAATATGAAAAGTGCTCCTCTCCCTATACAAGTCAATGGGAATACAAAAGCAACTTGAAGCAGGTCAGAATAAGGTCCATTGTAGGACAATTTCGCAATTCAATGAATTCTGAATGATCTCAGAAGCATCTCAAACTGATATCAAAAGCTGGCCTATAGGCACTAGCCCATATGCTTTTTTTCTGTCTATGTCCCCACTATAGATAGTTTCCTTAATGCGTTTAGGTAAAAAAATGTTCATGCATGCATCAGTATTAATGTTAATTTTTATGTACATTTTCAATTGGTTTTAGATATAATCTTTTGGCTAAAATGCCATTTTAGTTTTAGTCATATTTTAGTCATCTGACTTGTTTTAGTTGTATTTTAATCGAGTTTCAGTACATTTTAGTTGACTAAAATCGAATAAGTTTGGTTAAACTGTATTGCATTTTTGAAGCATTTCTCTAGAATTTCCACTCATTATATACTCCTGCAGTAAAAATCCAATAACATGTAGTGGGGGTGGGGATGGAGAAGTAAATGGGAGTGAGAGAATTCACAGGGTAGTGAACTGGTCTGGGGAGATTGCTATTTTACACAGTGCTAAGCACTGCTACCTTGCTGGGAAGGGAAACGCTCACTATGTGGCTTGCAGGGCATTGTTCCAGAACTCCCAGGCAGCAAGCAGACAGAGGGAGCCTGTGTCTCCCAACCAATATAGCTTGTCAGGGGGCTGCGGCTTTAGCAGATGGGTGGAGTTATGAGGAAAAAAGAAGTTCAGGGGAGCAAAATGTCCCTCCTCACATTTTCATTCCGTTTTTGTTTATGGACAACAATTTGAATTGATTTTGTCATAGTTTTCGTTAATTAGAATTTTACTTTTGTCACTGAAAACATGCAGCTGATGAAAATTATGACGAAAACATTTTTGTTGGCGAAATTACCATTCATCAGTATCCCCCCTCACCCCCACCTTTTACTTCCCTGTGCCCTCATTTGATTCAATGTTGTGCCTGTCTGCAGCTGCTCTCTCAACTCACTTCCTGGTCTCTCTGGCTTTGCTGGGGTAATGGGAACCATTGGCTCCCACTACTGTCAATAGACGCAGACAGCGAGGCTTGGGAGCGAGCCTGCACCAGCGTCCTCATAGAAATCGTCTTTCTATGGGGGCACCTGGCGGAGGGGAGGAGCCAGGAGTGCCAACAGGGAACCTGAAACGAGGAATTTTAGGGCAGGTAAGTATAAATCTGTTTGTTTTTTTTTTGTTTTAAAAAAAAAAAAAAAAAAAAGAGAATTTACAATAATTTTAAGACTTCCAGTTATGAAGAAAGTTTGTAAACACTAAGGGTCCTTTCGGAGGTTTAGTGTAGTGGTCCATTCACATGGGCTTTCCGCACGGTGGACTCCGTTTTGCTCAGCGGAGATCGATCAGGCGATCCCCGCTGAGCAGGCGGATGACAGCTCTGTCTCCGCTTACTATGCAGAGACAGACCTGTCAGAGCCCCGCTCTCCTCTATGGAAGATCGGAATGAAAATGGACCGCCTCCAACATATTTGGTGGGATTGTCCACTTATTCAACCTTTCTGGCGCGATGTTCATGCCCTCATTGTCCGTATCACCACGTATACCCCATGACTTCACACCAGCACAGTTTCTCCTTCACCATACCTCCATTCCCCAAAGGGCCTATAGGAAATCGCCTACGCTCCACTTAATTAACTCGGCAAAGATGTGCATTCCTTGCCGATGGCTCTCTTCCTCCCCCCCCCCCCCCGGTAGCTGACTGGCTTCGGAGGGTAGGTAAAATTGCAGAAATGGAGGATCTGACTCATCAAGCACATGACACCCCCACTAAATTTTACACCATTTGGGCCTCATGGCTGGATTTCTCTTACTCCAACGAATATCGTAGGCTGATGAACAACAGTGGTTGATTTAATACACTCCTTGGTCTGACAAGGCTGCTGCGGGCCTCCAGGACCCCTATACCGGAAGGCATTTGGCCTTCCCTGGTTATACGAGACCCATCCCCTCCCTCTCTCCTCCCCCCCCTTTTTTTTATTATCTCTATCTCTCTCTTCTTTTTCTCTTCTTTCCTTCTCCTCCTTTTTCTACCCCTTTGTGTCTCTCACCATTCCCCCATCCCTCCCCCTCCTTGTTCCACACCCACCCCCTCTTCTTTCGTAGGCCCTACATAGCCCTCTTTTTACACGCACCACACGTACCCCACCTTATTGCAATTTCCATGCCCACCACATGTCACTTCCACACCCTCTCTTCCGGCCCCCCCTCAGTTTTAATGAGGTCGCCTGCTGCTCTCCTTGGATGGGCGTTCGAGGGTTACGGACACAGCGTGATCCCGATTGGGGTTGTCCACTCACCAAGGTGCTCATCCTCTCTTTACACATGTCCTACCTCTCCAGTTCCTCGCTCTGTTTGTGTTGGACAGGGTGGGCCTACCCGATTCCCCCGTGGGCATACCTATTTCTCTGGTCGTGTATGAATATTGTACTTCTAAATGGCCTATGTTATGTTCAGCTCACACACGTTCCCTTTATCTTCCACGCCTTAAGCGTGAGTCTGTTCTTGTTACTGTTATGTTTCCCTTCATGCAAATGTTGTGTACTATTCTGTATGCTTGAACATTTTTCAATAAACTGTTATTAAAAAAAAAAAGAAAATGGACCGCCTGTCCATTTTTATATGATCCTCCAGACGGATGGAAAATAGGGTTTCCATCCATCTGCATTCCTCGGACAGGATCGGATCGGATAGGATAGCAGCGGGTGTCAGTGGAGATGTCACCGCTGATATCCGCTGCTCCATAGAGGTACATGGAGCATCCGATCAGGTCCACCTAAAAAACTGACAGACAGAGCTGATCGGAAAGCCCGTGTGAAAGGGGCCTAACGATTCTTTTGCATGTGCAGTGCCCTATGGATCGTTCTTTAGAGGGTATTTGACAGTCGGTGAGAAGGCGGCTGCATGCCCAGGTTCAATTTCCTGGGTTTTACTGCTACCTAGCTGCATGTGTGAATGAAATCTAAAGGCTTATTCATGCCTCTGTGTTTTATGTTTGCTGCCCTGCATTTTACATACATTACTATTCTTTTCCCTATGGAACATGTGCTTGCTGGAAAACGCACAAAAAATTCAACAAATGTTTGTATATGCACCCCACCAAAACATATACATATGGAATATATCTTCAAATATTAGGTGATGGTTGCAAGTTCAAACTGCTGCATGAGCATTATGTATAACAACTGAAGCAATGTCTGGTGTGCATATGACCTCCCCACTGTCCTATTAAAATAAAAAACACACACACACACAATCCAGCTTTTCTGTCCTTCACTACAGAATTCTACTGAAGTGCAATATAGCCCTGTCAAAAGTATTCAATCAAATAAGGAACGCCTATACTGGTTGCATATCCATGGGCACCTTTAGCATAAATCTACAGTAGTTTAATTCACTAAAAAATGCAATTTGTACTTCCCCAAACATGTAAACATCCATTCTGACATATTGTTGGTGTGGTTAATCATATTCCTGTATATAGTAAAGGACATTCATAGTGATGTTTCCATTTTCTTTTCTTTTTTTTTTTCTGAGTAAAGAGCTATTTCTGGCAAATGTGCAGAAATCAAACTGCTTTTAAGAACATGTGATGTGACAAAGCTTCAGCCTCAGGCAATCACAGCTTTGAATTGACTTACGGAACCAGGGAAGGATTTCTTGCAATCAAATCACTCGCAAAAGGGAAATTAAAAAGGATCAGATGGTCCTGCATATTTTTTTTTCTCGAATATTCAGCTTGAAATACTGTATGTGAGGTATTTTACTCAGTCGTGAAATTAATGGTTTATTAGGAGTGTGTGTTCCAGGGACGTACAGTCAGGGGAGGCAGATGAGGCAGCGTTATTAACATAAAAAATAAAAAAAAAATGATCGAGCTTTGAGGGTCATAGCTTGGTGACTAAATTTGGGGGGGGGGTGTAGGTAACCGAAGTCCTACCCTACCTCTGGTCAGAATTTGGGACTCCTAGCACCTATGGTTCCTGCGATACGGGGCTCCTTGCTCAGCCTGTCAGAAGCTACATACACCTTCATACATAAAAATAAAAAAAAATTGAGCTGTGAGGGTCATAGTTTGTTGACTAAATTTGGGGTGGGGGGTAGGTAATCGAAGTCCTACCCCACCACTGGTCAAAATTTGGGGCTCCTAGCACCTATAGTTCCTGAGATACGGGGCTCCTTGCGCAGCCTGTCAAAAGCTACATACAGCTACATACATAAAAAAATAAAATTGAGCTGTGAGGGTCGTAGCTCGGTGATGAAATATAGGGGGGAGGTAACCTGAAGTCCTACCCCGCCACTGGTAAAAATTTGGAGCTCCTAGCACCTATGGTTCCGAAGATACGGGGCTCCATGCACAGCCTGTCAGATGCTACATACAGCTACGTACATAAAAATAAAAAAAATTGAGCTGTGAGGGTCATAGTTTGGTGACAAAATTTGGGGGGTAGGTAACCTGAAGTCCTACCCCGCCACTGGTCAAAATTTGGAGCTCCTAGCACCTATGGTTCCGAAGATATGGGGCTCCATGCACAGCCTGTCAGATGCTACATACAGCTACGAACATAAAAATAAAAAAATAATTGAGCTGTGAGGGTCATAGTTTGGTGACCAAATTTGGGGGGGGGGGGGGGGGTAGGTAACCTGAAGTCCTACCCCGCCACTGGTCAAAATTTGGAGCTCCTAGCACCTATGGTTCCGAAGATACGGGGCTCCATGCACAGCCTGTCAGATGCTACATACAGCTACGTACATAAAAATAAAAAAAATTGAGCTGTGAGGGTCATAGTTTGGTGACCAAATTTGGGGTTAGGTAACCTGACGTCCTACCCCACCACTGGTCAAAATTTGGAGCTCCTAGCACCTATGGTTCCTGCGATACGGGGCTCCTCGCGCAGCCTGCCAGAAAATACATACAGCGTGGCCAGTTTAAATAGAAGCTGGCACATGCTGTTTGCAGCAGACTGAGAGGATGAGCTCACAGTGCCTCTGACTTCTTGTCAGAGGCACTGAGCTCAATGGACAGCTTGAAGCCTTGGACCAATGGTAAAGCACCATTGGTTCAAGCTGTCAAATAAAAATGCTGCAGTGGAGGCTCTCCTCTCACTGCAGTGTCATAGAAGGGGGCATGTGTCTTAAAGACATGTTTCCTTCCAGCCCAGCCGTCTTAACTACAAGGAAAAAACATGGGTTTATGGCAGTGGTGGGATTCAGCCGGTTCGCACCGGTTCCGTAGAACCGGTTACTAACTTTCTGCGAGTTCGCAGAACCAGCTGAATCCCTCTGCGCGTCCGAGCGCAGTACAATTGAATGTCCCGCGCTCGGACCACGCAGCCGCAGACGTGGCGGCCAAGGAGCGGAGCAGTGCGCCCCGACCCGCCCATTCTGTGACAATAGCGAATGAGAATTCGCTATTGTCACACGGATCCTCCTCCTGGCCAATCAGGGAGTAGGTCCTGATTGGTGGCTGGCACTCTCCAATCATTGGGAGCAATGTGTGGCTGGCACTCTGCAATCATTGGGGGCAATGCTATGGCTGGCACTCTGCAATCATTGGGGGCAATGCTGTGGCTGGCACTCTGCAATCATTGAGGGGCAATGCTGTGGCTGGTACTCTGCAATCATTGGGGGCAATGCTGTGGCTGGCACTCTGCAATCATTGGGGGCAATGCTGTGGCTGGCACTCTGCAATCATTGGGGGGCAATGCTGTGGCTGGCACTCTGCAATCATTAGGGGCAATGCTGTGGCTGGCACTCTGCAATCATTGGGGGGCAATGCTGTGGCTGGCACTCTGCAATCATTGGGGGCAATGCTGTGTTCTGGCACTCTGCAATGATTGGGGGCAATGCTGTGGCTGGCACTCTGCAATGATTGGGGGCAATGCTGTGGCTGGCACTCTGCAATCATTGGGGGCAATGCTGTGGCTGGCACTCTGCAATCATTGGGGGCAATGCTGTGTTCTGGCACTCTGCAATCATTGGGGGCAATGCTGTGGCTGGCACTCTGCAATGATTGGGGGCAATGCTGTGGCTGGCACTCTGCAATCATTAGGGGCAATGCTGTGGCTGGCACTCTGCAATCATTAGGGGCAATGCTGTGGCTGGCACTCTGCAATCATTGAGGGCAATGCTGTGGCTGGCACTCTGCAATCATTGGGCACCCCAAAATATTATATACAGTAAACCCCCCTCCATTGCGGGGGTTATGTTCCGGACCCAGCCGCGAAAAGTGAAAATCCGCAAAATAGAAAAACCCTATTAAAATGCACTGTAGGCATGTTTTTTTTACTGTCACTGTACGTGTAAAAGCATTTTAAGGTCTTAAACACACTTTTAAAACAATAGAAACTCATTTAAACACATAAAAGATACTGAGAGACATAGCAAGAGCTATGAAAAAAACAAAAATATTTCATTTTTATTGATTTATATAGTAAAATAACATTACAAAAAAAAACACAATATACCGGGACCACAAAAAATGAGCCGCGATGGAGCGGGGGTTTACTGTATATATATATTTAGTTGGACTTGTTTTACTGTTTGTTTTAAATTCTCCTGCATTTCATCTTTTAGTAAATAACCCTGAACCTTTTATTGTTTACTTGTTTATTACTAAATATTACTGTTATATTTCTGGCTTCAGAAAATAAAGAGACGTATTTTATTTTTTCTATAATCTTTATTGTCATCTTTGCTACAAATATTGTTTCCAGCATCAACAAAAAGGGTGACTGAAAAACATCTTAAAGGGACAGTGTTTGTAAATATTTTTGTTAAATGAGTAGAACTAGTAGAACTGCAATCGCCTACATAATGAGAATCCAATACGTAACTTGTGAATATGTAACCTGTGTGTATCTGGCTCTCATACTAGCCAATGCCTCACCAGCCACTGACCACACCGCACATCCCTGGTGTGTACTCAGAAAGCAGGGCTTTAATAAGCTATGAACTGCTTTTGTAAAGGCCGTCCCAAAGCTCATATCCAAAAATGGCAACACTGATGATGGGTTTACAATTGCAAATTATTTTTTCAAATAGGAAACGTGCCCATCAGACCCTGAACATAAATTTAGTTGTTTAAAAAAGATTGTTTGCAAAGAAGCTACAGTTTTGTTTGTAAGGGACATGTGTCCAGATCATGCACTCAAACAAATGTAGATATCCTGGACAAGCAGTTCAAGGTTACATACACATGGCTATAAGACACTATGACAAGTAGTATGCAGGATCTTGCAGAAAAAGCTGGCAGCAAGATCCTGCATAAAAAGTGCTCTGTACAATGTACTCATGTAATGTTTGAGTAAGATTTATATTGGTTACAGCATAAATGGCCTTTTGTTGCTAGGACACATGCAGCTTCCTCCGCAAGCCATCATTCTGTTTCTAGGACACAGACAGCTTCTTCTGCCAGGTGTCCTTCTGTTTCCATGACATAGGCACTTGGTTCTGCCAGGCATATTTCTGTCACTAGGACATAGGTAAATTCTTCTGCCAGGCGTCCTTCTGTCACTTGGACGTAGGTAGCTTCTTCTGCCAGGCGTCCTTCAGTCACTTGGACATAGGTAGCTTCTTCTGCCAGGTGTTCTTCTGTTTCAGTGACATAGGCAATTAGTTCTGCCAGGCATATTTCTGTCACTAGGATGTAGGTAGATTCTTCTGCCAGGCGTCCTTCTGTCACTTGGACATAGCTAGATTCTTCTGCCAGGCGTCCTTCTGTCACTTGGACGTAGTTAGCTTCTTCTGCCAGGCATCCTTCTGTCACTTGGACATAGCTAGATTCTTCTGCCAGGCGTCCTTCTGTCACTTGGACGTAGGCAGCTTCTTCTGCCAGGTGTCCCTCTGTTTCCATGATATAGGCAATTGGTTCTGCCAGGCATATTTCTGTCACTAGGACGTAGGTAGATTCTTCTGCCAGGCGTCCTTCTGTCACTTGGACGTAGGCAGCTTCTTCTGCCAGGCGTCCTTCTGTCACTTGGACATAGCTAGATTCTTCTGCCAGGCGTCCTTCTGTCACTTGGACGTAGGCAGCTTCTTCTACCAGGTGTTCTTCTGTTTCCATGATATAGGCAATTGGTTCTGCCAGGCATATTTCTGTCACTAGGACGTAGGTAGATTCTTCTGCCAGGCGTCCTTCTGTCACTTGGACGTAGGCAGCTTCTTCTGCCAGGCGTCCTTCTGTCACTTGGACATAGCTAGATTCTTCTGCCAGGCGTCCTTCTGTCACTTGGACGTAGGCAGCTTCTTCTACCAGGTGTTCTTCTGTTTCCATGATATAGGCAATTGGTTCTGCCAGGCATATTTCTGTCACTAGGACATAGGTAGATTCTTCTGTCAAGCGTCCTTCTGTCACTTGGATGTAGGCAGCTTCTTCTGTCACATAGACATCTCGTCCATGATTAAGCAGATGTCTGTGTGAAATGCGTCAATGTTTGATCCTGTTTGTCTGTCTGGCATGGTGACAATAAAAGGATTTTAACTGATTCAGCTCCAGGGTGGTGTTCAGCCAAACTTTTTCCTTTATCTTTAAAGTTTATGGTGGTGAGCCAGAGCAGGCACCCACATCGGATAGCTACTCATTATCACCTTAGCGGTTTACACACTCCCTCTCTTTGGACTTTGAGCTTCTTCTGCTAAGTGTTTTGGTGCTATGACACAGACAGATTCTTCTGCCAGGTTTCCCTCTGGTGCTATGACACAGATAGATTCTTTTGCCAGGCAACCTTCTGTTGCTAGGACACAGGCAGCTTGTTCTGCCAGGTATCCTTCTGTTGCTAGAAAGCAGGAGGCGTCTGAAGGAAATGAATTAGCGCCCTTTTGTTGCTAGGACACAGGCAGCTCCAATAGAGTGCATTTGGGATGTCTGCTGTATGCATGCACTAATCTTTACATGCTTGCAGAGTAGAATATAGCCTTTGTGTAGGACCTCAGATGCAGATTTTCTTTTTTTATGGTTTACTTAAAGTGGATGTAAACCCTCACATATACCCAGTGAAGTGAACAACCTCAGATAATACACAGTGATGAAGCAAATCCTCTTACATAGGTTTTACTTGTTTATCTGCAGTCTTCTCTTCTCTATACCCTTTCAAAAGTGCAGACTGTGTTAAAAATATTTCTATATCTGTCAGCATTACAGAAGAGAGGGTAGATAGACTGCTGGTACAGTGTGTGAGAGCTCATTGGAGGAAAGAAACATAACCCCCACCCACACAGCAGAACTTTGCTGTGAATAGACAAGCTCCGTTTCCCCCCCCCCCCGCCTGACACAAATTTATCTCATGTGTCGGGAACACTTCTCAGATCTAACTCAAGCTGATAACAGAGGAATGAAGCACCACGGAGAATTAACACTTAAAGCTTTGGAGAGAGATAAGTAAACACTGCAGATATACACTCACCAGCCACTTTATTAGGTGCACAAGTTAAATTGGTAACAAATTGCTAATCAGCCAATCACATGGCAGCACATCAATGCATTTAGGCATCTAGATGCGGTGAAGACGACTTGTTGCAGTTCAAACCAAGCATCAGAATAGGGAAGAAATAGGATTTAAGTGAATTTGAATGCAACATGGTTGTTGGTGCCAGACCGGCTGGTCTGAATATTTCAAAAACTGCTGATCTACTGGGATTTTCATACACAACAACAGGGTTTACAGAGAATGGTCCAAAAAAGAGAAAATATCCAGTGAGCGGCAGTTGTGTGGATGAAAATGTCTCGTAGATGTTAGAGGTCAGAGGAGAATAGGCAGACTGTTTAGAGATGATAGAAAGGCAACAGTAACTCAAATGACCACTCAAGGTACAACCAAGGTATGCAGAATACCATCTTTGAATGCACAGCACTTTGAACCAGATGGGCTACAGCAGCAGAAGACCACACCGGGTGCCACTTCTGTTAGCTGAGAACGTACGTAGAGCGCCATCGTGTCATATCCGCCCAAGTGGAACGCACGGCGTCCCGCAAGTGCGCAACTATCGCTGTTTACATGCTGTTTTCCCTTTATGTTTGTGAGTACCCTTTTCTTTGATTTAATAAAGCCATTTTTAAGCAGTACTACTCTATGTGAGCCTTCTTCCCCCATACATACTCGTGCACCGGTGGACCCCAATTCCAGGGACCTTGGCACACAGGACTCGGACAGAACATCGAACCATACAGTGGCCCCAACAACCAGGGAAGGGGACCCCAGGATTAAATATCCAAGGCCTGATACCCCTGCAGGGGTGATCAACTCTGGTGAGTGCGGTCAAAGGGGTGCGGGGAGCACTGAATGGTCACTGTTATCCGAGCACCTTCCAAGTTCTCCGTTAGAGCACCTGCACTCAAGTCACTTTTTGCTCCCCCAATTGAGGGAGTTTTTTTTCGTTGTGGGACTATCCTTCTCTTTTTTAAGCCCTCCAGTTACCACGGACTTACTAGTAACTGGACTATGATTGTCAAATTTTAGAGTGGTTCTACCAGTTTCACGTATTATATTATCCCATGTCTATATATGATGCTAATTATTGTCTAGTCACACTGTTTTAGGATATTCACAGTTCACCCATGTGGTATGGTTTTTAGGTAGATCCAATTGAGTATTATCATTTTTATCTATTTATTAGGTTGATATCACTCACATTTTTCATACGGTTTATTCACTTGTATCACCTATTTATTTTCATTCATATTTGAAGTTGTTCTAGCACTTTTATATACCCCTCACAGGGTTGGATCCCCGATTATTGTTGTACTCACATACACCTTTCACTAGTCACATATATGATGCACTTGACACTTTATTAAGTTTTTATTCACATTGGAGACACATATTTATTCAATTTATCTTTAGCATCGTTGAAAAACACACAGACCAATTAGCATATTTTGGCAGCGCCACAAACCTTTTTCTTATTCTTCATTCTTACTATATTTCTAGGAATATAGTGTATAGGTGGGCTGCAGCCAGTATCAAATACCATACAAAAGGCTAAAAAATTATCCTAAGCGCGGATTCCTTATATTTCATATTTAAACTTTGACCCTGAACCTCACAGTCAGCAGACACATTCCAGGCCAATCAGCAGACCTCCCTCCCAGACCCTTCCACCTCCTATAAATAAGCAAGGGCAGCATCCATCTTAGATCATTTCTGAAGCAGTGTGTTAGTGAGAGCAGGGAGAGTGCTGCTGCTGCTGCTGCTGTTAATAGCTAGGGACAGTTGTTAGTCAGTGTTCCTGGTCTTGCAGTGTTCTTGGTCCACTCCTGCTGTAAGGACAGCACCCCAAAAAGCCCTTCCTTGGGCTGGTATTTGAGTTTTTTTTTGGATATATATATATATATATATATATATATATATATATCTATTGTCCCCAAAAAGCCCTGTTTAGGGCTGGTATTTGTGTAATTTTTTTGTTCTGTGATATATATATAAATATATATATATCTATTGTCCCCAAAAGCCCTTTTTAGGGCTGGTATTTGAGTATTATATATATATATATATATATATATATATATATATATATATATATATATATATATTTGTGCACTGCAGTTACCTGCCCGCTGTGTGTGAGAGGCCACAGACCCACCACAGACTGTACTGTGTGCACACCACACTCATTTCGGGTGGCACAGGCACAGTACCTTGCATTTTAAAAAATATTTTTTTTTTTCCTCTGTCATAATTGCAGTGAGTGCTGTGTCAGGTCCACAGAGTGTACTGTACCCACTGCAGTGCCCACCAATTTTTACCTACAGGTGTGAAGGGGTTAAGGCAGTTCTGAAGGCAAAAGGGGGTCCAACCCAATACTAGCAGGATGTACCTAATAAAGTGGCCGGGGAG
This sequence comes from Pelophylax lessonae, assembly GCF_965119305.1. Taxonomy (NCBI): domain Eukaryota; kingdom Metazoa; phylum Chordata; class Amphibia; order Anura; family Ranidae; genus Pelophylax; species Pelophylax lessonae. Next base: position 141,234,259 of record NC_138770.1, on the reverse strand, counting down.
TGTATGTGCTTTGCTCAGATTTCATGACCGAGGTATACAACCACTTTAAAACAAACTAGTTCAGTAGTAGCTCAATGTCACTGGACATTTTCTTAAAATTATGTCAACTACTGTATATATATATTAGATCATTTTACCACAATTTACTTCTGAATTTATTTAAATAGTCTTAAGGTAAAATTCCAGTCAGCATGAAAGCTCCAATGGTCTCACAGAGCACTGGATATCAGATTATGCTTACATGAAGTTATTTTTTTAAATTGTAAGATGCAGCAGAACTTTTAAGGTTACAAATGACTTCTCAGCAGGTAATAAAGGATTCCTGTATGGATGGGGAGGAGCTGTTATTGTATCATATCCATTATGTATTATTACAGAGTGTATTATCCCAAACCACAGAACAAGGTTTACCCTTTATGTTTAAATACTGTTACTGTAAAGTCTGAAAGCACTTCTAATTCTCTCTGCTGCAGTAACAGCATCGGCTTTACCCAATATCTGCTCAGTTTGTTTTCCTCCAATCACATCCCCAGTTTTCTGTGTGCCACCCCCCCCCCAATATATCATCCTCTATGATGATTGCTATAGGTGTCGGCCCTGGGTCTAGAAAGATAGCAAGACTTCTGGCAGTACATGTCACTTTGACCATATGCTGGCAACCATATGTAGTTCCGTGCAGGGTCACTGATAGGGGGGGGGGGGGCACCGGTCCTCTTGTAGGACCGGTCCTCTTGTAGGGGGCCGAGCACACAGCGGGGCCCACACACGGAGGGGGATTCAGGATGAATGGCATTTACAGAAAAAATCCTCTAGCAACTAAAAACTGATTTCTTTCCCTGCTGCCAGCTTTTATCTGCTGAGAGAGACAGTTGTCCCTCACTAGTCCCCCTCCCTGTGTAGGCCCCCCTCCCAGCCCTGGCTCTAATGTTATCTCTGCTCAGGAGTTTATCTCTGAAACTTTGTATCTTTCTGTGCACTTCTTCCTATACTCCTTGTCCCAGCCTGTATATTTTTTCATCTCTCTCCCCCATTGCTCTGTCTTTCTGACAGTGGCAGCTGATCAGCAGCATTCCCATGGGGTGAAGAATTTACTGTTACCCCGATTCCATAGCTGCCTGTTATATTGTCCCAGTGCAGTTTAGTGCGCTTTATGTAGCTGGGCTTTCCACTCCTCTCCCCCAGGCCCCTTTCACACTTGTGCAACTTGTCCTGCGATTTGGGACTGCAAAGTCGCATGACAAGTCGTACTCCATGATTTCCAATAAGTACCGTTCATATCTGCACCACTTCAAGTCGCAATGACTTCAAAGTAGTCCCTGCACTACTTTGGGACAATTTTAATGCATTTTGAGGTCCAAAGACATAGGCATTGTTTCAAGTTCAGTCATAATCGTGGCAAAATCATGTCAAAATTGCGGCAAAAATTGCACGACTTTTAGGCCGCACAAGTGTGAAAGGGGCCCCAGACTACTTCTTGAACTATGCAACTTTTCTTCTTCTCCCCTTCACTGTCAGTTGCCTCTGCATCCATGCATCCATGAGGACAGAGAAAAGGCGGAAGTGTTAAATAATTTCTTCTCTTCAGTCTTCACAAAAGAATCGGGGGGCTACACTAACCCAACTGGTAAGGCTAAACTAAAAAATACACCTCAGGAAGTACCGCGATGGCTAATAGAGGATAGACTTAGAACTAAACTAGAGAAACTTAACATAAATAAATCACCAGGACCACATGGCTTGCACCCGAGGATTCTTAAAGAGCTCAGCCAGGTGATTGCCAGACCCTTATTCTTGATCTTTAAGGATAGTTTACAGACGGGTATGGTGCCAGCTGATTGGAAAAAAGCCAACGTGGTACCAATATTTAAAAAAGGGCCGAGATATATCCCGGGTAACTATAGGCCGGTCAGCCTAACATCAGTAGTCTGCAAGATTTTGGAGGGGATGTTAAGGGACCACATACAAGACTTTAGTAATGAAAATGGTATTATCAGTAGTAATCAACATGGATTCATGAAAAATCGTTCTTGCCAAACCAATCTATTAACCTTCTATGATGAGGTGAGTTGCCATCTAGATAAAGGTAAGCCTGTGGATGTGGTGTACCTGGACTTTGCAAATGCCTTTGACACCGTTCCCCACAAACGCTTACTGTACAAACTAAGGAAGGTAGGTATGGACCATAGGGTGAGTACCTGGATAGAGAACTGGCTCCAGGCGAGAGTTCAGAGGGTGGTGATTAATGGGGAGTACTCGGATTGGGCGGGTGTGGAAAGTGGGGTCCCCCAAGGTTCTGTCCTGGGGCCAATCCTGTTTAATTTATTCATAAATGATCTATAGGAGGGGATATCCAGCACAATCTCGGTATTTGCGGATGATACTAAACTAAGCATGCCAATATCTTCTATGCAAGATGTGGAAAACTTACAAGTGGATGTGAACAAAATAATGGGATGGCAACATTACACCTCATGGCAGATGAGGTGTAATGTTGAAAAATGTAAAATAATGCACCTGGGCATCAGTAATGCGAAAGCAAGCTACTCTCTGGGGGGGAAACCTCTGGGTGAGTCTAGGATGGAAAAGGACCTGGGGGTACTGGTAGACAACAGGCTTGGCAGTGGCATGCAATGCCAATCCGCTGCAAGCAAAGCAAACAGAATGCTGGGATGTATAAAAAAGGGGATTCACTCCAGAAATAAAGATATTATTCTCCCACTCTACAAGACTCTGGTCTGGCCACATCTGGAGTATGCTGTCCAGTTCTGGGCACCGGTCCTCAAGAAGGATGTGCTGGAACTGGAGAGAGTCCAGAGAAGGGCAACAAAAATAATTAGGGGAATGGAGGACATCTGCTATGAGGAAAGACTACAAACACTGAACTTATTCTCTCTGGAGAAGAGACGATTGAGGGGGGATATGATATCAATGTACAAATACTGTACTGGCGACCCTAGCATAAAGAACAAACTTTTCAGAGAAAGGGAATACAATAAGACACGTGGCCACTCACTAAAACTTGAGGAAAAATGGTTTAAGCTTAAAATACATAGGGGGTTCTTTACTGTCAGAGCAGTGGGGATGTGGAATTATCTTCCACAAGCAGTCGTATCAGCAGGGAGCATTGATAGTTTCAAAAAACTATTAGATGGGCACCTTAAAGACCACAACATACAAGGGTATACAATGTATGGTTAACAGCAAACACACACACACACACATCATAGGTTGAACTGGATGGACTGATGTCTTTTTTCAACCTTGTCGGGATTATTGGAGTGATTAAAATAATAATAGGAAAAAAATGGATTTAAAAAGCGATGTATATTCCATCTTATGCATATAAGATTCTGAACAGTATAGATTCCATTTTGTTTAAGGTGAAGGAAAGTTCATATGTTCATTTAAACAAAATTTCTCTTACAATAGGGTCTTATAATTTCAGCAGATATTTGTATTTTCTTTTGGTCATAAATAAGTGGAAAACTGACGTTCTTTTAGATAAGACTCAGTCAGCCTGACGCTATACCAGATGTAAGGGGGTGATATCTCCTTAATTGTCTGTATTGTAAAGATGAACAATAGGTTTTTTTAAACTATAAGTTTAAAGATACATTATTATGTGTGAGAAGATATTAGCCAAAATTATGTCATTATATTATGTTAAGCATATACATATATATTTAGGAATGTTATATCACATGTTGAGTTTATATTCTTGTTAAATAACAAATCTTACTTAGACTTAAGAGTGAATACTAATTACTTAATTTTAAGGCATGTGGTAGGAGTGTTTATATAAGAATTGCTTTGGACTAGGCTAAGTGATATAAATTCTACAGGCCAGACAAAATGTCTGACAGTAATGGCAGAATTCAAATAATTAATGGACTTTCACTAGCAACAGGTCAAAGGGGTCATCAGATAAGAATAGTGGTAATTATTTTATATACACTGAATTTAATGAACAGTACAATACTGCCTCCTGTGGAGATAATACCAAATGCAGTCTTGGGATTATTTAGATATTTCCAGTATAGAAATATATATTGTATTAAAAATATAATTATTGAAATGGCATTACTTGCCAGGGTGAATGATGGAGATTAGATGGACATTTATGTATGTACTGAGAGTATGGACAAGTTTTTATGTTGTGTTTTATGATTAATCTTGAACATAGAGAAATCATCATTTAACTTTATTATACAAAACATTGAGGTGTGACTCTGACCTCACCAGTTAAGGTATAGAATATCCCAACCAATGGGGATAATGTTTCATCCCTCTGGGTTTAACTTATGGTAATTTTTATAGCCCTTTGTTCATACCATATAAAAGAAGAACCCAGATATGAGAGAGGACACATTACCTTTGCCCAGCATACAATACACATACATCACACACACTACTACATCCATTTATATACTCATCCAGACATACTCCATCTTGCTCCATCATTCATCTGAAACTCTGAGGGATGCCAAACTCCTCCCTCACTTACCACCATCTTGAGAAAGGCATCCATCTTAGGACTCTGGTAACGACCGTTTGAAGCTAGCAGCCATCTTAAGTGTGGTAAATATAACTTTGCTGTGTTATTTGATTTTATTCAATATTGTTTATTCCTTCCTTTAATGTTTTATATTGCATATTTAAGGGTAATAAGATTACAATCCAAGCTGTATAAACCATAGTAGATTTTTCTCTAAAAAGCTGATTTTTGTTTTTATACATTTTTATTAATATCAGATTTAGCGCATTATTGCAATTTTAGTCTCCCGTTTTGCATGGCTTATTCTCGCTTCATCTGCAGTGAAGTGACTTTCGGCTATGCGATTCGCAAACAATTGTGGTCTGTTTATATAGAACACATACCTATGGTTTATGCTATACCTGGAGAAATGGTAATCTTGCTTTCATTTTGCTTTCACTTTGTTTCAGTTTCACTTTCATTATTGAGCTAAACATCACATTGCATTGATTGTTTGAAGTTAGTATTTTATGTAGAGTTGTTTCTTTGTGTCATTTCTTGTTTGATCATTTATTGTGAATACATGTCTTGAGAAAAAATATTTTATATATATTCCATACTGTAGACTGTACTCACTAAGATTGGTATATGCTTTTAAAAAGAAATTAATCAATTAAAAATAATTCACTACATATTGATTTGTGGAAATAAATGAAGATTCTCCTTCCTCATAGATCTTTGCTTATTAACCATAAATAGACACTGTTATATTCAGAGCAGTATAAATATTCTGACATAATGAAGTACGAGCGCAAGATATTATTATTAAACATTCTTACATCCTCACAAACTATGTAACTATGTAACTAACTGATCTGGCAGGAGTAAACTCCATTTCTTATCTTGTATCTACAGGTAAGCCTATAATAGGGCTTACCTGTAGGTTCAGTGAATATCTTATAAAGGTAGCAGCCGTTGATAGCACCAGCACATGTGCAATGCGCTCTCAGTGCATGACATACCATCCATTGAGAGAGCTGTGCTGTGACCATGACACCCACGTGCATGCATGTGAGTTATAGCATCACAGTTTGGCCAAATGACTGGAGCCCAAGAACCCAGAGAGAAGACCAGATGAAGATGGAATCCCTCTTCATAGAGACAGCACACTGCTGGAGAGATCTGTTTTTTTAGGTTAGAAAAATATAATTAAGGACTCATTCACACAGGTACTCTGGCTGTGTAAAGGAGGGATTTGGGCTGGAGTCATCTGTCATTCTATGGGGATGCAGCGCCTGTATGAACACAGCCGCAGGCCCAAATTGGACAGGTGTGCAGGTGAGCCGTCCCCAAATGCACACTCTGTGTTTGGGCTGTACACCTGCACCCCCACGTCTGTCAAATTAGGACCTGCAACTGTGTTCATACAGATCCAGGTGGCTCAAGCCACATAAATGAACCACTGATTCCCACTGTACAGACCACAGCACCCATGTGCACGACCCCCAAACCTTGACTACACACAGAGATTTATTTATCAACTCAGTTTCATCTGTTAGATTTAGCAAGAATTCTGTGAGTTATGTTGTATTTGAGTCTGCTAATAATGATTTTAATGTATTTTTTTTTTTTTTTAAGATTCAAGATTTTTTTTGGGGGGGGTTGGCTATCAGGTAGTCTGTACGGGGCCCCGCGATTTCTATCAGCAGCCCTGGTTTCATGCTACCTTCTTAGTTCCTTCTCAACATCACCCAGCACAGTCCTGAAGGCGTAAGGCAGGGAAATGGGACCTGTGGCACTTATATTTGATTGATGTCCACTGTATACAGTGAAACTCCTCTTTCACATCAATGTAATAAGAGCCACAGATCTCTGGATGCAAATATAATGAGGGGAACAGACCACTGGACATCAATGTAGTAAGGAGCATAGATTATTGGACACCAGTGTAGTAAGGAGCATAGATCACTCTACTCCAATGTAGTAAGGAGCATAGATCATTGGACACCAATGTAGTAAGGAGCATAGGTCACTGGACACCAATGTAGTAAGGATTATAAATCACTGGACACCAATGTAGTAAGGAGCATAGATCACTGGACACCAATGTAGTGAGGAGCATAGGTCACTGGACAGCAATGTAGTAAGGAGCATAGATCACTGGACAGCAATGTAGTAAGGAGCATAGATCACTGAACACCAATGTAGTAAGGAGCATAGATCACTGGGCAGCAATGTAGTAAGGAGCATAGATCACTGGACACAAATGTAGTAAGGAGCATAGATCACTGGACACCAATGTAGTAAGGATTATAGATCACTGGACATCAATGTAGTAAGGATTACAGATCACTGGACACCAATGTAGTAAGGAGCATAGATCACTGGACACCAATGTAGTAAGGAGCATAGATCATTGGACACCAATGTAGTAAGGAGCATAGATCACTGGACACCAATGTAGTAAGGAGCATAGATCACTGGACACCAATGTAGTAAGGAGCATAGATCATTGGTCACCAATGTTTTAAGGAGCATAGATCACTGAATACCAATGTAATAAGGGGAACAGACCACCGAATACCAATGTATTAAGGAGCATAGATAACTGGACACCACTGTAAAAAGGGGAACAGATCACTGACCACCAATGTAATAAAGGGAATAGACTGCTGATATAGGCGTCCGCAAAACTGTTTTAATGGGGGGGGGGGGGGGCATCATTTTAGGGTCATCCATGCTCTGCCCCTTTTTGACAATGTCATGAGGGGAGGGTCTTAGTCATTATATTTATTTTAAAGGGGAAACAGCAGAATTTATTTTAGCGGTTGTTAAAAAAATATATATATATATATATATTGATCCTGTTCCCTAAAGCATGTTATTCAGCACAGTGCTTGTGCTGTATAATTTGGCCCCTTCTATCACCTAAAATACCTGGCTGATCATGCTTGGCTATGTCCTCCCCTCTGTAAACTGACCACGGTACACCATGGCTGCTGAACTCTGACACCGTGGTCAGTCTACGTGCCTCCATTATCCACAGCCCTCCTGTCCTCCTCTGTCCTCTCTCCCTCCTCCCTCCCTACCTGTCTGCTCCTGTGTGAGTGCCTGCCCCCCCTCCTGCTGCTGTAGTTTCATTTAAAGTTTGATATCCTGTCTACAGTCTGTTTAATAATCCTGTGTGCCCCTGTGTCTGTGTTTTATAAAAATAAGCAATTTTTTACCAGTTTTCAGAGCGCTGATCTCCACTCACGTGACCCGCAGCCTCTCTCCTCCTCCTCCCCTCTCAACTGACATTAGTGGGGAGTCCTTGGCCCCGCCCACTGCAGGCAGCTGTCAGACAGGGAGAGGAGAGAGCCAGGGGATCAGGTGAGCGGCGATCGGCACTCTAAAAAACGGTAAAAAACAGCTTATTTTTTGAAAACACATACAAAGACACAGGGGCACGGGCACACAGGATTATTAAACAGACAAGACAGGATGGTATAAAGTGGCTTAACAACCACTTTAAAGCGGAAGTTGCGATTCCATGGGGGGGGGGGGCACTTGCAGACCACTTAATACCAATGTAATAAGGGGTACAGACCACTGGACACTAATGTATTAATGTATTAAGAAGCAGAATTCATTTAACCCCAATGTAAAAAGGCGCACAGATCACTTAATACCAATGTAATAAGGGAAACAGACCACTGAACGCCAATGTAATATAGAGCACAGATCACTTAATACCAATGTAAACAGGGGAACAGACCACAGAATACTATACATTAAAGAGCAGGGACCACTGAACCCCAATGTATAAGGGACAAAGACCACTGAACACCAATGTACTAAGCAGCACAGACCAATGAACCCCAATGCTGTACGAAGCACAGACCACTGAACACCAATGTAATAGGGATCACAGATCACAGGACACCAGTGTAATAATGGTCACAGATCATTGGAAACCAGTGTATTAATGATCACAGATCACTGGACACCAGTGTAATAAAGGTCACAGATCACTGGACACCAGTATAATAATGATCACAGATCACTGGACACCAGTGTAATAAAGGTCACAGATCACTGGACACCAGTGTAATAAAGGTCACAGATCCCTGGACACCAGTGTAATAGAGGTCACAGATCACTGCACACCAGTGTAATAATGGTCACAGATCACTGGACACCAGTGTAATAAAGGTCACAGATCACTGGACACCAGTGTAATAAAGGTCACAGATCACTGCACACCAGTGTAATAATGGTCACAGATCACTGGACACCAGTGTAATAAAGGTCACAGATCACTGAACACCAGTGTAATAAGGGTCACAGATCACTGGACACCAGTGTAATAAGGGTCACTGATCACTGGACACCAGTATAATATGTGGCACAAATAGGGGGACACCAATTTAATAAGGGTCACAGATCACTGCACACCAGTGTAATAATGGTCACAGATCACTGGACACCAGTGTAATAAAGGTCACAGATCACTGAACACCAGTGTAATAAGGGTCACAGATCACTGGACACCAGTGTAATAAAGGTCACAGATCACTGAACACCAGTGTAATAAGGGTCACAGATCACTGGACACCAGTGTAATAAGGGTCACTGATCACTGGACACCAGTATAATATGTGGCACAAATAGGGGGACACCAATTTAATAAGGGTCACAAATAAGTGGACACCAATGTAAAAAGGAGCACAAACCATTGAACACCAATGTAAAGCAGCACAGACCACTAACAATGTATTAATGTATATTATTTTTTTTTCTTAACAATAGTGGAGTTACATTTTAAGTGTATGTTTGTAGCACCCCTCCTGCATGCAGAAGAGGAGTGGACTCACCTCCAGCAGGGAGAAGGCCAGGATTTACCTCAGGGTGGATCAGTGACCACAATGGAGAGCATTGCACAACAAGGAAAGGCACCAGTCAGTTTAGCTTTTTGTAGTTTTTTATTGCTCCAACTCAGAGCTCACCAGACCACTCTCCAAGCTTTTATAACTTCTCCCAGCACATACCACTGAAAGTAAGTACTAGTGGGAGCCAAAGAGGACACAAATGCTCAATAGCACAAGATTTGCACTTGGTGCTAAAGCTCTAAGTGCCAGTGGCACCTAGTGGCAACATTAGGATACTGACGCAGTTCTGAAACACGGGGGAAGCCAAATGAGAAACTAGCAATGATCCCAGGAAAACTACTACCTAGGAAATGTAAATCTAGTCACGCATTAAGATACAGGGTGGCTACATGTTGTTTTGGTCATTTTACATTCTTATATTGGTTGCCGAATGTGTACATTGTACAGTATGATCTTTTTTTGAAAATGAATAACAAAACAGCTTTTTATTAGATCCTCTTTGTTTGGTTTAAGTGCACTATCCAAGGACAGCACTTTTGCTCTATGGTACACTGTGCTTATCTTGCATGCTGTGTATATCTATATAGATGACAACAAGCAATGCAGTATAGATGATTCAAAAGTTCCTCACAGTGCTTTTTTTAGGCTTTTTGCAAAAAGGGCTTCCTTGTAGGGTTGTCCTCTGGCAGCAAAAAAAGGTAGAATAACTCCTACAGTAAGGGAAAAAAGTATTTGATCCCCTGCTGATTTTGTATGTTTGCCTACTGACAAAGAAATGATCAGTCTATAATGTTAATGGTAGGTTTATTTTAACACTGAGAGACAAAATAACAACAAAAATTTCTAGAAAAACTTTTTTCAAAAAAGTTATAAATTGATTTGCATTTTAATGAGTGAAATAAATATTTGATCCCCTATCAATCAGCAGGATTTCTGGCTCCCAGGTGTCTTCTATACAGGTAATGAGCTGAGATTAGGAGCACTCTTTTAAAGGAAGTGCTCCTAATCTCAGCTTGTTAGCTGTATAAAAGACTCCTGTCCACAGAAGCAATCAATCGGATTCCAATCTCTCCACCATGGCCAAGACCAAAGAGCTGTCCAAGAATGTTAGGGGAAAAGATTGCAGAACTACACAAGGAGGGAATGGGCTACAAGTTCATCGCCAAGCAGCTTGGTGAGAGGGTGACAAAAGTTGGTGCGATTGTTCGCAAATGGAAGAAACACAAAATAACTGTCAATCTCCCTCGGTCTGGGACTCCATGCAAGATCTCACCTCGTAGAGTTTCAATGATCATGAGAATGGTGAGGAATCAACCCAGAACTACACGGGAGAATCTTGCTAATGATTTTAAGGCAGCTGGGACCAAAGTCACCAAGAAAACTATTGGTAACACACTACGCTCTGAAGGACTGAAATCATGCAGCGCCCACAAGGTCCCCCCTGCTCACGAAAGCATATGTACAGTCCCGTCTAAAGTTGGCTAATAAACATCTGAATGATTCAGAGGAGAACTGGGTTAAAGAGTTGTGGGCAGGACCAAAATTGAGCTCTTTGGCAACTCGCCGTGTATGGAGGAGGAGGAATGCTGCTTATGACCCCAAGAACACAATCCCCACCATCAAACCTGGAGGTGGAAACATTATGCTTTGGGGTGTTTTTCTGCTAAGGGGACAGGACAACTTCACTGCATCAAAGGGATGATAGAAGGGGCCATGTACTGTCAAATCTTGGGTGAGAACCTCCTTCCCTCAGCCAAGGCATTGAAAATGGGCCGTGGATAGGTAATCTAGCATTATAATGACTCAAAACACACGGACAAGGCAACATAGGAGTGGCTCAAGAAGAAGCACATTAAGGTCCTGGAGGGTTCGAGTTACCAAATGACAGCCTCCAAACTTTAATGACTTGGAGTGAATCTGCAAAGAGGAGTGGGACAAAATCCCTCCTGAGATGTGTGCAAACTTGGTGGCCAACTACAAGAAACGTCTGTCCTCTGTGATTGCCGACAAGGGTTTTGCCACCAAGTACTAAGTCCTGTTTTGCATAGGGGTCAAATACTTAATTCGCTCATAGTTACATAGTTAGTGAGGTTGAAAAAAGACATCAGTCCATCCAGTTCAACCTATGATGTGTGTGTTTGCTGTTAACCGTACATTGTATACCCCTGTACAGTATGTTGTGGTCTTTAAGGTGCCCATCTAATAGTTTTTGAAACTATCGATGCTCCCTGCTGATACGACTGTTTGCAGAAGAGAATTCCACATCCTTACTGCTCTGACAGTGAAGAACCCCTTACATACTTTAAGGTTAAACCACCTTTCCTCTAGTTTTAGTGAGTGGCCACGTGTCTTATTGTATTCCCTTTCTCTGAATAGTTTGTTCCTTATGCTAAGGTCGCCAGTACAGTATTTGTACATTGATATCATATCCCCCCTAAATCGTCTCTTCTCCAGAGAGAATAAGTTCAGTGCTTGTAGTCTTTCCTCATAGCTGATGTCCTCCATTCCCCTAATAATTTTTGTTGCCCTTCTCTGGACTCTTTCCAGTTCCAGCACAACCTTCCTGAAAATCAATTTATAACTTTTTTGAAATGCGTATTTATGGATATTTTTGTTGTAATTCTTTCTCTCACTGGTAAAATAAACCTACCATGTAAATATAGACTGATCATTTCTTTATCAGTGGGCGAACCTACAAAAACAGCAGGGGTCAAATACTTTTTTCCTTCACTGTATTTGATCTACATTATAAAACTTAATTATGTTTTATATGTATATGTCAAGCCTGAGTTATGAGATTAACTTAGATCTTTTATGAGCTTTAGACATCTGCAATTATAAATTCCACAATCTACAGCAGTAGTATAATGTGAAAAACTGTCCATTTCATCATTAAAAATCAGTCCTCGAGCTCGAGTCCACTGACTTTGCCTAGGCTGAGATGAAGTCATAGGTTTGCTGCAGGCAGGAGAACTCACTTCCGCAGTCTCCTTTCTTCCCAGTGATCACACTATAATATCGTAAGTCACAAGGTGAGAGGCTACAGGGGCTTACGTGTGTCATCCTTTTGTACAGATAGCTAAGAACTGCATAGGCACAAGGATGTACAGTACACGACTATATCATCTCTGAGCCACCATCTCTAGGAAGTAGATGCCGATCCTGGATAAATCCTGTACAAACTGTACTATGTCCTGCTGAAGAGAATAGCAGATGAAAGCATGAATGTGGGGGTGGGGTGGGGGGATGGGGATACTGTGATCTCTTTATTTATTTATTTCAGGTACTTATATAGCGCTGTCAATTTACGCAGCGCTTTACATATACATTACACATTCACATCATCATACACTTAAAATGGAAAATAACGGAATTTTTGTAAAATCTTACCTGTAAAATTCCTTTCTCTGAGTCCTCCGACAGTCGCCGCCTCTTCATATTCGTCACATATGGGGTATTAGACTTTGCTCCGAAGGAGTAGCTAGGCAACAGAATATGTTAACATTAAAGCTTTTAACATATCCCACCCTCAAGGGGTGGTCCCCTCAGTCAATACCCTCCTACTTCCTGCAACCATATCTCAGTTTTAGTGGAATAGCAGTAGAGTATACAACCAAACCCCAAAAGAGGGGCGGGGGCGGCGACTGTCGGAGGACTCAGAGAAAGGAATTTTACAGGTAAGATTTTACAAAAATCCCGTTTTCTCTTACGTCCTCCGACAGTCGCCGCCTCTTCATATTCGTCACATATGGGGACGTCCCAAAGCAGTGCAAACATGAGGGGTGGGAAACGCATCCGCGCCGAAAGGCAACGCAGTCTCCGCATCAAAGAAAGGAACCTTACCAAAGGAAGGAACCCAGCTGGGCAACAGGAAAAAACAGGTGCTCAACAGGAGCAACAACCCAGGAAAAGACAAATAACCAGGGGATAAAAAACTTATCCCAACAGCCAGTGGTCCCCATAAGGGACCCTAGGGAATCGCCGCACTAAGAACCTTGCGGCCAAAAGAAGCATCCGTCGATGCCTGAACATCTACTTTGTAGAATTTTGTGAAAGTGTGCACGGTCGACCAAGTCGCCGCCTTACACACCTGGGCTACAGAAGCCCCATGACGACAGGCCCAAGACGTACTCAGAGATCTAGTAGAGTGCGCCTTCACAGGCACCGGGGGAACCTTCCCCTGCAAAGCATAGGCCTGTTCAATGGTCTGCCTGATCCATTTGGCGATGGTAGAGGCCGACGCCGCCATGTCCTTCCGAGGACCCTCTGGAAGAACAAACAAGGAATCCGTCTTTCGAAAAGACTCAGTCGATTTAAGGTAAACCCTTATCGCCCGAACAACATCCAAAGAATGCAATCTCACCTCCTTTGGATGTTTAGGCTTCGCGCACAGCGAAGGCAAGACAATATCCTCATTAAGATGGAATTCCGAAACTCGTTTCGGAAGAAAAGAAGGATTAGGTCGCAAGACCACCTTATCCAAATGAACAACCAGATACGGAGACTTGCAGGACAAAGCTGCCAGCTCCGACACTCTGCGAGCCGAAGTGATCGCCACCAAAAAGGAGACCTTTTTGGACAACAGAGACAACGAGATCTGTTCAAAAGGAGCACGTTGCAACACAGATAGAACGAGATTCAAGTCCCAAGGGGGCAGAGGATCCCTCCTAGGAGGAACCAGATGCCGCACACCCTGAACAAAAGTGCCAACCAAGGAGTTGGAAGCCACGGGACGTTGAAACAGAACGGCCAGCGCAGATACCTGACCCTTTATAGTAGCCAGCGCCAAACGCTGATCGACACCCGTTTGAAGGAAGGACAGCACTCGGGAAACCGAGTATGTGCGGGGAGAAAATCCCCTGGACTCACACCAAGCAAAATAGGCCTTCCAAGTACGGTAATAAACCTTCCCCGAGGAAGACTTCCTCGCGTTGATCAAGGTATGAACGACCTCTGGGGAGAGACCCTTCTCCCTCAGGACCTCGGTCTCAACAGCCAGGCCGTCAAAGCCAGCGACTGTAAAGCAGGATGGTATATTGGACCTTGAGACAGGAGATCGTCTCGAAGAGGCAGACGCCACGGGGCGTCGACCGCCAGATTCACGAGGTCTGCGTACCAGGACCGGCGAGGCCAGTCCGGTGCCACAAGAATCACCGTGCTGCGTTCCGAGTGTAACCTGCGAAGGAACCTGGACAGCAACTGAATCGGTGGAAACGCGTACATCAGCCTGTACTGATGCCACGGGGCCACTAACGCGTCCGATGCGTCTGCCCGAGGGTCGCGCGTCCTTGTCATGAACCTTCTCACCTTGTTGATGAGACGAGACGCGAACAGGTCCACATCTGGAAGACCCCACTTCGCGCACAACATCTGGAAGACAGTCGGGTGGAGAGACCACTCCCCCTGATCCAGGGTCTGGCGACTCAGATAGTCCGCCTGCCAGTTCTCCACCCCCGGAATGTGAACCGCCGTTATCGCCGGGACATGAGTCTCGGCCCAAGTCAGAATGTCGGCTACTTCTCGAGCCGCTCGGGCACTCCTGGTGCCCCCTTGGTGGTTGATGTAGGCCTCCGCCGTGGCATTGTCCGTCTGCACCCGAACCGGGCAGCCCCGCAGCCGGTCCGTCCAGCGATGAAGACAGAGATTTATCGCACGCAATTCCAGAATGTTGATCGGAAGGGAGGACTCCCCCTCCGACCAAGTCCCCTGGGCGGACAGAACGCCCAGAACACCACCCCAGCCTGACAGGCTGGCATCCGTGGTGATCACCGTCCACGAGATAGGACGAAACGACTTGCCCCCGGACACCATCGGGGACTGGAGCCACCACAGAAGGTCTCTGTTCCGTGAGAATTACCTACCCGTGAGAAAAACCTACCCACGTCACTTCCAGGGTACGAAAGTGTCTGTAACGCCGCGGAATTACATTAAAACAGCTCGCCAGAAATATCATGTGATCTCCACTGCTATCCCTGACACTTCCCTGGTCTTGTCTACTAAATATAAAACCGGCGGCGGCTGTATGACAACATAAATCACGGAGCCGCCAGCCGCTTTTATATTTAGTAGACAAGATCAGGGAAGTGACAGGGCAAGGAGCGGAGCTTACTCATATTGCAGTACAGCTGTTTTAATGTACCCGCAGCGATGGTAGGTTTTTTCCACGGAACAGTCATCATTTCAGACTAGTGCGCATGCGCACTAGGGGCTGTGAGCATGCGCACTGCCAGGGTAGGTTTTTCTCACGGGGTAGGTAATTCTCACGTTACAGTCTCTTCTGGTGCGATGACTCAACGAGATTTGAAGATCCAGAGACTGAGGTCGCCCGTCCCACTTGGACAGGATCTCCGCTTGGAGACCCCGCGTGTGAAACTGGGCGAAGGGAATCGCCTCGAAGGCCGAGACCATCAATCCCAGACATCTCATGCACGTCCTTAGAGACGAGTGCGGAACGTCCCTGAGGGACCTGACTTCCTCCTGAAGAGTTCCGAGTTTGTCTTCCGGCAGGAAGACCTTCGCCTGTACCGAGTCCAGAATCATTCCCAGGTAGGGAAGACGAACCGACGGACTCAGCGTCGACTTTGGAAAATTTATCGTCCAACCAAACTCCTGTAGAGTTTGCATCGTGACAGACAGGTCCTCCTCCAGACCCTGGCTGGTCGCAGACCGAACCAGAATGTCGTCCAGATACCCCAGGACAGAAATGCCCTGGGCCCTCAACAATGCCAGAACCGGTGCAAGCACCTTGGTGAAGACCCGCGGAGCCGAGGCGAGACCAAAAGGCAACGCCACGAACTGGTAGTGATCCTCCGCAATGGCAAATCGAAGGTACCTCTGGTGACCCTCGAAAATGGGGATGTGAAGATACGCATCCTTCAAATCGATGGAGGCCATGAATTCCCCCGGAACCAGGGCAGCCACCACCGACCGCAGGGATTCCATGCGGAACTTGCGAACCCGCACAGAGCGGTTCAGAGCCTTCAAGTCCAGAATTGGACGAACCTTGCCCTCCTTTCTGGGCACGGTGAACAGATTGGAATAAAACCCCCGAAATCTGTCCCGATGAGGCACCGGAACCACCACTCCCTGAGCCCTCAGGTCCCGCACCGCCAGGTGTAGGTCCCGCAAACGCTCTGGAGACAGTTGAAGATTTGAGGGAAAAAATCTGCTCTCCGGCCGAGAGAGAAACTCGATCTTGTAACCAGATCGAACGATCTCCTGAACCCATCTGTCCCGCACACGGGCCAACCAGGGCTGAAGAAAACCAAACAAGCGTCCCCCCACCCCAAAACTGGGTGAGGGCGCCCCTTCAGGCCGCACTGTTATGGGCTGCGGATCCGGACTTCTGTTTACCAGACCAGGGCTTCTTCTGAGAGCCTTGACCTTTGAACGGCTTGCCCTTGTAGTGCGGCCGAAAGGCACGAAAGGACCCCTGAGGGGGCCGAAAATTAGCATGCTTCTTCCCAGAAGCCCCCTTAGCCTTGGGGAAATGGGGCAAGAGAGTGCTCTTACCACCGGTGATCCCCTTAATCAACACATCCAAGGACTCCCCAAAAAGGCGAGACCCATCATAAGGCAGATTGGCTAAGGTCTTACGTGAAGACTGGTCCACCGACCAACATTTCAACCAAACCAGGCTGCGAGACAACACCGCCACGCTGTGCACACGTGCAGCCAACGGAACCAGGTCCAGATCCGCATCACACAGATACATGACACCCTGGTGGATTTGATCCACCATATCCAGGGTCGCCGGCGAGGCCGAATCGGCCACTAGGACGCGCCTAAGCATCTGCGTCCAACTAGCGATCGCCTGGGCCGCCATGAGAGAAGCAAACAGAGCCTTAAGCATAGAACCCGTAACAGAATAAGTATGACGGGCAAGAGACTCCAATCTCCTATCCGTGGCATCACGGAACACAGGGGAATCCTCTGCAGGAATCGCAGTGGATTTGTTTAAAACCGCAATTGCGTGATCCACTGGGGGAGGCACACACCACCGTTCATCAGTGGAAGGCGAGAAAGGATAACGCAGCTTGAACCTACTTGGTACAGCAAAAGGTTTGCGCAGATTGCGCCATTGTTCCTTAACAGTGCGCTGAAAATCATCATTGCAGGGAAAAACCTGCGGCGTCCTGCGTTTTCTCTGCGTCCCATAAGCCGCCAAGGCAGCGGGGGGACACACTTCATCCTGCAAACGCAGCGTTTGCTTTATGGAAGCAATCAATTCATCCATGATTGCAAGCTCTTCAGGCGAGCCAGGGGGAGAATTATCAACCCCTTCAACTTCAGCCTCCACCTCGGACCCCACAAGATCCAGGTAGGAGCGGGACCCCGATAAGGAGGCCCCCGCCATAACAGCCCCATCACCTTCACCCTCAGAATCAGAGGAAAGAGCAACTCTGGGTCTTTTAGTAGATTGAGCAGCTACCAGCATCTGCACCTGAGCAGCAAGGCCAGCCACAATAGTGGCTAAATCTCCCCCTGGGGGGGAAACAGCGGTCCCCTGGCTTTCCACCAAGGCGGTAGGAAATTTGCCCTCCTGAGAATCCATTGCCCCTATAACAAATGCCGGATAATAAACGGTTAACTGCCCCTTTAATCAAGCGCGGTGAGCACAGCCCACCGCACCGCACACAAGCACAATGAGACCCCCACAGGGAATATCAAACTTAACACAGGCAATGGATAGCAAGAACAGAAGGATAAAACCTGAGGAGACCCTCGCCGCTGCTGCTGCCTCGATCGGTGTTCCTGGAGAAGAGGAAGTGATGCTGCCAGGGCGCTCTATGAAAGCCTATGGGAGGCTACAAGAAAATGGCCGCCATGCATGTAGAACATGCGGCCGGAGCGAGTGTAGGCAAAATGGCGCCGTTTGGCGCAGAAACCGCCGCTCCACAGTACAGTAATGCACACATGTCATCCATGTATAAAAAAACACATGTCAGATCGCCGCAGCGATCGCTGTATAATGCCCAAACATGCCACAAAACATGCCCCACAGCACACAGCTTCTCACACTGACAAGGCTGACACACACAGTGTCACACAGCTCCCCCCCCCCCCCCTTGCAGCCCACAGCATGCAGCCGAGAGATAGGGAGACAAACAGTGTGAATAGAGGCAGGTTACACAGTCCCAGACTGACACCCCCCCAGACAGACAGGTCCCCACATAAATACACTTACCTCACATGGCGTGGGGGACCAGCACAGGCGAACAAGCCGCTGCACATGAGGCAGGGAGAGTCGCATACAAGACGCACAGAATGGGGGTTAAGAAACCGCACAGCGTCCAGTGAGGTAGCCACCTCACCAATCATCCCTGCACCGAACAGGGATGGGTCGTTCACTGTGCCAGGAGCGTTACCTGGCTGAACGCTCGATGGCAGGCTGGGAAGCCACTGACCCACGACCTGCGACCAGGGGGATCAGCCCGAGACCCAGCCCGCATGATCCTCTTCATCCGAAGAACTAACTAACGCTGACAAAAAGAACAGCTAAGTAAAGGTAGAGAGAAAACTCAAACAAAAATTCAAAAAAGAAGAAAGAGTCTGGGGCAGAAAGCCCCAGCACAGAGAGAGCCAGCCACTCCTGACAAGCTAGACATTAAAACTGAGATATGGTTGCAGGAAGTAGGAGGGTATTGACTGAGGGGACCACCCCTTGAGGGTGGGATATGTTAAAAGGTTTAATGTTAACATATTCTGTTGCCTAGCTACTCCTTCGGAGCAAAGTCTAATACCCCATATGTGACGAATATGAAGAGGCGGCGACTGTCGGAGGACGTAAGAGATATATATATTTCTAGGCTCACTTTAAGGGCCCATTTACACTATTGTGCTGCAGTAACTGGCAGGTTATGCATGCAATGTAGTGAGATTCATTTTTAATGGCAACCCAACACACTTTCTCAGTCCACTTGCACTGCATCTCAGCACAAAGTGTGGAAACATATTAATCACTTAAGCCCCGGAAGATTTTACCCCCTTCCTGACCAGGGCCTATTTTGCGATTCGGCACTGCGTGACTTTAACGGACAATTGCGCGGTCGTGCGACGCTGTACCTAAACAAAATTGACGTCCTTTTTTTCCCACAAACAGAGCTTTCGTTTGGTGGTATTTGATTACCTGTGTGATCTTTTGATCATGCGCTGTAAACAAAAAAAGAGCGTCAATTTTGCAAAAATAACAATATTTTTCACATTTTTTATATGAAATTCCCCCCCAAAAAAAATGTAAAAATCAAAATTTTTTAACATTTCCGGCCAATTTGTTTTATGCTACATATGTTTGGTAAAAAAAATCGCAAAAAGCGTATTTTTAATTGGTTTGCGCAAAAGTGATCGCGTTTACTAACAAAGGGAAAGATTTTTGTCATTTTTGTTGTTTTTTTTTTAACGAGTAATGTCGGCGATCTGCGATTTTTTTGCGGTACTGCGACATTGCGACGGACAGATCGGACCCTTGACTGACATTTTTGACACTTTTGGGGTTACCAGTGACATTACTGTAGTAATCAGTGCTATACATATGCATTGTTACTGTAAAAATGACACTGGCAGTGAAGGGGTTAACTGTATTGGAGAGGGAGGGGTTAAGTGTGTCCTAGGGGCATGCTTCTAACTGTGATTGGACATGGCTACTAGTGTAAGAACAGAGATCAACGGTCCTACATAGTAGAACCGTCTGATCTCCATTCTTACACAGGGAAGAATGACAGGCGGCTTTGTTTACATCAGCCGCCTGCCGTTCTTCCAGTGTCACGGACGATCGCGAGTGCCCGGCAGACATCGGGTCCACCGGGCACACGCGCGGGGGGGGTCCGTGACTGTGCGGGAGCGTGCCTTTCGGCGGCGCGCGCTCGCTCCCTAGAAGCCTCACAGGCTAGCGACGTAGACCTACATCGCTCTGCCTGTGAGGGGCTGACCGCCGCAGTAAATAGTCATGCGGCGGTCGGCAAGTGGTTAATGTGGGGTGTGCTTTGCTCAAAAAAATGCTGCATGTGGGATTTTTGGCCTGTTTTAGTGTGTTGGGTAGCCCATTCAAATCATGGGACTGCTCTAACGCATTTACCGCAGCAGACGCGGCTGACTTGAACAGGCCCAAATCTATTCTCGCCAAGTTATTTCTGAATACCAACTTTTCTTAGAGAACACCTCCAGCTGTCATGTGATGCTGCAGTGCTATTCAGACATTTCAAATGTGTTAACCATTATTCTGAAAGACTATCTTAACACTTAGCAAATTGGTTTTAAATTAGGCTGCTGGTGTTGTAAAAGTAATAAGGATTCCGTTGAGCGATCTTGACAATGGGCCTTCATATGGCCTAAAATAAACACTGCCTGCCAATCTAACTTGGCCAATAATTGGCTCACATACAGTACATAAACTCATATGGTGGTTTATCTATCTCATTATTTTGCAGAGGTTTGCAGCTTAGCCAAGAGAACCCAGCAGTAGTTTATCAGTTGAGTTATATCCTATACATCCCTTTTTTGTTTTGTTTCAAAATGATTTGCATTTCTGAACAGAAAGAAAATAATAAATGTATAACAGAACAATGGCAGTGTACAGCCAGAGTATAATAAACTTTATTTTCCTTCGCTTTAGCAGCTCATAGAAAAGAATAACCTTGAACGCACGGCATCTCTCAGCCAGGTATTTGGCGTAGAGGTGATTACTTTCACTTGCAATTAAAATGCACAACACTGAAGTGGATTTGAAGAGCAATCCTTGCCCGAGCGATTATTCCCAAACACAGCCCAACAAAGGCTAGTTAATCACAGTAACAGTTATCGGGGTGCGTGATCTGTATGGAATCAATATTTCATTAAAATGTTCTTTGCAAGTGATAATCTGCAGGGAATCGGCAGGAACAAAAATTAAATTAAATCACAAAGTGTGTGTTTCTAATATTTCATTAAGCTCCATATCATATCATTTAATTGATTATTCCAAATCATTTGCTTTAAAGGGTCACGGTCATTTTTTACTTTTTTCTTTTATTATTTATTAAAAATAGGGCTGTAAAAAAATGATGATTTTTTTAAAGGAAACCTGTTTTGGTAGAAATATGAGGATGCCTCTTCTAATCTTCTCCTGCAAGTGCTATTTGCCTGGCTGCCTGCTTTGTTAGGAGGTGATTAATATATATAAACAGAAACTGTAAAAGGTCTACAGTGACCCTATCAGAAACATTAAATTCTGCTGTCCTCCGCTTATCCCTGATTCACACTAAAATGCAGGGAAAGCTGCGATCTGTGAATGTTTCCCCATGCCACATTTAAAACGCTCTGCTCTTGCAATCTGTACTAGGTGTCAGTGCAATGCTAATGACACCCCAAACACAGGTGACAAATCCAGTGCGTTTGCCCACACTAGATTGTATGGTACAAAAGTGCCATGTGATCTGATTGCAGTGCATTTCCAAACGTAGTGCATACACTAATTTGGTGCAATGCAGTACAAATTGAACCCATTCAAAATTGATGGGCTCATATCACACTCCACTGAATCGCATGTGAATTGCATAGGAATGCAATAGTGTGAACTTAGCCCGAAAAATGGAACCTAAAGTGTTACTAATGCCAGAACCTGCATAAACTATATCTGTTCTCCCACAGCACACAGAACATGGAAATGCAATTATTTTACTAAATATAAACTGCTAAATACCTTTTCTCATCAGCAGTATATAGCAGTCTTGTGACTTCTATCAGTTCCTAGTAAAGCTTGTAGGAGGAGTTTTCATTCTCCACTGACCCTCTGTCTGGACAGTGCTGATTGGCCCTGTGCTGATCACATGTACTCTCCCAAGAAAAAAAACTCTTTAGCAATACACACCAAACTGAGCATGTGCAACTCATCCACTGGAGAGGAAAATATCAGGTTATTTTTTGGGGACAGTGAAAGAAGAGGAGGATTGGAGAAGACAGGATTAAACAGCCTTTATACCAATGTAGCACCCTTGTCCTAAACAGGGCTGCAAACAAAATTTAGCAGTGCTAGGTCGTAGCTAGCCTGGCTAGTTTGTAGTCTTTGTGATCATCAGCCTGGTTTAGCTGTGTTTCTCCTTTTTGTCAATAGGTGGCACCTTTGGCATTAGTGTGATGAATTACAGTGAGTCAGGCTATGAATATGTATACTTTTCTCAGCAAATCACACTGGTCGCTGAGCATGCTGGGAGAAGGTATTTATTTGGATGAAGTCTGGTGATCTTTGTCCTTTTCCACCCAGACTCCTGTCTGGGTGGGTGTGTGAGGAACAGCTGCTGCTGGGTAGGTCTGAAGCCTGAGGCCTAGCCATGTGCTCAGGGCTCTGTAAGGGAGAGCCTGCACATTACCTGGAAGCATGAAGGAAAGGATGGAGACCTGAGATGAAGTACTAGAGGTGACTCTGCCATGAAGCGGGGAACCATGGAGAGCCTGGGAAAGCATCAAGATGGAATCATCCAGAGAGTTCTTGCACCTTCCATGAGTTGAATACTGGTACTACAGGAGACAGTTAATGCTACAAAGTACAAATTGCTGGTACTTCTGTACTGCTGTCTACCTTTTCTACATTCTTGTCTAAGGAGTCTGCCAATCTGCTGTTTTTGACTAAGGGTGTCCTGTGCCCTACCCCTCTCTCCCACGTTTTTTCTGTTGTGAGAAATAAACTTCTCTTTGTTACGCATAAAAGTGACTGGTGCCTGCACACTAAGGAGGAATGTTGGCCCTCCCTATCTCTGGGGGTCACCACCAGGCCTCTGGGGGTTGGGGGGTTGGGGGGGGGGGGGGGGTGATGGCGCTACACACAATGCAAAGGTTCCACAGTGAGTATAACAAGCATGCTTTAAAGCATATACAGTCTGATTTTACTGTTGTGAGTTTAACACTTTAAATAGGAACTTCTGTGTTTTAAAAAAAAAAATGCAAAATTTAAAGTCAGCAGCTAGAAATACTGAAGCTGCTAACAGACACTCACTAGCTCAGGGATCCAGTTCTGTCTTCACCCAGACCCAGTTACAATAATGGTGGGTGGAGGGGGTAGAAGGAGGAGGAGGAGAAGTGGAACTTCCTATTTTGAAGTTCCACTTTAACTAAAACACCTTCTCCCGGGCACAATTGCGTAAAACTTAAAAAAAAAAATATATATAAATGTTTTATTTTCCCCCTGCCGTCATTCCAGCCTTGCCACCATTTCAGCCATTATGGAAGCTGGTTGCCTGCACCCAGAAGGGACAGCAAGCTGAGGACCAAGATGGCTGCACGGGACACACAGTATAGCGACCGAACAGTGTTTCGCGATGCTGGATTTGTTGTGGTGGTGAATATGAGTTTTGAAGAAATACAGGTAAGAGGGACAAAAACATGGGGGGGGGGGGGGGGGGTTGTAGGCATGGCTTTAATTACGGTGTACCATAGTGATGGGGAGGTCCCAGGAGGAACCACAGGTCACACGAGATTGACACTCAATGAATGATTTCTACTGAATAAAGCAATTGTCAGTTGCACAAGCAGCAGAAAAGGCAAGTATTTACTCTAATCTGCTTACTTTTGCAGAGTATCCTTTTCTTTTTGGTGGGTTGCGCTTCCTAGTTTACCCTAAAATATGTGTGGCGCACCCCTAACCCCAGAAGCATGTAAGGGATCCCAGTGCCAGAGTGGGGTAGTATTTACCCCCAGGGCTTAGTTCTTGGTTGGAAATGGAGGATTTGAATATGAATAATAACCCCGTATTACTGCGGCCTCTCACTATATTGCCAGAGTTACCAGTGATACCTACTGGCAATAGGCAGAAGTAAATGCAGCATTGGGTTTAGGGAAACACCAAATTAGTGCAGCACTATAAATCAGCTTTGCCTGTCCCCCCCCCCCCCCCCAGCAGTGTCAATTTAGACAGTCACTGCTATCTATGGCAAGGTGGCTACATATAGTTAGAGGGGAGAGAAAGAGTGAAGAAAATAGAAGGGGGGATGAGGATAGAAATGGGAAGTTAAAGTGATGGTAAAGTCTTTTTTTAAAAAAATAAATAAATAGAAAACCTGTTATACTTACCTCCTCTGTGCAGTTGGTTTCGCACAGAGCAGCCCAGATTATCCTCCTCTCAGGTCCCTCTTCGCTACTCCTGGCCCCTCCTTCCTATTGAATGCCCCCGCAGCAAAAAGCCTGCTATGGGGGTACCCGAGCTGAGCTGCAGCTCCATGTGTCCATTCAGACACGGAGCTGCTGTTGGCCCCCCCCCCCCCGTGCTCTCCTGATTGGCTAACTGACTTTGATTGACAGCCGCGGGCGGGAGCCAATGGCGCCATGGCTGTGTCTCAGCCAATCAGGAGAGAGAGTCTTGGATGGATAAGGGACTCATGGACATCCCTGAATAGGTAAGTATTGGGGGGTGCTAGGGGGCTGCTACACACAGAAGGCTTTTTCTCTCAATGCATAGAATGCATTAGGATAAAAAAAACTTCTGACTTCACAACTCCTTTAATATCTGTTCCCCTTACTTGTTACTAAACAAATAACAGTAAAATCAGTGTGTACATGCAGTAAAGCATGCTTGTTATACTCACTGTGGAACCTAAGGGGTTAATCTCTGCATTTTATAAAAAGGCTGTTTGATCCTGTCTTTTCTGTTCTTCCCCTTCTTCCACTGCCCCCAAACTATCTCCTGATAGAATAGAGGCTAGGGGGACAAGCTGCACATGCTCAGTTTGGTGTGTATTGCTAGAGAGTTTTTTTCATGTGATCAGCAGAGGGCTAATCAGCACTTTACTGACAGAGAGCCAGGGGTCCTACAGCCTTATAGGACAGTCAGAGCAGAACGAAAACTCCTCCTACAAGCTTTAATCAGACACTGATAGAAGTCACAAGATGCTACAGTATATACTGCTGACGAGGAAAGGTATTGATCAGTTTGTATTTAATAAAATAATTGCATTTCCATGTTCTGTGTACTGCGGGAGACCACTGAGTGAAAGTCTATCTGTGTTTGCAGTGGGATGGGGCTACGTCTCTGATGCTATTGTGCTGCTAGATATAGCCTGGGTGGTACTGGCTTCTAGTGGGGCCTGGAAACTCCTGTTGATGTATATGGTCTAGCTCAGTGAATGTAATTGTTTAATTCATGTATGGTCTTCTGGGCTTGATATGGAAGTTTCTTACTCTAGGAATGGAGCTTTAGAAAGTAAAGTGTAAGGGTAATGCTTGTACTGTATTTAGGGGCTGAATGATAGGTTAAGAGTTAATATAAATGTCAAAGTATACAGTATCTAAAGCAAAAATGTTTTAATTTAGTTTTGGATGTAGTATACTATCTATATCCAGTTGGGGGGATATTCTCTCTTTTGCTTACAAGAGGATGTCAAGAATTCTTTCAAAGTAAGGGAGGTCCACTCTAGGTGGACCTTCTCTAGTTGCCAACAGAATACGTACCCTCACTGGAAGATTTCCATTCTAATCTTGTTCTGGTCATAACTCAAAACTTTGTATTTTCTCTTACTTTTAATGACAGTAGTCACCAGGGCAAATTAGGAGGGTAACTCCCACCAATGGCAACATGGCTATTAAAGCCTGGTAGAGGTTATAACCCTTCTTAATACTATCCAGAACAAACCCCCCTTCATCCAAGCAAAGTTTGGCTTCTCTAAAGGAAAGGAATTCCCCCTCTTAGACAGTTGCCTCTTCTATTCACATCCTAGTTCTAGTGTTCTCTCACTCTAAGTCTTGGTGGCAAATAGAGACAAATAGAAAGGGTAGATCTCCCCTGTGGGGACACAGACAATGATACGATTTTGACAAAGGTTTAAACCCTTCTCCACTCTGTCTAAATGAAAAAATGGCTTTAGATACATTGTAACCACCTGCTGACCGCCCTATAGCAGTTTACTGCTACAAGGCGACAACTGCGCGTCAGATGACGTACAGCAGGGGTGTCAAACTTAATTTCATCGCGGGCCGCATCAGCATTATGGTTGCCCTCAAAGGGCCGGTTACGTCTGTGGGATTAGATGTCCAGAGCACCCCATGTCCTGGGGGGGCAAAGAGGAGCCTTTCTACAGCTGCACAGAGGAGTGCAGGATCTGGCAAACGAGTTCGGTCCTCTCTGCTGTGGACTACAGAGACAAGGTGGGGGCAGAGACAAGGGGGTGCTGCAGCTGCAGGAGAGGAGTGAGGGCCACATGAAATGGCCTGGGGGGCCGCATTCGGCCCGCGGGCCTTGTGTTTGACACCTGTGACGTACAGATACATGATCCCGCATTTCTGCCAGCAGGGGGTGTGAGTGCTCTGCTGGTGCACCGCATTTTCTGTGATTATTCACAACAGAAGCCGATCTGCGACTGCTGGGCACTCAATGGCCGCTGGCACCCGCCAATCGTCAGGCAGAGACTCCGAACAGAGCTATGCCTTTTTAAACAAGGCAGAGTTCCGTTCGGACAGGGGGGGAGGGATGGATTCTTTGTTCCTGCAAAGCAGGGACTCAAATCCAACTCTTCCCCTAGTAAAAACAACACATACAGTAAACACAAACACTGGCTAGGCACACAGTTAACCCTTTGATCGCCCTAGATGTTTAACCACTTCTCAGCCAATGTCATTAGTACAGTGCATATTTTAAGCACCGATCGCTGTATTAGTGACACTGGTTTCCGCAAAGTGTCAAAAGTGTCAGTTAGAGTCCAATTGCACACTGTAATATTTCAGTCCTGCTATAAGTCACTAATCACCGCCATTAGGATGCTTTCACACAGGCGCTCCGTATGTCCGTATTTCATCCCATTTTTTTGCGGATGAAAAACAGACATAATGCATGTCAATGGGATTGCGATGTCAGCGGATGACCATCCGCTGACATCCGATTTGCATCCTTTCCGATCAGTTCAGTTTTTTTGAAGGGAACAGAACCCTATTTTTCTTCCGTTTAAAAAAGACGGAACGGACGCAAAAACGGATGTCAGCGGTGTCATCCGCTGACATCCGCAATCCCATTGACATGCATTATCTCCGTTTATCACCTGCAAATGGATGGGATGATAAACGGACATATGGACCGGATGACACAAGTGTCATCCGTGTCCGTTAAAAAAAAAAAAAGTGCCGGAGCGGATCAAAAAACGGTCCGCCCCCGTGTGAAAGGACCCTTACTAGTATAAAAAAAAAATGTATAAATAAAAATTCCAGTATATATCCCATAGTTTATAGATGCTATAACATCTGGGTAAACAAATCAATATACACTTTT
The DNA here is from genome assembly GCF_965119305.1 of Pelophylax lessonae. Taxonomy (NCBI): domain Eukaryota; kingdom Metazoa; phylum Chordata; class Amphibia; order Anura; family Ranidae; genus Pelophylax; species Pelophylax lessonae. The sequence goes on along the minus strand of NC_138770.1, from coordinate 141,206,694 downwards.
TGGGATTGTGTTTACCAAAAACATGTAGCAGAATACATATTGGCCTAAATTTATGAAGAAATTTGATTTTATTTTTAATTTTTATTGGATATGTTTTATAGCAGCAAGTAAAAATTATTATTTTTTTTTTTTTCAAAATTGTCGTTCTTTTTGTTTGTAGCGCAAAAAAGAAAAAAACACAGAGGTGATAAAATACCACCAAAAGAAAGTGCTATTTGTAGGAAAAAAATGACATAAATTCTTTAGGTACAATGTTGCATGACCGCGCAATTGTCAGCTAAAGTAACATTGCACAGGTGATCAAATACCACCAAAATGCTCTATTTGTGGGAAAAAAAGACATCAATTTTATTTGGGTACAGCATCGCATGACCATCGCATGAAAAGTCGTACTCCATGATTTCCAAAGAGTACTGCTCATATCTGTGCAACTTCAAGTTGCAACATTTTTAAAGTATTCCCTGCACTGCTATGGTTCCGACTTTGATGTGTTTTGAGGTCCATAGACATAAGCATTGCTTCAAGTCCAGTCATAATCGCAGCAAAAAAATTGCAGCAAAATCATGTGACTTTTAGGTCGCACTAAGGCCCCTTTCACACTCGTAAGAATCCAAAGTTGTGCTGACTTTAGAGTGCAACTTTAGTGCAACTTTGATTCAATTTTGATGCAACTTTGGATAGGTGAAACTTGGATATGACTTTGGCCTTGACCAGTTTTAATGGACAACTGTTGCACCCAAGTTGCATTGTATAACTTTCATGCAACTTCTGAGGGTTAACATTGATGTCTGATGCACTAAAGTTGCATGAAAGTCGAACCAAAGTAGTGCATGAACTACTCCGAAGTTGCTGCAACTTTAAGTTGCGCATATATGAATGGATTTCATTGGAAAACATGGGAAACGACATGTCATGTGACTTTGATGTCCAAAGTTGCATGACAAGTTGCACAAGTGTGAAAGGGGCCTAAAGGAGATGCACAGCCAAAGCTTGTTTGGCTATACATCCCCTATGGATCACAGGAGTGCAGTTTGTTTTGCACTCCTGTGACCCATTTTCAGCAGAGAGCGGAGAGCTGTAGTCACAGAAGTGAGTGCAGGTACCGTGTCATCGCGACAATGGAAGTCGGGATCCGCCAGGTGCCTGGATCGACACCCAGCTCAGCCTCTCAGCGATCCGCTAAGAGCCTGAGCCAGCTGCTCCCACCCCTCCACAGCCCAGCACTCCAATGAGCGAGAAGGAGCAGAGCAGAGAGCGGTGACTGACAGTCAGCAGCTCTCTGCTCGGTGAGCTGTCAGAACTGAGCGATCTGCAGTGTTTGATTGCTCGGTTCTCAGTGCAGAGGCACCGGGGGACAGATGCAGCATTGGACTGATGCTCCATCCACCTAGGTAAGTATAATTATCAAAAAAAAACTAACACCATACTTTTCTTTTAAGAACTTTTTTTTTCTTTCAGCAGTTTAGTAGATGCCCCCTACTTATTCCTATTTAGTAGTGCAATATACAGTATGTTTAAACTTTAATGTGCTATCATTACAGTATAGGCTGGTGATGAAATTGTGTTGCTGATTTAGAAAAGGCCAGCAGAAGGCACCGAAGAGATATTGTGACTAAGTAGAATGTGTGTAACTGCATAGGAAAGGGAAAGAATTGATGGGAGCCTGCATCTCTCAGCCAGAACAGTTTGATGATCAGAGGGCTGGGGCTTTAACAGACAGGAGGAGCTCAGAGGAAAGCGGACATTTAGGTGGGTAAAGTCCCTTCTTCACATTTGGGTTCCGTTTTCGTTAGTTGATGAATATTAAAATTGATTTTCGTCATAGTTTTCGTCAATTGACTTAAAACAGTTGCAAACCGCTGCACCTTTTTTTTCTTACCAGCAAGGCAAAGGTATAATGTGCTAGTGTGCATCGCATACTAGCACATTATGTTAAACGTACCTGAAAACGGAGCGTTCCAGTGATGCGATGCCAGTGTCCATTTTCTACATATACAAGACTCACCCAAGCTCTACCGCCATATAAATGATGTGAAGACAGAGTGCCGGTGCTCAGGCCAACCAGTTCACTGTAGATGCATCCAGCAAAAAGCCGGAAACTCAGTGCTTCTTCTTTAAAGATCCTTTATTGATGCACAACAGCAAATAAAATGTCCATAGATGCTAACGCGTTTCAGCCTCAGCCTTCCTGATACGCGTTAGTATCTATGGACATTGTATTTACTGTTGTGCATCAATAAAGGATCTTTTAAGAAGAAGCACCGAGTTGCCGGCTTTTTGTTGGATTTATCTACAGTGTCCATCTCTACCCGGTCTTCCGTCAAGGTTCCTGGCTCCGACTTTGTGACTGACCGGAGCTGCCAGTCCCGGCATACTGCTCTGAAGAATTGGCACAGGTGGCTGTTCCTTCAGAGAGCGTGCGCCAGTGACATAACTGGCTGCTAGCTCAGTAAATATCTCCTAAACGGTGCATGTTTTGGAGATATTTACACTACCTATAGGCATACCTCCCAACTTTTTGTGATGGGAACGAGGGACCCCTGTTAGCAAAATTATGTAGGCACAGAACACCCCCCCCCAACCACACCCCCCTATAGGAGAATTATACAAAAAAAAGGTTAGTTAAACCTGCAAGTGCTTTTTTTAACCACTACCATTCCTTTAGATTGTCTATTGAAATTTACAAATGCAGCAATTTAGAAATTGGATGAAAGATTTAGCACTGGGAAAGACTTTTTAATAGATAAATAATGCATTTAATATACAGCTGTATAGGTCAGACCAAAATGAGGGACAAATGAGGAGGAAAGAGGGGCAGAGGGACTTTGTTCCAAATCAGGAACAGTCCCTCCAAATCAGGGACAGTTGGGAGGCTGGGAGCTATGCTATAGGTAAGTCTTAATGTGGTAGTATACTCCGCCTTTTAACTTTTACCTACAGGTAAGCCTGTAATAAGGCCTATAATAAGGCTTAGCAGTAGGTAAAATTAATATCTCCTAAACCTGCACGGTTTAGGAGATATTCGCCCTGCATGCAGCTGCTGACACCAGCGGCGCATGCGCTCTGAAGATCCGGCGGACCTTCAGAGCTCCTTGCCGGCTCATTGCCGGAAACTGAAAATCCGCGCGCGTGAGGGACGTCATCGCGACTCTAGCCACTCACAGCGCCGGAGCCAGCGAACCCGGAAGAGGCGCCGAGGGAAGATGTCAGCTGCCTCAGCGGTGTCCGGGCGACCGTGTCGGGGCTTCGCTCTAAGGTAAGTATTTCATAATGAGCTAGTATGCAATGCATACTAGCACATTATGCCTTTGTCCTGCAGGGTTTTTTTTTTTTTTTTGAGCATACAACAGCTTTAATATAGGCTTACCTATAGGTAAAACTTAAAGATGGAAGTTTACTTCCTCTTTAATTTGAATTTTATTTTCGTTTAGTTTTCGTCACTGAAAACATGCAACTGAAGAAAATTATGCTGAAAATTTTTTTGTCGCCAAAATTAACACTGCTCCAGTCATTTGATAAAGCCAGTGTATATTTGCAAGTTAGCTGATGGCATGTGAGGAAGATTCTTATAAAGCTGCAAAAACTAGCGACATACCCTCTAATTGTATAACACATCATATTAACAGCCAGCTAAACATTTTGAAATATTGCCTATTTAAAAGCTCATTGGAGCTGGCTTAACAGAATCATTTATCTGGATGCGACTAGCAAATACATTTACTGAGTGACTTATGTGACATAGATTCTGTTGGGAGTAAATAGTCTGATTCTTTTTTTTTTCATTTAAAACACATCATGTCCTCGTATGTAATCAATATAAAATAAATGTAGGGTGACATTGTGAAGGAGTAATGGCTGTCCCCTGTACAGTACTACATAATTTAGAAGAAATAGATATAAATATAGCCTATTCACTGCTAAAGATTTATAGTGTGAACATACAGAGAATGCAATATCTCTATTCTTTACTCACTGTGCTGTTTGATATCAGCAATTTCCTGACAGACTCCATGGCAGCCTACGTGTGGGTTAGTCCCGCCTCCTCCTACCTCATAGGACCCCACTCCCATAAATTTCACTCTGCCCCAGAGACCATGTTCCTTTTTTGTCCTCCTCCTGTTGGATGGATATCAAGTCTTACTTCATGAAGATTTTCAGTCTATTTCCTGGTGATTTACATGATTGATTCCAGGCTGAATTCCTGAGTCCAGTACGCCCTAGCTACTAGCAGGGTAGGACACGGATGTGCAATCACATGCATTGGAGAAGCATAAAACCTGGCCACTGGCGGGCAAGCTGAATACGGCCAATTGTCCTGGCTACTAGCAGGAGGCCCATTAATACACCCCAAATCGATGCGCTGGTGGTTTTCGTGTCCCAGGTCTGACCGTGGTTTGGAGTGTGCTTGGTAACGTATGGCAGCCGTTTTTTGTATTTGTATTTTGTCTTGCGGTGTTTTGGAACGCAGGTGCGTTCCATCTTGCGGCCCTGGCTCTTCCTGTGTCCCAGCGCAGCTTCCGGGTCACCGCTGGGTGTCTGGGGGTGGAGTGGAGCAGTGGAGTGGCACACATGCGCACGAATGCTGTCTGTCACGGGGGGGGGGGGGGGGGGGCCACATTGGCCACATTGGGATTGTACTGCGGGCATATGCGGCGGCTTCCCTGTGTCTGATCGGTCTCTGCTAGTGGTAAGCTTAATCCTGCTGGATGTCTTTGTGCAGTCTGGTGTGTGTAGCACTTCCTTATTCTTGTGTTTGTTACAGTCTTCCTATTAGAGCAGTATGGATACTTCACCGCCCCCAGTGGCCAACTCTTACTCTACAGGTAAGAGTGGCTCCTTTTTACCTATCTCCGTACGGTTTGGGTTTAGGGCAGTATGGGTAATTCTTCCCTTTCTCTTAGCCCTTCTAGGTCTGATAAACAATCTAAAGCACGCAAAGATCGAAGATAAGGACCTTACCAGGTCACAACGTCATCACACATCTCCTGACACTAATCGCCACAAGTCTTCTACCAAACATCACAGGGAAGGCTCCACTGTTGCATCAGCACACAGACACCCTGATAGAAGATCTTGCTGGGGTTGTGGAGCACGAGTTTCTGATGGCAATTCACTATGCGATGCATGTTTTGCCCAAGCCTCTAGAGAAAGGGAGAATGTTAACCAGCAGGTAGAATCCCTGGTTAGACGGGTGGTCCAAGAATCCCTACAAAACCTGGAGGTTGACCGCACCCATAGCCCCTCGGCTGGTCTGGCAGACATCCCTGTTAGGGATAGCCTCAGTACTCCCGGCCCTTCTCAGCAGAGCATTTCCGGCCTCAACTCCTCGGATAGTGAGGACGAATCGGATACTCCTGGCGCAGGCTTTTATTTTGCCTTGGTTCCTACCCTGGTTAAGGCAGTTAAGGAAGCCCTGAAGTGGGAGGAGCCATCTAAACAAAGAAGGTATTTCAAGCACCTAAAGAAAGAGCGCAATAACTTTCCCTTTTTAGGTGAGCTGGGCGAAATCATCTCGGATGAGTGGGGATGTGCAGAGAGGAAAAATTCTCTGGTATCCAAAGTTTCCAGGATGTACCCATTCAAGAGTGAGGATGTGAAACACCTGGAGTCAGCGCCCCTAGTGGACGCCGCCGTCATGAGATTAGCGAAGCACGTTACTCTTCCACTGGAAGACACAGTGTCTTTTAAAGATGGGCTGGAAAGAAGAATCGACACTGACCTTAGGAAGATTTATGTGTCTGCTGGAATGGCTTGTAAGCCAGCCCTAGCCATTGCGGCTTTGTCCTAAGCCATGGAGGCCTGGACAATAGAGGTGGATTCGGATCTAAGGTCCGTATCAGAAGAAGTAGCCAGAGCTTCAGCAGTGAGTGAGCTCAGACTGGCGGCTTCTTTTCTGGGGGAGGCTTCCCTAGTTATCATTCGTCTGGTGGCCCGGTTCATGCTCTCTTCAGTGACAGCTAAACAGGCTCTATGGCTGCGCCCCTGGCTGGCTGATCCTGCCTCCAAGCAGACTTGGTGCCGTATTCCATTCGAAGGGTCTTCCTTGTTGGGAAACAAACTGGAGAGCGCTATTTCGCGGTAAGTCGGGGTTCCTCCCGCAGGATCGTCGCCTGCTGGGTCAGAAAAGGACACAGTCCAGACAATCTTCGGATAGAGCGAAGGATGCTCGAAGTTACAAGCCTGGTCGTGAATTCCGGGAAAACATGGAGGAAAAATCCATCTTCAAACCAAAAGGCTTCCAAAGGAGCCTCTTCTAGTAGCCGGGAAGCGGCTAAGTCCTTTTGATGTTGGGCCTGTCCAGACGGATTAGGTCGGTGCTCGCCTTCTCCAGTTTCGACACATCTGGGCAGCCTCGATAAAAGATTTTTGGGTCATCAAGACAATCTCCACAGGCCACACTTGGTCGTTCTGCAGTCCACCTATCCTCAAGTTTGTTCCCACATCTCTTCCACAGTCGGAAGAAAAAGGGCAAATCCTTTCGGCATACGTAGATGCGCTGATACTTCAAGGCGCAGTAGTTCCAGTACCAGCCAAAGAAAGGTTTCAAGGCCTCTATTCTCCACTCTTCTAAGTAATGAAGAAGAACGGCTCCTGGAGACCGGTCATAGACCTCACACATCTAAACTCCTTTATAAAAAAGGAGAAATTCAAAATGGAGACGCTTTTGACAATCCGCCAGGCGGTTCAGCCAGGAGATTGGCTTGTGTCAATAGACTTGAAGGATGCATATTTCCATGTGCCTATAGCAACAGAGTTCCAGAAATACCTGCGGTTTGCTGTGGATCAAAACCATCTTCAGTTTACATGTCTCCCATTCGGGCTCACAACATCTCCTCGAGTATTTTCAAAACTCTTATTGGCTGTGGTAGCCCTGATCAGAATCAAGGGAGTTCGTCTTCACCATTATTTAGACGACTTACTACTTCTGTCGCAAGATTGAGAGCAACTCCTGGTTCACAGAGATCTAGTCACGGCGACTCTTCTCCAGTTCGGCTGGTTGCTAAACTTGGAAAAGAGCCAGTTGGAGCCTACACAGGCACTTATCTTTCTCGGGGCTCAATTCAATACAGTCAAGGGCACCATCTCCTTGCCTCTAGAGAAAATGCCGATTATCAGAGACAGAGTACAGCTGGCCATGTCATCATCTCATCTCCGGGCCTCACAGTGCCTCAAAATAATAGGTACTATGGTGGCCACGACACCTATGGTGAAATGGGCTCAATGGAGGATGCGTCCTTTTCAAACAGGATTTCTTCGCCAATGGTGCCCAGGCGACATGGATCATCTGATTTGGATCTCCTCAGTAATGCGGGACAGTCTCCTGTGGTGGTTGCAGAAGAGGAATCTACTCCATTGCCATTCTATCCTTCCCATCCCTTGGGTCACGATAACCACGGATGCCAGCAACACAGGTTGGGGCGCTCACTGCCTATCAGAGATAGCCCAGGGCAAATGGAATCCTCGGTTACACAGGGAAGTTTCGAACATCCTGGAGCTTCGGGCAGCGTTTCAGGCTCTTCAAGCATTTCATCACCTTACAGTAGGAACATCTGTCCTCCTGAGGCTGGACAACACGACGGCAGTGTCGTATATAAAGCGACAAGGGGGAACTCGCAGTCACTCTTTATTGAAAAGTCAAGCCAATGATGGTCTGGGCTCAGAAATACTTATCCAACCTCACTGTGGTTTATCTGCCAGGGACACAGAACATCCAGGTGGATTTTCTATCACGAGTCTCCATGGACAACAACGAGTGGAGTCTGTATGCCGATGTGTTCCAGTGGCTCAAATCCCTAGGGTTCCTTCCGGAAGTGGATCTGTCCGCTTCCCCGTGCAACTTCAAGTTGGAGAAGTATTACACGAGATTAAAATGCCCACAAGCTTTCGGGGTGGATGCCCTAACAGAGCAGTGGAGGTTTCACAAGGCTTACGCCTTCCCACCGGTTCCAGTCCTCCTTCGATTCCTGACGAGACTCAGGTCGGAAGAAGTGGAGGCTCTTGTGATAGCCCCATATTGGCCGAACAGGCCCTGGTTTCCGATGCTACTACAGCTGTCTCACATCACCGGGAGTATGGATGTGCAAGGCGCTCCGAAGGTTCAACACATTTTGAGTTTTCTACAGTCTGGCCTGGATCTGCCTTTATCAGTCAGCTCTCTTCGAGTTCAAGTGTCAGCTATCTCGGCTTTCACAGGAACATCCTGGGCAAAGCATCCTCTAATGAGGCAATTTTTCAGAGGAGCCTCTAGGCTCAGACCGCAAAGGAAGCCTATATTCCCTAAGTGGGTTCTTCCACTTGTTCTGGATTTCTTTGCAGACCTCAGAAGAGATAACCTGGTTCATCTCTCCATCAAAGAATTGTCGCTTATAGTAGCGTTCCTTGTGGCAGTCACCTCAGCAAAAAGGGTCTCTGAGCTGGGAGCTTTGGGTTGCAAAAAACCCTTTTTGACGTTTTTCCCGGATCGAGTGGTTCTGATTCCCATGTTGGATTCACATCCCAAAGTATCCTCTATTTTTCATGAAAATCAGGAAATTGTCTTGCCAACATTCAGATCCTCTGACTCTGCGACTCATCCATTGGATGTAAGGCAAATTCTGAAACTATATCTGGAAGCCGCATCTCATTTCCGCCATATGGATTATCTGTTCTATGGGAAGAATAAAGGCTTGCGTGCTTCGTCTAGAACGATCGCATCTTGGATTGTCCAGTCCATTCAGTGGGCCTATAGAGCTAAAGGGTTGGCTCCCCTGGAGGCTGTGACAGCGCATTCTACAAGAGGAATGTCGACTTCTTGGGCAGCGTTCCGTCATGTGGCTCCTGAAGTTGTATGCAAGGCGGCCTCATGGTCCTCAATTCATACTTTCATGGCTCATTATTGTGTGGAGCCAGCTTCTTTATCATCTGTTGATTTTGGTTTGCGGATACTATCAGTTGATGGTGCAAATTAAATTTCTTTTGAACAGCAGATTGCCCACCCTGGTGTGTTTGGCTAGTTATTTCCCACACGTAGGCTGCCATGGAGTCTGTCAGGAAAACGGAAAATTTATATCAAATACTTACCGTAATTTTCCTTTCCTGATGGACTCCATGGCAGCCGGAGTCCCCACCCATCTGCCGGAGGAGGCTATTTTATGGAACATGGTCTCTGGGGCAGAGTGAAATTTATGGGAGTGGGGTCCTATGAGGTAGAAGGAGGCGTGACCAACCCACACGTAGGCTGCCATGGAGTCCATCAGGAAAGGAAAATTACGGTAAGTATTTGATATAAATTTTCCGTTTTACTTACCACCAAATATATTTTTTAACTTGCTTGGGAATACACTATGGAATACACTATATTGTCAAAAGTATTTTTTTATTACTGTTTTTTTTTATTTTTTATTTTTTTTTATTGGTTGAGCCAGATGGACTTGTGTCTTTTTTCAACCTAACTATGTAACTATGGGTGGGCTTAATATAATTGGGTACTAATATTTATAGGTAAAGTTGATCCAGGGAATATCCGATTGCCTCTCGGGGGATCAGGAAGGATTTTTTTCCCCCTGCTGTAGCAAATTGGATCATGCTTTTCTGGGATTTTTTCGCCTTCCTCTGGATCAACTGCGGGTATAGGATTGTGTATATCGGATTGTATGGTTGGGTTTTCAATACTGTTTTTTTTTTTTTTTTTTTTTTTTTTATTGGTTGAGCCAGATGGACTTGTGTCTTTTTTCAACCTTACTAACTATGTAACTATTTGGACGCCTGCCTTTACACACACATGAACTTTAATGGCATCCCAGTTTTAGTCCATGGGGTTCAATATTGAGTAAGCCCACCCTTTGCAGCTATAACATCTTCAACTCTTCTGGGAAGGCTGTCCACAAGGTTTAGGATTGTGTCTATAGGAATGTCTGACCATTCTTCTAGGAGCACATTTGTGATGTCAGGCACTGATGTTGGACGAGAAGGCCTGGCCTGCAGTCCTTGCACTAACTCGTCCCAAAGGTGTGCTATCGAGTTGAGGTCAGGTCAGTCAAGATCCTCCACCCCAAACTCACTTATCCATTTCTTTATGGACCTTGTTTTGTGGTGCACAGTCATGTTGGAACAGGAAGGGGCCATCCCCAAACTATTTGCACAAAGTCAAGTGCATGAAATTACATTTTTTTTGAAAATTCTTTTTATTAAGATTTTCACATCATACATAACAAAGAAAGTATAAAACAAAACAACCCTAAAGGCAGAGTAAGTAAATATACACCACCTAATTTGAATCCCCCAGGTTGTGACACAGTATCTAGACTAGACATGAAACAACTTTCTAAAACGAGAAAAATAGAAAAATTTCTCCCCACCCTTTCCTTCTTTAGTCCCACCCTCATTCCCTAGTCCCACCTTCAACTCGAACCAGCTCGACCCACAACTGGAAAGATACAAATATGATCAACTTTCAGGATGTAAAGTGCACCAGATATCATGGATATGTGTGTAGGTACTATTTCACTATGAGCCTTCCCGTCATTTTGGTTTAAAAGGCGTGTGTCCCTCTCAACCAAGTCTGCAGCTAATATGGACTATCAAGCTCTGTTATTATATCTCAAGATATCATTCGTGATGTAGGTTACTACCCCACAGTAGATGTTGAGTCAAGCCATGACTGCCATACTTTATCAATTTTTTCCCACAGCCCCTGGATATATATGTTGCCCTACAGAATGGTATCATGGAGTTTATCAGTCCCTTCCAAAAAGAGATGGAGGGGGCTAACTGTTTTTTCCAGTGCAGAAGTATGGCTTTTCCTTCCATGAAACAGCAGAATATTTAGGAGTGTTCTATGTGCAACAGATGGCACCACCTCCTCCACCTCCTCAGAGGCACAAGAACTGACCTCAGTCCAGAAATTCTGGATCTGAGGGCACCCCCAAAAAATATGCTCTGCATTGGCAGTAGAAGTAGAACAAGGCCAGCACTCCGCTGAAGAGGTAGGATAAATATTTGCTAATCTGGCTGGGGTGTAGTAAGTTCTGTGGATACATTTGAATTGAATTAGCCTGTCCCTGAATGCTAAAAGGTGATTGAAAGGTTTTTCCTAGAGGTCGTCTTAGCCTTCTCCCTGAATAGCTGGTACCTCTGCTGCCCACCTTTCCCTACATTTAGCCACAGTAGTCAGGGTCTTTTTGAATAGTTCTTTATAAACAAGAGAGAGTTTTGGCCAGGTTTTCAGCTGATAACAAGTCCTCGAGATCCGATGGCAGGGTCTCCACCTTCATCTAACAGAATTGGCTATGAAAAGCATGGCTTAGTTATAGAAATCTAAACAGGTGGGAGTTAGGTAAGTCATGTCTTGCCTTCAGTTGGTCAAATGTTAAGAGATTCCCTTTCCTAGTGATGTCTCCCAGGGTCTTGATGCCTCTGGTCGCCCAGATCACAGGGTTGGGCATAGAGTAAAAATGTGACAGAGTAGGATTCATCCAAAGGGGGTGGATGGTGACATGCCATTATAGCTCGGGCATGCCAGTTTTGTCGCCATTGCCCATGCTCTAATGATGGCTTTCATAATCAGAGTTAAGGGAAGATCGGACCTTAAGCCTCTGTAAAGCAGGGCTTTTTTTCAGCGGGAATGCGGGGGAACGCGGGGGAAAGCGGGGGAATGCAGTTCTGGCACCTCCAGGACTGACTGTATGTAATGGCAAAGAGTGCTGGGGTGTGCTGCAGGGTCTATTGATAATAACTGCTGGAGGATCTATTCTAACTGGAAGGGATATATTTTTTCAGGGGGGTCTGTTGTTACTGAGGTCTATTGTTGCTGCTGTGGGATCTATTGTTGCTGGGGGTGGGTCTTATGTTGCTGGGGGGTCAGTTGTTGCTGGGAGAGATCTACTGTTAAGGGAGGGGCCTATTGATGCAGGCTGTAGGGAGATATGTTGTTGTTGCTGCTGGGAGTCTATTGTTGTTGAGGGGGAAATTTTGTTGCGGGTGGTCCATTGTTGTTAGAGGAATCTATTGTTGCTGGATGCAGGGGATTTATTTTACTGCTTTTCTTGTTATCATTCCCAAATTCCATACACATTACTTAACACCACAAAATCCTACTGGGTTCAGTATTGTCTTAAAGGGCAGCATTGAGAGGTGGGTAAGGGATGGAACCAAGGAACAGTGCTTGGAGGTGGCTAGAGGGCGGAGAAAAGAGGTACCTCTAAAAGAGGAAGTTCCTGCACCTATTCTCTGAGAAAAAAAGCCCTGCTGTAAAGTACCAGTCTCAGACTCTCGTATGACCCAACCTGTGCGGCCTCCAGTACCGTGGCTGAGTACCCATCATCTGTCCTTAGCCAGCGTCTTGCAAACACCATCTGTCCCGCCAGGTAATATTTTTGCCAATCCAGCAATGCCAATCCTCCCTGGCCCCCAGGGCTCTTGCAGGACCCTAAGTCCTATGCAAGGTGACACAGGAGACCAAAGGAAAGATCCAGTAATATTATCTAGCTTCCTAAAGAATAATTTGGGTACCCAAATTGGGGAGTGTCGCAGGAAGTACAATATAACTGGCAATACCTTAATTTTGAGAAGACTTATTCTCCCCAACAATGACAAGGTAAGTTTTTTTCCAAGTCTGTATATTTTGTTGAAGTTGTGTGATCAGTGGAAGAAGATATAAAGTGAGGTAATCTTTAACCCTAGTGTTAATCTGGACACCCAGATAAGTGAGGGAGGTGACCTACTGTATAGGGAGGTTGGGATCCAGCATCAATTTTGCATTGTCATCTAAGGGCAGTATGGATGATTTCCCCCAGTTTACTTTAAGTCCAGAATACTTAGCAAACTCATTTAGAATGGTTAGTGTTGCTTGTAAGGATAGACCTGGGTCTTTGAGGAATATAAGTAGGTCATTAGCGTATAGAGCCAGGCATTCTTTTATGGAACCTACACGGATAGCTTCAACGGCCTGGGACGATCTAAGTGCAAGGACGAAAAGGAAAAAGGAATGGAAAAAGTGGGCACCCCTGTCTTGTACCCCTACCTAATATCAAAAAATTGAGAGACAGAAAAACCAAGTCGGATTGCCGCACGAGGGCTTCGGTACAGCCCAAAGCCCATAAGCTCCAATACCTTATGTATATATTGTCAGTCCACAGAATCAAAAGCTTTTTTGATATCTATCAATACGAAAACCCTTAAGTGCAACCCATCGGAGGATATTTGGAGGTGAGTGAACAGACTCCTCAAGTTTGTGTCCGTTGATTTCCCAGACATAAATCCTGTGTGATCGATGTTAACCGAGGAGGTAATGACCCTGGCCAAGCGTGTCGCCAACACCTTGGTCAGGATTTTCAGCTCCATGTTTAGTAGGGCAATGGGACAATAGGACGAACAGGCCATGGGGTCTTTACCAGGTTTTAAAAGTAGTACCATATAGGCGTCTAACATGGAGGTGGGGAGGATTTTTTGTTCCAGTGTGTTAGGAGATTACTAATTCTAAGAGCCAACTATTTTAAGTAGGATTTATAGAAATCGGCCAGGAGGTCATCTGGCCCAGGGGCTTTGTGTGGGGGGAATGCTGAAATAGCCACCTCTACCTCTAGTGGGGTGATCTTAGCCTCGAGCGAATACCTGTCTGATTCTGCACCGGCAACTGTAGACCTCCCAACAGCTCATCTAAAGCAGTAGGGTCATGGGATGGGGGCATACAAGGAGGAATAATAGTTCACAAATTCTGTCAGGATGCCGAGGGGTCCATCACTATATCACCACTTGACAGTCGGATAGCAGGTATACTCACTGGGGTCCTCTGGTCAGCCACTAACATAGCCAATAGCTTACCATTTTTATCATCCTGTGCAAATGGCGATTCAGCTGTACATCTAGCTTCAGTATGTGCGAGTCCATGAAGTGCAAGGAAATAAGACCCACGCCTCCAACATAGAAATGTAAGAAGTATCCCATGGATAAGTGGCATGTTCCTCCGCACACCCTCGCCCTCTGTCTTGTAAAGCAAACATTTCAGAAATGTTGGTCTTTTCGGATGGTTTTGATTGCTGAGATACATTCCCGCCTAGTTACCGCCTTGAACTCCTCCCATACCACCGCCGGCTCAGCTGAGTCAACGCTAGTGGACCAATATGATGAGATAGACTTTTGTAAGTGGGTAGCAACCTGATCAACTTGTAACCAGCCCGGAGACAGTCTCCATCCCCCTCTACTAGTCCCAGTGGGAACAAACAGTGTGACAGATAATGGGTTATGATCAGAAATGCCCCCTGCCAAATAATCAATCTCCTGAAGTAATGGCAAAGGCTGGATCTATTCTAGCTGAGGAGCGATGAGTCGTGGAGAGGTGGGAATAACTCCTGGCTAAGGTATGCTTCCATCTCCAAGGCTCAACCAGCCCCGCAGTCGAGGCCCAGGAGAGTAACTCCGTGGATCCTGGTCTTCTGGGGTTGGAGGAACCCAGAGTATGGTTTAGTATGGCATTAAAATCACTAAGCAATATCATGGGCATATTGGCGTGATGACCCAGTTTAACCATTAAGTCATATAGCAATTGAACCTAAAAAGGAGGCGGTACATATATATTCACTAGAAAAAAATCTTCTGAGGACTGATATCCATCACTACAGCCACATATCGACCCGCCGGTTTGGAGACCACCCAATTAATGGTGCAAGGGATTGATTTGCTATGTAGAATAGAAACCCCCTTTGCATATGTAGAATATGTAGAGTGGAGAGCTCTTTGTACCCATGGGTTGCATAGGGATAGAATTTTACTTCCATCAAGATGCGTCTTCTGTAGGAGGATGACATGTGGCTTAACCTGCTTAAGATACCTGAAAACTGCTGCCCATTTAAACTTTTTGTTTATCCCTCTAACATTCCAAGCAAGAAATTTTATAGTGTTAGCCATAAGAACACATTCCAAAATAACAGTCCCAATAGGTGAGAAACAGTTTGTTGCATAAAAGGAAAAGGCTGGGGATATGTGAATGGCTCTACATAGTTTTGGCTAGTGAAGTAAAAGTACTGCTGTAGGTCAGCTGGTTCAAACACCCTTTGCCATTATACCAGAAACTCAACAAACTAGAACAAAAACCTCAGGTATGCAGCTTCATCCCAAAAACCAAACGAAGAATCTCGTGAAGATTCAACCATTGATCACAACAGTTCGGCAGTCCCACATGACTATTTCACCTCTCCAACGGGAGACTCCGTATAGTCAGGTTTAGTGCTAGTACCTGGTCATGGTAAACCACCATTGTTAAGGTACTGTTTGTACATATGGTATGGAGGAGAATAGGTTGCAGTGGAGAAGACAAGGTATGTGTAGAGCTACCATAGTGTGAAAATACAACTTCTGGGAGAGTGTGCACCCATCCCTGGAAGCGGATAGGGAAATGGAAAGTCAATAGATAGACCAGTTAGGAGCTCCCGTGTGCCAAGCAACCGGTGAGGTTGAACATGTGTCAATGTTCCTTATCCAGCCACTCAGAAGCCTCCAGTGGATTGTCAAAGGGTCTTACCGACCCTTTATGTTGGACATGAAGCCTGCTGGGGTATAACATGTTGTATTTGACGTCCTTCTCCCTCTGGCACTCCCGGACCTATGTAAAAGAATGTTGCTTTTTCTGCGTTTTGGCTGAAAAATCAGGGAACAAAATTATGTGTGCATTTTCCAATTGAAAAACCTGGTGTTTTCTTGCCTCAGATAGGAGCAGGTCCCTATCCCTGAAATTTAGAAATCAGACCAGAAAGGGCCTTGTGGGGGCTCCAGGGGGTCTAGCACCTGTGGAAACACGATGGGCTCTCTCTACTGCATATGTAGGTGGGAGATCTTCCAGGGAAAGTAACTGCTTAAAGAACTGTTCAGCAAAGATCGCAGGTTTAGTCCCTTCAGCCCCTTCTAGCAGCCCCACCACCCTGATATTATTCTGTCTCTTTCTATCTTCATCATCATCAGCCCTTTGCTTTAATGATCTCACTAGGCCCTGGAGTTCAGAAAGCTGAGTGCCATGGGAATGGGTATTATCTTTAATTTCGGATATCCTATCTTCTGCTGATGTGAGGCGACCCCTGATTTTATCCAGATCATAGCTGATTGAAGTGCATTCAGAAGCTAAATGGTCAATGCGGATCATAAGTGTGGCCTTACATGCATCTATAGCTTCTATGATTGGTTTTGTGATGGCCTCTGAGTCTGCTTTCTGTTCCTGGGATGGGGAGGAAGGCATCTCAGGGCGCTGCAGCGCCGTGTCCATTACCTGCTCCTTCCTCATGGCTGGCTGACCAGAGCGCTGTATAGAAGATGCTGGCACCAAAATGGCAGAGGCAGAGTCGAGACCTTTGCCACGTGAGGAGTGAGTCTGCAGCTGATCGAGTGGTGCCTTCCCCTTGGTTTTGAAAGCGGTTGACGGTATCGCCTGAGGTTTAGAAGCCTTTGCTGCAAATTTGGTGATGAAATTCTCTGAGCAATTAGGTACAAGTAGCAGAATATTGCAGGACAACAGAGGATAAAGGAGTGTTTCAGGCCATCAAGTGAGCTGAAGGAGACATGGGGCAGGCTATGCTTTAGTCCTAGGCGACCCTTTTTGCTGTGTGGCATGCCTCCACCTGGATGTGTGTGGAGGTTTCCCAAGTATTTTGGCAGCGTGGAAAATGGATTTCTTCCATGGTTCTCCAATTGAGCACAGACAGACTGAGCTGACTCAGGAATCTAAGAAGGTCAGACCTGTCCCTGAAAACAGAGATATGTTGCCCCCTTCCTAACAAAGTAGCTTTAGCAGGGGTCGCAGGTCCTTCTGCATCATCAAGGATCCCACACAAAGATCTAGAAAATGTGAAAGCTTCACACCATCAAAGTCTATCTGTGGTTTATTGCACATGGCCTGCATAATAGCTTCTTTAGTGGAATATGTATGTAGTCTGCAGGTTACATCATGGGGCATATTTGCATCCTGTGTGGATGTTACTAAATCTGTATTGACCCTGTTTATTTTAAAATGGTTTAGTGCATGATCACTCAGGATTTGTGTAAATACTCCTTGCAATGTGGTTATGAGATATGATGGTGCTAACGCTTCAGGCAGATCCCTGACTCTGCTGTTATGGTGCCTTTCACAATTTTTATAATCTTTAAATCTTGGCGCATAGATTTGCTTTTAAGGTGCTCAAGAGTTTAGACTTGATTTTCATATGAAGCCTCAAACGTCTCTAATCTAGTTCCTATAGAATACACACCCCCTAAAAAGATCGGTTTAATCTTTTTACCTTATAAGATTATATATATATATATATATATATATATATATATATATATATACAGGTACCTAGGAAGCAAGCAATTATCTGGGAGGATTTGTTCATTATATTTTGGCAGAGTTCAATTTCCTTTGGCTTCAGTCGCCACTGTGCCCTGGGCCTTTGCATTCCACCTATATGTCTAATGAAGGGCCAAAAAGCAACAAATAGATTGAACACCTGAAGCAGGCTGGACTGGCAAAAAGAAGTGAGAAAAGTGGCTTTTACTTCTGTAATGCAAACACAAATGTGCTATCAATACATACTATGTAAGTCTTTGATTTAAAAATACAAATTTCATGATCGAAATAATGTTGTATTATATATATTGAGTGCTATATTTTTTTAATTCTAGAGAATTAGCGCACTAGCTATATACCCCTGAATAAGAAGCTTATATAGCTTTGAAACGCATTGGGTTCTGTGATGCTATATCATAGATTAAATTCTCTTGTATTGATGTATATGATCTTTTGTTTGCTGCACAATTTGTTTTTCTGTACAATTTTGTATCTACATGGTTTTTATTAATATGTGACAATAAAATTTATATTTTTATATTATGAGCCTTTTTATACTTTAAAAGTGCCTAAAAAGTCCCAAACCCTTAGGGGAATCTTTTTGGTTGTACTAATCTAGTTCCTATGTATAGTTTCTCCCTTAAAGTGGAGCTAAACATACCTTTTCTTCAATAGTCCCCATCCCTCGCTGGCCCATGAATCTTCTGCTGGGTGCTGGTCTTTAGCCAAGTTCATTAAGCTGTTGTGGGATGATGTCATTCTTGCGCATGCACAGAAATCAGTCATCCCAGCGCACACATGCGCAGCTCAGTTTACATACCAGGGAAGACAGCGATCAGGCAGGTGTGTGTATTTTATTTCAGAAGAGACATTGCATGTCTCGTCTGCAGTAAACAGCCTACCTGCTTTCAAATTATGATAGTAGAACTTTATTTCTGATTTAAGAGTTTCTATTTCTTCTTTAAAGGTGCTCTCCACTGCCCCTATCAGCTATCTGATATCCCACTTAGTAGGATGAACATGGATATATGCTGGGGGATCCCATTTTAGTGTCATCAGGTTCTGAGGTATTAGATCTGTTACCCATAGATCTATTTGAAGGAGTAGGGTTGGCATCTTGTACCTGGGTGGCAGAAGTGCTGTGGTGGAATCACCTCATATAGTGGAGTGGAAAGACACCTGCAACCCAGTCTCAGATCATCTGGCTCTTAAGGAAGTAAGCGCACCAGAGTGGGATTTCAGGGTGTCACTCAGATGGGGGTTGGGTGTGGGGGGGGGGGGGGTGATCTCTGTTTCCAGGTATGTTAGTATCTGCAGATCATTCTGCACTCCCGTGACTTGTTTTCATCAGATAGCGGGCTGAAGCCCACTACTGGCTGACGTCACAAAGCCGGTGCAGGCTCGGGATTGATCGTGACCATTTAGTCGATATCTACCCACATGCCTGGACTGCCACTTGGTTCAGTCTCTCAGCGAGCTGCTGAGCGCCTGAACTGGCTGCTCCCGCCCCCCTCCACAGCCCGCACTCAGGGAGCTGTGAAAACCATGCAATCGGCAGTGTTTGATGGCTCGGTTCTCAGTGTTACAGCTGGCGGAGGACAGATGCAGCATCAGACTGATTCTGCATCCACCTAGGTAAGTATAATTTAACAAAAAAAATAAATAAATTCCCATACATCCCTTAAAGGGGAAGTTCAGTCCAACATTTAACTAAGGCTAAACCTAGTCCCTCCTATTCTAAGTCTATTCTATCTAAACTTTTGAAGAAAATATGTGTATACTTACCTATTCTGCTCCGGTGCCATGATCTGCTGGCAGCGATGGCTGCCAGCAATGTAGAGGAATGACAGCCTACAACAGATGCCCCATAGTAAGCCTATGGGTGACATAATCTCCTAGGCATTTGCAGCTGTTGTCGGCGATCTCCCTACACAGAAGTCACTGGAGACATCATGTGACTGGACCGCAGCGGCTTCAGAATAGGTAAGTATACACATCTTTTCTTTACAGGGTTAGATAGAATAGGCTTAGAAGGGGGGTGGGAGTAGATTTAACCTTAGTTAGATTTTTACTGAACTTTCACTATGAACAAATTTCTATGAGCGAGCATGCTCAGACCACACTCCCATGTGATTTTTTTGTTTATTAGAAGCAGGGTGAAACTTTATGCACTGCTGCTGTTCTGATCCTGAACACAGTTTTGTTTTATTTTTTAGTGTTTGACTTCCCAATTGACTAAGACTTGTTTAGATGCATGAGTGGTAGGTTGCTAGTATGTTTTGATTCCACAATCCTAATATCTGATATTAGGGTAGAGATCCTCCTCTTGTTTCTGCTTTTTGAAACGTTTTCTGTTCAAAATAAATTCATCACTAATTATTGCTTTATGCCCGTTTCATACAAATTGCTCAGAAAAATCTGCCCAAACATTGATAAAAAAATATTTATTTTCCTTGAGTCATATTAGGATTGTGAGGGTTAAAGTGGTAATAAACCCTAAACCAAAAATGCAATAAATTACAGTTTACCAATTATTAATAGTTTTTTAATTTTTTCCTGTATGTTCAGGCAGCCAGTAACACACTTCCTGTATTAGAGTGTCTACCCTCTGGCACACGCAAAAACATCTTTGGACAGCAGCACGGTCAGTAGTCCGGGGGGGGGGGGGGGCATGAGCGTTAGATGTATTACCATATTTGGATAAACTAACCAATTGAAGCCAAACTCAAGCTACCACCTCTTAAGCAGTTGCAGCAAACCATTTTTATCCTTTTGGGATAAAGGTTTTACATAAAAAAATACTACCTGATCATTGTAATCACCCCTGTCAGTGGTAAATGGTTTGTTTCAATCAACTAACTGCTACTTTGTCTGGATGGCTTGATCTGTTAAAAAAACCAACAGACTTACTGGCAGGATCACTAGGTGAAAATAAAAGAAAGTCTAAAAAAAGAAAGCTAACCCCCATCTAAGATCAATCTCATGTAAGAATTGGTAGACTACAATGAAATAAATATTTGCTTTTGCGATTATTACCACTTTCAGATGACCAGTGTATGATCAGAAGCACTAATTTGTTCACAGGATGCATGCTCCAGGGTATATGAATTAAATTTATTGATATAAAGTAGGTTAGTTCTTCAGTACATATTATAGATTTTAGAACAATAGCTATAATCCTTGGATGAGCATGCATGGCTTTCTAGGTATTGACTTTAGCAAGCTTTCAGAGAAATCAGCTAGGGTGGTCTATGTGTGCAAGAAATGAATTGGTTCCATAAATATTAGCAAAGGTATTTTCTGACCCTGTATCCCCCCTTTAACAAATAGAAAGTGATCTTCGGGGTCCATCAATTGATCACAGAATAGAAAACTGCAGGTTTTATGCACAGCTATAGGTACATAGAACTTAGAGGACAACCAACGACGAAAATATATATTTTAGGTACACCGACTTACCATAAATTAAAGGTGCGGACCTAGCACCTAAAAATAGACCAAAACGAATACCTAGGAAGAAAGTTCCTACAACAGAGAGTGCTAATAAGTTCCAAGCGGTGTGACTATATACAAAAATTATTTATTAATAATTATGTAGTGGTACCCCCGTAGGGGCTGCTGGTGATTATGGTCTGTCTCCCACCCTTCACAGCCAGGCACACAAATTTTCAGACACACCGAGTCAAGAAGCAGTCCTTGTACTTAGTTCTTTTTTTGTTTTATTAGAGGAATAGAACTTAGATGGGGAAGGGTGTATATGGAATGCCCACTTGCTTGAAGAAATGTGTAGGGACTGAACTATATACAGTACACTCCAATATGTACAATTACTTTTCCTTGACCTCCAGCACATACTGTACACTTGCTTGCAGACAGAGATGTATAGTAACTAAGTAGAACTACTTCACTACTGTACTTAAGTACCGAAAGGCGGTATCTGTACTTTCCTAGAGTAGAATTTTTTTCTCCTACTTCCACTTTTACTTCACTACATTTTTTCAATGATTTCAATACTTCTACTCCAATATTTTTTTTTTGTGCTGCATAGTTACACGTTACAATTATAAAAATTACCACTGCCAGAACAGTAGATGGCAGGTTTCATGAAGTTCAAAACGTGTATTATCAGCGCATACGAAAATAAATGCTACTGTATGTATAAATAAAAGCTGCATTTGAAATAATAAAAAACAATATGATGTTCAAACTTTTGACTTCTTTCTTGAATAACTACATACCACAGTACTTGTACTTTTACTTTCAGTACTTGAGTAGCAATTTTTTTTTCAAAACTAGTGGTACTTTTACTTTCAGTACTTGAGTAGCAATTTTTTTTAAAAAAACTACTTGAATACTTAAGTACAAAAAATGTTGAATACTTTAGTACTTCTACTCAAGTCACTTTTTGACCGAGCACTTCCACTTCTACTCAAGTCACTTTTTGATCGAGCACTTGTACTTTTACTCAAGTATGGGTTTCGAGTACTTTATACAACTCTGCTTGCAGACTATCACTCCCAGGACCAGCTAGCACTGATGTGAGGATCTGACACTGGCTCAGTCAGACCCAAAGCAAATGCCCTTTGCAGGCCCCTATGGTGTAGCAAAAATTGATAGTTATGACGGTACTTACCGTCACTGGGAGTGAAAGACAGATATTTAATGGACACTGAGAATATGGTTTGGATAACTTCAAATGGGAGAGTAATATTTATCAACAATATCTCTCAAGAAATATGAAGATTTGATCCCACTTTACACTGTGAGACCTATTGTCTGTTGCCATGATGTCTGTGACTCCTAAAAAATCAAAGCAATGCTTTAGATGTGTACTCCATCTACTTCAATGTAGGAGAAGGACAGACTGTCACTGGCAGGCTCTCCCTATTGTCTATCTATTGAGGTGTGATGTGGACTGTGTTAAGTCCATCTGTTCCATTGTCAGTGTTAATGACCTCACATTGTTTCTGTCCAGATGGCTAGATAATTAGTACAGGTTAATTCTATTTCTGTATATTTCTGTATACAATTTCATCTGCACATGATAATGTATCAGGAAAACCCTGACCTGTGTGTGTGGTAATCTGATCAGGAGGGGGAGGTCCATGCTGTATATAAATTCTGTGTGACTATTCAATAAACTGAGATTCCAGTACAAGCTAAGTTGTCAGCTAGCTTTGTATGGGGCGGCTGGGAAAATCTGGTATCTATGTTCATGACTGGGTGAAAGCCGTATACTGACGGAAGTCCACAAGTACAGTGTGGGTTGTGGTTCCGTTACAGTAGTCCTTAGTGCTAGCTGTCCTACATTTGGCTACTGCTCCCAGTACCATCTCTTCAGGCCCTGCCAGCCCTCCTGGCTGCAGCTGCCTCTTTCCACTGCCTGCGCCAACACAGTCCTCCTGACTGGCTTTGGACCCATTCCCGACTGCTGCATCCCAGTCCTCCTGACTGTGTGTCACTTCTCAGCCCTCTTGGCTGTTTCTCACTTGCCCCGTACTGTTATCTTGCTGTCCTCCACTTGCTCCCGTGCCTCCTGTCCAGGACACCTCCATGTGTTTTAAGACGGTCCTGCTTGCACCCGAGCCCAGACCCAAGGTCACCCCCTAGACTGGGGAGCTCCCCCAAAGGCCACAGACAGTTTAACACTCCATCTTCTTCTTCCACCTGAAAACAACTCCTCCACAGCTGTGCTGACCCTGAGTATTTGAGCGGGGCCTGCCCCCTGCCAACCCAAGTTGGGGATTGGTCAGGGCCCTCAGAATACTCCAAGCAACTCCCCCTTACCTCCCCTCCCGTTCTTCTAGAAGGTATAAGAACATTCAAGAAGTAGGGGGGAGGTCTTAGTGATGCTGCCTGTGAGTCATCCAGCTCTCCCTGGATTTCTGCCCAACACAGAACAAAAACACAGCTGCTAGCCAAGCCTGCAAAAAATTACCTTTACCTAAACACCAAAAACCTATCTGCAATTCTAGCACTAGAGGGTGCTACAATTACATTATTCAACAATCAAAACTCAGTATAAAAAAAAGCACCCCAGATTTTTACCGGGCGGTTTCCACCAACACAGGACATTAAAAGAATTGACAAGGTTGTCAATCCTTTTATTGTCGTGAGTAAGTGGAAAACACCAGGTAAAAATCTGGGGTGCTTTTTAAAACTGAGTTTTGATTGTTGAATAATGTAATTATTACTAAAGAATTTTTGTTTATAGTCACACCGCTTGGACCTTATTAGCACTCTCTGTTGTAGGAACTTTATCCCTAGCTATTATTTATCACTATAGCTATACCTTTAGCCTTATTCCAAAATGGATTAAATTCATTATTTTTCTCAAAATTCTACCAACAATACCCCATAATGACAATGTGAAAGATGTTTGTTTGAAATCTATGCAAACTTATTTAAAAAAAAATGAAAAGAAATCACATGTACAGAAGTATTTACAGACTTAGCTATGACACTCAAAATTGAGCTCAGGTGCATCTTGTTTCCACTGACCATCCTTGAGATGTTTCTACAACTTGATTGAAGTCCAACTGTGGTAAATCTGGTTGATTGTACATGATTTGGCAAGGCACACACCTGTCTACATCTGGTCCCACAGTTAACAGTGCATGTCAGAGCACAAACCAAGCCATGAAGTCCAAGGAATTTTCAGTAGACCTCCGAGACAGGGTTGTATCGAGGCACAGATCTGGGGAAGGGTACAGAATACATTCTGCAGCATTGAAGGTCCCAATGAGCACAGTGGCCTCCATCATCCATAAATGGAAGAAGTTTGGAACCACCAGGACTCTTTCTAGAGTGGGCCGCCCGAGCAAACTGAGCGATCGGGGAAGAAAGACCTTAGTCATGTGACTAAGAACCCGATGGTCACTCTGACAGAGCTCCAGCGTTTCTCTGTGGAGAGAGGAGAACATTCAAGGAGAACAACCATCTCTTCAGCTCTCCACCAATCAGGCCTGTATGGTAGAGTAACCAGACAGAAGCTAATCCTCAGTAAAAGGCACATGACAACCCGCCTGGAGTTTGTCAAAAGGCACCTAAAGGACTCTCAGACCATGAAAAAATAATTCTCTGGTCTGGTTAAACAAAGATTGAACTCTTTGGCCTGAATGGTAAGCGTCATGTCTGGAGGAAACCAGGCACCGCTCATCACCTGCCCAATATCATCCCTAAAGTGAAGCATGGTGGTGGCAGCATCATGCTATGGGGATGTTTTTCAGCAGCAGGAACTGGGAGACCAGTCAGGATCGAGAGAAAGATGAATGCAGCAATGTACAGGGACATCCTTGATGAAAACCTGCTCCAGAGCGCTCTGGACCTCAGACTGGGGTGAAGGTTCATCTTCCAACAGGACAACGACCCTAAGCACACAGCCAAGATAACAAAGGTGTGGCTACAAGACAGTTCTGTGAATGTCCCTGAGTGGCCCAGCCAGAGCCCAGACTTGAACGCCATTGGATATCTCTGCAGAGATGTGAAGATGAGCTGTGCCCGACGCTCCCCATCCACCTGATGGAGCATGTGAGGTCTTGCAAAGAAGAATGGGGGAACTGCCCAAAAATAGGTGGTGCCAAAGGTGCTTCAACAAAGTATTGAGCAAAAGCTGTGAATACTTATGTACATGTGATTTTTTTATTTTTAATAGATTTGCAAAGACTTCAAACAAACTTCTTTCACATTGTCATCATGGGGTATTGTTTGTAGAATTTTGAAGAAAATAATTAATTGAATCCATTTTGGAAAAAGGCTGTAACATAACAAAATGTGGAAAAAGTTAAGTGCTGTGACTACTTTCCGGATGCACTGTATACTTACCAACAGTGGTTTCTCAGCAACTCTACTATACCTATGGCTAAATGTGTAGCTATAGTGGTAAATAATAACTAAGAATTAAGTTCGTACAACAGAGATCGCTAATAAGGTCCAAGCGGTATGGGTCTTCTAGGTGAGGGGACATATGGCAAAATTTTAACCAAAATTTGCTCTGTTTATACAGAATGTGCTCCTCACATTACAAATTAATATTTTGATTTTCGGAAAGCATTAAAACAAAGGGAAGAAGCAATCAATTATATACTCCATAGGTGAACTCTGTTGCAAGATACAGTTAGATCCATATATATTTGGACACAGTCACAATTTTAGTTTTTTTCAGGTATTTACCAAAACATATTCAAGCTATAGTTATATAATGGTAAAGGGCTGAAAGTGCGGGTATGAACATCCAAATTGAAGGAAGCGTTTAGGAATTACAGCTCTTAAGAATAGACATCCCCCCTTTTTCAAGGGACCAAAAGTAATTGGACAATTGAATTAAAAGCTGTTTCATGGCCAGGTGTGGGCTACTCATTTGTTATTTCTTTATCAATTAAGCAAGTAAAAGGTCTGGAGTTGATTCTAAGTGTGATATTTGCGTTTGGAATCTATTGCTGTGAACCTACATCATGCATTCAAAGGATCTGTCCATGCAAGTGAAACAGGCCATTGTAAGACTTCAAAAATGAAACAAATCCATCAGAGAGATAGCAGCAACATTAGGAGTGGCCAAATCAACAGTTTGGTACATTCAGAGGAAAGAAGAACGCACTGGTGAGCTCAGCAACATAAAAGGGCCTGGAAGTGCATAGAAGACAAAAGTGGTTAATGATTGCAGTATCCTCTCTATGGTAAAGAAAAAACCATTCACAACATCCAGACAAGTGAAGGACACTCTCCAGGAGGTGGGTGTATCATTGTCAAAGTCTACAATCAAGAGAAAACTTCACAAGAGCAAATACAGAGGGTTCACCACAAGGTGCAAACCATTCATAAGCTTGAAGAATAGAAAAGCCAGATTAGACTTTGCCAAAAATACATCTAAAAAAGCCAGACCAGTTCTGGAAAAGCAATCTTTGGATGGATGAAACTAAGATTAAACTGTATCAGAATGAAGAAAAAAGTGTGGAGAAGGCTTGGAACAGCTCATGATCAAAAGTACACAAAGTCATCTGTAAAGCATTGTGGGGGCAGTGTGATGGCATGGGCATGCATGGCTTCCAGTGGCACTGGGTCATTGGTGTTTATTGATGATGTGAAAGAAGACAGAAGCAGCCGGATGAATTCTGCAGTGTTTAGAGATATACTGTCAGCCCAGATTCAGCCAAATTCAGCAAAGTTGATTGGACGGCGCTTAACAGTACAGATAGACAATGATCCAAAACACACTGCATAAGCAACCCAGGAGCTTTTGAAGGAGAAGAAGTGGAATATTCTGCAATGGCCGAGTCAATCACCTGATCTCAACCCAATTGAGCATTCATTTCACTTGTTGAAGGCAAAACTAAAGGCAGAAAGACCCACAAACAAAGAACAACTGACGACAGCTGCAGTTAGAGCCTGGCAAAGCATCAGAAAGGAGGAAACACAGTTTTTGGTAATGTCCATGGGTTCCAAAATTCAGGCAGTCATTGCCAGTAAAGGATTCTCAACAAAATATTAAAAATAAACATTTTATTTATGAATATATTTATTTGTCTAATTACATTTGAGCCCCTGAAAATGAGGGCACTGTGCCAAAACAATGGTTGCAGTTCCTAAAATCTGTACTTGATATTTATGATTAATCATTTGAATTAAAGCTGAAAGTCTGCACTTCATTTCAATTGTTTCGCTTTAATTTTATTCTGGTGGCATACAGAGCCAAAAGTATGAAAATTGTGCCTGTGTCCAAATATATATGGACCTAACTGTATATAACAAGATTTATGACAAGCATATAGCATCCCCCCAGTAAAGAACGTTCAATAGCTTGGAAATAAGATAACTGTTTGACCTATCAGTTCTGTTTGCAGAAAGTGACAAGGACACTGCATTTCTGGAAAAATCTGTATTTTCTGTACTTGCTGAAAATATTCTTAGCCTTAAACATGAAAATGAATGCAGTCACCATATCTAAGGACTAGCAAGCCAAAATACTGCATGTTAACATTTTGTTATTGGGGTTAGAGCCTTTTGAAAGCCATTCTGAGCCAAACTAAGTAAAGCCAAATATAAATATATATAAACTGTTCGTGTGTAAATCTGCGTAAATAAGACTGGTAGTTTAGATGCTTGCATAATCCCAATCATAACATGTTTCCCCTAATCTTTTTTTTTTTTTTTTTTTTTATTTAACCTGGCCTTTAAACAGCAGAGCAGTTTCATTTAGTTTTCAGTTCATGCTATTTCACTGGCAGTTGCACATAAGTAAGAGATTATTGCACAAAAGGTCATTGCACAAAAGATTAAAAAAACAGAATAAAAGCGGACTCTGTATTTTTCACTGAAGTAGATGTAAACTCTACATTTATACCCTGAAATTTAGTTTACTAAAGCACTGTGTAAAAACTAACAATTTCCTTTTTAAAATATAAAATACTGTGTGTTCATCTCTTTCTTTGTCCTTCGTTGCTTCTTACTGCTGCATATGTGCTGCAACCTCTTCCTATTTACATACACTCCAGCAATAGCTGTATGGCAATTTTCTGGGTCAGTTTCCTAATGGTGACAACAATGGTCCATGCCTTCATATTGTGTTTTGGAACAGCCACATGTAGGCCTAATCAGAAGCCAGTGGGGAGATAAAGTGCCTTGAAAAAGTATTCATGCCCCCTTGAAATTTCCCACATTTTGTTGTGTTACAACCAAAAACATAAATGTATTTTATAGGGATTTTATGTGATAGATCATCACAAAGTGGCACATAATTGTGAAGTGGAAGGAAAATGATAAATGGGTTTAAAAAAAAAAAAAAAATATCTGAAAAATGTTGCGCCATCCTGAGTAAATACTTTTGTAGAACCATCTTTCACTGCAATTTCAGCTTCAAGTCTTTTTGAGTATGTCTCTACCAGCTTTGCACATCTAGAGAGTTACATTTTTGCCCATTCTTCCTTACAAAATAGCTCAAGCTATGTCAGATTGGATGGAGAGCGTCTGTGAACAGCAATTCTCAAGTCTTGCCAAATCTCAATTGGATTTAGGTCTGGACTTTGACTGGGCCATTCTAACACATGAATATGCTTTGATCTAAACCATTCCATTGTAGCTCTGAATGTATGTTTAGGGTTGTTGTCCTGCTGGAAGGTGAACCTCCATCCCAGTCTCAAGTCTTTTGCAGACTCTAACAGGTTTTCCTCTCAGATTGTCCTGTATTTAACTCCATCCATCTTCCCATCAACTCTGACCAGTTTCCCTGCCCCTGCTTTAGAAAAGCATCCCCACAACATGATGCTGCCACTACCATGTTTCACTGTGGGGATGGTGTGTTCAGGGTGATGTGCAGTGTTCGTTTTCTGCCACACATTGCGTTTCGCTTTTAGGCCAAAAAGCTCAATTTTGGTCTCATCTGATCAGAGCACCTTCTTCCATATGTTTTCTGTGTCCCCCACATGGCTTCTCTCAAACTGCAAACAAGACTTCTTATGGCTTTCTTTTAACAATGGCTTTCTTCTTGCCACTCTTCCATAAAGGCCAGATTTGTGGAGTAAACATAGAAACATAGAAACTTAGAATGTGTCGGCAGATAAGAACCATTTGGCCCATCTAGTCTGCCCAATATAAGAGTGCACATAGTTGTCCTGTGGACAGATTCTCCCACCTGAGCTGTCGATCTCTGCAGCTCCTCCATAGTTACCATGGGCCTCTTGCCTGTTTCATTGATTATTGCTCTTGCCTGGCCTGTCAGTTTAGGTGGATGGCCATGTTTTGGTAGGTTTGCAGTTGTGCCATACTCTTTCCATTTTTGGATGATGGAGTGAACAGCGCTCCATGAGATGTTTAAAGCTTGGGATTTTTTTTAGAACCTAACCCTGCTTTAACGGGTAACTCCACTTTAGTGGGGAAAAAAATCAGCAAATAAAGAAAAAACAATATAATGTATACAATTGCGACACAAATCATATTGTAATTGACTGTTATTAAAAATTACCTTTCTTTTTCAATCTGCAGCTGTTGTAATTTTCTGAAACTGCAATGCACTATGGCTACCTGGAGCTGTTCTGTAGAATGTGTACTGCCCCCCGAAACATAATTTCCTGCTCGTGTGATTTGAAGTGGTCATGTGGTAGGAGTCAGAAACACTGCACATGCTGGGACATTTACAGTTATGTGCTGGGCGTTAGTTGCACCCCTAGCACATATGACTTAGGCTGCCAGAAAATGTCAAGTCCTTATTCATACATGTATGAACAAGGACATGACATATTATGAGAAAACACAACTAGTTATTAAAAAACATATTGCACCAATTTACACAGGCTAATGCACATAGCTTTTCTACTTATTTTGCAGACTGCTGGTGGTTACTGCTGGTGGGTACTGCTGGTGCGATTACTGCTGGCGGTTACTGCTGGCGGGTGCTTCTGGCAGTTACTGCGGGCGGTTACTTCTGGCGTGTAATGCTGGTGGGTAATGATGGTGGGTAGTGCTGGTGGTTACTGCTTGCAGGTAGTACTGGCAGGTACTGCTGGTGATTACTGCTGGTGGCTAATGCTAGCGGTTACTGCTGGCGGTTACTGCTGTGCTGACAGGTAATGCTGTTGGGTACTGCTGGTGGGTAGTGTTGGTGGGTACTGCTGGTGGGTAGTGTTGGTAGGTAATGCTGGCGGGTACTGCTGGCGGGTACTTCTGGCCGTTATTGCTTGTGGGTAA
Source organism: Pelophylax lessonae (assembly GCF_965119305.1). NCBI lineage: Eukaryota > Metazoa > Chordata > Amphibia > Anura > Ranidae > Pelophylax > Pelophylax lessonae. The sequence continues at coordinate 141,176,726 of NC_138770.1, read as the reverse complement.
TGCTGGTGGTTACTGCTGGTGGGTAATCTTGGTGGGTACTGCTGGTGGGTAATGCTGGTCATGTGGGTACTGCTGATCATGACGTGATGTCGGGTACTGTTGGAGGAAGCAGCTGCTGCAGGAGACAGCAGAGCCAATGTTTCTTGTATGGCTCCTGTCACCAGAGATGTATAGTAACTAAGTATAACTACTTCACTACTGTACTTAAGTACCAAAAGGCGGTATCTGTACTTTCCTAGAGTAGAATTTTTTTCTCCTACTTCCACTTTTACTTCACTACATTTTTTCAATGATTTCAATACTTCTACTCCAATATCTTTTTGTTTGTGCTGCATAGTTACTCGTTACAATTATAAAAATTACCACTGCCAGAACAGTAGATGGCAGGTTTCATGATGTTCAAAAAAATGTGTATAATGTCATGTGTAAATCAGCGCATACGAAAATAAATGCTACTGTATGTATAAATAAAATGGTCTACATATCTGCAGTTAAGGGGAAAGAGAACCTCCCCCAACCAAGGAGAGTCACAAGCGTACATAGACCTTTTTTCTGGTAAGAGGCTGATTTTGCTTTTTTCACTGGAAGTTGAGAGCACAGGTTTTGCAGTTTTGTTTCACTGGAAGAGTCTATTTGGATATTATTTTGCACTTCCCTTCATCCGCCGGGTAAGGGGGAAATCCACAAGGTGGTGGGAGTCTGCACCTATTATTTGGAATAGCACCTGTTTGATTCCTGCACCTTTGAAAATATATTCATCTTGTTTTGTCACATATATATGGTATTATGGCATTATATATATGGACTTTTTATTGACTTTGATTTCATACACTCTTCCTTTATTTCATTATTGGAATATATTGTTGTATATCACATTGGTTTATATATGATTTTGCGCACCAATAAGCTGTGGAGAAAAAAAAACATGCACGGAAGAGAAGGAGAGATGCTTTAAAGGGGGAAGGGAGGGACATACTTTATCTGTTTTTGTTTAGAAAAAGTTACAGCCAAACTAATTGTGATTGTCCTTTAGGTTAATCATTTGAAATAATAAAAAACAATATGATGTTCAAACTTTTGACTTATTTCTTTAATAACTACATAACACAGTACTTGTACTTTTACTTTCAGTGCTTGAGTAGCAACATTTTAAATAAAACTACTTGCAATACTTAAGTACAAAAAATGTTAAATACTTTAGTACTTCTACTCAAGTCACTTTTTGATAGAGCACTTCCACTTCTACTCAAGTTACTTATTGATCAAGCACTTGTACTTTTACTCAAGTATGGGTTTCGAGTACTTTATACAAGTGTGCCCGTCACAGGCAGAGTGCATTTCATATCACTCTACCTGTGACAGAGCCGGAACTATACAGGAAGCAGTGGCTCTGTCATTGACTGCAGACATCCTTAGTCTCCCGTGGCAGCCGGGAGAACGCACGACACTTGCGGGTGTCCGTGAGCCGCCGGCCAAAGGCGGGAGACTGTCTGGAGTTCCACAGCCTGTGGGCTGCATTGCCTTTGGTTCTGAGCCACATGTGGCCTGTGAGCCATGGGTTGGACATGCCTGGTTTAGATCAAAGCATATTCATTTGTTAGAATGTTGGGAAAAGGGGGAAATAGGTTTCAAGGCCCCCCTTTTCCTCATGGGATCACCGCAGCCTAAGGGTTTCAAGGCTCCCCCTAGCAGGTGAGGGCGTGGTCTCATGGGGGGCTTATACCTGATAGGTAGGGGGCTTCGGAAGCTGCTAGAAGCTTCTGGAAGCCCCTTTGGGGTCTATAAATAATAGGTGCTGACTGGAATTGGCGCCAGACTTCGCGGGATGACACAAGCTGCAGAGCTCAGGCAAGAGAGCTATACTGTATAGCGGACGGCAATTCACCTCAAGAAATGAAGACTCTCCTCAGACAACTTATTGAGAGGGCTGAGGCAGAAGGTGGAGAAGCTTGGATTCGACAGTGCCTGAGCTTACCTGCGCAGCAAGAAGTGTTATGTGAAGAAGCCGGTGGAAGCTGTATGGCACCTCAAGCGGCTGAAGACAGCATTGAAAATGCAGACAGCGGAGCGGAGTCTGTGAGGGAAGAGGACATGACATGGAGGAAGGTACAGCAAGGCGGAGATAAAGGCGGTGCTGGAAGAGGCAGGAAGATGGAGCGTAAAGGAAGAGGGATGAGGAAGCCATATAGCCCAAAATCAGTGCCCAGTAGGGCTGAAGAAAGAAGAGCGGCGGCAGAAGACAAGAAGAAGAGAGGCAGTGAGAGAAGAAGCAGAGCAGAGCAGAAGCCATGCACGTCCCGCTGGGAGGCGGGGACAAGGGTCAATTCACCTGAGCTTCAAAGAAGAAGTGAAGAACAGAGTTATGAATGGCAGGACGCTGTAGGTGCTAACACAGGTCCTGGCAGGAAAAGAGCAGCTTCAATTAATGACACAGAGGTTTTGGAAGAGCAAGACAGGTTAAGTACTGGTGAGTGTGGGCAGCTAAATATTTTGTCTTCCCTGTCAGCAACTTTGTTGCAGCTTGTAAATAACTTATCTACAGCCCCCACAGCTAGGAGGAGTGATGATTTTGCGTCAGTATGGTTAGGTGAAAGTGGGGCAACGAATACAAGGATAGAAAAGCTGCCAATTGAAGTAGCAACAAGTTCAGCTATAAAAAACGATATGGCTGTTAGAGACTCCTCATCTGCAGCATGCAGGGAAATTATGCCTTGTATACAGTCTCCACTTGGTTTTCATGTAGCATTGAGTACAAAAGAAAAGATATGGCGGAGAGAGTATATTGAATTGTTTTCATTACTTCCTAATCAAAAAGAATATTATTTTAAGTCTGAAAAGGAGAAAAGCGAAGAGGATAAAAATAAACCAATTCCAAGATCATTTAACAATTGGCTGCAAGCCTTTGTTACATTTTCCAGTATTTTATGTGAGAAGTTTCCTGAACTTAGTTCAGGTCTATTCCAACACATAGACATAATATTGGAAGCTTACCGAAACTTTGGTGGGCTTGGATGGTTTTTCTATGATGAGGCATATAGGCAAAAAATGGCGGTTCACTCTAATATGGGTTGGGGTAATAAGGATGTGGGTCTCTGGTTGAACCTATTTGTCCCACAGAGACCTGCTCTACCTCGATCGAACAGTGTAGCAGTGAGTAGCCAGGCTAGTGTATATTAAAAAGGTGTGTGTTTCGCATTTAATGACACACAATGCAAATGGCCGAATTCATGCAAATTTCGTCATGAATGTGCTTTTTGCACTGGTCCTCACCCTATAAGCAAATGCTTTAAAAAAATTGGCTCAGCAATCAAGTAAGGATAATTTTCAAAAAAGCCAGAACGCCGGTGAAAGTGGAAAGCATGGAGCCATGGCTGTGCCAATATCCAGACCAGTTGACAGCACAGCTAATTAGACAAGGTTTTGCATTTGGTTTTAGTCTACCAATTTTTGATGGATTTGGTTGTAGTTGGGTAGAAAATTTAAAATCGGTGAAAGAGCTATCTGATATTGTTAGGTGTAAATTAATAAAAGAATTACAGGAAGATAGAATAGCGGGTCCATTTATTTTTCCTCCATTTTCAAATTTTCGTTTGTCTCCGCTGGGGATCGTCCCTAAGAAGGAACAAGGAAAATATAGACTAATCCATCATCTATCATACCCATGCAAATTTGCTCTGAACGATCAATTCAGGGATGATTTGTGCTCCGTTACATATGCTTCTTTTGAAGAAGCTATTGTCAAACTACAGAATGTAGGTCAGGCAGCGTTGATGGCAAAGGCCGATATAAAATCAGCATTTAGACTGTTACCCATAAACCCCGAAAGCTTCAATTCATTGGGTTTCCAATTCGAAGGTATGTACTTTTTTGACAAATGTTTACCAATGGGATGCTCAATTTCTTGCGCATATTTTGAGAATTTTTCGTCATTTGTGGAGTGGGTGGTAGCAAAAGAGGCAAGGTCTAGTAACTTAGTACACTATCTAGACGACTTCTTTTTCATAGGAAAACCTAACTCTCAGGATTGTGCCAGGTTATTATTAAAATTTTTTGAAATGTGCGAGAAATTTGGCATCCCATTGGCACATGATAAAACTGTTTTCCCTACTACATGTATTGAATTTTTGGGAATAACGATAGATTCTGTAAGTATAGAATATAGGTTACCTCTAGAAAAATTGAAAATATCTGTAGTACAATTCTGAAGGTAATGCGTCTTAAGAAGGTTTCTGTAAAAATGATGCAACAGTTATTGGGTTTGTTGGCATTTGCGACGAGGGTGCTTCCGATGGGGCGTATTTTCTCCCGCAGGATGTACCTAGCAATCGCAGGTTTAGCAAACCCTTATGCACACATCAGAGTTACAGCAGAAATAAAGGAAGACCTGTTAGTATGGTATAAATTTCTGGTAGAATTTAACGGTAGAGCAGCCTGGCAGGAAGAATTTATTGTCGACCAAGACTTTAAATTATATTCTGACGCTGCTGGATCTGTTGGTTTTGGGACAATATGGAGAACCGATTGGTGTGCTGCCAGATGGCCAGTAGCTTGGATTAAGAATGGTTTAGTAAAGAATATAGTGTTACTTGAATTATTTCTAATAATTGTAGCTATAGAAATATGGGGAACTTATTTTAAGAATAAGAGGATCCTATGCTCTACGGACAACAAAGGAGTGTTGTATGCTCTAAAATGCCTATCATCTAGATCTAAGCCTGTGATTCGTTTTCTGAGGTATTTAGTGTATAAATGCTTGTGCCTTAATATATGGGTGAAAGCTCAGTATGTAAGAGGAAAAAGTAATGTAGTAGCTGATGCTTTATCTAGATTTCAAATGAACCGTTTCTTCCAGTCTTTTCCAGAAGCAGACGCGAAAGGATCTTCTTGCCCCCCGCAACTATGGGAAATAGTGTGATCGTGGATAACATTATAAAATCCTTGGCTCCTTCAACTTGGTCGGGTTACAGGGCGGCGTGGTTATTATGGTTGGCCTTTTTGAATTCTCACAATATGGGAATTTTTGAAGTATCTGAAAGTCTAGCTTTATTGTTTTTGAATAATTTGATGGAAAAGGGATACTCTTGGTCACATATTAGTAAGGTGTTATCAGGGGTATCCTTTTTTCTGCAGTGGCATTCGTTCCCATCTTTATTAAAATTCTCCTCCATAAGACAAGCTATGAAAGGTTATAAAAGGGCTAATTTGGTTCAGGACAAAAGACGTCCTATTACGCTTCAGATTTTGTGTGAGTTATGTGAAAGTTTAGCTAAGGTTTGCTATTCACAGTTTGAGGCTGATATGTTCAGGGCAGCATTCTCAATTTGTTTCTTTGCTGCTCTGAGAATATCGGAATTAGTTCCTAAAAATGGTAAGAGTGGGGACGGTTTAAAATGGGACGATATTTTGGCTACTTCAAAGAATATTAAATTATTCTTGCAGCGGTCAAAAACTGACCAAATGGGAAAAGGCTGTTGGATCACATTGGCTCGGTGTAAAAAAAAGGTTAGTGTGCCCAGTGAGTTTGTTAAATACTTATTTAGGGTTTAGACCAAGAAAGGAGGGTTTCCTATTTATTCACCAGGATGGTTCGCCTTTGACAAGATTCCAATTCCAAGCAGTTTTGAAGAAAGTGGTAAGATATTGTAAGTTGAATGATTTAGTCATATCCTCGCATTCATTCCGTATGGAGCAGCCACTGAGGCTGCAAGGTTAGGTTTAAATTCTGATAAAATTAAGCAAATTGGTAGATGGAAATCGAACGTGTTTAAATTATACGTGAGACCTAACAATATTTTTTGACTTACCTAGGTATCCATCGGATAGTGTGGATAGTCGGCCATTCATATATATTTTGGGCACACAGAAGAGCTGCTGCTAGAAGCTATACGGAATCCCTTGGTCTGGATAAAGAATTATATTCTGTTTGTTGGCATGGTATTAGGGGAATGGTGTGGGCGGATCTCCTGGCTGAGTTGGGAACTATGGTGGATATGTATTCCCACCCGGATGTACTATTGGTGCACCTGGGTGGGAATGATATAGGTCATAAGAGAACGTTGGATTTGGTGTTTCAAATGAAGCACTATGTCCGAACGATTAAAGCTTTATACCCTGGGTCAGTGATAATTTTCTCCGAGATTATACCCAGGTTACAATGGTCATGTTTAAGTCTTTGTCGTTATGGGGAAAAGATTTGTAAAAAAATTAACAGGATAATGGAAAAGTTCATGTCTTTGGGTTATGGTTTTTCATTTCGCCATTTAGAATTGGAAGGTAGCATTAAAGGGTTATATAGAGCTGATGGAGTTCAGTTGTCCGATATCGGACTTGATATATTCAACAGCAATCTTCAGACATGCATTGAGAAGGCCGCGGTATGGGGGTAGACAGAGGTTGTGCAAGGTGCACATCCTCTGTCTGTTTGGGGACAGTGTAATAATATTGTGATATGGTTATTCAGCTCGAGCTCTAATAGCTGAGTTGAAAATTTGTATGGAAGTCAAAAGTTATAAGTCATATCGTTATGAGTATGAAGTTGAAGTTTTAATAAAGTGTATATTCAAACCAGTTAATAAAGGCCGTGGCCAAAATTTTGCCATTAAGAAGTCTAGTTGTGTGTTTATTTGCATGTCTGAAGATTGTTTAAGAATAAATGCTGCGTGTGATCCCATGTTGGGAAAAGGGGGAAATAGGTTTCAAGGCCCCCCTTTTCCTCATGGGATCACCGCAGCCTAAGGGTTTCAAGGCTCCCCCTAGCAGGTGAGGGCGTGGTCTCATGGGGGGCTTATACCTGATAGGTAGGGGGCTTCGGAAGCTGCTAGAAGCTTCTGGAAGCCCCTTTGGGGTCTATAAATAATAGGTTCTGACTGGAATTGGCGCCAGACTTCGCGGGATGACACAAGCTGCACAGCTCACCCAACCCCCCCTCCCCTTGTCGCGGCCTTATTAATGTGGTGGGTCACCTTTTCGTAAGAAAAGGGGGACAGTGTAATAATATTGTGATATGGTTATTCAGCTCGAGCTCTAATAGCTGAGTTGAAAATTTGTATGGAAGTCAAAAGTTATAAGTCATATCGTTATGAGTATGAAGTTGAAGTTTTAATAAAGTGTATATTCAAACCAGTTAATAAAGGCCGTGGCCAAAATTTTGCCATTAAGAAGTCTAGTTGTGTGTTTATTTGCATGTCTGAAGATTGTTTAAGAATAAATGCTGCGTGTGATCCCATGGCCCAGTCAAAGTCCAGACCTAAATCCAATTGAGAATCTGTGGCAAGACTTGAAAATTGCTGTTCACAGATGCTCTCCATCCATTTTGACAGAGCTTGAGCTATTTTGCAAAGAAAAATGGGCAAACATTTCTCTCTCTAGATGTGCAAAGCTGGTAGAGACCTTGCAGCTATAATTGCAGTAAGAGGTGGTTTTACAAAGTATTGGAGGCTAAATACCAATGCAGGCCACACTTTTCAGATATTTATTTGTAAACAATTATGAAAACCTTTAATCATTTTCCTTCCACTTCAAAATTATGTGCCACTTTGTGTTGGTCTCTCACATAAAATCCCAAAAAAAATACATTTATGTTTTTGGTTGTAACATGACAAAATGTGGAAAATTTCAAGGGGTATAAATACTTTTTCAAGGTACTGTAGGGTAAGGCCGTTATCATCTTATAACAGGAAGTCCCTAAACATGGACCTTCATAGTAGAATCACCAAGTGTTATTTTGAAAGCTTCAGATTTGAAAAAAAAAATGTAATTACATTGCCATACAGTACTATAGCATATTATTGTAGTTATCTGATGCACATGCTCCTTTAATTTTTGGACCTAGTTCTTCAACCTGCAACAGCAATTAAAATGGATCTTTATCCAAAAATGTAAGTTACCTTTTCCAATTTCCTCACCCAGACTGTAAGAAAAATTTTTTTTTTTTCTAGTAATTTGCTTTTTTGGTGGTACTCACTCCCACTTTCTTGCTCTTTGCCTAAGTGAGGATGATGTCACCTCTGACCACCATGCCCCGCACGCAGTCTCCGGGGTAATCCTACACCTCCCAGAAGGCCACAGGACCAGTTGCACAGAAGGCCATGGCTTGCACAGGTGCAGTAGGGAGTTGGCTGTGGGTCATCAGGAAGTGACCACCAGCTCTCGAAGCCAAGATGGCAACTCAGAGAAACAATCACCCTAAGAAACTTCATAGAAGACAGCAGTTTCCTAAAAGTCAGCAGCTTCAGTATTTATAGCTGCTGACTTTTCATTTTCCCACTCCCCACTTATTAAAGTGTGCGAAATAATATTTCATGCATAAAATAAAATAATAAAATGGCCATTCATTCAGTATTACTGCATGCCATTTTAGTATTTTCGTCTTACCCTGTTTAGGTTCCATATTAAATGGTGTAAAAAATTACACAGCATTGATAACGTTGCCCCTCTCATCATCAGATAAGTGTTTGGGTTTAAGCTTGACAACTTAGGCACAAGCATTGTATCCTGGGAGGAGTTCAGACAACAACAGATTGTTGGAAAAATGCACTTCTCTTTAAGTGCTATTACAGCTTGATCAACTATGGATAATATAAACAAAAATATGGTAACCAGAACAAATGTATTTTCAGGTAAAATGAGACTGTACTGCGAGGCCATTGCTGTTTTCTGAAGGACAATAATTGCTGGAAACCAGAGGTGCTTACCAGTAGCATGCCAACAGGGGGGCGGGGGTGGTCCACCCCGGATACCACACATTGGGTGTCAGAGAGCACCAGGGTGACACCTGCCTGAGGGGTGACACCCAGGGCTGGCCACTGGACTGCCTCCGCCGCTCACTAACACAAGAGAGTGGAGCAGGAGGCACTGAAGCAGAATGGGAGAGAGAGAGACAGCAGCCCTGAATAAACAGAGGGTGCTGCCGGAGTTAAGCAACCAATCACCTCCTGTTAAAGAGGAAGTAAACCCTCCCCAAAAAAATGAGAAAAAAAACCCCCTGTAAGACAAAGGCACAATGAGCTAGTATGCATAGCATACTGGCTCATTATGAAATACTTACCTTAGAACGAAGCCCCCACAGTGCCACTTGCTCAGCGACAGGACGGTCGACATGTTAGGCCGCCCTGCTTCCTGGTTCGCGTCCTCCAGTCATTTCATTGGCCGGAGGCGCAATTACATCACTCCCGCATGCACGCGGGAGCCGCCGCTCACAGCACAGGGCTCTGAAGGAAGGGCATGGGTGGCCGTTCCTTCAGAGCGCATGCGCCGATGACGTCATCGGCTGCATTAAAGGTAAATATCTCCTAAACAGTGCAAGTTTAGGAGATATTTACAGTACCTATAGATAAGCCTTATTAAAGGCTTACTATAGGTACAAGTTCCAAGAGAGGGTTTACAATGTAAAGGGAACCATGTGGGGCGGTGTAATGTAAAGCAGTCCATGAGGGGCTGTGTAATGTAAAGGGGCCTATGGGGGGGGGGCTATGTAATGTAAAGGGGCCCATGGGGGGGCTGTGTAATGTAAAAAGGGTTCAGAGATGTGAGGGCAGATGTGTAATGTAAAGGGGCCCATGGATGGGCTGTGTAATGTAAGGGGGTCCATGGGGGGCTGTGTATTGTAAAGGGGCCCATGGGGGAGCTATGTAATGTAAAGGGGCCCATGGGGGGGCTGTGTAAAGCAAAGGGTTCCAGAGGTGGGGGCGGCTGTGTAATGTAAAGGGGTAAATAGGTGTGGAGGGGCTGTGTAATGTAAAGGGGTCCAGAGCTGGGGGGGTTTGTAATGTAGAGGGGTCCAGAGGTGCAGCCGACTGTGAATTGTAAAGGGGTCCAGAGGTATGGGGGCTGTGTAATGTGAAGGGGTCCAGAGGTATGGGGGCTGTGTAATGTGAAGGGGTCCAGAGGTATGGGGGCTGTGTAATGTGAAGGGGTTCAGAAGTACGGGGGCTGTGTAATGTAAAGGGTTCCAGGGGTATGGGGACTGTGTAATGTAAAGGGGTCCAGAGTTACGGGGCTGTGTATTGTAAAGGGGGTCTTTCAATATTTTACCCGCAGTTAATGCTGCAGTCCTATAGATTTCTTTTAGGTTGCGTGTTTTTTTCTGCATTTTCTGAAAGCCCACCAAAAGTCCCGCACGCTGCATCTTTGGCACACTTTCAGAAAACAGGATAATTATTTTTTTGGGGGGAAGCGACACCATGTTTTACTGCACCAGGTGAAACCAACCCTAGTGACACCACTGGCAGTAGCACATAGTAAGTGTGCCACTGCCAGTTACATGTATTTCTGTCTGGCGCCTCAGGTCAGTCGGCGCTGTTTTTGCAGAGGAGGAGGGGCCTGGCCACCAGGGGGGCAGAGGGAGGAGGATTATTTTGCGTTCTACTACACGTGACGTCATTTGACGACAAGTCGATGTGTGGTGCGTCACCTGCCGCCTGGGGGGGTGCCAGATATGGGATCTGCCCTGGGTGCCAAATACTCTAGGTAGGCCCCTGGTGCTTACCATTGCACAGAGAAGTTTTCCAGTTTGTTAAAAAGTCTCCATGCAGGCAGACACGATTTAAAATACTGTATATATGCCCTGGCGACTTGGCGGCAAACAGGCCTTTGATGACTCCCTCAAGGATAGATAAACATTTAGCAATTTTAAACTTCTGAAATGAAAAATGTACAAAATATATCCTTCTATAGTAAGTGCTTGCCTCAATCCAAAGCATCTAGTATAATTTCTGGCTGCTGTCTTCTTACTCTGCTATCTGAATAAGTCACTTCTGATGTCCGACATTTAAGGTGTCATCAAGGGATCTTGGTGGATGACTCAGCCCCCCTCTACCTCTCTCAGCACACAAAAGGTGATTGACAGCCTTTCCCCATGAGTCTGTGTATGTGTGTGTGTCGGTGTCCATTCCCTCGACTCATGTCTCAGATTACACTCAAATCTGCTGTTGCAGTGTATGATATCAGATTCTTCTGCCTACTGGAGCTAAATAATGCTGGGTACGTTCTCCACTTTGAATAGCTCTGGAGAAGAGAGTGCTGCAGATAAACAAGTACAGCTTATGTAGGAGGACTTTTTCATCTCTGTGTATCACTTGAGGCCAGTCACTTCAGGGGAGTATTTTGTAAGGGTTTACAACCGAAGAAGATATTGCCAATCTTACTTCATATGAAGCACAATTTAGAAAATCAATACCTGTACAGAAATTTAGTTACAGTATCTGATACACTAAGGCAACAGTATCTGATACACTAAGGCTGGCCAATTTTTAGGAAAATATTTAGATACTAAATTCTTCAACACAGAGAAATGTTTTACCACCAGAAGCAAACTAGGTTTGAATCTTTTGTGGATGTTTCTATAATTTACAATTTCACTTCCAGCTCAGGTATTAAGTTGCTAACAAATGTATCCACAACTCCTGTATATCACCTATTGTGACAGTAAGTACTGCCTTTCCTTTGGTATCTTTTTAAATGCAATGGTTTGTGAATTGGTCTAAAATAGTCTGAAAGTATGGAGAAACTTCTAGAAGTTAGTGGTTGTAGGCCAGGAGGACTGATCTGCATACCTGAGGGAACTTGGCCAATCCCCAGGCAGAACGCTCTGGAAGGATAGCTAGGTCATCCCTTAAATATGGTGGAGCCATGCCAGGAGGAGAGTTGGGTGGAAGGCTGGGCTCGGGCTGGCTTAGGAAGATCCATTTAGCCTTAAGGTTTGAACAGGATTCTTGCCTGAGAGCAATGGGAATAAGGAGGACAGAGTGAGTACAACAGCACACCCTGAGATTCACAAGGGGAGAGACTGCCACATGAAGCAAGCTTTCAAAGGACAGCGCTGTGCTAAACCCTTTATCCCTTGTCTTGGGAGATCTTCGGAGCAGCTGGGTGGGCCAGTAGTCATGCAGCTAGGTGAACTAGTAGTTCCTGCAGGTGGTGGAGCTGGGAGCAGTTCTACAAGAGGAGAGGAGATACTCCTGCATGCAGCTTTTTATTATTTTGTGCTACTTTCCAAAGGGGCTGAGAGCTCCTAGACCAGGGGTGTCCAAACTTTTTTTCAAAGAGGGCCAGATTTGATAAAGTGAACATCCGTGAGGGCCGACCATTTTGCCTGACATTCTTTGGACCATTAAAATTAAATGCAAATTAACTATTTTATGCAAAGTTTATTGCAAATGGCATACTTTTCCATTTCGTCACATGGATGACAAATCTAAACAGGTGTTATGCCAGTTATCATGGAGAGAGCGCTGGTCCTGTCATAGTAGCGCCAAATTTATTCGTGTTTTTAGTGCTCCCTAATCAGGCTAAGTCTGAGGCCATATTGAGCAAGGGATATAAAGCTGGTGGGGATGGGCGGTGGGTGTTAACAATTCACAAGTAACATGGGCGTTGAAAGATCCAGAGATCCCAGTGGTCCTGAGCAGTGCTCTGGGATTCACAGGGGCCACAACAATAGACTTTTCCAAATGACCTGTGGGGCCGTATTAAAGCAGCCTGGGGGCCGAAATTGGCCCGCGAGCTGGACTTTGGACATGCCTGTCCTAGACTTTACGGCCACTGATCCAAGAGACTGGTCGTTTCTCACACACTTTCTCTGGACTCTCACGCTGTCCTCTGCATATAGGAAGGAAGTTGTCCTCATCTGTTGTTCTTCAAGTTAAGTTGGACATCCCATAATTCCTATACCCTATCCAAGTTGTTTTTCCCCATAAAACAAAAAAAAAAAAAAAAGCCCATGGACTGATTTCTTATGTCTGGATGCAAGTTCGAAATGCGTGTTGCCTGGCTGTGCAGGAATAAGGGAGCCACTTACTAGCAGCCCTTGGGGGGGTAGTGCTAGACATGCCTTGAATAAATAGTGTCTCTGTGTGGAGGTGACCACCAGTGTTGCCAACCGTCAGTATTTTTACTGGCAGCCAGTAAAAAACAGGCACTTTTCTCCTGCCAGTAAATGTCAGTGACAGGAAAAGATTACCAGTTACAAATATGGCTGTGATGCTCGGCTCAGAACTTTGCATGAGCAGTTCTAGTCCGAAGCCAGCCGAGACCATCCGAGAGCCTGCTACAGTGTGTTTGGCGACAGAGGGTGGGTCTGGCCAAGGCGGTGCCTGAGTGTGTTGTGTGATGTCATGATGCAAGTTAGCCGAGCAGAGCGGCTGGACCCCCGTGTGCGTGTCTGCGGGCAGGAGCAAGCTGGGACAGGAGCGGGACTGTCAGTGCTGTTTGGACTAAAGTGGACTGAAGGGACCTCCTGGCGTGGAGAAATACATAGGGGACATGTCACGGTGGTGAGGTTTCATCATCTGTGCTTCTGCACAGTGCTTTCAGTGTCACGTAGTGAGTCACTTTCATGTGTGTGTGCCTGCCCTGAGCTACTTATGTACTATATAAAAAATAAAATAAGAAATATGTTTTTTTGCCTTCATATCTTCCTTAAATTACATTGCTTATTGCATATTGTACTTGTTTGTAGCCTAAATACTGACATTTGCACTTAAAAAAAACATTTTGTATTTTTTGGAAATGCCAGTAAAAGCATGGCTGTGTCAGTAAATTTCAATCTGGCAAGTTGGCAACACTAGTGACCATATTGGTAAATAACAATCATACGGAAAGTAATCTGTATATTATATGAAAGAGTTATGATAAATACATAAATATCAATTATAAACGTGTGCTTCCTAAACAAGCATATCATTACACCATACATAGGAGTACACAAAAAAACATGAAAGGTGAAAAATGAAAAGTCTCTTTCAAATGAAGATGAGTGATAATCTCTAAATTCCGTGACGGAGTCACCAATGAAAGACAGCTCCAGTCCCAGATGCCGACTCTTTAGTGGAAACGCGTCGGAGGGAGCCAGCCACGCTGTTTGAAGTCGCGCACCGCACTGCAGGCGGCTGTGATTCTTATGAGTATTGCTGTTATACCATGGACTTATGTACTGTAAGTGTTTGCCATTTTTTTGTTTAATAAATTATTTGGGTAACGCACTATCAGTCCCCTCCTCCTCTTTTATGGTGGCTATTCTATGAATTCCCACATCCGGGAGTACTCCGGAACCATGCAATAAAGGAGTTGCTTGATCCATCCATCCATCCCAGTAGAGAATATTTCCATTCTAAGCTGACCAGGAAGTGGATCCTTGGGTATCTCAGTTACAGCTCACTACTCCCTTAATTGTGGTAAGAGCCCACCTTCACTTTAAGGGTGTCACCGTCACTTTTCACCGTTGGTTCACCTATTTTTTTGCTATTTGGATTTACCTTTCGGTAAGAGGCCACCCTGAGCACTTTTCATCACAGTGACAACACATCTATTTGATTTCTTTCATTGGTGACTCCGTCACGGAATTTAGAGATTATCACTCATCTTCATTTGAAAGAGACTTTTCATTTTTCACCATTCATGTTTTTTTGTGTACTCTTATGTATGGTGTAATGATATGCTTGTTTATCATTTAGGAAGTGCACCTTTATAATTGATATTTATGTATTTATTATAACTCTTTCACACACTCACCCTATTTACAGTGCTGCTTCCAGTTCACATTTTTTGGTTTCGCGCACCTTTCACTCTCTATCTTGATTAATCTGTATATTATAGCTTAGTGAATTAATCCTATTTTATGAGATTCAGCCACCACAAGCCCCCCCCCCCCCATATGAAGCTCCACCACGTTCAGCTACCACAAGCTCAAAAAAGTCACAACAAATGCAGCATACCACAATGTATGGTAGCACATGTTGGTTGTGGTGTTATTCAAAATCTATGGCATTGCAGTGCAGCAATGCCCATAGCATGAGCTAATAGGACAAAATAAAAAAATGTCGTGAAAGGGCCCTCAGTGTCCTTTTCAAGAATCAAGGTTTTGGTTTTAGTGGCATTCAAAATGAATGCCAATGCAGTATAGCAATGCCAGTAACATGTGCTAACACAACACAATGCCGTGAATGGGCTCTCAATTAGGGATGATCGAACTTTTCAAAAGTTCGGTTCGATCAGAACACTGAACTTCACGAAAGTTCGGCCCGGATTTCAGAACCCCATTGAAATCAATGGGACCCGAACTTCGGTAATAAAAAAAACACAATTTTGAAGCCCTAAAACCCAATAAATGCCCCTAAAAAGTGCCTAGGGTTCTGGGTCATGCCCCTGGGACTATTAATCACACAAAAAAGTTCTTAAAAATTGTCATTTTTGATAGAGAGCCAATTATTGAAAAAAATTTTGAAAAAAAAAATGAGATTTCTTTGGATTTAGTGTCTGGGGGGTCTAAAAAGTGCACCTGTGAAGTTTCAGCTCTGTAGCATATCCAGAACCAGAAAAAAAAGTTTGTTTGTATTAGAATTGCAATAGAACAGGATAGTGGCTCCGCTATTTTCACACCTTGCCGGGTTTTGTAGCAGGCGTTTTTTTGGGCATTTTTTGGGGGGCTTTGGAGGCAGGCATAACATCAGAACTTCTGTGTAGGGGTATATATACACACACACATGTATGTATATATACACATACACATATATAGGTGTGAAAGTAGCAGAACACTATGCTTGCGCTAATGAAATAATTAACACCCATATGGCTTCTCTGCTATAACACCTATATATGTGTATGTGTATAAATACATAGAAGTGTGTGTGTATATATACCCCTATACAGAATTTCAGATGTTTTGCCTGCCTCCAAAGACCCCCAAAAAATGCCTTTTTTTGGGCATTTTTTGGGCGTCTTTGGAGGCAGGCATAACATCTGTACTTCTGTGTAGGGGTATATATACACACACACACACACACACACACACATGTATGTATATATACACATACACATATATAGGTGTGAAAGTAGCAGAAACCTATGCTTGCGCTAATGAAACATACAGCTATAGCTGCAGAGTAAAGAAGCACAACCATAGAAAGTCCACTTGGCAATGTGTCTCTATAGCGAGGGGGCAGAGTGGGGAGCATCCTATTGATAGCATCGATTTGTAAATAACTAATGACTGATGATGACATTGAGCAGAAAATAGTGACCACTATACCAATGCATTGCTTTTATTTTGGGTTTGTTTCAGTCATCCTTAGCTGACAGACTATGTATAATTATAGACAGGTATAGGAGAAAATAGAATCATACAAGTAAAATAAAAAAGCTTTCCAAATGTCACCCGAAACTGTAAATTGTGCAAACATATTTGATGTCATTTGACTAAAAATTCACTGATATGCATCAGACACATTGGTGCCATCCATGTCAGTTCACAGCTTCTTATGCCAAAATAAGTGCCTCTTATTTCGCTCATATCTGTAAGCCTGTTGGACAATTTCTCCCTTTTAAAGTATTCTTCTCAATGATCTATAAATTACACTATAATATGAAGAAGGAACATGACCTGACACACATCTGCTAAGGTTGTTGCGAAACCTAAACACAAGACATCCTCCTGGTGGCCTATAGTCCTGGCACAATGTTCTTTCAGGACTAGAATAGACAATCATAAATTGACTTTTGACACACAGTTGGCAATAGATCTCAGACTGTGGTTCTCCATTACAGAGTCTGGTTCCCTAACCACAGGGCCACTCTTTCCTTACCACATCTCATTTCCTTCCTGAGGCTTTTGGTTTCTCCTGTGTGTATCTGCTGGAATGACATATGGCAAAGGCACCGCTATGATATACCCTAGAGAGACCCACACCATTGTAAATTAAAACAAATTGGAGACAGCTTGCATGTTTGTGCAATGATGTAAACATCTTGGACATGTGCAGTCAAGAGTTCAGTATGACTGTCAGAATATGTAACATCATCCACCGCCTGCCACTGAAAACTTTAGTTTTTTAATGCAGCTAGCCTTGTCTTCAGTAATCGTGTTCTGTGTTTTGTAGAGTGAAATTTTTTAAGGATTTTTGACCTACGGTACCTCCTTCCTTAAAACCCTAAAATAAGGGGGGCACAGCTGTGTCACATAGATTAAAAATGGCGTAGCAGCCTTTTGTTGACCAGCTTCCAAAGTACAAACTTTAAATAACAAATAATAATAGCAACTTGAAAGCAAAAGTACAAAATTGAAGTGTATCTCTAACCAAAACTTTTCATTGAATGCAGTGGGAGCTTGCTTTTTTATTGTCTGTGTCCCATTGTGGAATTCCTCTTTATGTTCCCTTTACAGAGACAAAAGAGTAAAGGATAGAGGATCTCTACAAAGTGATGTAAATCTATTGGACACACTGGGACAAGTGCATATCTTCCAAGATTCTGAGATAAGAAAAAGGCACACCGTTTAGATCATGAAACAATTCAAAATGAAGTTGTGATAAAACCTACAATTGCTTTTTACCCAACTATTTTTCCTTTGTACTGGCTTTTAGGCATAGCACATGCAATAATATGATCAGAAAAAAATGAAGGTGCGCAAACTGGTGAGTTTCCTATCAGCAGCAACTGAAACTCCAACCTGAGTGGAGTGAGTGTATGGAAAAAGATGTATGAGTGCGCTTGATAGTATATATAATCAAAATCATCAAAAATGTGATCGAAATTGAAAAGTGATGCTCAAAAAACCATCAAAGGTTATAAATTATTTAAAAATAAAATAAAAGAATGAAATATACAGATCAATACATAAAATTCACAACAAAAGTGCACTGTGTGTGTGAAAACATGCATATAATATTCAAGTCCCAAGAGTCCATAAACATGTGTACATGAAACTTCTTGATGATAAAGTGCAAATGAGAAAGTGCAATAAAGGTTCACAGACTTGTGTCCTCCACAACACCACATGAAAAGTGGGAATGGTGATGGTACCCTTACCAGCTAACAAGATAGCATACACTTTATAACTTGCAAGGGCTGGTGTAGTGCTAGAAGTCTTCCCACAACCGAATCTTTCACCTCGTAAGATAGTGAGGAGGAAACTCTTATCAGATGTAAATTATTACAGGTCAGGTATTGGAAATATTGCCAGCAACCACCGGTATCTCTGATATCCATGTTGTCTCCCTCTGAACAGTCCTACTGCAGCTCCGTATCAGTATGGATAAAAACTTCCTCTATGGGTCACTCCCGGTGTATATCATTCACAGTGAAAGTCCCCACATAAGAAAGTAAGGAGCAGGCAATAGTGCATTATCTCAATGATAAGTTTAATGCAAAAAAGGTAGAACACTTACATGAACAGACGATAAGATGGGCAAGTAAATGGTTACAGATGATCGCGGCCGCTCTGCAGCGCGGACCGCGAGAAGTGACAGCGCAGGCTTCTCCACCCGACACGTTTCCCCTGAGAAGGCGTCCACTGGGATTGGACTTTTTTTACATGCAATAATATAGAAGTTGGATGTAGTGATGTGTCGAACACCCCCCTATTCGGTTCGCACTAGAACACCGGAAACTAGTCTACGGGACTCAGACGTCAAAAATCAAAAGTCCTCATTTTGATTGAGTTTGGGTTATTGCCCAAAAAAGTGTAGGGGGTCCGGATACTGACCTGGGGGACATGTACCAATGCAAATTTTTTTTTTTAAAGATCGTTTTAAAGTAAAAGTGATTTTAGTGATGCTTAAAGTGAAAAAATAAAAATGAAAAATCCCTTTAAATATTGTGCCTGGGGGGTCCCCTTAATGTGCCTGCAAAGTGGCACATTTGTACGATGTAAATATCTTGCTACAGCAATACTGACATTTCTAAAGGAAAAAATGTAATTTAAACTTGCTTGCGGCTGTAATGTATTGTCGGCTCCCCGCAATACAGATTAAAAAAAAAGAAAAAAACGGCGTAGGGTCCCCTCCAGTCCCTTTGGGTCTGGTATGGATTTGGATCTAGTACACCAAAATTATATATATATATAAAAAAAAAAACACGCAGGGCACAGGAACGAGCCCTGCTGTTAAAAATTTGATACAAATGTGAAATTGCATGTACTTGCCATACAGGTGCAGAAAAATTGGACCTTGGTTGTTGGTGGTACCTGAACACCGCAACCCCTCACAGTTACTCTTGGTGGACGCAGGAACAGGCCCTGCTGTTAAAAATTCCATACAAATAGAATTTCCCATGTACTTGTCATACAGGTGCAAAAAAATTGGGCCTTGGTTGTTGGTGGTGCCGGAACACTGCAACCCCTCACAGTTACTCTTGCTGGGTGCAGGAACGGGCCCTGCTGTTAAAAATGATATACAAATGTGAAATCGCATGTACTTGTCATACAGGTGCAGAAATATTGGGCCTTGGTTGTTAGTGGGGCCTGAACACTGCAACCCCTCGCAGTTACTCATGCTGGGCGCAGGAACGGGCCCTGCTGTTAAAAATTCCATACAAATGTGAAATCGCATGTACTTGTCATACAGGTGCAGAAAAATTAGTCCTTGGTTGTTGGTGGTGCCTGAACACCGCAACCACTCGCAGTTACTCTTGCTGGGCGCAGGAACGGACCCTGCTGTAAAAATTCCATACAAATTTAAAATTGCATGTACTTGTCATACAGGGGAAGAATAATTGAGCCTTGGTTGTTGGTGGTGCCTGAACACCGCAACCCCTCGCAGTTACTCTTGCTGGGTGCAGGAATGGGCCCTGCTGTTAAAAATTCCATACAAATATAAAATTGCATGTACTTGTCATACAGGTGAAGAATAATTGAGCCTTGGTTGTTGGTGGTGCCTGAACAACGCAACCCCTCGCAGTTACTTTTGCTAGGAGCAGGAACGGGCCCTGCTGTTAAAAATTAGATACAAAATTGAAATTGCATGCACCTGTCATACAAGTGCAGAAAAATTAGGCCTTGGGTGTTGATGGTGCCCTAAACCAAAAACATTGCCGGAAGCTAGCATTATGAAGACTGAGGAATTGGATAGGCAGCATATGCAGTCTTTGAGAGATGGCAAAGCCCTAGCAAATGCAATCAGTCACATCAGCATCAGGGGCTTGATAGATTCTGTTGATCTAGGGCTGATTCATTTTATTAAAAGTCAGCTGGTCAATAGAGTCTGTGGACAGACGCACTCTTTTGTCCATCACAAAACCTCCAGCAGCACTGAATGTCCATTTGGAAAGCACGCTGGAAGAAGGACAGGCCAGTAGCTCCATTGCATATTGAGCAAGTTCTGGCCAGTGGTCCATCCTCGTGACCCAGTAACCCAGTGGATGCTCAGTTGGAAAGGTCTCCAAGTCTGCTCTTGCCCCTAAATAATCCTGCACCATATGATGGAGACGCTGCTGGTGGTTGCTTAAACCTCACAGCCCTGGGCGCTGAGGACTAAAGAATTGGTTAAAGGCATTGGTCAGCCAGCCGCCTTCTCCACCTCTCCTCTTTTGACTGAACAATGCCTCAGAAACACGTACAGAGAATGTTAACCTCCCAGTGCATGGAAAGGTGTTACACAAATTTTTCTTCAAGGCATCCCCAAGATGTTTTATCCTCTGCTCCCTCTGTGAAGGCAGGATGAGCTCTGCAACTTTACCCTTGTAACGGGGATTAAGAAGGGTTGCCAACCAGTAATAATCCCTCTCCTTGATACCACAAATCCTCTGGTCCTTTTGCAGGCTTTGCAGAATCAGGGAGCCCATGCAGCGTAAGTTTGAGGAGGCATGAGATTCTGAGTCCTCTAGGTCACTAAGGATGACATTGTCAGCAGCCACGTACAACTCCTGGGGTTTCTGGGGAATGACAACCATCCCTTGAAGACTCCTGTATGTTATCCTCTACATCCATACTGCCACAATCCTCCTCTTCCTCCTCTTGCTCCTGTGTGTTTTGTCGCCCCAACATCTGCATAAAGGGGGCCTTGTAAGGAAAGGAAGTCCTCCTCTTCCTCCCGCTGTTCTGCCTCAAGTGCCCTGTCCATGATTCCATGAAGCGTGTGTTCCAGCAGGAAGACTAGAGGGATAGTGTCACTGATGCATGCATCATCTCGGCTCACCATCCTTGTGGCCTCCTCAAATGTTTACAGGACAGTGCATGCATCCTTTATCATTAGCCACTGGCATGGCGAAAAGAAGCCAAGCTCCCCTGAACCTGTCCTTGTGCCATACTCACACAGATACTCATTGATGGCCCTCTGCTGCATGTGCAGCTGCTGCAGCATTGCCAATGTTGAGTTCCACCTGGTGGGGATGTCACAAATGAGGCGGTTGGTGGGCAGGTTGAATTCCCGTTGAATGTCAGACAGCCGAGCACTGGCATTGTACGACCGCCGGAAATGGCCACAGACTTTTCTGGCCTGCCTCAAAAGATCTTGTAAGCCCGGGTACCTGTTCAGGAAACGCTGCACCACCAGATTCAGGACATGTGCCAAGCATGGAACATGTGTCAAGTGTCCCTGTTGGAGGGCGGAGAGAAGGTTGGTGCCATTGTCGCATACAACCATTCCTGGCTCAAGCTGCCATGGCGTCAACAACCTCTCAGCCTGCCCCTGCAGAGCTGACAGAATCTCTGGCCCCCTGTGGCTCCTGTTCCCTAGACAGACCAACTGAAGCACTGCATGGCATCTTTTAGCCTGACTGCTTGCATGGCCCCTTGAACGCTTCGGGAGCACTGCTGGTTCAGAGGACAAGTCAGCAGAAGAGGACATAGAGGAAGAAGAAGAGGAGGAGGGGGTGGAGTAGACAGATGTGACAGAATTAGCACAATCTTTTTGGAGGCATGGGGGCAGAATAAGCTCCAGCACTGAACCCTGTCCTGCATCCTTCCCAGCTGCCAGCAGAGTTACCTAGTGCGTCGTGCAATAATAATGTCCCTGCCCATGCCTGCTGGACCAAGAGTCAGCAGCAATGTGAACTTTCCTGCTTACTGCTCTGTCCAAGGAGGCCAAAACACTACCTTCCACATGATGGTAAAGAGATGGAATGGCCTTACATGAAAAGAAATGCATTTTTGGAACCTGCCACTGTGGTACAGCACATTCGGCAAATACACAAAAGGGGGCAGAGTCTACCAGATAAAAAGGCAGCAGTTGTAGTGATAGCAATTTGGCCAAGCTAGCATTTAGACGCTGAGCATGTGGATGGCTGGAACGGTATTTCTTTTTATGGTTCAGCAACTGAGGTAGCGAAATTTGTTTGCTGGTCAAATCAACAGGTGGTATACTGCCAGCAGATTGGGTGCAAGTATCTGTGACACTCATTGCTATACCATCATCCCTCTCAGTGCAGGTTTTTGAGAAGACATGAGGTATAGTAGGGGTAGAGATCTCAGATGAGGAGCAAGGTGAAGTGTGCTTTTTTTTATGTTGGTATTTCAGGTGCTGTTGCCAACGGACTGCATGGCAGGTAGTCATATGTATTGTCAAGCATGTGGTGCCCAAGCGGCTGGTGTTCTGGCCACACTTTATCCGCTTCAGACAGAGATTGCAAACATCAATGCTGTGGTCTACTGCACATGTGTTAAAAAAAGCCCACACCAATGAATCCTCAATTTGGGAACCAACATCGGAGCATTTGAGTTGCTGCTCATCCTCCAGCATCATGCAACTGACACTATGATCAAATAATTCAGGTGACTCCTCCATGCATAATGGTGAGGCTATGGCAGGAGTAGCTGTAGAGACAAGGAGCCTGTGGAACGGGCCACTTTGGCAGCTGCGGTGGAAGGCAAACTAGTATGAGCCTGTGTGACAGAAAACGAGGAGGATGAGAATGGCTTAGTTATCCACTCCACCAACTCTTGTTGTGGCTCAATAACACAGCCAGCACCGGCAAAAAAGGACAAGTGTGCCCCGTCTGCAGAGGATGCACCATGTCCGTGGCAACCATTTTTCACTGTGGACACAGAGGCTGCTTGCCCGCTTTTAGTGGCCTGTGAGTGTCTGCCTCTCCTTGTCGGCCTTTCGAACATGATGGGGATTTTGGGGTGGTTTTTATAACTGCTTATTATAGAATGTGTGATGGAAATATGATGCTTGGGTGCAATCATTTTGTGCTTGGTGGACTATAAACTGTTTTATTATTGTGTTTTATTTTTTTGGAGGGGATTTTTATAACTTTTTATTATAGAGTGTGGAAAGGGAATATGGTGCTTTGGTGCAAAACGTTTGTGCTTGGTGCACTATAAACCATTTTATTATATATTTTTTATTAATAAAGAAAAAATGAATAAAGCCAAAAAAAGAGAAAACCCCTGCTAAGGTAGAAGGAATAGCGCCTGAGATGCACAAGGGGGTACAGCAATTATACCCTTAAAATTATTGGTGCTGGTGCGCCAACAACAAAAACACCCATGTCTGGAGCAGAAGGAAGAGGGCCTGAGATGCAAAAGGGGGTACAGCAATTACGCCCCTAATATTATTGGTGCTGGTGCACCACAAAAAAAAAAAACACCCACGTCTGGAGCAAAAGGAAGAGTGCCTGAGATGCAAAAGAGGGTACAGCAATTATGCCCCTAATATTATTGGTGCTGGTTCACCACCAAAAAAAACACCCACGTCTGGAGCAGAAGGAAGAACGCCTGAGATGCACAAGGGGGTACAGCAATTATGCCCCTAATATTATTGGTGCTGATTCACTGCCAAAAAAAATCACCCACGTCTGGAGCAAAAGGAAGAGCGCCTGAGATGCACAAGGGGGTACAGCAATTATGCCCCTAATTGGTGCTGGTTCACCACCAAAAAAAAAAACACCCACGTCTGGAGCAAAAGGAAGAGCGCCTGTGATGCACAAGGGGTACAGCAATTATGCCCCTAATATTATTGGTGCTGATTCACCGCCAAAAAAAATCACCCACGTCTGGAGCAAAAGGAAGAGCGCCTGAGATGCACAAGGGGGTACAGCAATTATGCCCCTAATTGGTGCTGGTTCACCACCAAAAAAAAAAAACACCCACGTCTGGAGCAAAAGGAAGAGCGCCTGTGATGCACAAGGGGTACAGCAATTATGCCACTAATATTATTGGTGCTGGTTCACCACCCAAAAAAAAACACCCACGTCTGGAGCAGAAGGAAGAGCGCCTGAGATGCACAAGGGGGTACAGCAATTATGCCCCTAATATTATTGGTGCTGGTTCAACACCAAAAAAAACACCCGTGTCTGGACCAAAAGGAAGAGCGCCTTAGATGCGCAAGGGGTACAACAATTATGCCCCTAATATTATTGGTGCTGGTTCACCACCAAAAAAAAACACCCATGTCTGGAGAAAAAGGAAGAGCGCCTGAGATGCACAAGGGGGTACAGCAATTATGCCCTTAATATTATTGGTGCTGGTTCACCATAAAAAAAACCCACATCCGGAGCAGAAGGAAAAGTGCCTGAGATGCACAAGGGGGTACAGCAATTTTTATAGTGTGGGCGTGGACTTAGCCCCTGAGCCATGATTGGCTAAAGGCACCCTGCCTTTGGCCAATCACACACATTGTGCTGTGATTGGCCAAAGCATACAGGTCAAGGTGCATGCTTTGACCAATCACAAGCATTGTATTAAGGCGGGCGAACAAATGAACACCCGATGTTCGAGTCGAACTTACGTTCGACTCAAACTCCAAACTCATCCCTAGTTGGATGAAAGGTTTACAGTAGTTTAATACTTGCTAGTTACATAGTACATTTGAGAGGTGTATTCATATTACAAAAAGATGAACAACTGAGGAGGAAAAAGGTCAGAGGGATTTGGTTCCAAAAGGACTGTTCTGCCAATGGAGAAGGACCTTTGGATGCTATACAGGTGACCCCACATGGGAGATTTTCCATCAATATCAATTGCAGTGACAGTTGTAAAATTTTGGATTTCTCATCACCTTATGATCTACATTGGTCACCAGGACAAGTGGATAGAGTGGATCGCTCCATGGAGACACAGGTATAAAAACAAAACTAAAAATAGCCAGCACACCAAGAGTAAAAATTAGAAACTCCGAAAAAATACACTAAAGTTTTGGGGACATGAAGCTTTGACTGTCTGGCCCCATCCTTTTTCTTGTTTCTGATGAAGAAGTCATTGGTGTGTTATGAAATTGGACTGCTAACAATATAAACCTGACAGGGTCCTAACCCTTCTCCACTTTAATGTTGGCTAGAGATAACCTAAACTGAAGCTAGCCACACACATTCCAATCTTTTTGTGCAATGCCTGCACAATCTCCTTTAGATCTGTCAAAATTAAGTTGTTTGAGGGCCTACCTTTGAGCTTGTGTGCTTGGGCTTTTGCTTGCATGAAACAGGTTTTCCATTCTCATACAAGTTTATAGGAATGCAAACCCTGCTTAACGTAGGTTAACTAAAGGGCAAAAGGAGATCTCATAAGCAAATCAATCTGATGCTATTGACATAAACCCAAAATCTGTCAACACGGACCCTAAACAATCCATCAATTTGTATCCAATTAGCCAGGCCCCTTGCAATACAAAGTTGCTAGTATGAAAGGGAAAGATTTTGTCTATAATTAGCCACACACATTGTCTGGTCTCCTCCATCCCTAATTAACTATATGCAAGGATAAAAACAAGAGTGTGGGACTTTGAGTGAGGAGACTGGACATAAGGAGTTTATTAAATAAATAGCTGAACATATATCAATATTAATAACGTGAATACATACAGAGATATCGTATACAATGAATTATACAATACATATTGAATCAACAAAACTGCACATACATCTTTTCTAGGATCAACCAGGATCTCTCAAGAAAAAATGGATACAATAAAACATCATAATCTCTGTGTATTCACGAATTGAAGTATGTCACACTACAATAGTATATTTGAGTAATTTGTCGGCTATACGCGTTTCGTGGTCCTCCGTCCACTCATCAGGAGCTTGAAGATAAATTTGTATGTCTAAAAGTAAAATTGTACATCATGAAAATGAACTAAGTAGTATCAAAATTATAGTAAAGGGTAATATGGAAAAAGCACTACCTGAAGTAGTGTCGCAGATCCATGAGCAATCCAGTAGAGGAGAGGGAAACCGAACCTCATGGCCGTCCATATATATTGACGTCAGCATGGCGCTGGCGTGGACTCACTCGCACATCTCGGGACCAGCAGCTCGGACCGGACTAGCAATCCTTTCATCTTATACTTGGGTAATTATCACCACCATTTTTTCTCTCACTTACACCCTTTGTTCACGGTTGGCTTGCACTTGGGCATCGCTCCACTGGGCACTTGCCTAGTCGATGCCATTCACCTTTGCACCTTATTTTTATCCTCACTTGCACTCCCTTTCATTGCGGTGACACCTCCCCCCCTTTCCTTTCCCCCCCCCACCTTCCTTGGTTACCCCCAGGGTCCTCATTAATTTTCACAGGCACTTTACCATACCACCACTGGTCTCGTTCAACTAATACCACCCCATTTTTTCTGTCCTGGCACTTTCTCTGAGTCCACACGTTTTTGAGCATATATATTTTTAATAATTTTTAGAAAAGGTTTGAGATGGAGGATCTCCATCTATTTATATATACAAATTCTTTTTCTTTTGGTACATATATATTTTCAGATTCCATTGTGGTTCCAGTGTGCCTCTATTGCTTCCTTCCTTTGAAGTATCATTCTGAAGCCATTTAGCTGTATTCCATTCTGTCTATGGCCCCTTTCCTAATGCAGTCCCGATGTGCTGGAGACCATCCACGCCTCCGTACCGGGTCAGGCATCCCCCGGAGTTGCTCCGGTTTCCCTCTCCTCTACTGGATTGCTCATGGATCTGCGACACTACTTCAGGTAGTGCTTTTTCCATATTACCCTTTACTATAATTTTGATACTACTTAGTTCATTTTCATGATGTACAATTTTACTTTTAGACATACAAATTTATCTTCAAGCTCCTGATGAGTGGACGGAGGTCCACGAAACGCGTAGAGCCGACAAATTACTCAAATATACTATTGTAGTGTGACATACTTCAATTCGTGAATACACGGAGATTATGATGTTTTATTGTATCCATTTTTTCTTGAGAGATCCTGGTTGATCCTAGAAAAGATGTATGTGCAGTCTCCTCACTCAAAGTCCCACACTCTTGTTTTTATCCTTGTACAAAGTTGCTAGTATATCTAGAAACATTGTAACATGTACAGTATAACCAGCTTTACACATTAATCTTTTACATATTAATCAGCTGATAACACTGAACAGGAACAGATCTTTGATGATATGGCTCTTGTTTAACAATAACTGCATTATTGGGAAAGTACTTTATAATTTTTTTTGGTCAAATTTATTTAATATCTTTTTAGAAATTTCACAAGTTTTTAAATTGTAAGCTTTAAGAATGTAGGCCGTTTTTGACTCATAAATTGTATGACTGTCTGCAAACTTGACAGATCTGTATGCCTATATTCAATTTTCTGATTTACCTGTTTTTCAAACAATTACCCATCACTTTTGCAGAATATATCAATTATAAAGTAAAATAATTTGTTTTTTCTTACATCCCACTGCTTGTTTACTGGAAATTGAAACCTCACATGGACTGTGCGGCAGTGGTTCTATCAGAGCTCTTTTTGTTCTCCGCCATCTGAAAAACAACAATTTAAGCAGAGTGTGAGTCTCCCATAGCTCTGCAAACTCTGCGTATCAAATATACAGCTTTGCCGAAGGAATCTAATGAAGCTGTCGCCTTGTTTGCTGTACAGGCTGACTCGCTTCGTTCAGAGTTTGGAGATGGCTAATTAAATTTTGTCTGGAGAAGCATATGCATGGGAAGAGAAGACAAAACAAATGACAGAACATATTGTTATCTCTGTCTGTTCTTTATTTGCTGACATGTTGATACTGAATACTGTAAAGCGAGTTAATGAATTGGCTAGATCCATAGAAGGACAAAGACTATGAGACAGGTGCCTGACATATGACCTTTAGGATATATAATACTGTCTTTTGTGATATGCACTTTGTACCTGTCATTTGACCTTGCCTTGTAATGGGCAATTTGTATTGCAAAGAGCTTGTCGGTTAAAGGATATGACTTCCAAAAAGCAATCACATATTATAGGCTGGCTACATAAATCAATCTGGTGTTAAAGGGCAGGTTCATCAGTCTGCTCAAATCCATAATCATTTAAACAATTTAGTCTCTAGGTAATTTTTTTATTCTGTACTTAATTTTCTCTCAGCTGTAGATGGATACATGGATACCGATTGCACTGTTTGACCTACAGAACGCCACTAGTGGGGAAAATACAAATACTGTATTTTCTGGCGTATAAGACTACTTTTGAACCTCAAAAAAATCCCCCAAAAATGGGGGGTCGTCTTATACGCCAATTACAATATCTCCAAGGTAACCTAAGTATAAGTAGTACCGGTAGATGAAAATTAGGGGGGGGGGGGTCGTCTTATACGCCCAGTCGTCTTATACGCCGGAAAATACGATATGTGTAATATATCTAAAAGTCACATTTTTTCTCCTTTATTTCCTGGTCTCAACTCTATTTTTTAATTTTTCATATACATATAAACAAAAACTTTGTGGACAGCTGACTACCATTCCTGTCTGAACTTGTTGGACCTTCTAGTCCAATTGCATGGGCATTATTATGAATTTGGTCCCCCTCTTTGTGGCTACAGCAGCCTCCACTAAATTTAGGAGTGTATCTTTGTGTATTTGTGCATGTTCAGGCAAAAAAAAAAAAAAAAACACAAGGTCAGGTACGAATGTTTAACAAGAAAACCTGGTTCACAACTAGTGTTCTCTAGTATGTCACACTACAATAGTATATTTGAGTAATTTGTCGACTCTACGCGTTTCGTGGACCTCCGTCCACTCATCAGGAGCTTGAAGATAAATTTGTATGTCTAAAAGTAAAATTATACATCATGAAAATGAACTAAGTAGTATCAAAATTATAGTAAAGGGTAATATGGAAAAAGCACTACCTGAAGTAGTGTCGCAGATCCATGAGCAATCCAGTAGAGGAGAGGGAAACCGAACCTCATGGCCGTCCATATATATTGACGTCAGCATGGCGTTGGCGTGGACTCACTCGCACATCTCGGGACCAGCAGCTCGGACCGGACTAGCAATCCTTTCATCTTATACTTGGGTAATTATCACCACCATTTTTTCTCTCACTTACACCCTTTGTTCACGGTTGGCTTGCACTTGGACATCGCTCCACTGGGCACTTGCCTAGTCGATGCCATTCACCTTTGCACCTTTTTTTTATCCTCACTTGCACTCCCTTTCATTGCGGTGACACCTCCCCCCCTTTCCTTTCCCCCCCCCCCACCTTCCTTGGTTACCCCCAGGGTCCTCATTAATTTTCACAGGCTTAAGGTCAGGTCTTTGTACAGGCCACACCAGTTGCACCACCCGAAACTCATCAAACCATATCATTATCAGTCTGGCCTTGTGCACAGGGACATGCAGGAAAAGAAAAGGGCCCTTACCAAGTTGGATACAAACAATTGTTTAAATGTCTTTGTGTACTGTAGCATTAACAATATCCTAGAGTGGAAGCCCCTAGCCTAATCTGGAGGGATGTCCACATACTTTTGGCCATATATGAGGTTTGATGGTCAAGTGTCCAAAAAGCCTGTCATATAGTATACATGCACTTTTATCTGTACTCCTATACACATTTAAATTAAAGAAAAAATATAAGATATTAATGAATGAAAAAAAACTGATCTGTTCTTTCTGTACTTGATATACAGTAGGGAAAATAATTATTTGATTCCCTGCAGATTTTAAATTTTTGCCCACTTACAAAGAAATTAGGGGTCTATAATTTTTATCATATGTGTATTTTTAATGATAGAGACAGAATATTAACCAACAATCTAGAAAAAAATACATAAAACAAATGAATATAAATTAGGTTGCAGTTCAGTGAGTAAAATAAGCATTTAAACTAGAGATTGACCGATTATCAGCAAAGCCGATATATCGAGGGCCGATCTGCACTTTCCCCGATATATCGGAATTGGCCCCGGAGGTTACCGATATTGTCGATATTTCTGGAAAGGGCTTGTACCGGAGTGATGCCTGCAGCTAGAGGCATCACCCTGGTACCAGTGTCCATAGCCGACGATCGGTTGTCTTGTAATGACAGCTGATGCGGCTGAGAAGCCGCTCGGCTGCCTTATAAGGAGCGGGAGGGGACGTCTCCCCTCCCGCCAGTGGGACGGGAGACCCGGCCAACCAGCCTGCACGGCCGCCAAAGAGAAGACCTGATCAAAGCCGCATTCGGCTCTGATCTGGTCTCCTTGTAAAAACCCGGAAGTCATGACATCACTTTCGGATACTCGGCGCCAAATTAAAAAAAATTACAGCATTCAAAACAGCCAAACTTGGCATTTTGAATGCTTTTAAGTGCAGAGGAGGCGTTTGGGGTCTTTTAGACCCCCAGATTCCTCCACAAGAGTACCTATAAAAAATGTGAAACATTTTTTTTTAATGTATGAAAATATCGGCCAATATCGGCTGATACCAATATGCGATGACAAAACATAATACAAAATTACATAATTACAAAATAAAAAAACGATATCGGTCGATCACTAATTTAAACCCGAGCAAAACATAATTGAACTCTTGACTGCACATATCCAAGCACAGAGGTATGATGTTTCTTGTAGTTAGTTACCAGTTTTGCACACATCTCATGAGGGATTTTGGTCCACTCTTCTTCACAGATCTCCTCTAAATCCTTAAGGTTTCTTGGCTGTCACTTGGCAACTTGAAGTTTCAGCTCTCTCCATAAATCTTCTATAGGATTAAGGTCTGGAGACTGGCTAGGCAACTCCATGACCTTATTGTGTTTCTTCTTGAGACACTCCTTTGTTGCTTTGGTGGTATACTTTGGGTCATTGTCATGCTGAAAGACCCATCTACAATCCATCTTCAGTGTTCTGGCTGAAGAAAGAATTTTCTCATTCAAGGTTTTACAATAATTTGCTCCATCCCTTTACCCCTCAATGTGGCAAAGTCGGCCTGTACCTTTAGCAGAGAAACAGCCCCACCTCCGTGCTTGACTGTAGGGGTTGTGTTCTCAGAGTTATATTTAGCATTTTTCTCTCTCCAAACACGGCGAGTTGAGTTAATGCCAAAGAGCTCAATTTTGGTCTCATCTTTCTCCCAATTCTTCTCTGAATCATTTACAGTATCTCACAAAAGTGAGTACACCCCTCACATTTTTGTAAATATTTTATTATATCTTTTCATGTGACAACACTAAATACATGACACTTTGCTACAATGTAAAGTAGTGAGTGCATAGCTTGTATAACAGTGTAAATTTGCTGTCCCCCTCAAAATAACTCAACACACAGTCATTGTCTAAACCGCTGGTAACAAAAGTGAGTACACCCCTAAGTGAAAAAGTCCAAATTGGGCCCAAAGTGTCAATATTTTTTGTGGCCACCATTATTTTCCAGCACTGCCTTAACCCTCTTGGGCATGGAGTTAACCAGAGCTTCACAAGTTGCCACTGATGACATCGCGGAGCTGGTGGATTTTATAGACCTTGAGCTCCTCCACCTTTCATTTGAGGATGCCCCACAGATGCTCAATAGGGTTTAGGTCTGGAGACATGCTTGGCCAGTCCATCCCGTTTACCCTCAGCTTCTTTAGCAAGGCAGTGATCGTCTTGGAGGTGTGTTTGGGGTCGTTATCATGTTGGAATACTGCCCTGCGGCCCAGTCTCCGAAGGAAAGGGTCATGCTCTGCTTCAGTATTTCACAGTATATTTTGGCATTCATGGTTCCCTCAATGAACTGTAGTTCCCCAGTGCTGGCAGCACTCATGCAACCCCAGACCATGACACTCCCACCACCATGCTTGACTGTAGGCAAGACACACTTGTCTTTGTACTCCTCACCTGGTTACCGCCAGACACGCTTGACACCATCTGAACCAAATAAGTTTATCTTAGTCTCATCAGACCACAGGACATGGTTCCAGTAATCCATGTCCTTAGTCTGCTTGTCTTCAGCAAACTGTTTGCGGGCTTTCTTGTGCATCATACTTAGAAGAGGCTTTCTTCTGGGACGACAGCCATGCAGACCAGTTTGATGCAGTGTAAAGAGTATGGTCTGAGCACTGACAGGTGAACCCCCACCACTTCAACCTCTGCAGCAATGCTGGCAGCACTCATACGTCTATTTCCTAAAGACAACCTCTGGATATGACGCTGACCATGTGCACTCAACCTCTTTGGTCAACCATGGCGAGGCCTGTTCTGAGTGGAACCTGTCCTGTTCAACCACTGTATGGTCTTGGCCACCGTGCTGCAGCTCAGTTTCAGGGTCTTGACAATCTTCTCATAGCCTAAGCCATCTTTATGTAGAGCAACAATTCTTTTTTTCAGATCCGCAGGGAGTTCTTTGCCATGAGGTGCCATGTGGAACTTTCAGTGACCAGTATGAGAGAGTGAGAGCGATAACACCAAATTTAACACACCTGCTCCCCATTCACACCTGAGACTTTGTAACACTAACGGGTCACATGACACCGGGGAGGGAAAATGGCAAAATGGGCCCAATTTAGACTTTTTCACTTAGGGGTGTACTCACTTTTGTTGCCAGTGGTTTAGGCATTAATGGGTGTGTGTTGAGTTATTTTGAGGGGACAGCAAATTTACACTGTTATACAAGCTGTACACTCACTACTTTACATTGTAGCAAAGTGTCATTTCTTCAGTGTTGTCACGTGAAAAGATATAATATAATATTTACAAAAATGTGAGGGGTGTACTCACTTCTGTGAGATACTGTATATTATATTATATTATATTCGATTATATTAGATTATATTAACCATGAAGAAGGCTGCTGGGTTTGCTTGGATGTCCCTAGTCACTTGTACTGTGAAGGATTATCAGAATCCAGCACTCTTCAAATGTATGCTTATGAGGTGTACAGGAACCTGAGCTGTTGAGGCTGACATCCCTGGGGTGTATACTTGCGTGGAGCGTGAAGATATTCCCTAAATGTTAACTACTTATAAAAGTATGTAGGCCCAGCAACTTTTCTCATCAGAACACTGAGAGTGCACCAGCTGAATATAATGAAACAGTCCTTCCTATTCAGAATCAGTATCTAAAAGACAAACAGCTATTTCTTCAGAACAGACTCTGCAACAAAATCTGTTAAAATCCCTGCAACATATATAGATCCCCCAAAGGGGGATTTTTTTTCTAAACAAAAGTGGAGTTAATCTTCAGGCTTGTCTTGGAATGTTTGGATGTGTTTGGTAGTATAGTAAACAGAGATACAGGAACTTATATAGGATAGGATTATGGTAGTACATCCCAAGTGACTCTGTGGGGTGAGTTCAGAATTTTTGCTGATTTGGTTTACACAGAACTCAGATGAAGCCAATTGTGTGAATTTAGCATCAATAGCTCACTGACTGGTTTCACGTTTTCCCTTGAGTTGCCATTTACAGTGGGGAAAATAATTATTTAATCCCCTGCTGATTTTGTAAGTTTGCCCACCTAAAAAAAAAAGTAAGGGTCTATAATTTTTATCATAGGTGTATATTAAATGATAGAGACAGAATATTACCAACAATCCAGAAAAAACACATAAAACAAATGTTATAAATTGAGTTGCAGTTCAGTGAGTAAAATAAGAATTCGATCCCCAAGAAAAACCTGACTCAGTACTTGATATAGAAACCCTTTTTGGTAAGCACAAAGGTAAGATGTTTCTTGTAGATGTTGACCAGATTTGCACACATCTCAGGAGGGATTTTGGTCCTCTCTTCTATACAGATCTTCTCAAATTTCTTAAGGTTTCTTAGCTGTCACTTGGCAACTTGAAGTGTCAGCTCCCTCCATAAATTATAAATGTGCTTCTTCTTGAGCCACTCCTTTCTTGCCTTGGCGGTATGTTTTGGGTCATTGTCATGCTAGAAGACCCACCCATGACCCATCTTCTGTGTCCTGGCTGAAGGAAGAAGGTTCTCATTCAAGATTGTACAATACATTGTACATTGATTGTACATACTTCAATAGAAGATTGCCAAGACCCTGAAACTGAGCTGCAGCACGGTGGCCAAGACCATACGGCAGTTTAACAGGAGAGGTTTCACTCAGAACAGGCCTTTCCTCACCAAAGAAGTTGAGTGCTCATGCTCAGCGTCAAATGCAGAAATTATCTGTGGCAAATAGATGTATGAGTGGTGCCAGCATTGCTGCAGAGGTTGAAGGGGTGGGGGGACAGGCTGTCAGTGCTCAGACCCTATGCTTTACACTGCATCAAATTGGTCTGCATGGCTGTCGTCCCAGAAGGAAGCCTCTTCTAAAGGTGATGTACAAGGAAGCCCGCAAACAGTTTGCTGAAGACAAGCAGACTAAGGACGTGGATTACTAGAACCATGTCCTGTGGTCTGATGAGACCATGATAAACGTATTAGGTTCAGATGGTGTCAAGCGTGTGTGGCAGCAACCAGGTGAGGAGTACAAAGACAAGTGTGTCTTGCCTACTGTCAAGAATTGTGGTGGGAGTGTCATGGTCTGGGGCTGCATGAGTGCTGCCGACACTGGGGAGCTACAGTTCATTGAGGGAACCATGAATGCCAACATGTACTGTGACATACTGAAGCAGAGCGTGATCCCCTCCCTTCGGTGACTGGGTATTCCAACATGATAATGACCTCAAACACACCTCCAAGACGACCACTGCCTTGCTAAAGAAGCTGATGGTAAAGGTGATTGACTGGCCAAGCATGTCTCCAGACCTAAACTCTATTGAGCATCTGTGCGGCATCCTTAACCAGAAGGTGGAGGAGAGCAAGGATGTCGTCATGGAGGAGTGGAAGAGGACTCCAGTGGCAACCTGTGAAGCTCTGTGAACTCCATGCCCAAGAGGGTTCAGGCAGCGCTAGAAAATGTTAGTGGCCACACCAAATATTGACACTTTGGGTCCAATTCAGTACATTTTCACTTAGGGGTGTACTCACTTTTTTTGCCAGCGGTTTAGACTTTAATGGCTGTGTTTTGAGTTATTTTGAGGGGACAGCAAATTTACACTGATATACAAGCTATACACTCACTACTTTACATTGTAGCAAAGTGTCATTTCTTCAGTGTTTCCATATGAAAAGATATAATATAAAATATTTACAAAAATGTGAAGGGTGTACTCAACTTTTGTGAGATACTTTAATATAATATAATATAATATAATATAATAATCTCACCAATATGAATTGCCTGTTGCAGGGAATGTCTAAAATCTGACTGGAATCTTAATGGAGACTTCTAGGAAAATCAGCGAGCCAATCACACAAACAGGAAACAACATTTCTGGGGATGGTGTGTACACCAGCTGTATACAAAAAGCCTGAACGTTGCCGTATTGCATTACATTTTACAGAAAATTACAGTGAAAGGTAATATTTTAATTAACATTAACATTAAACATTAACATTAAAATACAGTATAGCTTGTATAATAACTGTATGTATTATATTATATTATATTATATTACAGACTGCTCAAAAAAAATTACAGGAACACTTTTTAATCAGAGTATAGCATCAAGTCAGTTAAACTTCTGGAATATTGATCTGGTCAGTTAGGTAGCAAAGGTGGTGGTTAATCGGTTTCAGCTGCTTTACCAACAGGTGCACTAGATGGACAACAATGAGACAACCTCCAAAACCGGAATGGTTTTACAGGTGGAGGACATGACATTTTTTTCCCTACTGATCTTTTCTGACTGTGTTTCACTAGTTTCGCATTTTGCTAGGGTTAGTGTCACTACTGGTAGCTTGAGGCAATACCTGGACCCTATAGAGGTTGCACAGGCAGTCCAACTCCTCCAGGTTGGCACATCAATACGTGCTATTGCCAGAAGGTTTGCTGTGTCTCCCAGCACAGTCTCAAGAGCATGTAGGGGATTCCAGGAGACATGCAGTTACTCTAGGAGAGCTGGGCAGGGTTGTAGAAGGTCCTTAACCCATCACCAGGACCAGTATCTGCTCCTTTGTGCAAGGAGGAACAGGATGAAAACTGCCGAAGCCCTACAAAATGACCTCCAGCAGACCACTGGTGTGAATGTCGCTGACCAAACAATCAGAAACAGACTTCATGAGGGTGGCCTGAGGGCCAGACATCCTCTACTGGGTCCTTTGCTCACTGCCCGGGCACCATGGAACTCGATTGGCATTTTCTATTGAACACCAGAACTGGCAGGTCCGCCACTGGCACCCTCTGCTTTTCACAGATGAGAGCAGGTTCACCCTGAGCACATGTGACAGACGTGAAAGGGTCTGGAGAAGCCGTGGAGAATGTTATGCTGCCTGTAAAATCATTCTGCATGACCAGTTTGGTGGTGGGTGAGTGGTGGTCTGGGGAGACATATCCATGGAGGGATGCACAGATCTCTACAGGCTAGACAATGGTACCCTGACTGCCATTAAGTATCAAGATGAAATCCTTGGATCCATTGTCAGACCCTACACTGGTGCAGTACTACTAGGTTCCTCTTGGTGCACGACAATGCCTGGCCTCATGTGGCGAGAGTATGCAGCCAGTTCCTGGAAGATAAAGGAATTGATACCATTGTATGGCCCCCACGCTCGCCTGACCTAAATACAATAGAACACCTCTGGGGTATTATATATTGGTCCATCCGATCCTGCTAGGTTGCACCTCAGTCTGTACAGGAGCTCAGTGATGTCCTGGTCCAGATCTGGAAGGAAATACTCCAGGACACCATCTGTCATCTCATTAGGAGCATGCCCAGACGTTGTCAGGCATGCATACAAGTACCATTTTGAGTTGCTGTAATGAAATTTTAGCAAAATTGGCTTGCCTGCTGCATCAGTTTTTCACTTTGAATTCAGTCCTCTGTAGGTTGATAATTTTCATTTTTATCAAGCAATGTGTCATGCTTTCATTCCTAACACATTACCCAGTCAATTTTAGTATAGATATCCAGCATGATATTTTTCACTATTGAGATCTGATGTGTTTTCAGAGTGTTCCTTTCATTTTTTTGAGCAGTGTATTATATTTTTCCCTGCAATCCGAGTTACCACTTTAAATAATGAAATGGACTGCAAATAGGTTTTGTATGCCATTTGTTAGTCTTCTAACTAATAGCTGGTAGAGTGGGCTATATGCTCTGCGCCCACTTTCCTCCTTCACCCCCCCACTCCTGCCCCCTATTCCTGCCCCCTATTCCTCCTGGCAGCAGTGCTTGAGACAATCAGCAGCCAAATTGTATCATGGGACATGTAGTCCACAAGGAGCGCTGTACAATGGAGGCTAATGGGCTGTGGACTTTATTACCCAGAAGCTCGACCAAGCTTTAAACTTACTGCTGGACAAAAAGAGCTTGAAAAAAAAAGTGTGCCCTATCCTGTTATCTGCTTAACAACAGAGTTTTTTGGTTAGAAGGGTGCAGCCTAATTATTATTAATACGTTTCTTCGTCCAGGCACTTCTTGTTCGGGATGACAAGTGTCTCCCCACTGCTGTCCTGTGATGTCAACGCATCATATGCACCCCTGCTGGCTGCTAAAAACATCTGAACTGACACATAATGTGCAGACATTGGCCAGCAAAAATATGTTGGGAAAATGTGTCTAAATAAGGCTGTAGAAGATGCACTCATGCACTGAGATGCAAAAAAAGATGAAAATAAGATTTTAACAGTATTGTATGCAAACAATCATGGCACTTATATACTGTATGATACAAAGGGCTAGCAAACTTATTGTTATCCTGTTCGATTTCAGATGTTCTTTAGGTTGTAGACATAGTTTAAAAAAAATGAATGGTGTAATGTGTGAATAATTTATTACAAATATCCTTCTCTTTGCTCAATACACCAAAATTTTTTTTTTTTGTGATAATTACAAAATGTAACTAATAAAAACGAGTAGCAAAAAAAGAATGCAGAAGATAATAACTATAATGCCCCTTTACATTGGTGGTCAGTGGAGAAATGCCTCCTTGCATTGCTTCTTTGTGGGAAAGAATCCCCTTGCATTGGTGGTCAGTAGGAAAAGGACCCACTCACTCTAGATGTTAGTGGGAAGTGAGCTCCTTTCATTATTGGTCAGTCAAGTAATGGTCAAGTCAAGTAGTGGTCAGTGGAAACAATGCTCCTTACATTAGTGGTCAGTGGGAAGAGTGCTCCTCACATTGGAGGTCAGTGGGAAGAGTGCTCCTTACATTGGTGGTATTTGGATATAATGCTCCATACACTGGTGGGTAGTAGGAAGAATGCCCTCGGCCTTCATGACAGGATGGAAGTGCACCTCAATCCAGACATGCTTCACCTCCCACTCTCTGCCATTCTGCTGAAGCTGTAAGGTAGAGTTCTGATCGGAAGTGGAAACCTTTGGTTGTTATGTGATGAAGGGCTCTCATGTCTAGGGGATACCTCTGATTAATGTGATGGGGGGATGGGGGGGGGGGGACTGTGATGGGAATGGGAGACTTCAAGGACTCTGATGGGAAGGAGGATTTCTGATGTCATTTCTGATGTAATGGCAATGAATTAAGTGGGGGGAGGGCTTTTGATTTGATGGGGGGACTCAAAAGTGATGTGGGAACTCTGATTGGAACGTTGGGGGGATGCTAATTTAATGAGCTTCTGATGGGGGCCTTTTGATTTGAACTTAAATTCATTAAGGGGATTGTTAGTTTTTCCATTGATAAGAAAAATGTACATTTTTTATGTAGCACAACCCATAAGGAAGCACAGGTGAAACGGGATCCCCCACCCTGCATAGCCAGGCACACCACATTTTCACAGTCAATTTAGAGTCACAAAACAGTGCAGTACTTTGTTTTATTTTTTGTTTTATTGAGGGTATTGAACTTGGATAGGGAATGGGGTATTATGGGATGCCCACTTGACCTAAAACAACTTCAGGGACAACTTCTCCTATACACAGTATATATACACCACAGTATATATACACTCATCACTTCCTCCAGCACACTTGCTTGTAGAATTTCAGCTGGCACATAGATAGTTATTCTGACACTGATCTCAGTCAGATTTAAAAGAAAAAGCCCTTTACAGGCAGGGACCCCAGGCTTCTTACATCCCTGTAGCTACTGATCCCAGCACCACCTCTTCAGGCACTGCCAGCCCGCCTACTTGCAGCTGCCCCTTTCTCTAGCCCCCCTGGCTACTTCTCCACAGTCCTCCCAGACTGCTCACTCACCAGCCCTCCAGGCTGACTCCTCTGGAGACTCCTGAATGTGCTGACCTGCTCCCACTGTCCTCTCCTTGCTCCCGTGCCTCCAGGAAGGATTTCCTCCGTGTGTTGTAGAGGGTCCCTTCAGCAACTGAAACCCAGGCTTGAGGTCACCCCCGCCCCCAAGACTAGGGGGCACCCTCAAGGGACAACAACACCCTCCCTAGCACTCCTTCTCCATCTTAAACCCTACTGCCCCTGCTGAAATGATTAATGCACATTTATAAGTAAAATGGCCTCCTTCCAGGCCTTTTGCTGGGGATTGGTCAAGGACCTCATAAATATGCCTAGCAGCTCCTCCTAGACTCCACGCTCTACTTCTGGAAGCTTCTCCAAGGTTTCAGAAAGCAGGGGAAGTTACCAGAGATGCTGCTTACTGAGTCATCCACCCTCACTGAGTCACTCAACCCTAACCAAGATTCAACCCAGGCCTGGCTCTAAGCAAAACCAATTTAACAACACTAACAAACCTATTTACATCCAGCATACACTAGAGGGTGCTACATTTACATTTTAAACTGGGGTGTCTCAAGATTTTGCATACTTAAAATGGGTCCGTGACTGAAAGAAAGGTTGAAAAACACTGGTCTGTAAACATTCACTTCGGCATCAGCTGCACATCATTGTCCTGGATGGGCTTCCTGACAGTGGTGGATGATGCCAGCACAGTGTGTCAGCATTTCTAATTGTAGTCTCCAACAGGAGCACATTGGTCAGGGTGGCAATGCAGGAACATATCTAGCAGACAGCTGTTACCCCAGAAAAGGAAGTGTCTGAACAATGTCTTTCATGGCAGGATTCCCAGATAATATTTTAATAAAAGGTGCAGACTTAGAAAAATGGGATGTTTAAAATTAGATTAACATGGTAAAAGTTATATGAGAATTTAAAGCTGAATTCCAGCTGCCCGTTGAGATATATTCCCTAGTCCGCACAATATAAATCCTATTTTTATGCACCAAATGGGTTAGAAAACCCAGATATTAAAATGTAAAAGTATCAGTGGTATCATCGCTGTGTTGCACATAGCCTGTGCAGAGAGGGCAGAACTGTGGGTGGGGCATAGCAGATCCACCCACTACAGGCTGCCTGTAGACAACTACAGGAGGGGGTGGAAACAAGTCCAGTCACCCTGCACAAGGTGAGTAGCAGCAATGACTGGTCTTTTTTACAGGAAGCTTCTGTACAGAGACAACGTTTTACACTGAATTACTGCACAGATCAGGAAGAAATACACAAAGGACACCGAGATCACAGTAAGAATACACGTGCCTCTTATAATAAGACAATATTTGTTTATTCTCAAGTTCAGCTTTAAAAAATTGCCCTTTACCTATTAAAAAAAAGGCAAAAAAAAAAATTGCAGCCTGCTAACCATTCTGATCTGGATTGAATTACAAGCTTACTGTGTGGATTCAAATCTGTCAGTTGCGTGCGGAGGAGTTTATTTATTTTAATATATGTAAGCTGTACTGGTATTTGAATCAAATGGAAGATTTATACAATTAAATGAAGTTCACCTCTAAATAAAGGCTTAATTTGTGGCATTTATAATGCTGTACCTTGATCAGCCAGCAGATGGCTCCCCTCATCAAGATGCACAGCTGTATGTAAAGTGAGTTCCAGTTCACTGGCAGAATGTTACACAAAACACTTTGCGTCTGTCAGCGCATTCCTGGAAGGTCACAGCGAATGATGAATGTTGCAGTGTAGGAGCCTTTTTTATGGATTGCATCACTTGGCAGCAGTTGCTGTTGGCTTCATTTATTTGACTCCTGTGGTTACAAACCTTTCCCCAATTGTTGTGCGCTTGCTTCCTCCACAGGCCCTTTGTGGCCAAAGCAGGATATCCATGACTGGCTGGCCTGTGCATGCTGGAGAGGTTCCAGCTCCTTTCCATAATGGAAGTGCACAACTTTTACTGAAATATCCTGTGGCTGTGCTGGTTAAGTTTCATTCCGGATGCACACAGAACATACTTAGTACCATATGACTTTTTAGCCTGCCCCAGCACAGCGATTACCAATCTCCTTCAGTTTAAGGATTCATACACAGACTGTCCATCTGTACCCCTTTCCTCTAAAGTGTTAATTCTGTGGTCCCGTAAACAGACCAACCCATCCTGCAAATGATAACATTTTCAAACAAAGTATGAAGGAAAATCACAGATTCAAAGTTCCCATTTTCTTACTATATATATAAATATATATATATATATATATATATATATATATATATACAGTGCCTTGCGAAAGTATTCAGCCCCCTTGAACTTTGCGACCTTTTGCCACATTTCAGGCTTCAAACATAAAGATAACTGTAAACTGTAATTTTTTGTGAAGAATCAACAACAAGTGGGACACAATCATGAAGTGGAACGCAATTTATTGGATATTTCAAACTTTGTTAACAAATAAAAACTGAAAAATTGGGCGTGCAAAATTATTCAGCCCCTTTACTTTCAGTGCAGCAAACTCTCTCCAGAAGTTCAGTGAGGATCTCTGAATGATCCAATGTTGACCTAAATGACTAATGATGATAAATAGAATCCACCTGTGTGTAATCAAGTCTCCGTATAAATGCACCTGCACTGTGATAGTCTCAGAGGTCCATTTAAAGCGCAGAAAGCATCATGAAGAACAAGGAACACACCAGGCAGGTCCGAGATACTGTTGTGGAGAAGTTTAAAGCCGGATTTGGATACAAAAAGATTTCCCAAGCTTTAAACATCCCAAGGAGCACTGTGCAAGCGATAATATTGAAATGGAAGGAGTATAAGACCACTGAAAATCTACGAAGACCTGGCCGTCCCTCTAAACTTTCAGCTCATACAAGGGGAAGACTGATCAGAGATGCGGCCAAGAGGCCCATGATCACTCTGGATGAACTGCAGAGATCTACAGCTGAGGTGGGAGACTCTGTCCATAGGACAACAATCAGTCGTGTACTGCACAAATCTGGCCTTTATGGAAGAGTAGCAAGAAGAAAGCCATTTCTTAAAGATATCCATAAAAAGTGTTGTTTAAAGTTTACCACAAGCCACCTGGGAGACACACCAAACATGTGGAAGAAGGTGCTCTGGTCAGATGAAACCAAAATCCAACTTTTTGGCAACAATGCAAAACGTTATGTTTGGCGTAAAAGCAACACAGCTCATGACCCTGAACACACCATCCCCACTGTCAAACATGGTGGTGGCAGCATCATGGTTTGGGCCTGCTTTTCTTCAGCAGGGACAGGGAAGATGGTTAAAATTGATGGGAAGATGGATGGAGCCAAATACAGGACCATTCTGGAATAAAACCTGATGGAGTCTGCAAAAGACCTGAGACTGGGACAGAGATTTGTCTTCCAACAAGACAATGATCCAAAACATAAAGCAAAATCTACAATGGAATGGTTCACAAATAAACATATCCAGGTGTTAGAATGGCCAAGTCAAAGTCCAGACCTGAATCCAATCGAGAATCTGTGGAACTGAAAACTG
The DNA here is from genome assembly GCF_965119305.1 of Pelophylax lessonae. Classification (NCBI taxonomy): domain Eukaryota; kingdom Metazoa; phylum Chordata; class Amphibia; order Anura; family Ranidae; genus Pelophylax; species Pelophylax lessonae. The sequence goes on along the minus strand of NC_138770.1, from coordinate 141,134,155 downwards.
CTGTTCACAAACGCTCTCCATCCAACCTCACTGAGCTCAAGCTGTTTTGCTAGGAGGAATGGGCAAAAAATGTCTCTCGATGTGCAAAACTGATAGAGACATACCCCAAGCGACTTACAGCTGTAATCACAGCAAAAGGTGGCGCTACAAAGTATTAACTTAAGGGGGCTGAATAATTTTGCACGCCCAATTTTTTATTTGTTAAAAAAGTTTTAAATATCCAATAAATTTCATTCCACTTCATGATTGTGTCCCACTTGTTGTTGATTCTTCACATTTCTTCTACAGTTTTATATCTTTATGTTTGAAGCCTGAAATGTGGCAAAAGATTGAAAAGTTCAAGGGGGCCGAATACTTTCACAAGGCACTATATATATATATATATACAGTATGTATGTAGCACTGTCCCCGTAGGGCTTGTTGTGTTTTGACTTCTTAGGCCTCCCACTGATTATCTGCAGGCAGTTGCTGGGGGTTTTTCACCTCAATCCCCCCCTTACTCTCGTTTGCTAATTACTCATAAAACAGTCTAGGGTATTTGGTTTTGTATTTATTCTGGAACTTGGATGGAAGAAGAAGATGGTGGGATACTCCAACTGAACTATTCTCAGTAGATGAGGACAACTCTCACTTGGCCTCACCAGATTATTTGTGGAAGCAGACACACTGCTTTAACCATACTGCTACTTGTCTGGAAGAATTAAGTCCTTTTGCTCTCTCTATTGCAGCAGACTTGATGCAACTACTTTATCTTTAGGACACACTCTAGCATCCCCTTGACTGACACCTGTCCACTGACTCTTCCACTGAAGGGATGGCCCTCACATGACAGGCCCCATGACACAGATCTGTACTCACTGTAGGCAGAATCAGATCCTTTCCAGTATCTCTCTTCTAGTCAGGACATCTGGGTTCAGCTCCTATCTGACTTTCAGGCTCTCAGGTCGACTACATGAGGCCACATGGCAGCTTCTACAGAGGAAGGACAGCCGCCCCCTCCCTCTGGGATCCCGATCTCCAGCCGAAGACCCCAAGCACTTATACAGTCCCTTGGCATTTATACAGTCACCCAGGATGCACTGAGGCAGTTTCCTCTGCCAATCACCAAGGTTGTAACAATGCCTGTGCCCTCACTTGTCAGGTTTCCTCCCACTGTCCAATATGCCTCCCTATTGGACCAGTGTGAAACATTCAGACAAGCTGAGCTGCGCCTGAGCACCATGAGCAGACCCTACCAATGGATCTTGCTCCCTGGTAGGCAGAAAGCACTATAAATTTACCTGGCAATTTTCCTGGTAAGCAGAAAGACCCAAAAACTATACTCTTTTCTAGCACCTACCTAGGAGGGTGCTCCATCCACCCCCTGCCAAACTGAGCCATGTCAGGCTTTGGGCATCCTACAAAAATACCTGTACAAAAATATACAAGGAGTATACCACAAACTTGGAAAAGGGGGAAAAGTGAAATAACATATGTACAGGGCCGTGGGGCAAACCCCTTATGTGGCCAGTAAGCACAATCATTTACGTGAAAAAATATAGACATCTGCAGTGCAAGAATTTACAAATTTACACTAAAGTATCCACCAAGTGCATTATATTAATGCACCCCCCGCCATACAAAAACAGCTTGACAGGAAAATGGTTAAACACCCTGACTAACTATACTACAAATAACATTTGTACACATATACAAAGAAATGGACCATGGACAACCTCCCCAGAGGCATTGAAATTCCTTAAAAATTTGCAAAGAGAACACAAGCATGTAGCAAATTTACTTTCCATTTACTTACAGTGAGACTGTCCCCTCGGTAGAGGTGACCTTCTCACCCGAAGAATCTCTACCACTAGCATTCATGTAAAGACAGCTGATGCATCCAGCCCCCTAAGGGCAACTCTTGACTCGTCGTCCTGTTGTGTTCCTGTAATAGACAAACAGAACAACCTGCCATTCGGACTAACTAAACATATTCTGTAATTGTTCCACTCAGGAACCACATGACTAGCAATAGGCCCTCTCAATTACCAGGGTATTGATGCTTTCATACTCTAGTTAGACCCACAAGTTAGGATGAAGAGGTGCGGAGTCCATCCAACTGGTGTTCACAGTGTCCTTCCCTCTGCAACACTGAGGCAACATATCTCCTGGCGGCATGCTGTCATTGCTGGAGCCTTAGCAACAACTGACCTACTTGTGAGTGTCTGTAAGAACTCTTCAAGGGGCCCTTTTTCTCTGGCACCCATTTTTCTGAAGAGACAATGAGCCACTAACTTTTTTTTTTCTCAAAAGGTAGCAACTCGCACAAATTTTCCTCCAACATACCACTGACCCATTGGCCCAGAGGAATCTTGTCCTTTAAAGTAAGTATCTTCGCAAAGTTTCCATTATATGAAGTATCTTAGCAAAGTGTTTTTTAATGAGATATTGCCTCGGCAATGGTAATGGCCCATCGCCCAAAGAATCTTCACAAAGTGTCCCTGTGAACCAGGGGTTTACCCCCTCCAGGTAGCACCGTCTGGCTTTAACAGGAGAAGTCCTCAGTGGCAGAAGTTCTTTTCTCCCAGGCGATGAAACAATGTCAGTTTCAATGATCCCCTTCTTCATTTGCAAGGATAGAAGGGAAAAGGGGATTTGGGAAAAGGGCGTCTAGCCCTAGTAGCAACCTTTCAATGGTGGTTATTCTTTGGGCTCAACAGCCTCTTTGTAACATACAACTCTTCTAAGCAGACCAAGAACTCGGCATACCTCAGTAGTAATGATCATGATGAGGTATATAAACCATCTTGCCTTCAGGACTCAAGCTGCTGATGGCCCAAGCTTGGTCTTTCTTGTCTGGACAGTTGACTTCCACTCCATCAATGTATAAAGACCGTCCCAGATTCCAATTTTCTTTGATGAATAGGAAGGTTTTCCACAGCTGAAGCAAGGTTTCCTCCCACTGTCCAATATGCCTTCCTTTTGGCGTATTGGATGCCCTGCCAATGGATCCTGCTCCCTGGTAGGCAGAGAGCACTATAATTTTACCTTTTAATCTTCCTGGTAAGCAGACCCAAAAACTATACTCTCTTCTAGCACCTACCTAGGAGTGTGCTACAAATACATTTATATACATACCAATCAGCCATAACTTTATGACCACCCACCTAATATTGAGGTGGTCCCCTTTTACCTCCAAAACAGCCTTGATCTGTTGAGGCATGGACACCACTAGATCTCTGAAGGTATGCTGTGGTATCTGGCACCAAGTTTTGCCAGGTGGAACCTCCAAGAATCAGTCTTGTTTTTCCTACACATCCCGCAAATGCTCAATTGGATTGACATCTAAAGAAGGCCAAGTAAACACCCTGAATTTATTATTGTGTCCCTCAAATCATTCTTGTACCATTTTTGCAGTGTGGCAGAGTGCATTATTCTGCTAAAAGAGGCCACTGCTTTTAGGGAATACTGTTTTCATGAAGAGGTGTACTTGGTCAGCAACAATGTTTAGGTAGGTGGTACGTGTCAAGTAACATGCAAATGAATAGCAGGACCCAAGGTTTCCACGAGTGTCCTCATAGCAAGTGCCTTTGCTATGGGGGAACTTGGAGAAGAGGAGACAGGAGCACCATCGAGGGACCAGAGAAAAGGAGGATTAGGGCTGCTGCTCTGTGCAAAACCATTGCACAAGGCAGATAAGTATGAGATGTTTTTTTTTTTTTTTAAATAAAACCTTTAATATCACTTAAAGTAAAAACATTTTTTTTTTTTTTGTGTTAAAAAAATAACATGCCTGAGCAGAACAGATCCCTAATCTCATTTCCTGATATACAGTTGACCAATGAACATTAAAGAGAGCATTGACAAATGTGCACATATAATACAGTAATCAAAAAATAAAACCGAAAGCAATTCAATACGTGAAAGCTGTGGTATCATTTTATTTCAGGTAAATGTTCCAATAATACCTCCATATGTGAAAATAATTTCTCTTGAAATCATTATCTGGCGTTTTAATTTGGGTTGTCTCTAAGCAATTACATGTAAAAAAAAAAGTACTGTGGAATGATTTTAGTTACATTTCAGACAAAGAAAGATCAAAGCAGAGTAATGATTTTAAACCTGTGTTTTATTTGTTGTTCGGGGAGGCGTGCATAATTTTATTTCTTTGCGCAATCAAAGAAATTATTGAAAAGAGCTCTAGGGAATCGTGTGTGAAAACTGTTTCATTGGCAACGGTAGTTTGCATCCCTAGTGGTTTCCTAAAGATCTTTTAGTTCTTAGGCTATAAATATGTTAGTGTCTAACATGGTGTTATTATAAAATGTATGTTTGCGCTGTGTTGATGTGTTGTCTGTGCAGTGCTCCAGCTGCTTTACAGCGAGCATTAACATAATGGAAGGATATGAAAAACATGCAGAGTAAATATAGAGTTGTTGAAGTTCCGTGTTCTTATATTTGAGTCCTACTGAAAGGAAAGACTGCTGAGCTGTTTATACATCCTTCCTTGGAGAACATACAGTGAATGTGCTGTATTTTTCCATCAGCGGGTACAAGGCAGGGTACTGGGGTTTTCAGATATTTCTATTCATACTTATTTTCAGAGTACAAAAAATGTTTATTGGAACCTTAAAACTTCATAGTACAGATATACATGAACAGCGTGGTCATTTGGTTAGTACTCATTCAGACAATGTCAGTCTCAGTTTCCTAGGTTTCCAAATATTTGACCCAAAAAGGCCCAGAATATTCCTGGAGGTCACCAACTGTTTATTACTGAGGATGGGAGACCATGGAAGCAAATGAAATGAGTATGGTCCAGGCAATAACAAGGATTCATCAAACTGAGCAGGTAAAAAATGTCCCACCCATGGCTACCAGACTTTCATATATTGTGGAATTTGATTGAAAAGTTTAGCTTCAGTTTTGCTATGGATTATGGCCTGGGTAATCTTGTTTTTAGCTTATAGCAAGCATACCATAGTGGACTTAGGGCCTTTGCAATTGTCTGCTTAGAGACTGTAGGAATCTAAAGTAGTAATTAAAAATTATATATTTTAATATTATAACAATATGATTTGTGTCACAATTGTATACTCTATATTTTGTTTTCTTTATTTGCTGATTTTTTTCCCCACGAAAGTGGAGTTACCTTTTAAAGCTAAAGTTTGCTTATATTTTCTTGGCTTCTGTGGAGAGCCCCTTTGCCTACCATGTTAGGGCTGGCTTCTGTGGTTGGCTCCCTATACCTATTATCTTAGGACTGGCTTTTGTAGTGGGTCTCCATGTTAGGGCTGGCTTCTGTGGTGAACACTTTTAGGGCTGGCTTCTGTGGCTGGTCAACTATACCTTATACACAAAAAAATAGTCCAGGCGCTCATCCTATAGCGATGTCCCTAGGTAATAATGGAACCAATTGTGAAAATAATGTATAAATAAGCTGTAAACTGTGACCTTCCAAGGCTGCCAAACCCTAAGCATGGGATGAGATCATGAATAGGCAACACTGTAAAGAAGGGTGGCGCTCACTGGTGTCAATGGGTAACTGTCCTCTATAGATACAAAACCAAGAAATGTCTCTGTATAGTATCACTCATATTTATTGAAATCATAAAGGGTTAAAAAGATCAACCATGACAGTCCCAGACTTGACAAAGCGCATGCGCGCGAAACATGTAGTTGCGGCAACCAGAAAGCAAGATTGTTGATACATGTGACCAGCCCGACTTCCGACCTCCGGATCGTCACTTCCGGTGACGCGATCCCTACATCAGTTCCGGTGATCGCGTAAGTTGCAGACAACCCCGAGATCCGACACAGGCAAGCTGCAGTTATCGTTGGACCGTGCGGTGGCCGCGCACAGTGTCCTCCCCTCAGTTGGACTACGGCACCTATGTGCCCCTCGAGGTACCCCACTTTTTATTCCACCATTTTTACCAAACATCTGCATCAAGTGGGATGCCAGCAGACTCCCAAATAACATCGGTCATCTACCTGTTGTTGGTACATCCCCCCTTGGTATCCCACAGCAACCCAAGGTGGGGGAGGTTTGTCGGGACTGTCATGGTTGATCTTTTTAACCCTTCATGATTTCAATAAATATGAGTGATACTATACAGAGACATTTCTTGGTTTTGTATCTATAGAGGACAGTTACCCATTGACACCAGTGAGCGCCACCCTTCCTTACAGTGTCAACTATACCTTACCCTCTTAGGACAGGAATTGTGGTGGACCGCTATACCTACCATGTTAGGGCTGGCTTCTGTGGTGTTCCTGCCTGCTAGAGTTGGCTTCTGTTGTGGTCTCTCTAAACCTACTATGTCAGAGCTGAGTTCTGTGGTGGACCTCTTATACCTACCATGTTAAGACTGGTACCTGTGGCGGACCCCCTATACCTACAATGTTAGGACTGTCTTCTGTGATGGTTCACTATACGTGCAATTATAGGGTTTTAGGGTTGGCTTCAGTGGTGAGCCCTTTAACCTACTATGTTACCGCATAAAAATATTTACCATATTTATGACCAACACATTACAGAAAGCTTTGCAGAGAACATAGAACCTGCTACATTGCTTCCTGCTTTACAATCCAATGTCCTTATTACAGACATTCAGCCTTACCAGGCCTTCATTCTTAGATTAGGGGAAAGACACCAACACAAATGTGGACACAAAGGCCTCTGGTAGGCCAGAAGACCAGTTCTGTAAAGCCATGTTGCTGCTCACTAAGTTGAAGTATTCAGCCACTGGTTTGGGTGTTCACTCTGTTAAGTTGGGTCCCGAGTCATAGCACAGGTTTCTAAAATATGGCATACAAAAAGGAAGGAGCCATGCGATGGTCATTAAAGAAAATTCATATACAATAGTAAGTATTCCCTAAGTACATTTTTCATATACTGTAATTTTTTTTAGAGCTTCTTGCTTAGCGCTAATTCAGTTCCATTTAGATAATGCTGTTGAAGTTCATAACAAGTGGCCTGTTGTGTTTTCATTTGGATTTGTAAGAAAAAGTCATGAATATATATTAATTTTGGCATAGTGAAAGTATGTGAACTATTTTGTTGTGGGTGGATGTGGCAGCGTGCATAAATGAAATATTATGTACAACAGCACTCTGTACAGACATATGACACCTACGCAGTACAGCGTGACCACTCAGTATGATCAGAAGACAATTATGTTACACTCTGCACAGACATAGAACTCTACCTGGAAAATTTAAATTAAGATTCACAAACCAGAGTTTCCAGCGTGAGAGCTATAGAATTCCACAGACTACTTGGCTCATAGTAGAATATGAATTTTAGTGTGTTCATGTTTTTTTTTTTACTGTGCAACGTTCTAAAACTACTGCTACTACTACTACTTATATATGCTGCTCAAAAAAATTAAAGGAACACTTTTTAACCACTTCAGCTCTGGAAGGTTTTACCACCTTAATGACCAGGCCATTTTATGCGATTCGGCACTGTGTTGCTTTAACTGACAATTGCGCGGTCGTGCGACACCATATCCAAATATAATCAATGTCCTCCCCCCCCACAAATAGAGTTTTCTTTTTGTGGTATTTGATCACCTCTGCGATTTTTTTTTTTTTTTTTTGCGCTATTAACTTTTCTACTTTCTGCTTTAAAACATTCCAAATAAAAAAAAAAAACAAATTAAAAATCAAATTTTTTTTATCAGTTTAGGCCAATTTGTATTCTGCTACATTTTTTTGGTAAAGAAAAATCCCAAAAAGCGTATATTAATTGGTTTGCGCAAAAGTTATAACGTTTATACCTTAGCAACCGGGAAAAAAAATACCTTAGCAACTGGGGAAAAATACCCTAGCAACTGGGAAAAATACCTTAGCGACCGGGAAAAATACCTTAGCGACCGGGAAGAATACCTCGGTGACCGGGAGGAATACCTTAGTGACTGGGAGGAATACCTTAGCGACTGGAAGAATACCTTAGCGACCGGGGAGAATACCTTAGCGTGAGTGTGTCAGTGAGTGTCAGAGAGTGTCAGTGTCAGTGAGTGCCTGTGAGTGTCAGTGAGTGTCAGTGAGTGCCCGTGAGTGTCAGTGAGTGCCTGTGTGTGTCAGTGAGTGCCTGTGAGTGTCAGTGAGTGCCTGTGAGAGTGTCAGGGAGTGTCGCAAAGTACCAGAGGGCAAGACAGTAGAGTTAGGGAGCTAGAAAACAGCCACACAGGACAGACTTAAATTACTGAATCCCCGTCAGATTAGATTAGTGGGTACAATGCCCGGCGGGTGTGGAGATGGGGTTTGTGTACATCTTGTGGCATGTATACGTTCCTCGATCATGCAATCGAGGGTGAATACAGCTGCACAAAATGTAAGCATGTTGCTTCCCTGGAAGCTCAGGTCCTGAATCTAGGGAAGCAACTGGCAACACTGAGAAGAATGTCCATACTGAAGGAGAGCTGGAAGCGTACCCATCAGGTGCAGGCAGGGGCCTGCAAAGAGGAGGGCGGAGATACAAGGGTGCAGGCATCAGAGCAGAGTAGTTGGGTGGCAGTTAGGAGGAGTAGAAGGGTACAATGCAAGGAGGCCGGTCCTGGGCTTGAGCACCCCAATAAATTTGCCCTGTTGCGTGATGTTGGGGAAACCAGTCAGGGACCAGCATTACTGGAGCAGAGCAATGCCCCTAGCTGCCAGGGGAAGAACTCCTCCAGTGAGGGCAGGAGAAAGGGAAAGGAAAAACAGGTTCTGGTGGTAGGGGACTCAATTATTAAAAGGACAGACAGGGCAATCTGTCACAAAGACCGTGAGCGCCGAACTGTCTGTTGTTTACCGGGCGCTCGGGTTCAGCAAATCACGGATTGGGTGGACAGATTACTGGGTGGGGCTGGGGAAGACCCAGCTGTCATGGTACACGTGGGTACCAATGACTTAGACAGAGGGAGATGGAGAGTCCTAAAAAACGATTTCAGAGACTTAGGAGCTAAGTTGAGGAGTAGGACCTCCAAGCTAGTATTTTCAGAAATACTACCTGTACCTTGAGCCACACCAGAGAGGCAGCGGGAGATTAGGGAAGTTACCAAGTGGCTGAGGAGCTGGTGTAGTAAGGAGGGTTTCAGGTTCCTGGAGAACTGGGCCGACTTCTCAGTCGGCTACTGGCTCTTTAGTAGGGACGGATTGCATCTAAATGGGGAGGGTGCAACCTTACTGGGTGAGAAGATGGCCAACAAGCTTGAGGGGCTTTTAAACTAGGTGATGGGGGGAGGGTTCAGATGTAGAATTAGCCAGTGGGGGGCAAGGTTCAGCGGGCAGAAATGGGGACATTAGCAGTAGGGTGTTCAGAGTTCCTAAATCCAAGGTTGGTATGGGGAAAGATCACAAGAGCAGCCTAAAAACAACATAAAACGAGGATATAGTTTGCATCCGGTCAAAATTACAAGGTTTGTATACCAATGCTAGAAGCCTGGCCAAGAAGATGGGAGAGTTAGAGCTGCTGATGTATGAGGAGGATTGGCTGGCGACCATTCAGGGGTATTCCCTTTATCGCAGAGATAGAGAAGGTAAAAAAGGGGGAGGGGTATGTCTGTATATTAAAAACAGTGTACAGGTAAATATGAGGGATGATATTAATAATGGAGCTATGGATGAGGTAGAATTCCTATGGGTAGAACTTCAAAGGGAAGGCACTATGGGGAAAGTAATATTGGGTGTATGCTATAGGCCCCCCAACCAGAGGGAGGAGGGGGAGGCGGACCTCTTTTCACAAATTGGAGTGGCAGCAAGGATGGGAAATGTCATTATAACGGGGGGCTTTAATTATCCAGGTATAGACTGGGCAGAAGGAACCGCACATTCATCCAAGGCTCGGCTGTTCCTAAATGTTTTGCAGGACAATTTTATGGGACAGATGGTAAACGCACCGACAAGAAACAATGCGTTACTAGACCTACTGATTACCAACAATACAGACCTGCTCATGGATATAGAAATATGGGGCAACTTAGGAAACAGTGACCATAGGTCAATAAGTATTAAGTATTAATCATAGTAACAGGAAACACAAGAGCAATATAAGGACACTGAATTTCAAAAGAGCCAATTTCCCAAACCTGCACTCTTTGCTAGAAAATATCAAATGGGATAGAACCCTGGGAACAAAGAACACGGAGGAAAAATGGGAGTGCTTTAAGAGCATACTTAACAAAGGGATTGACCAGTGCATTCCAAAGGGAAATAAATTTAAAAGAGCAAAACTAAACCCTGGGTGGCTAAACTCCAACATAAAAATGCATATTAATACTAAAGAAAAGGCCTTCAAAAATTACAAGGCTGAGGGGTCATTGGCAGCATTCAAGCATTACAAAGAGTGTAATAAGAAATGTAAAGGCAAAATCAAGGCGGCTAAAATAGCACACGAGAGACATATAGCGGAAGAGTGTAAAAAACCCCCCAAGAAATTCTTTAAGTATATAAATAGTAAGAAAGCGAGGCCAGAACACATTGGCCTCATAAAAGACGACAAAGGGAATCTGGCCACAGAGGACAGAGAGAAGGCGGAAGTGTTAAATAATTTCTTCTCTTCAGTCTTCACAAAATAATTAGGGAGCTACACTAACCCAGCTTGTAATGCTAAATTAAATAATACACCTCAGGAAGTACCCCCATGGTTAACAAAAGATAGACTTAGAACTAAACTAGAGAAACTTAACATAAATAAATCACCGGGACCGCATGGCTTGCACCCGAGGGTTCTTAAAGAGCTCAGCCAGGTGATAGCCAGACCACTATTCTTGATCTTTAAGGATAGTCTACAGACGGGTATGGTGCCAGCTGATTGGAAAAAAGCCAACAAGGTACCAATATTTAAAAAAGGGCCAAGATATATCCCGGGTAACTATAGGCCAGTCAGCCTAACATCAGTAGTCTGCAAGATTTTGGAGGGGTTGTTAAGATACTACATACAAGACTTTAGTAATGAGAATGGTATTATTAGTAGTAATCAGCATGGATTCATGAAAAATCGTTCTTGCCAGACCAATCTATTAACCTTCTATGATGAGGTGAGTTGCCATCTAGACAAAGGAAAGCCTGTGGATGTGGTGTATCTGGATTTTGCAAAGGCATTTGACACAGTTCCCCACAAACGCTTACGAGTCCAGATGAGTCCAGACAGTGGTAATAAATGGGGAATACTCAGATTGGGCGGGTGTGGAAAGTGGGGTCCCCCAAGGTTCGGTCCTGGGACCAATTCTGTTTAATTTATTCATAAACGACCTAGAGGAGGGTATATCTAGCACAATCTCGGTATTTGCGGATGATACTAAACTAAGCATGCCAATATCTTCGATGCAGGATGTGGAAACCTTACAAGCAGACCTGAACAAAATAATAGGGTGGGCAACTACATGGCAGATGAGATTTAATGATGAAAAATATAAAGTAATGCACTTGGGCATCAGAAACACGAAAGCAAGCTACTCACTAGGGGGGGGGGGAGAAACCTCTGGGTGAATATAAGATGGAAAAGGACCTGGGGGTCCTAGTGGACAACAAGCTGGGCAGTGGCATGCAATGCCAAGCCGCTGCAAGCAAAGCCAACAAAATACTGGCATGTATAAAAAAGGAGATTCACTCCAGAAATAAAGAGATTATTCTCCCACTCTACAAGACTCTGGTCTGGCCACATCTGGGGTATTCCATCCAGTTCTGGGCACCGGTCCTCAGGAAGGATGTGCTGGAACTGGAAAGAGTCCAGAGAAGGGCAACAAAAATAATTAAGCGAATGGAGGACATCAGCTATGAGGAAAGACTGCAAGCATTGAACTTATTCTCTCTGAAGAAGAGACGCTTGAGGGGAAATATGATATCAATGTACAAATACTGTACTGGAGATGACCCTCGCATAAGGAACAAACTTTTCAGAGAAAGGGAATACAATAAGACACGTGGCCACTCACTAAAACTAGAGGAAAAACGCTTTAACCTTAAAATACGTAAGGGGTTCTTTAATTTTAGAGCAGTAAGGATGTGGAATTCTCTTCCACAAGCAGTAGTATCAGCAGGGAGCATTGATAGCTTCAAAAAACTATTAGATGGGCACCGTAAAGACCACAACATAAGGGGGTATACAATGTACGGTTAACATCAAACACACACACTATAAACGACAACAAAACAAGGGCGGACCGGCCTAGTGCATTATCTCTTAGACAGGTTTATTAAAATAATAGATCAAAAATACTCACAAACGAGTTTCTTGATAAAAAGCACATCAAATAGAATAAAATCCTCAGCAACAAGATCGGGATTGAATCGTCCCCTGAAGCTGTGCAGACTTACGCGTTTCGAGGCAGCGCCTCTACCTCAGAGCCTCTCACACACACACACATCATAGGTTGAACTGGATGGACTGATGTCTTTTTTCAACCTCACAAACTATGTAACTATGTAAAACAGTATTTACCAAGTGTGCATTGGAAGAAAAAGGAGGGCATAGTGGGACATGTTTCGCAAAAGATTATTGCTTCCTCAGGGGCAAACAGAATTCAATAAAGATTATCATCTATGGAAATATCAAATGCAAGTAGTTAGTATTGCGTATGGTGTGGTAGCTCTGAGAGTAAAAAAGGCAAACATGGTGGTCTCATATCTACACCTCCCCCACCCATGCGCATTCCCGGAAACATGGTCAGTTGGTGTTATTAGATGGCTAATGATGTGACATAACTAGTCTCCCCCGCGAGTGCGGGGGCTTTCTTCTTATGGTTTACCATAGGGTACGGTATTTTAGATTATCTTATATTATGTGTTGTTTAACGAAAAACATTGCATATATACCTACCAAACGGTTTGTCACTCAATGATTATCAGCGAATACAGATGGAGATGGAAATGGAAGCAGCAGATTTGCAAACAATGCGGTTCCAACTGGAATAATAGTATGGAAAAGCATGTTTATAATTTTGCTATTTATACTTTAAGGGGAAGCAAGTGATAACAAAGAACGCAAAATACAGTCCAATATAGTTACCTCCAATTATTTGCAGTGGCTAGATACACTGTTATGAATCCCTATTTGTGATGCTGCTTGATGGAAATATATACCCGATAAGGGCAAAGTGTAGCCCCCTGCAGCACTTCCAGCTTTTAGCTCTTTTAGGCCAATAGCATATCAAACATTCTTAGGGAAGACAAAGGCATACAAAAAAAGAAAGAAAAGCCATTAGCATCTATCAGGCCATATTGGTGTAGATTTGCATTGTTCCTGTAAAGGTATTTACCTGTATTGCTGCACCATCTCGAGTTCCATCTCCTATCTGCCGCCATTGCGGCTTTACACTGGCATTAAGAAGCCCCAACCCGGAAGTCGTCATCGCACATGGCGATGACTCACTTCCGGATCCGGTCCTCGAGTGGGCATGCGCCATTACGGACCATGCTCACTGCTAAATGTGGAGCTCCACAGCGCTGTGGGCTCCCAGAAGCTGCAAGGCAGAGCTGAGACAACGATTTATTTGTGTCTCGCTCGCCTGCCCAAGGACCGCACACTCGCCAAAGGGGACCGTGCCACATCTCCATCTAGTGACCATTTACGGAAATGTCCAGGGCCGGTACCTGGTTGAAAACAGGGACAGCGTTGCCATACCTCAAGAGTATCCCACGACATCACAATACTGCAAAAAACATATCACATTATATTATGTATTAACATCCAAATAATTACATAATAAGCATATAAAATGATGTACAGAAAAAAAGAAAAAGGGATTAAAGTTATATTTATTGAATTGTGTACAGGACATGTAGATAATACTATACACTATTTGGCTTATTTAGGATCAGAGCATCCTCAATGGGAAATTAGATGCTTGATGATTACATCAAAATTTTCAAGGGAAGATCAAAAACAATTCCCTTGATTTGGGTGTATATAAACCGCTATTGCTGAGATACACTGAGGCTCCCAGGCCAAGAACCAAAGGAACATGCCTGGCGGATATGCAGGGCTGCTTTTGTTTATGAAAATATGTTTATGCTAGATGGATTGTAAACTATTCACCATACTCATTAAGGGGTGTATTATGTAACTATGTAACTATGTCACAATGTATCTATGTTTACAAACTACGGGATAGATTTAAAGTAGTTCTCTATAAAATGCCACATCCAGTTAATTGTATGCAAAAAATTGGCAGAACCCCAGCTCTGCCTTTCGTAAGTCGGACTTTACTGGCATGACCAAGAGACCAAATAGTAAAAAAATATGTGTAAATTTTATTATTCAATACTTATTTTTAAAAAAAGGACAAAACACATATATCGACATATAGAAAATATTTCCACAATGAACATATGACAAGAACATCACAATATACAGAATATAAAACCAGTGAAACAGGACATGTGAAAAAGAACTGGAACAAAGGACACTTGCTCCTGGTGGGGAGACAGGGATGATCCTATATCCCCCACTTGATTACCATGAGGTGACCCCGTTCCAGTGACAGAAAGTTGATACAGCCAATGGGTCGACGCAATTTTGCAGACCTTAGCTTTATCAAGACCAGGCTGTAGATCAGTCTTTGTTTAAATTTGTAATTTGAGAACACGTGCATGGGGCAAATTTCACAGATCCACAGGGGGAGCCATTGTCATCATGGATATCAACCAGATAATTTCCTGAATAACATATTTTTACAACCGCCAATTTTCTGTGTTCAACAATGATCCTCCCATCCAAAGGGATACAGAGCAAGTGTCCTTTGTTCCATGTCCTGTTTCACTGGTTTTATATTCTGTATATTGTGATGTTCTTGTCATATGTTCATTGTGGAAATATTTTCTATATAGCAATATATGCGTTTTGTCTTTTTTAAAAAATAAGTATTGAATAATAACATTTACACATATTTTTTTACTATTTGGTCTCTTAGTCGTGCCAGTAAAGTCCGCTTTACGAAAGGGAGAGCTGGGGTCCTGCCAATTTTTTGCATACGGGATAGATTTATGGACTTTTTATTTTTTTTTTAGTAATGACTGCGATCAGTGATTTTTATCAGGACTGCGACATTGCGGCGGACAGATCAGACCCCTAACTGACATTTTTGACACTTTTTGGGGACCAGTGACATTAATACAGTAATCAATGCTAAATAATATGCACTGTTACTGTATAAATGACACTGGCAGGGAAGGGGTTAACACTGGGGGTGTTCAAGGGGTTAAATGTGTTCCCTTTTGTGCTTACTAACTGTGTGGGGGATGGGTTGGACAGAGGCAGGGAGAGATTGGTGATTCAGCTTAGCTGAATCACAATCTTTTCCTGCCTCTTTGACAGAAGAGCCGCCTACTTTGTTTACATAGGCAGGCGGCTCTTCTAACATTCTAGCTGAAGATCGTGGGAGGCCGGCGGCAATCGAGCCCACTCCTCCCACGCTCTGGCTCCTGTGGTGTCTAATAACAGCAGGAGCACAGCGTGCACGGCGTGTGCCGCCAAAACCATTTGCACATAATCACGTAGATCTACGTGATTATGAGCAGCCGAGCCGCCCTACTGCAGTAACTCTGCGTGGGGTGGTTTGCAAGCGGTTAATTAAAGCATAGGATCAAGTCAATTAAACTCCTGGGGTATTTATCTGGTCAGTTAGGTAGCAGAGGGGGTTGTTAACCAGTTTCAGCTGCTTTGGTGTTAATGAAATTAACAACAGGTGCACTAGATGGGCAACAATGAGACAATCTCCAAAACGGGAATGGTTTTACAAGTGGAGGACATGACATTGTTTTCTCCTACTCATCTTTTCAGACTGTGTTTCACTAGTTTTGCATTTGACTAGGGTCAGTGTCACTACTGGTAGCATGAGGCGATACCTGGACCCTATAGAGGTTGCACAGGCAGTCCAACTCCTCCAGGTAGGCACATCATTACATGCTATTGCCAGAAGGTTTGCTGTGTCTCCCAGCACAGTCTCAAGAGCATGAAGGAGATTGCAGGAAACAGAAAAGTCATAGAAGGTCCTCAACCCATCAGCAAGACTGGTATATGCTCCTTTGTGCAAGATGAGCACTGCCAGAGCCCTACAAAATGACCTCCAGCAGACCACTGGTGTGAATGTCTCTGACCAAACAATCAGAAAAAGACTTCATAAGAGTGGCCTGAGGGCTTGATGTCCTCTACTGTGCTCATTGCTCGGCACTGTGGAGCTCGATTGGCATTTGCCATTGAACACCAGAATTGGCAGGTCCGCCAG
Source organism: Pelophylax lessonae (assembly GCF_965119305.1). Taxonomy (NCBI): domain Eukaryota; kingdom Metazoa; phylum Chordata; class Amphibia; order Anura; family Ranidae; genus Pelophylax; species Pelophylax lessonae. Next base: position 141,117,962 of record NC_138770.1, on the reverse strand, counting down.
TGGCGCCCTGTGCTTTTCACAGATGAGAGCAGGTTCACCCTGAGCACATGTATCAGACGTAAAAGGGTCTGGAGAAGCCGTGGAGAATGTTATGCTGCCTGTAAAATCATTCTGCATGACCATTTTGGTGGTGGGTGAGTGATGGTCTGGGGAGAAATATCCATGGAGGAATGCACAGACCTCTACAGGCTAGACAATGGTACCCTGGCTGCCATTAGGTATCGAGATAAAATCCTTGGATCCATTGTCAGACCCTACACTGGTGCAGTGCTCCTGAATTTCTCTTGGTGCATAACAATGCCCGGCCTCATGTGGCGAGAGTATGCAGCCAGTTCCTGGAAGATGAAGGAATTAATACCATTGTATGGCCCCCATACTCGCTCGACCTAAACCCAATTGAACACCTCTGGCACATTATGTTTCGGTCCATCCGATGCCACCAGGTTGCACTGTTCAGGAACTCAGTGATGCCCTTGTCCAGATATGGGGGAAATACCCCAGGACACCATCCGTAGTCTCATTAGGAGTGTGCCCCGATGTTTTCAGGCATGCATAAAAGGATGTGGGGGCCATACAAACTGAGTACCATTTTGAGTCGCTGCAATGAAATTTAAGCAAAATGGACTAGCCTGCTGCATCATTTTTTCACTTTGATTTTCAGGGTGTCTTTGAATTCAGCCCTCTGAAGGTTGATAATTTTCATTTTTATCAAACAATGTGTCATTCTTTCGTTCCTAACACATTACCCAGTCCATATCAGTATAGACATCCAGCATGATATTTTTCCCTATTGAGATCTGATGCATTTTCAAAGTGTTCCTTTCGTTTTTTTGAGCGGTGTATATAGCTTTACTAACTTGTCTGAGTTTGACTCTAGGCCCTGAAAAGAGGGGAGAGGTCATCTTCTTGTTGCTGTCCCGTCAACTGCATGACTATATAACAGAGCTCAAAATGTGTTTAATTTCCACTAGAACTGTAGCCAGTTTTTTTTATCTTTTTCCCTATGTTTTGGATAGAGTGTGTAAACCCTAAATAAGTCCTCATTCGTTTTGCACTGGTTAGTTGTGTGGATTTCTGCCACTAAGGCGGAAAGTGAGGGAAAAGCATTTCAGGTAACAATAAAAACCTGATGAAGGCTCAAGCCTTTATCCACTTTACTAAAAATGTGTTTTTTGGTGTATGTGTCCCTATTGGAATAATTTCTTGTAGAAACTTCAGTCAGTGGGAAGAAGTCTGCTCAGATGTTCTCACCCTTCCACACTCCTTAAGGCCCCATTCACACTTAGCAATTTGGAATCGCAGATGGAATTGCAGTGATTCTGTCCACAATCCCAAGTTGCATTGCAATCAGTGCAAAACGTGCAACCCAAAGATTGTGTGCCATTCATTCTAAAGGGACCCCAAAAGTGGTGTGATTTTGTTGCTCATAATGGTAAAATGCGACTTTAAAAATTGCATGAAGCTTGTCACCCAAAAGGGAGCAGGAGTTTTTTTCTGGGGCAACAAATCAGGCCTCATAGAGCAGCCCATTGAAGTGAAGTTTCCTTTACGCGGTGTAAATGGGGCCTAAACAACAATTCTACTTTTAACTACAGGCCGACTCAGGATCTGTTAGTGTTATGCTGACGCAAAATGATTAAAAAACATCAACTTAAACTAACATGTGTCTCTCCATATTCTAGTGCCTGTCCAGTCATTGAACAATAATCAAGCCTTGTCCTTGACTTGATTTTGAATTAGTCTTGGATGAAAAAGGGAAAATTAACTTAATGGTAGCTCACTTGATCTACCACAGAATTCATACCTGCACTCTCTGTAGCCAAAAAGAAAGAAAGACAAGGTTGGGAGGAAAGTTGGGGATTTTTTTTTTTTTTTTGGGCATAACAGGCCTAGTTTACAGAATAAGAGCACTTTTATACAAAGTCTTTTTATCCCTACCCTTCACTGCTCCATATGTATACATACTGTACTTACAGTCAGAGCAAAAGTGTTACAAAACAATGTCAACATTGCAGCAAGTAGCAGCTGTGGGGTGGGGTAAGTAGGCATTAGGAGATACTTTAGGTCCTGGAAGGCTGAAAGGATAACTACTTTGCCTGAAATGCTCCTATCCTTTAGGAAACAAATTTTAATATTTATTTTAGCAGCAATACATCAGGTGAGCACAAGCATGATTCATATATATAAGGATGCTATAACATTGGCCTCTACTCTTAGTTTTTAGAATTGTGTGCCACTTGAACTGATGTGGATGTAGTGCAACTTGCAAGCATTGTGAGAAATAATGTCAGACTGGTATTTCTGTAAAGAAAAAGAAATAATTTTATGAGGATGTATGGCTCGATGATTATATGTACATATTTGTACCCACATCCCAAAATATCGAACAATGGCAAAAAATTGAACAAAAAAGTGGGACTTTTTAGGGTATAATGATTCAAACAAAGTAAATAAAAATGTTAATGGAGAAACATCAGCAGGGGTGCACTATACCTACACACCTAAAATGTCACTTTTATTTATAGCTATCTAAAAATCCATAATGTAGAAAATGCAAGGAAGTTATAAGAATGCCAGGTGTTCAACCATATAGCGCAACGTGGAATTAGTGCAAAAATAAAAAAATTGTGGAAAAAATTTAATTATAGGGAGATAACAACCAGACAGCAAGTATGTCTTTAGCTGTGGTTGGTCAATCTTTCTGTCTGAGTGGAGATGTGTATAGGTGTTGGGTCAGTATCCTGGCCACATACCACAACCCAAAGGCATGGATTGATATTGAGGGTTACTGTGAATAGTAAATTCCTTTACCCAACATGTTTCATCTAAAAGCAAGGCTTCATCAGGGGTGTATAGTGCATAAGAAAGCACATTGCAATATATATATATATATATATATATATATATATATATATACAGGCCCAGACTGGCCATAGGGCAGACCGGGCATATTGCCAGTGGGCCGCAGCTCTAAAGGCCGGCTCCGTGGCCAATCAGCCTTCTGCTCAGAAGGCTGATTGGCCGCGGAGCCGGACAAGCAAATGTTCCCACTTCTTCACCTCAATAGGGCCGGGTGTCAGGCCAGTGTCCTGCCCAGCGTGGCCAGCCCAGCCCGCATCTGTGTGTGCACTGTGAAGCAGCTGTAGATGTGGCAGCCGCAGCTCCTTCAGTCCACTGGGCTGCTCGCGGGGGGGGGGGTGTTCGGCGGCGGGGAGAAGATAAGTGCCATTGCTATGCAGCCCTGCTGTGTGCTAAATAGGAGGGGGATGGGGCGGCGATGGGGAGAAGGTAAGTGCCTTCAGACAGTGCTGTGCACACTTGTGCAGCCCTGCTGTGTGTGTTCTGTAGTTGATGTGTATGGCAGAGATTAGGGATTCGGGTGGTGTCATGCTGTCTTGTCTCCCCAGGGACACCCCCTTTACCAGAGTCAGACTTCCAGTTAGCACCTCCGGGACCGCCAGAGGTTCTTCAAAGATGTCCTGCAGCATGAAGTGGACCTGTACTACCCTCACCTGCACCTCATCCCTGAGCGTTGGAGACATGAGTGCACCATAGGGAGCATGGAGGGGGCACAGGCTCTCATATATAGATAATTGCTGTTACTGTATGTACAAGTTGGGGGGAGGTTTATGGAATTTATGTTTGTGGGTCCTCCTGGTACAAGGCTGTGAACCCCTTCTGGGTAAATTTGGGTCACTCATTCTTCCATCTGCAGTGTCTACCAAGGAATAGCACATTTGGAATATTCATATTGGGGGCAGTGTTTGATTATTGGCATGAATATCCCCCCAGTGGGATATATAGGACAATCCCCAATCTACCCCCTCTTGCTAACCAGCAGGTGTCTGTTCCTGTCTATATTTTTGTCTATATACCTTGTCTATACAGCCAGCAGCTGGCCTGGCATTGATTGAAGATCAAGCTCTGACTGTGTTATGAATCCTGAATATCTCCATCCAACAAAGCCACCAACAAGATCACTAAACCAATGAAAAAATTTTACTGGCCATATTTGACTCAGTACAAGCAAGCTGTGAGCCCAGTTTGAACATCATCTTCAGTTTTTAGTTGTAGTATGCAATGGTTCCAGTATGCTCTATTATTGCATTTAGGAAAATATACTGTATTTGCAGCCAAATATGGAAAAAAAGGAACCAAGTTTCCTCCATGTACAGTAATTGATGCATTTTTCCATTAGTCAAATCTGGAAGAAGATTGCCGCCGGCTGCATATAGAGGATTTGATGTTTCCCTATTCCGGCTCCTGGATGCCTGATTCTCCTCCTCCCTTCTGCAGGCATTCTGCGGCTGCAGGAGAAATATGGAAATATCAATTTCTCTAAATGCAGCTGTTCCATCCCCCTCCTATACAACTTCTTTTACTGCTCCCCCCAGTGCTATTAACCCCCCCCCCAGTGATCTTAGCCCTCTCCCAGTGCTCTTAACCCTCCCCCAGTGCTCTTAAGCCCCCCCCCGTGAATTGGGGTGATCTGAGGTGTGATAGTGCAGAAATTGGGCTGATCTGAGGTGTGATAGTGCAGAAATTGGGGCTGATCTGAGGTGTGAAGGTGCAGGAATTGGAACTGATCTGAGGTGTGATAGTGCAGGAATTGGGGTGATCTGAGGTGTGAAGGTGCAGGAATTGGGGCTGATCTGAGGTGTGATAGTGCAGGAATTGGGGTGATCTGATGTGTGAAGGTGCAGGAATTGGGGTTGTCTGAGGTGTGATTGTGCAGGAATTGGGGTGATCTGAGGTGTGATAGTGCAGGAATTGGGGCTGATCTGAGGTGTGATAGTGCAGGAATTGGGGCTGATCTGAGGTGTGACAGTACAGGAATTGGGACTGATCTGATGTGTGAAGGTGCATGAATTGGGGTGATCTAAGGTGTGATAGTGCAGGAATTGGGGCTGATCTGAGGTTTGATAGTGCATGAATTGGGGTGATCTGAGGTGTGATAGTGCAGGAATTGGGACTGATCTGATGTGTGAAGGTGCAGGAATTGGGCTGATCTGAGGTGTAAAGGTGCAGGAATTGGGGTGATCTGAGGTGTGAAGGTGCAGGAATTGGGCTGATCTGAGGTGTGAAGGTGAAGGAATTGGGGTGATTTGAGGTGTGAAGGTGAAGGAATTGGGGTGGTCTGAGGTGTGATAGTGCAGGAATTGGGGTGGTCTGAGGTGTGATGGTGCAGGAATTGGGGTGATCTGATTTGTGAAGGTGCAAAGCTCACTTGATTTCTTACTATTATATATATATATATATATATATATATATATATATATATATATATATATATATATATATATATATATATATATATATATATATATATATATATATATATATATATATATATACATATACACACCAGTGGCACAGTGGTGTAGTGGTTAGCACTTTAACCTAGCAGCAAGAGGGTCGCTGGTTTGAATCCCAACCACGACACTACCTGCCTGGAGTTTGCATGTTCTCCCTGTGCCTGCGTGGGTTTCCTCTGGGAACTCCGGTTTCCCCCCACACTCCAAAGACATGCTGGTAGGTTCATTGGTTCCTGTATAAAATTGGCCCTACTATGAATGTGAGTTAGGGACCTTAGATTGTGAATGTGTAATGTATATGTAAAGCGCTACGTAAATTTACAGCGCTACATAAGTACCTGAAATAATAATAATATATGTATATATACACATATATATTTATATACAGTGGGTACGGAAAGTATTCAGACCCCCTTAAATTTTTCACTCTTTGTTATATTGCAGCCATTTGCTAAAATCATTTAAGTTCATTCTTCTTCCTCATGAATGTACACATAGCACCCCATACTGACAGAAAAACACAGAATTGTTGACATTGTTGCAGATTTATTAAAAAAGAAAAACTGAAATATCACATGGTCCTAAGTATTCAGACCCTTTGCTGTGACACTCATATATTTAACTCAGGTGCTTTCCATTTCTTCTGATCATCCTTGAGATGGTTCTACACCTTCATTTGAGTCCAGCTGTGTTTGATTATACTGATTGGACTTGATTAGGAAAGCCACACACCTGTCTATATAAGACCTTCCAGATCAAAATGCATGTCAGAGCAAATGAGAATCATGAGGTCAAAGGAACTGCCTGAAGAGCTCAGAGACAGAATTGTGGCAAGGCACAGATCTGGCCAAGGTTACAAAAAGATTTCTGCTGCACTTAAGGTTCCTAAGAGCACAGTGGCCTCCATAATCCTCAAATGGAAGACGTTTGGGACGACCAGAACCCTTCCTAGAGCTGGCCGTCCGGCCAAACTGAGCTATCGGGGGAGAAGAGCCTTGGTGAGAGAGGTAAAGAAGAACCCACAGATCACTGTGGCTGAGCTCCAGAGATGCAGTCAGGAGATGGGAGAAAGTTGTAGAAAGTCAACCATCACTGCAGCCCTCCACCAGTCGGGGCTTTATGGCAGAGTGGCCCGACGGAAGCCTCTCCTCAGCGTAAGACACATGAAAGCCCACATGGAGTTTGCTAAAAAACACCTGAAGGACTCCAAGATGGTGAGAAATAAGATTCTCTGGTCTGATGAGACCAAAATAGAACTTTTTGGCCTTAATTCTAAACGGTATGTGTGGAGAAAACCAGGCACTGCTCATCACCTGTCCAATACAGTCCCAACATTGAAGCATGGTGGTGGCAGCATCATGCTGTGGGGGCGTTTTTCAGCTGCAGGGACAGGACGACTGGTTGCAATCGATGGAAAGATGAATGCGGCCAAGTACAGGGATATCCTGGACAAAAACCTTCTCCAGAGTGCTCTGGACCTCAGACTGGCCCGAAGGTTTACCTTCCAACAAGACAATGACCCTAAGCACACAGCTAAAATAACGAAGGAGTGGCTTCACAACAACTCCGTGACTGTTCTTGAATGGCCCAGCCAGAGCCCTGACTTAAACCCAATTGAGCATCTCTGGAGAGACCTAAAAATGGCTGTCCACCAACGTTTACCATCCAACCTGACAGAACTGGAGAGGATCTGCAAGGAGGAATGGCAGAGGATCCCCAAATCCAGGTGTGAAAAACTTGTTGCATCTTTCCCAAAAAGACTCCTGGCTGTATTAGATCAAAAGGGGGCTTCTACTAAATACTGAGCAAAGGGTCTGAATACTTAGGACCATGTGATATTTCAGTTTTTCTTTTTTAATAAATCTGCAACAATGTCAACAATTCTGTGTTTTTCTGTCAGTATGGGGTGCTATGTGTACATTCATGAGGAAGAAGAATGAACTTAAATGATTTTAGCAAATGGCTGCAATATAACAAAGAGTGAAACATTTAAGGGGGTCTGAATACTTTCCGTACCCACTGTATATACACAGTATATATAAATAAAATAAATACATGATTTATAACACAAAATAAGTAATTCTATATTGTATGTTTTGCTTCTATATCTTCCAAATATGCATCACATCGTTTCCTGATGATATCACCGAAGCAGGGGGATATAAATTCCTCAACACATCTCTTAGACCACAGATCTACTTCTTCAGGAGGAGCAAGGGAGCTGTATATTGGAGCAGCATAGTATCAAATTTGATTATATAATCAATAAAAGTGTTCATGGGTAACGACCCAGCAGTGGACATATTTATCATTGGGCAAAGAAAGACAGTAATGGTCATTGGAGACTTCCTTTGTTGCCTGATACTTTGTGGGGGTGCTTCTCTTGGTCAAACTCGACTTTAGATGTGACGGGGTAAGGCCCTGTCAGGACTTAAAAGAGTCGTAAAGTCTACCAGTGTATACTGTAAGTATACAGTATACTCTGGGCTGAAGGAATGCACACAGATGCTGCTCTGTTAAAGGGAGGGTGCATGTGATTGGCACAGGACCATTCAGCACTGTCCAGAGGGTCAGGGGTCATGCAGCCTCATAGGACAGTCAGATGAGAATAAATGCTCCTCCTACAAGCTTTATCCAGACACTGACAGAAGTCACAAGACTCTAATTGTGATGAGCAAAGGACAGCTAAGAATATACCAGTTAGGATGTGAGAGTACCACTTACTGGCTGAAAATGTATGCAAAGCGAAATGACCAGGAAGCAATCAACTTCTGTTCCTTTATGCCAATCAAAAGACTTGAGGAGACGGTGACAACTATTGTGAGACCATTGCACTACAAGTGACATCACTTCCTGGTTGAATAATTCTTAGCCTATGGTTTTAGAGTCCACATATTTTGGTTAGCTCTTCTCACTCTTTATTCTGGTAATGGTCGCACTTGATAATTTCCTTTTTCTGAACACGCAAAGTTCTTTCTTTGATCGGATATGGAGTTTATATCTCGGAGTATCCTTTTTTTATAAGACTTTTTTCATCTTTTTTCTGCGTTTTCATTTTATGTTTGATGGAACTATTGTCACATTGCATATTTATTTATATTGCACATATTGGACTTTATTTGAAGTTTTCTTTGCAAATTTGCTATTTTGCACAATTATATGTGCTTTATGGATATTGATATCTTTGATATACACAATTGTATATGATTATATGCAACACTTTATTTCATTAGAAGCTTGTTGCTTAGTAGTGCAGCACTTTTTTCCTTTTTTCAGTCCTTTTACAACATTGTTGTGTTGTGGTGCTTGCAGCTGTTTTTTTTATGACAGTAGCACAGTCATTTTTATTTATATTTAGTAATAGTAGGCACAGAGATGCTGCAGAATAACTCACAACTTACATAAATCACCCATAATAACTATGTATGGTGGTTGTGGGTCCATTCAATTGCTCGTCTGGGGCAGTAACTGTTGTGGATGATGTGTGGTGTCTTGTCTACTGCGGTACAAAATATTTCACAACTCTTTGCAGAAAATTATTATTATTTATAAGAAGAGTGATAATGGTAGTATGTAACTGTGTTAGGGACATTAGATTGTAGGCTTCTTCCATCTAGAGGCCATTATAAATGATGAAATCTATTTTCTAGAGCTCATTCAGACAAACAATGAACTGTGTCATGCAGATACAGTTTATTGCTTTACTCTTAGATGTACTTTCCTGGGTAAAGGGCAGATTCCATTCATCTCTGTGGATAAGTGGAGCTATCATTCACACACAGCCTAGAAAAGAATGCTGACATGAATGACTCTGGCCCCATTCATTCAGGGAGATAAAGAGATCTAACATTTGCTGCAACGTTCTAAGGTATGAGTGGTAATCTCTGCATTTACAGTATATGTTGTCACCACATAATACAGGAAAGTGTGCAATATATTAATGGAAAAGTACTTAAGCAAAATAATATGGTGTGTTAGTGCGATGGTTTGTCATCAATTATATTTAAATTTTTTATTAACTATTTTATTTTTATTTCTAATAGGGTTTTTTTCTATTATCAATATAAAAATATGTATACAGTATTCTTACTAAGGCACAGCATTGTAGAGAATTCTTGGTTTTCTAAAGAGAGAATACAGCCATGGCTTCTGCTTTTTAAGACAGCATCTCTTTAATTAAGATTCTTTGAACTGCATGTATTCTGCTCTGTAAACAGCCATTTTTCAGCAAAGCAGTTAAAGTGAATGTAAACCTTAACACATACCCACTGAAGTGAACAGCCTCAGATGATACACAGGGATGAAACAAATCTACCTACACAAGTTTTATTTGTATATGTGCTGTCTTCAGCTTCCTATACTGTTTAGAAAGTGCATGTCCTGTTAGGCTTTTCTCTTCCTGATTCACCTGTGGGTGTGGATTCTTGCCATACACTGTGAGGCAGCTGATTGGAGGAAAGGCACCCCCCCCCCCCTCCACATAGTCAGAAACATGAAGAGCTGTGCTGTGAATAGACCAGCTCTCTGCTAATCTATTTATAGCACCCACCCTGACACAAAATTCAGTCTGGTTTTATCTCAGTATACGGAGAATTTGTCAGAAGTTATCATGCTGATAACAGAAGAATTGAGCAGGAGAAAGCCATGGAAATTGAGGCTTTGAAGAGAAATAAGTAAACACTACAGATAGATGTGCCCAGGTCAAATTTCATAAATGGGGTTTACATCCACTTTAAGTTACCCTAGTGAACTTACAAAATTTAGCCAACAAGTTTTGTCTGAAAACTGTAAGCATGAGAAATATTCATGTTTTCCTAGGTTGAAATTAAACATAAGTTTAACAATTTAACTTTATAGCCCTGAACATTATTATTATTATTATTATTAAAAAAAAAAAAAAAACATACAAAAACGCTATTGCTTTTTAAAGGGATTTGTAATTGCTGCTTATATAAGTTCTACTTGCCTGGATGGAATGCTGATACTTTGTCTTCAGTGCTTTATGAGTCAGTGACTCAGAAGAAGCATGGAGATAAGCCCTTTTTTTTTTTTTTTAAGGGCAGTGTGAGCTGTATAGGAGGGTTCTGCTACTTACCTGGATCAAAACGAATATAGTTGAGACAAGGAGATAAAATGGAGGGCCTCAGGTACAGCTTGCTCTCCATCAGGAAAAGAGAGATCTGAGACCCTATAGGCCACTAGAGGACATTTAATTTATTTATTTAATCTCAAGGATGTGAGATTATATAGTTTGAAATCCCATATCGACACCTTGCTTCTGAAAACGTATGAAAACTTAGAAGCACTTGGACAGTTCTCAACAGACTAGGCTTCTGGTGACCAATAATTCAGCCTATTCGGGTTACTGGTCAAAACTTTGTTAACCTCCCTGGTGGTATGATTCTTTCCAATTTTAGGTGCTGAAAGTGGTACCATTATTTTGCTAGTAATTCTTAAGAACGAGCAGCCCAAACCAACTATTTACATATGATTTTTTTTTTTACTGTGCGTTCTTCTTTATAACATCTCGGGTAAGTTTAAAACACAAAATCATAAATTATAATATAATAAATAACTATAAATAAGTTAAAATATGTATGTATGTATATATATATATATATATACATATATATATATATATATATATATATATATATATATATATATATATATATATATATATATATATATATGTAATATACATATATTATATATATGTGTGTGTATACATATATATATATATATATATATATATATATATATAGATATATATATATATATATATATATATATCTATATATATATATATATATATATATATAGATATATGTGTATATATCTATATATATATACATAAAAAGTACAGTAAAACTGCAGGAAAAGGCACTGGGGGGCAAACTAATGTGAAATTATTTTATTTTGTAACGTATCAGTGTGTTTGGTGTGTTTTACTGTTTGAATTTGCTGCCGGTTCCACCCCCCCTGCGAGCGTCATGTCGCAGGAGACGGAAGCCGGGGCACACAGCATCGGGAGGAAGATCCGGCCGCCGCACACCGCCAGGATACATCGCTGGATCTCGGGGACAACGTCAGTACCCTCTCTTACAAGATCCAGAGATACCCCTGTCGGTACCCCGAGTGTGGCTCGGGGTGACCGCTTTTGGCACTGAAATTCAACCCCAAGCCACACTCGGGAATACCACTAGGGAGGTTAAAGTGTATGTAACACTGTGCATAGTTACTGTACTGCAGAACTTCATTTTGACCACAAGATGACAGTGTTCAGCAATTTAGTTCAACATAAGGCCCGATATGGAAGTGCTGAGGTCACTAGGACTTGTATGCTGTAAGCATAACCTTTCATGCAGTTTAGCTGAGATGGAACTACACTGTCCAGTTCTATTGCCATAGAGCTGGAGAATATAAAATCCAAAGCCCAGAACACTTTGGGTGGAGAGAGAGAGAGAGAGAGAGAGAGACGGTGCTGAAGTTTGATTGTGTGAGAAAGAGCTGTGTGGATCTGCATAGGCCCAGATGGGTTTGGGTTGAGCCAGAAAGATGCAAGTGTCCCCGGAGAACGGAGCATCCGGAGGAAGGAGTTTAAAGGAGTTTGTGGGTGGTCTTTTCAGGTTATCATTGTCATTGCAGGCACATCTACTGAGGACAAAAGGGGCCCCCCAACAGGATGCCAAACGATTCGCTCTGCTTTGCTTAAGGACTGGGTGAGAGGGTTCCTAACCCATACGACACTAGCCTTGTGTTAAGTGTGTTTGCCATTTCCAGTCGCTGTAAGTTTAAGCACATTGAATAGTACAGACCTCTACATTTAAGCACTATCTATTACTACAGTCTGCCAGTCTCTTGAACATAGCATATGTGCCAGAGCCCATCTATTGCTGTAGCTTAACATGTTTAACTGTCTCTGCAAATACTTCTGCAGAATATGCGAGTTAATCCTTGATGCTCCCCCTACTTTTAGGCAGAACTCCACAATTACTCCAGCTCAATCTCAAGTCACCCAAAGAAGGAATTAGGTGCTCAAGATCAGTTTCTACATTTAAAGGGACATACATCTGACAAATTCTCTCCTCCCACTTCTGTTAAAGTAACTTCTTCCTACCATCTAATATTCCTAAAGTGGATCTCCACACTATCTTCATTTACAAAAGGGGAACTCCACTGGCCACTTTACCATCCATAGTAATTCAGTTTCTTCTTAAAGAGACTACGTTGCTATTGTGCACCAATGCCCCAACTAGCCAAAAGAAGAATTCATCAGGTGTTTATAGTTCATCGGTGGGAGGATTTCCTGTTACATTTCCTGAAGGTTAATTCCTGACTGTTCTTACTGAGAGCTCACAAGTGAACTAGCCTGAGGTGGGTTTTGAACTTTTTTTTTTTCACTTGGGGAAAAAATCTCTTGGTTTGAGAGCTATCATTTATATCTTCAGTCCTGCAGGGCAGGTGAGTAAAGTGGTATTGTACTGTGTCATATTGCCCTTTCTCTGTATTAGTTTGTTATTTAATAACTTCAATCGAATGTTCTCCGTCTGTTTAACCTCTTTATTGATATTAATACAAGCTAATAATTTATCTCAAAGCATTTTTCTTTCGTGTGACTGGCAGGGAATCGCCTTGCCAAGGTATTTCAGTGGTGTAAGCAGGGGTAGTGCTCTGCTCAAGGTTTAGTGAGAAACAGGGAACCCAGAATATTCAGCAGCTCCTGTAGGGTTAGTGCTACATGTATCGAAACTTTAAAGAGAAAAATGTAATATACAGTATTGCAATTTACCCATCCTTGTTTTTTTACCTGTTGATACCTGTTGATCTTGCCCGAAATACAATGTCCTTGTCACTTCCTGTGAGATACAATAAGCAAAAAAACAATGTCAAAACACTACTAATTCCAATACCTACCATGCAATAGAGAAGAACAATTGCTTGAAGTGTGTGACAGCCATAGTGCCCCTCATAGATTCAGCAGAGAAATGAGTGTAGCCACAGAGAGACAGAAAATGGAAAATTTACTATCAAATACCATCATTTTCCTTTCCTGATGGACTCTACGGCAGCATACGTTTGGGTAGCCCTGCCCTCGCTCCTTCCCCATAGGACTCTGCTCCCATACATTTTCAGGCTGAGCCAGAGATCACATTCCGTAACTAGCCTACTCATGACTCTGAGAGGGAACTCTTTCTGCCATGGAGTCCATCAGGAAAGGAAAATTATGGTAAGTATTTGATAGTAAATTTTCCATTTTCCCGATAGACTTCCATGGTAGCATACTTTTGGGAACTAACTAGCCCAAAAAACAAGGATGGGATGTCAGAAAGTAGGGTTTCAATCATAGCCAACAAATCCTATAAGTAGATATTGACAGCATAAGGAAGTTAGCTACACCCCACAAAGAGCCAGAACAGCTTTAATGGAAGACTTGTCATCCTCCAACTATTCCTGGCGCCCTTTCCTAGGGAACCCACGAAGCCCACACACTCCTGGATGAGTGTGTGGTGACTGCTTCCATAGGACCAAGCCCTAAGCTTTATAAGCCTAATGACTAGCTGGTTCTTCTAGAAGAAGTGACAAATATGTCCTAAAACTCTGAGCAAAACAGTAGCTTGAGAGCATGCTCGAAAAATCCCAATATCCATGGCATGGAACCAGTTATTCTCGGTGGTCCTGCATATGAGAGGAACAAATCCTTTGTTCTCATAGAATCCCAAAGACACCTCAGATTCCCACCCAGTATGGATACAAACACTACCTGTACTAGGCAGAAAGCCACAAGGATCCCTCTCGGCACAAGGCCCATAGATAAAGAAATCCATAGGAAAATAACCCATAGAAAGGCTGCCTTCATGACTGAGACTTTACTCAAAACTGAACTGAAGAAGATTCCATCTGGAGCAGCAAGCTGTCAAGGAGCCTTAAGAGCCCTGATTCTGGCCAAGCTTCTTGCTGAGGATGTAGCCCTAGAGAGATTGACATTGTGGCTCAATCCTTACTCCAACAGACTGGAGAGGATCCCATCTGGAGCTGTAAGTCACCAAAGGATCCTTCATAGCCTAAAGCTGTGATCTTGGCAAACTTCCTTCCTGAAGAGATAGCCTCTAGCGTGCATGTCTTCAAAACCAGTCTTTACCCAGGCTGGACTGCAAAAATATCTCATCTGAAGCCGGCAAGGAAGTCCAGAGCAAGAAGTAAACCCTGCCTAGAGAGTCTTGGTTCTTCTTTTGAGTCTGAGATGCAGCCACCCGTCAAAGTATTGGATAAGTAAGGGATATTCTACCCAGGAGACATTGGATATTACAGGGACTGCAGAGATCTGCCCTCTAAGAGAGATTTGGGATCAGTTGAAGTCCGGAATACACCTGACCAGAGGACTGAAGCAAATAAAACAAAGCAGTCCAAAATGAACAAGCTTTATTCAAATCCTTTTGTAGGATATATAGATATTAGCTTAGAGAAACAACAGCCAAGCCTGATTAGTCTCTTCCTGCCAGGATGAGAAAGTGGAAGAGATGAACAAAGGTGGAATATTGCTCTTTACGACAGAAGATCTCATCCAAGAGAAAGGACTTAAATCCGATACCCCGGTATCAAAGGCAGGAACCAAGGCCTGTTTGGCCAATAGGGAATTACTGCAAACATTGCCACAGTCTTAGCAACAGACCTCCCAAAAACTGTATATGGATTTAACTGGAAAGCATATGGCTTGTGAGACCTGATCTGACACAGCATCCGCACCCAGGGCTTGGCTCAGGCCCCTAGTGAAAAGCTTTCCAGCTTGTATTAGTAAAGAGATGCTACCAGATCTAACTCTGAAATCTTGTCCAGAGATAAAATCCACTTGGAGGGACCTGTATGTACAGTAGGAACCACTTATTGACCAATTGAGCCACAGAATATGGATTCTTCCCAGAAATTCTATGTAGACTCAAAAGAGATAAGGAAGATTCTACCCCACCCAGATCACAGTCATCTCTACCCCTTCTCAGTGGACTGACCCTGCAGGCTGGGACCTTCCCCCTGATGTAGGAAACCACTGTGAAGTTGTTCAGCCTCACTGGAGACTAAAAAGCCTGTTGTCAGATCACAAAAGGGAAAGGTAGCATGAAAGAGCTGGCCAGTAAACCAGAGTGTTCAAACTAACTTCCCAACTGGAGCGTTCTACTGGCAAAACAGCTTCCCAACAGGGGATCTCCACTGGCCGTAACTCAGCAGCACAGAAGATTTATTAATGTGCCAGCATCCATGGCCTCATCTGGCCGTTTGCAAGACATGAATCTCTGGGTGCATGATCAACATTGGAGAAAAAACCCTTTCAGGACAGGAGGCCTTTTCTATTAAGCACACTTCAATATAGGGATGGGAGAGACCATGGTCCTGATCATCAGGTATTGTGATGCTGACAGGTGAAGAAGAGAGGAAAGTCAGTAGTAATACTCAGCATTCTACCACCAGTATGCTCTAGTGGCAAAAACTAAACCGTGATGGACTAAGCTCTCAGATAATGCAAGAGAAGTAGTGGAACCGCACTCAGGTGAATGAAAACAATAAGGTCTCTTTATTCTTCAAAATCATAAGTAGACAGACAGTGCAGGGAACAGGTAGTCCAGGTTTACGCGTTTCACGGCACACACTCATAACCATAGTGAAGGATGACGGAAATCGGTTGCTTTTAACAGACAAAAATTCTTGACTGATTGATGCGATTACTCGCAGGTTTATGTTGTTAACTTCATTATCCTCAATGAGGAACCAATTATTCCGTAATCCAACACCTGAGACTATTGGGAGTACATTTGGAAATCGCTTCATAAAGAAGCTCAACACAAAAACATGACAGTGCATAATTAAACAACAATACATTGATGGAGGAACATGGTAAAATAAATATTGTAATAAAATCATGTGAGCGCAAGAAAAATCCAAAAAGGCAAAATACATAAAGGGAGTGAAATGCAATACAAGAATGTATAACTTGTGTATACACAATTCTTATGTATTCCCATATACATATACATTAAGCTTCAGAATAAGGTATATATAAAGTCAAATAAAATTATAGACCTTCATTTTTATCCGAATAAATATCCACAAAGGAAAATTATACGTGTGAGTGGAAAGAAAATGTGTATGTGTATGAACCATATGTGTGTGCATATAAGTAGCAGAGGGACACATATGTATATGTGCACTTGCATGAGGTATGTTCTAAAACTACAGGAGAACATGCATATGTAGTGAATTGAAAATGAAAATTAAATTGAAAAATAATAAATGAAAACACATGCATGTAACTATAGTATATGCACGCATATTTGGAGTATGTTCTAAAACCACAAAAAGAAATATATATATAATGAATTCAAGTTTAGACACATAGGTATGTTGTTATAGTGTGGTGACAAGCATACTAAACCAAACATAAGGCTCATAAAGTATATATGATAATGAAAATGCATGATATGCGGACACTGGTGACAACAAATGTGAAATTGTGTAAAAAAATATGATAAATATAATGAACAAAAGGCTTGAATGAAAAAAGGCAGATGAACCTTAATGCTGTTGCTGTAAGCAACAGAGTGCAACAACTTATATAGAACACATAACATATATGTAATATAAAATAATAATCATGTGTATATATGTATATGGAAATATTAAATAAATAATGGATAAAAGTGCATATGTGCAAAAATTATGGATTTTTAGTATATATTGTGGATATATTAATGTGAATGGAAAAGTGGATTGGAAGGTCAACTAAATCTGAAGCAAAAAATTGGTGCCGGGATGGATGTCCTAATCGCAATGTACATGAACCCGTTGAAAAGAAGTTCCCAAGCCCGAACGGACAGAATAGTTAGATATCGTAAAAAGATTTTGTATATATAGCCCATCTCTGTCAATGGCAAAAAGGCTCAATTGAGGTAATCGTGAGCACAATTTTGAATCATGATTTCTAGTTAATATACTATTTTGAGTCAAAAGGAAGAAAAAATTGTGCACCATGTCCAATTGAAACATTGAGTGCCAGACTGAGTGGTTTTTCAACAAAGTTTTAAAATAATTCAATGTCAAAAACAATGCGGGCGTGGGACCAATTCGAACTTTGTAAAAGGGAGGTTCTATGGATCTTTAGGTTACATACTAGGATGCCTCATGGTTTAAACTGGGAATGGGACGTCACTCATTTTTATGAGTGACACCTCTCCTTGGCTATCATCATTCATTTACTTAATTTTGGCCTCATGTGTCATGTTCCATTTAACGATGATGATTTAAATGATGTTTGCCTATATTGATTCAATTACTCTTTGCGCCCATCTTCTACTATGCGACTTAGATTCAAGTTAAGTTGGTCTTATACATTTTTTCATTTGCCTAGTTCGCATGGCCAATATGATGACCGTGTGTGTGGATGCACGATTGAGATGATATCCAACACACACGACATAAAAATTGTCTTGACGCGACTGGTAAAAGGGTCTTCCGCCATCTTTGTTCCCGTGGAGTTTTGGTCCCACGCCCGCATTGTTTTTGACATTGAATTATTTTAAAACTTTGTTGAAAAACCACTCAGTCTGGCACTCAATGTTTCAATTGGACATGGTGCACAATTTTTTCTTCCTTTTGGCTCAAAATAGTATATTAACTAGAAATCATGATTCAAAATTGTGCTCACGATTACCTCAATTGAGCCTTTTTGCCATTGACAGAGATGGGCTATATATACAAAATCTTTTTACAATATCTAACTATTCTGTCCGTTCGGGCTTGGGACCTTCTTTTCAACGGGTTCATGTACATTGCGATTAGGACATCCATCCCGACACCAATTTTTTGCTTCAGATTTAGTTGACCTTCCAATCCACTTTTCCATTCACATTAATATATCCACAATATATACTAAAAATCCATAATTTTTGCACATATGCACTTTTATCCATTATTTATTTAATATTTCCATATACATATATACACATGATTATTATTTTATATTACATATATGTTATGTGTTCTATATAAGTTGTTGCACTCTGTTGCTTACAGCAACAGCATTAAGGTTCATCTGCCTTTTTTCACTCAAGCCTTTTGTTCATTATATTTATCATCATATTCATCACCATCACCATTACTATTGGTTGATTCATACACTATGTTACATAATCAATACTTTTCATTTACATTTATCTGTTGTTCATCAACAGTGTGTGTCACCGGACCGTTTTTTCACTCGTAATGTTTTTTGATCACTTGTCATTTTTTTACACATTTTCACATTTGTCGTCACCAGTGTCCGCATATCATGCATTTTCATTATCATATATACTTTATGAGCCTTATGTTTGGTTTAGTATGCTTGTCACCACACTATAACAACATACCTATGTGTCTAAACTTGAATTCATTATATATATATTTCTTTTTGTGGTTTTAGAACATACTCCAAATATGCGTGCATATGGTTGCACACACATATGGTTCATACACATACACATTTTCTTTCCACTCACACGTATAATTTTCCTTTGTGGATATTTCGGATAAAAATGAAGGTCTATAATTTTATTTGACTTTATATATACCTTATTCTGAAGCTTAATGTATATGTATATGGGAATACATAAGAATTGTGTATACACAAGTTATACATTCTTGTATTGCATTTCACTCCCTTTATGTATTTTGCCGTTTTGGATTTTTCTTGCGCTCACATGATTTTATTACAATGTTTATTTTACCATGTTCCTCCATCAATGTATTGTTGTTTAACCACTTTACCCCCAGCCCTATTTCGGACACTTTTTGTTCACAAGTTAAAACCAGTATTTTTTCCTAGAAAACTACTTAGAACCCCCAAACATTATATATATTTTTTTAGCAAAGACTCTGGAGAATAAAATTTCGGTCATTGCAAAATTTTTTGTCACGCGGTATTTGCGCAGCGGTCTTTAAAACGCCATTTTTTTGGAAAAAATTTGAAAAATCACATTTCACTAATTTTAAAAAATACTAAACAGTAAAGTTAGCCCATTTTTTTTGTATATTGTGAAAGAACATGTCACGCCGAGTAAATAGATACCAAACATGTTACGGTTTAAAATTGCGCCCCCCCGTGGGATGGCGACAAACTACAGTCAATAGAGATCTCAATCTGCGACGCTTTAAATTTATTTAACGGTTACCAGTTTAGAGTTAGAGTGTAGCTCTTTTTTTTAAATTATTGCCCACGCTCTGGCGATCGCGGCGATACCTCACATGTGTGGTTTGAACAGCGATTTCATTTGCGGCTCGACTTGCGTATACGTTTTTTTTTGTACGCGAGCTAACGGTGACGGGGCGGCTAAATTTTTTTTTTTTATTTTTTCCTATTTATTTTTTCTTTTTTTTTAACTTTATTACAGGTTTTTAAAAAAAAAAAAAAATCTGATCACTTTTATTGCTGTCACAAGCAATGTAAACATCCCTTGTGACAGCAATATGTGTGACAGGTACACTTTATGGAGGGATCGAGGGTCTAAAAGACCCTAGACCCCTCCACTACACTTCCCTGTATGCAAAACGCCAAAAACGGCATTTTTGCATACAGCCGTTTTTTAAATCTGCCGCTTTTTGCGGCACAGTAACCCGGATGTGACGTCATGGACGCCGCCTCCGGGTTACGTCATCGGAGACCCGATCGATGCCGTTTCCGGCATTCATCGGGACTCCATCCAGCCGGCGGACGTGCCGGCTGGGTGCTCGGGGCTCCCGGTGGGACGGGAGCCCCGAGCAAAGCCGCGGAAGGCGGCGGGAGGGGGGGGGCGTCCCCTCCCGCCCCTCCGGGTAACGATCGAGCGGCTCACGAGCCGCATCGATCGTTACCGACGGAAAGCCGACCGCCGGCAACGATCGAGCGGCTCCCGAGCCGCATCGATCGTTACCGACGGAAAGCCGACCGCCGGCTTCAAACAACGGTACCGGGATGATGCCTCTAGCTAGAGGCATCATCCTGGTATAACCACTCAAAGTCAGCCGACGTAGATCTACGTGGCTGGTCGTTAAGTGGTTAATTATGCACTGTCATGTTTTTGTGTTGAGCTTCTTTATGAAGTGATTTCCAAATGTACTCCCAATAGTCTCAGGTGTTGGATTACGGAATAATTGGTTCCTCATTGAGGATAATGAAGTTAACAACATAAACCTGCGAGTAATCGCATCAATCAGTCAAGAATTTTTGTCTGTTAAAAGCAACCGATTTCCGTCATCCTTCACTATGGTTATGAGTAAGCGGCCGTGTGTGCCGTGAAACGCGTAAACCTGGACTACCTGTTCCCTGCACTGTCTGTCTACTTATGATTTTGAAGAATAAAGAGACCTTATTGTTTTCATTCACCTGAGTGCGGTTCCACTACTTCTCTTGCATTGCTCCGGACCACGGATCTTGCCAGCACCAGGTCGGACTGACACACCTGAGCGGCTTTCCTCTTTTTGATTACCTTCGGTCTCCGTGATTACAGCCAGCCCGGTGAGTCCTTTTCAGTTTCTCCCTTCATCTCTTCAAGTACACGGACTTTACATCTGATCTCTGACAGACGGTGCATGTGTTTCATTACACACGGAACAGTATGGAAGTACCCTCTACCAGTCGAACGCTCAGATTATTGAGCAATAACCCGTTAAGACAGGACGCACAGGCTACTCTCAAAAAAGCCAAGGATGACTCCTCGTCTTCTGTTAAAACCATTTTCCACAAGTTGGAGAAATTCATGATCAAGGAGGTCAAAGCCTATTGGGAAAAGACTACATTGAGTGAGTACATCGATGTTGCAAGAATCCCAAGAGGTCTCCGTATCAAAAAATTCCACACGTTTGAACTTTATAATGAAGACCTTAAACAGCAATGGACTGAGACGCTGTCTAAATGCTCTTTTGATCTTATGAGACTAATCGTGGACTCCAAAAACCTGGAACTTGACAAACTGCAAGATGATATCTCTTTACTACAGACAGAACTTTTACCATTCAAAGATTCCTCACTATTTGCAGATTTGGATCAAGGGCTCAACGACAAAATTGATAAACTTGAAATAGACATCTTTAAGGGAAAACAAGAGAAGTTGCTCAGAGACGAGATCGATTACGAGACTAAAAACGTCTACACATGGAAGAAATCCAATTCCTGGCATCGCCAACATCCGCACAAAAAACGAGTCAGTTTCTCTGATCCCGACATGGGAGCCACAGACACATCGATGGCCCCCCTTCGGACACATCCATGGAATCTAGATCCGGAAATATATCATCTGCATCAAAAAACGGTTCAAGCAAACGCAGCAGGCGATATACAAAGAAGAAAGGAAAAAACGTACAAGAAGAGGAGGGAGAAGACACCATCGGCAGATCTCGCCTCCGGTCTTTTCGGAAATAGATATGGAAAGCCCCATCATGGACATAGAAACAACAAGTAACAATGTTATAAATTTATCTAAAAGATGTTTAACCACTGATGATACAAGCTTGTTATCTAAGGGCCTTAACTTTTGCCCACATGTCCATTTTGATCCTTTTCAAACAGTTTTACAGGTTAACAAATTTGTTCGTAATTTAACCCTTAAAAGGCATTTTTTCAGTGATACCGACATTTCATTTAATAACACCGATCTGGCCACATCTTCCAATCCTGACAAGCCGATGCTCACCTTCCGTGAGACATGTGCTGTGGTCGAGCTGGAGGATCTGGCCATGGAAAATTTGAACCAGTCGGGCGATGAAGCAGAGGAGGGAGTTAAAAGAGTTGCTTTGTCCACTTTTTCTTCCTTTTATCCCATTCAATCGCGATCACCGAATATGGATCTCTTCCAAAGATCAGTGGAGAGAGACATATTCGGTCTAGCAATTGAAACCCCTTCCTCTGTGTCCAGATCTCTTGACAATCTAACTAGCAGAGAAAGAGCCTCATTAAAATCTTTGAAAGAAGACACATCCATTACTATTAGGAATGCTGACAAGGGAGGTGCAATAGTCATACTTGATAGTGAGGCGTACAGAATAGAAGCCCTTAGACAACTAAATGACGCTTGCACCTATCAACCCCTACATAGGGATCCCACTGACAGTTATAAAATAGCACTTTGCACTTTAGTGGAAAGGGGTATAACCCTTGGCGCTTTTTCTGCCAAAGAAGCAGAGAAACTCATCCCAGATTACCCGGTCACACCTATTTTTCACCATCTCCCCAAGGTCCACAAGGGTTTGGACCCAGTCTTGGGGAGACCAATCGTTTCTGGGATAGGGTCTCTCTGTGAAAAATTAGGAGAATGGTTGGATGGTCAACTACAAGACTTAGTCCTTGAGCTCCCAAGTTACTTAAAAGACACCAAACATTTATTGAATATAATGGACACATTTTCATGGGCAGAGGACTATATCTGGATTACACATGTGACGTTTCCAGCCTGTATTCCTCTATACCCCATGATCTTGCAATTACGGCTATAGACACCTTCTTGAAACAACGCACCCACCTCAATGTTGAATTACAGGCTTATATCCTTGAAGTGTTGCTATTTCTTTTAACACATAACTTTTTTTCATTTGGTGGCAATTTTTACCTCCTAAGGTGTGGGGCAGCGATGGGGGCCAAGTTTTCCCCCTCTCTCGCCAACCTTTACATGGGTTGGTGGGAGAGACCCCACATCTTTGGAGGTGACAATCCATACAGAGATCGGGTCGCTCTATATTATCGCTATATAGACGACCTGATCTTTGTTTGTCACAAGAACGTGGATCTAGATGATTTTTTGTCATACTTGAACTGCAATTCACTCAATTTAAAGTTTACAGGCACCAAGAGTATGGACACAATAGAGTTTTTGGATGTTGCTTTGAGCCACACAGGCAACAAAGTCACATCAAATCTTTACAGGAAACCACAGTCTGGCAATAGTTTATTGCATGCATGTTCCAGCCATCCTCTCCATACCATCAAGGGCATCCCTGTGGGGCAATTCCTCAGAGTGCGGAGGATTTGCAGCAGTCTGCAGGAATTTAAAAAACAAGCATTTTCACTATACCAGCGATTCCTTGACAGAGGATATCCCAGATGGATGCTAAATAGGGCATACTCCATAGCCATAAAAAAAGATCGTTCAGATCTTCTTTCATCGGGTGCTCCATGTGATACACCCCATACACAGCAGGATAAGGTTCCCAATGATAGTAATGGAAATAAATCCAGACAACAAAAAAATAGGATTAGAAACAAGACTGTGTCCAAAAGTTCGAATAAGATGATCCCCTCTGTTACATTGTCTTTGCCCTATAGCTTAGAATTTAATAAAATAAAAAAGATCATCCAGAAACATTTACCTACCCTGTACATGGATGATATCTGTGCAAACATTCTTGAAGATGGGGTAAATATAGTTGCTAAAAGGGCTGCCACTTTGGGCAATTCTCTATCTCCCAGTCTATATATTTCTAAAAAACCAAATACATCTAAGACATGGCTATATTGTAAAGGGAACTTTAAGTGCAGTATGACAGATTGTGTCACCTGTCCCCATATTATTCCTAGGGACAATTTTGTCTCTACCCATGATAACAAAACATATACTATAAAAGATTTTTTCAATTGTAACACAAAATATATCATTTACTTAATTACATGCAAATCTTGTTCTGTCCAGTACGTGGGTAGAACCACACGAAGGTTAAAAGATCGGTTCAGGGAGCACCTTAGTGATATACGCACTCTTAAATCCACCAATATAGCGAAACATTTCAACAATGCCCATGGTGGCGATTTATCCCTGGTACAAGTTCAAATTATAGACCATATTATGAGGCCTGTTAGAGGTGGAGATGTGTTCAGAATACTTTGTAAAAGGGAGGTTCTATGGATCTTTAGGTTACATACTAGGATGCCTCATGGTTTAAACTGGGAATGGGATGTCACTCATTTTTATGAGTGACACCTCTCCTTGGCTATCATCATTTATTTACTTAATTTTGGCCTCATGTGTCATGTTCCATTCAACGATGATGATTTAAATGATGTTTGCCTATATTGATTCAATTACTCTTTGCGCCCATCTTCTACTATGCGACTTAGATTCAAGTTAAGTTGGTCTTATACATTTTTTCATTTGCCTAGTTCGCATGGCCAATATGATGACCGTGTGTGTGGATGCACGATTGAGATGATATCCAACACACACGACATATAAATTGTCTTGACGCGACTGGTAAAAGGGTCTTCCGCTATCTTTGTTCCCGTGGAGTTTTGGTCCCACGCCCGCATTGTTTTTGACATTGAATTATTTTAAAACTTTGTTGAAAAACCACTCAGTCTGGCACTCAATGTTTCAATTGGACATGGTGCACAATTTTTTCTTCCTTTTGACTCAAAATAGTATATTAACTAGAAATCATGATTCAAAATTGTGCTCACGATTACCTCAATTGAGCCTTTTTGCCATTGACAGAGATGGGCTATATATACAAAATCTTTTTACGATATCTAACTATTCTGTCCGTTCGGGCTTGGGACCTTCTTTTCAACGGGTTCATGTACATTGCGATTAGGACATCCATCCCGGCACCAATTTTTTGCTTCAGATTTAGTTGACCTTCCAATCCACTTTTCCATTCACATTAATATATCCACAATATATACTAAAAATCCATAATTTTTGCACATATGCACTTTTATCCATTATTTATTTAATATTTCCATATACATATATACACATGATTATTATTTTATATTACATATATGTTATGTGTTCTATATAAGTTGTTGCACTCTGTTGCTTACAGCAACAGCATTAAGGTTCATCTGCCTTTTTTCATTCAAGCCTTTTGTTCATTATATTTATCATCATATTCATCACCATCACCATTACTATTGGTTGATTCATACACTATGTTACATAATCAATACTTTTCATTTACATTTATCTGTTGTTCATCAACAGTGTGTGTCACCGGACCGTTTTTTCACTCGTAATGTTTTTTGATCACTTGTCATTTTTTTACACAATTTCACATTTGTCGTCACCAGTGTCCGCATATCATGCATTTTCATTATCATATATACTTTATGAGCCTTATGTTTGGTTTAGTATGCTTGTCACCACACTATAACAACATACCTATGTGTCTAAACTTGAATTCATTATATATATATTTCTTTTTGTGGTTTTAGAACATACTCCAAATATGCGTGCATATACTATAGTTACATGCATGTGTTTTCATTTATTATTTTTCAATTTAATTTTCATTTTCAATTCACTACATATGCATGTTCTCCTGTAGTTTTAGAACATACCTCATGCAAGTGCACATATACATATGTGTCCCTCTGCTACTTATATGCACACACATATGGTTCATACACATACACATTTTCTTTCCACTCACACGTATAATTTTCCTTTGTGGATATTTATTCGGATAAAAATGAAGGTCTATAATTTTATTTGACTTTATATATATACCTTATTCTGAAGCTTAATGTATATGTATATGGGAATACATAAGAATTGTGTATACACAAGTTATACATTCTTGTATTGCATTTCACTCCCTTTATGTATTTTGCCGTTTTGGATTTTTCTTGCGCTCACATGATTTTATTACAATGTTTATTTTACCATGTTCCTCCATCAATGTATTGTTGTTTAATTATGCACTGTCATGTTTTTGTGTTGAGCTTCTTTATGAAGCGATTTCCAAATGTACTCCCAATAGTCTCAGGTGTTGGATTACGGAATAATTGGTTCCTCATTGAGGATAATGAAGTTAACAACATAAACCTGCGAGTAATCGCATAAATCAGTCAAGAATTTTTGTCTGTTAAAAGCAACCGATTTCCGTCATCCTTCACTATGGTTATGAGTAAGCGGCCGTGTGTGCCGTGAAACGCGTAAACCTGGACTACCTGTTCCCTGCACTGTCTGTCTACTTATGATTTTGAAGAATAAAGAGACCTTATTGTTTTCATTCACCTGAGTGCGGTTCCACTACTTCTCTTGCATTGCTCCGGACCACGGGTCTTGCCAGCACCAGGTCGGACTGACACACCTGAGCGGCTTTCCTCTTTTTGATTACCTAAGCTCTCAGATACACAAGGATTTATGTAGGAGTCACAAGACCCTTTTTGAAAGACTAGCCAGCCAATCTCTTGTAGGGTTCTGAGAACGCCCTCTGTATACTTGACAGGAATTCCTGTCTAGAGGAAGAATAGTTCGAGAACCCAACCAGCAGACATATATGCTGCATAACGTCTTAATCCATGTAGAAACAAACGTATGTCAGAAGGAAGCTCTGGGAGTTTGAAATAGGCATCACTCTAAACAACAATAGTACTCCTAACCACTTCCCACCCTAAAGGCAATTGATGGGGGGAAGGTGGTTACATTATCCTGACCGGACGTCATATGATCCCCAGGGACGCATGTCCCTCTGACACACCGTATCTCCGATCTGGGTAAAGAGCCTACTGACTGACCGTAGGCTCTTTACCATGTGACCAGCTGTGTCCAATCACAGCTGATCACATAGTAAACAGGAAGAGCCGTTGATTGGCTTTCCTCAGTTCGTGCCTGATAGGCACGAGTAGAGGAGAGCCTATCTGTGGCTCTCCTGACAGGGGGGGGGGTGGGGTTTGTGCTGGTAATAAAAGCATTGACTACCAGTGCAGACCCTTGGGGGGGGTGCCACTAGAACCACCAGGGATGCCCACCCATGACCCCAGGGTTGCCCACCCATGACCCCAGGGATGCCCACCATGGCCACCAGGGATGGCAATGTGGGCTCAGGGAGCCTGCCAGTGGAGCCCTCCTCATCAGTGCTGCACCCCATGCCATCTATCAGTGCCACCCACCAGTGCCCATCAGTGCCGCCTATCAGTGCCCATCAGTGCTGCCTATCAGTGCCCATCAGTGCCGCCTATCAGTGCCCATCAGTGCCCATCAGTGCCGCCTATCAGTGCCCACCAATGCTGCATATCAGTGCTACCTATCAGTGCCAAATATCAGTGCCTATCACTGATGCATATCAGTGCCGCCTATAAGTGCCCATCAGTGCTGCATATTAGTGCCACCCCATCAGTGCCACCCCATCAGTGCCTCCTCATCAGTGCCTGTCAGTGCGGCCTCATCAGTGCTCATCAGTGCAGGAAAAAATGTATCTATTTACAAAATGTTATAACAATTATAAACAATTATAACAATTTTAAAACAAAAAAAACTTTTTTTTTTTTTTTAATTTGTGTAGAAAAAAAGAAAAATCCTTGCAGTGATCAAATACCACCAAAAAAAAGCTCTATTTGTGGGAAAAAAATTACATAAATTTGGTGTAGATACAGTGTTGCATGACCGCGCAATTGTCATTCAAAATGCAACAGCGCTAAAAGCTGAAAATTGGCCTGGGCAGGAAGGGGGTGTAACTGCCCTATACTGAAGTGGTTAAAATCACATCTGCTGGAATTGGAATTGCCATCCCTAGAGACAGTAAGAACCACGTTGGCTAGCAGAACTTGCTTATTTTTGCTGGAGCAAAGGATTCCTCCTGGCACAGTCAGAGGCTTGAAGGTGGCTGATTAATCAACATGGCCTGAAGTGCTTGACCTGAACATCCAACCATCTGAGACCAAAGCTGTATCTTCCTACCAGAAGAGAAGCAACCAGGTACCCATAAGATGTGTATGGGTGGCACAAATATGAAAAAGACCAGTAAGCAACCTCTTCCCCAGAAGTGGAGCTCTTTGCAGACTACTTGGTTGAAGAATCTTTCTCTCTTCAATTATTTTCTGGACTCCAGGCCAGAACTGCAGGAGCAAACCTTTTTGGAGTAAGACGTTGACTCTTGAACTTCAGTCCTCTTTCATTCAGCAGACATGTACTCTGAGAGAAGGAAGCCAGACTAAACGCATCTCTTAGCTGTCAATTGAAGCTAGCCCTTAAAGGGAACTGTTTAGACTATCCAATTCAGACAAGATTGTCCTACTTGTAGAATTATTCCCAGCTTTTTGCAATCAAATTAAGCTAGCCATTGAAGGGGACTGCTAGGCTTTCACAATGCAAATATGATTGTCCCACTTGTAGAATTATTCCCAGCTTTTTAGCTATCAAATAAAGCTAGCCCTGTAAGGGGATTGTTTCAACTCTAGAAATGCAGACAAGAATGTTCTACTTTTTGAATCATCTCCAGCTATTTGCCATCAAGATAAAGCTAGTCCCTGAAGGTAGCAGAATAAAATCTAGAAATGCAGACCATATTGTCCCACTTTTCAGAATTATTATTTAGGATAGAATATTTGTCATCCCAACTTCCATTGCATTGGAAGAGAGGCAAGGGTTAGGGAATGCTCCCAGGCTGCAACTGCATACAGATATACCCCCTAGGGACAAGTCCAACACAATGCTATCACCAGAAGATACTACACCCCCCAAGGACACACCCAATCATCCTGATTGAGTATACCCCTGAAGGACACAGCATCCTCCAATGACAACACCATATAAATGACTAAGCTGATGAAGGCCCCATACCACAACCAAACAGATGACTCATTAGGCTGGAAAACCTCCTGGCTACTGAATGTTCCTGCAAGGAAAAACTTGACATTGTCAGAGTAGAGAATCCTTGCACAGGGAGAGTTGTAAAAGACTCCTTTAGAGTGTCTTGACTAACCATGGCAACCTGATGGTCGCTGTTATCTTGCTCCCTGAATGCCTGAACAAGGCAGGAAATTCATGCAGGGTTTACCAGCCAAGGCATGAGCAGCAAAGGCCCAATTTATGGTGTGCATAATACGTGTAGATCTGGAGATGCTCAACCTCCCTGGCGGTATGATTCTTTCAGATTTTAGGTGCTGAAAGCGGTACCATTATTTTGCATGTAATTCTTGAGAATGGGCAGCCCAAACCAACTATTTACATATTTTTTTTTTTTTTACTGTGCGTTCTTCTTTATAACATCTTGGGTATGATAAAGTTTGAAACACAAAATCATAAATCATAATATAATAAAAAACTATAAATAAGTTAAAGTATGTATGTATGTATATATATATATATATATATATATATATATATATTTACTGTATATATATATATATATATATATATATATATATATATATATATACATATACATAAAAAGCACAGTAAAACTGCAGGAAAGGGCACTGGGGGGCAATGTAATGCAATGTAATGTGAATGTATTTTATTTTGAATGGTATCAGTGTGTTTGGTGTGTTTTACATTTGAATTTGCCGCCGGTTCCACCCCCCTGCGAACGTCATGTCGCAGGAGACGGAAGTCAGGGCACGGAGAGGATCAGGAGGAAGATCCGCCGTTGCATACCGCTCACATACAACGCCGGATCCCGGTGACAAGGTAAGTAACCTCTTTTACAGGATCCAGCAATGCTTCTGGTGGTACCCCGAGTGTGGCTCGGTGTTACCGCTTTTGGCTCTGAAATTTAACCCCGAGCCACGCTCGGGAATGCCGCTAAGAAGGTTAATAGCAAGTGTCCATGAGTTAGCTTTCCATACACTAGCTTTAATAGGCATGCAGAAGGGCTGACAATCCAGGAACAGTATCAGTAAGGAAGACACTGCCCCTCCTGCTAAAACCTGCATAGAGTAGACAAGGCATAGAGGTATAATGCTTCAAAGGACTTGTTGCAGAAATAAACAAATCTCAATAAGTTTAATGGAGAACTCCCCATTGTTAAGAAAATAAATATTATAACATGTACAATTGCTACTCAAGCAATGCAGAAATGTATTAAATAACCTTCCCAATACAAACGGAAGCTGCAGATGTTTCTTATGCTGTTCAGAGAGACAAAGTAACAGTTGTTTGTTTGCTAGGTGAGAGAAAACCCCTAAGGGGTTAACCACTGCTAAAGGAATACTATCACAGCAGACTTCTCTACACAGGTGATTTCATTAGACAGGGCCTCCAACACAGAAAGAAAAAACTTGCTAAAACAAACAGATTGTCAGGCGCTGGACTTGAACCTAGGACCTTTTCTGTATCTGGCATTGATTATGCTCACTGAGCTATCTGGGATGCTAGACAGCAGCCTGATCTAATGGACAACCCTGCCTCATGTCTTGATTGCTATTGAACCTTAAACTCCTTGCTCCTCCCATGAACTTCTTATATAAGCCTTGCCTCTGCATTTCCTGTTGCCAGATTATTGTGGTCTGATCCTGTATACTACTTGAGCTGCTTCTATTGCTGTTTGGAAAATGACTTTGGCTTGTGACCCTGACTACGAAACTCTCTCCTGCACCGAACTTGGCTTGTGACCCCAACATGGATTGTTGGTCTAGTAATTCAGACTTTCCTATCTCTCGCAGACCTGAGAACTGAGCTTGCCTGACGTTGTCGGCCATTGGTCTCCACCACTGGTCTCCTAACCGAATAATCTGGCCACAACATCTAGACCGTCGCAACTCAACAAACCCTGAGTGAACATGTTGTTTCGCTAACTGAGGTTGTTCAAGGCTTACAAACATGAGTGCAAGAGGTACAAGGAGAAGTAATTGAATTGCGAACACAACTTGTGCAGCAACGCCAGCAAACAGCTACTAACAGTAATTCAAACTGCTTCCTTTTCCTGATAAATTCAATGGGGATTCTAAACTCTATAGAGGCTTCCTGAATAAATGTTGACTGCACTTTCTGCTGCAACCTTACCGATTTGCAACCCCTCGCAGGCTTTATTATATCTCTGCTTGTTGATGAGGCCATGGCAAGGGTTTCCCCATACTTGGAGCAAGACCGTGAGATTCTAGGAGATTTCGAGGGGTTTGTGACAACCATGAATTACAACAGCTGAAACTGTTTTACTGAACTCGCGCAAAGGGAGACGTCCTGTTGCTGAATATGCTGCTGAATTTAATCGATATGTAACTGATACCACTTGCAACGATAGTGCAATGCGCTTTTACTTTGGAAAAGGATTTTCTGAGAATATAAAAGATGAACTATTCCGAATAGATTACGCCCAATGATCTTGATGACTTTATTAAATTGAGATTACGATTAAGATCGATAGAGGATTTATGGAGAGACGATTTGAGAAACAAAGATCTGTTGAGTTTAGTTCCTCATTCAATCTTCAACCAGCGGCTAAATCGTTTGCTAGCTATGAACCTGAACCTGAACCCAAACCTATGCAGATTGGAGCAGACACAGACATGAACTGAATTTTTGCCTCTACTGCGGTCAGTCAGATCACTACACCCTCAGGTGTCCAAATAAATCATGATGAACAAGACAGACCATTGCAGCGTCCGGTCAAAGAGAATTGTCCGCTTCTAGGGAGCAAGTGGGATCCATTACACAACCCTTGTCTTCCAGAACACCAGGAGAGAAGGAGATCGTCTGTCATTGTCCGCATTTTTTTTTTAAGAAAGACCATTTACTCTCCACTTAAGCAATGCTGGATTATGGGGCTGGTAGTAACTTTATGGATTCAAAGTTTGCGGAAGAAAATGGCATTACCCAAATATTCAAACCATCTCCAGTACATATGGAGACAGTGAACAGTTCTCTGCTCGCTTCCGGAGTAATCACTCATGAGATCATTCCCCTGCAGTATAGTATCGAGCCTGAACACCAAGATTTAATGTCTTTCAATCTGATTTCTTCTCCTCAATTTCCTGTTATCTTAGGTATTCCAATCTTTCTGAACCAGAACTGAAGGTGTTAAGGGACTTTCTACACGAGAATCAGGCAAAGGGGTTTATCCCTCCCTCAACCTCTCCTGCTGGTGCCCCGCTATTTGTTGAAAAAAAGATGGAACCCTACGCCCATGCATTGATTACAGAGAATCAAATAAAATGAGTCACAAAATCGTTACGCACTTCCATTAATTCCAGAACTATTAGAGAGACTAAGAACAGCAAAGATTTTCACCAAGCTTGATCTGCGTGGTTCATATAATCTTGTTCGCATTTGACCTGGAAATGAATAGAAGACGGTCTTTCGAACAAGATATGGGCATTATGAATCCCTATTAATGCACCAGCTATCTTTCAACATTTCATAAATTATGTTTTCAGAGACTTGTTAGACCAATTTGTGGTGGCCTATCTGGATGATATACTTATCTTTTCGACTAATTTACAGGAACACCGAGATCATGTCCGTACTGTCTTAGAATGACTACGACAAAATAAATGATATATTAAATTGGAAAAATGTGATTTTGAACAGACCTGTATACAGTTCTTGGGCTACATCATCTCTCTTGAAGGGCTGAACATGGATTCCAGCAAGATCCAAGCCCTCCTAGACTGGCCTACCCTCAAGAACATAAAGGATGTGCAACAGTTCTTGGGGTTCGCAAACTTTTACCGGAGATTTTTTTTAAATTTCAAAAACTGTGGATCCCATTAGTCATGTGACAAGGAAGGAGGCACACTTCCAGTGATCCACAGAGGCAGAAATGGCTTTCTCACATTTGAAAAACCTATTCACCACTGCACCTGTACTGGTACATCCGAACCCAGAATTTCCTTTTATAGTAGAAGTAGATGCCTCCAGTACAGCCATTGAAGCAGTTCTTTCTCAGAGAATTGGTGAGAAAATGTTATTACACCAATGTGCCTTTTATTCCCGCCAAATTACAACTGCAGAACAGAACTATGATACGGCAACAAGCAACTTTTAGCAATAAAGGAAGCCTTCACTAAATGGAGACACCTACTGGAGGGCACTACACATCCCGTAACTGTTCTTACTGACCACAAAAATCTTGAATTTATTAAAGCCACAAAGAGGCTCAATGCAAGGAATCTTTTTTTTCAAGATTAAATTTTGTAATTTCTTACAGACCAGGATGTAAAAATGGAAAAGCACCAGTAGAACCAGTAAGTGCTATCTTACAAGACAGACACTTTTTGGGAGTACCCTGCAGCGCTTCTTTCAAAGCATAAAGAAACCTATGATCAGGACCCACTCTTAAACAATCCACCAGGAAATTTGCACATGGACTTTCATGAGGGCCGCTGGACCTTTAAAAAAGAATGGCCCTGAAGAGGCACGATTTAAGGTCCTTCAGCTGATGCATGATTCAAAATCTGCTGCTCACTAGGGATGATCGAACGGTTCGGGTCGACCATCGGTTCGACCCGAACATTGGCTGTTCGAAATTTTGCTGAAAAAGTTCGGAATTCGGCAACCAGAACCGACCAAAATGCAATGGGACAGGAAATGGGCTTTAAAAGCCCGTGATTGGACCAGAGCCATCAGTAATAGCCAATTGAGGGAGCAGGAGAATGCTAGGAATGTGATTGGAGTGACTAGGGGGTCCAGAGGCCAATCATTAGTGAATACGCCCCCCAGTATATAAGATAGCCCCGCCAAATTCCTAGCATTGTAATACAGGGACATGGAAGAGAGTGGAAGCAGTTCTGTTACTTCTGCTTCAAAGTGTCATTTAGCAATTTTTAGTGTGAGGAAAGGGATATCTAGTGTAGTTAGGGTGCTATTTTCCACTTTAGTTAGCTTTAATAATCTAGTTTCTGTAGGGAAAGTGTTAAGTGCCAGGGTGACCGTAGTGTAGTGTAGGGTTAACTGACTCTGACTGCTATGGCAGGGTGACCAAACCCTTCCATGTCAGGGTGACCGCTATAGAGAAAAGATTGTTTCTCTTATGTCACTTATAGAACAGCGATATGGCTTCTCGCCGGTCAGCCTGCTTTTTGCTGCAGGCGTTCATAGGGCTTTTTTGAGGACATATTTGCAGTCAGGCATGACATCTGAACTTCTGAATAGGGGTATATATACACACACATGTATGTATATATACACCTACACATACATAGGTGTGAAAGTAGCCCAAAAAAACGCCTGCGCCAAAAAAAAAAAACGCCCAGGTGTGTTATTGCAGGTTTTTTTTTGGGCATTTTTTGGGCATCTTTGGAGGCAGGCATAACATCAGAACTTCTGTGTAGGGGTATATATACACGCACACATGTATGTATATATACACATATATAGGTGTGAAAGTAGCAGAACCCTATGCTTGCGCTAATGAAATAATTAACATGCATATGGCTTCGCTCCTATCACACCTATATGTGTGTATGTGTATAAATACATATAAGTGTGTGTGTATATATACCCCTATACAGAAGTTCAGATGTTATGCCTGCCTCCAAAGACCCCCATAAAATGCCCAAAAAACGCCTGCAACAACACACCTGGGCGTTTTTGTAGCAGGCGTTTTTTTGGGCATTTTTTGGGCGTCTTTGGAGGCAGGCATAACATCAGAACTTCTGTGTAGGGGTATATATACACACACACATGTATGTATATATACACATACTCATATATAGGTGTGAAAGTAGCAGAACCCTATGCTTGCGCTAATTAAATAATTAACATGCATATGGCTTCGCTCCTATCACACCTATATGTGTGTATGTGTATAAATACATATAAGTGTGTGTGCCCAAGAGGGTTAAGGCAGTGCTGGAAAACAATGGTGGCCACACAAAATATTGACACTATGGGCCCAATTTGGACATTTTAACTTAGGGGTGTACTCACTTTTGTTGCCAGCAGTTTAGACATTAATGGTTGTGTGTTGAGTTATTTTGAGGGGATGGCAAATTTACACTGTTATACAAGCTGTATACTCACTACTTTACATTGTAGCAAAGTGTAATTTCTTCAGTGTTGTCACATGAAAAGATATAATAAAATATTTACAAAAATATGAGGGTTGTACTCACCTTTGTGAGATACTGTATATGCTGCATTAACACAGCAGTTAGTTTAGTCTCTTCTGTTTTACTAATTCTGCTGGTAGATTCATTATTTTTCCACTGCCTTTAACAAAATGGCAATGTATAGTGAAATCACACAGCAGCATTGTCACCCTATGGACAGGCTGGACAAATGACAATTTCAAGTAAGCATCAAACAAAGCTAACTCCACCCCCTGTTTGCATCGGTGACCACTGCCACAGAGAATGAATGTTAGGGGAAGACCAAAATGTTGACGTTTTCTTTAAACAGACTAAATCTTCTAATGGGGAAACCTGCCCATGGACAACTCTCTAAGAAAAAATTTACCACCACTTCCTTTAACTAAATGCTGCGTCTCTAGGACAGGAAGTGAAGGGAAAGTTCCCCAATGAAACACAGACAGCAAAAAATATAAACAAAAAATGAAAATATAATAAACTGGCATTATCAATATCATTGCATACATTAAACTATGCAGTTAGTTACCAGAATACAATATTTTTTTTGCTATGCTTGTCATTTAGGTGTATAGTTAGCCTATAATTTCACCATGTTCTCTATCACTATTCTGTTCACTTTTACCAGATGTATCAACTATGTATTTCTTTCTCTTTTGTTGTAATGTTATTATTTATCATGACGTCACTTTCACTACTCACCATGAAAAGGTCAAGGCTCCTTTTATCACCATAGACCCTGTCACTGTCATTCACAGTTGAGCAGATCTTTATGCTCTGTAATTTCATTGATTGTAGTCCTTGGCTTCCTGATCACACAATCAGCTTCTTACGTGAATCTACAATGGTCTAGCTAATTTCCTTTCCGACTAATCAATTAGCATGTGACAAATTTGTTCTAAGAGTATTTTTTATGTAAATAAACCACTTTCCCCAAGATATTGTACTTTGACTTTCATATATATCTAATCAGAGACAGATGTATTTTCAAAGACACGTCACATCAAAGAATGATTTAAATAAGACATGGTGCATTGAGATACATATTATCAGCCATTTTATTCTTGATAATTTTAGAATTTATTTTTCTATTGAAGGATTCTTGCTCCAAATTTGCATTTATATTACTCAACAATGTCACTTTTACTAAAAGGACTGTAGTATTTCAATATGTGCAGTTATTGTTATTTATTTCTATTACCTTTGTTTTATTTGTATATATTTCTCCACAATTATTTTCCAGCAAAAGTGACACTTTCTGAGGGGTTGAGGCAAAGTATAACACTGCCAGCGTTTTTGCATTGTGGCAGCGTTTTGTGTCTTTCAGGTAAGTGTAATGTTGCATATTAATAATATACGGTTTTCTATCCAAACAGCAGATGTAGTTCTAGTGACCTTTTTACAAAATCAGCAATATCAGTTTTATGCTTTGTTTGAGGTAGCTTTTTCTTTTCTGAACTTGATGTGTCATTACAGCAATAATTGCTCCCTTAAAACAGGGCTCATTGGGTATTTTTAATCAGACAATGAAAGCTTTAGATTATAAAATTGTTCATGTTGAGACACAAACTTGTTTTGGTTTTAAAGTTGAGTAAGATTAAAACCCCTGCCTGTTTTTTACTGCTATGCAGGGCTCCGTTAGAGAGATTTTATCTTACTTCCTGCCCTGCTGACAGACAGGAAGTGAGGAGAGATCTACAATAGGAACACAGGCAGAATGCAAATCTGTGAGGGGGATTAGGCTTTCCCTGGTGTATTAAAAATTTGTATTTTTATTTTTGTGTCCCTTTGGAAAGTTTCCCTCACTGTCTGCTAAAAAAAAAAAAAATCATCATCAGGAGAAACTGTACGGGAAATCTCTCCTAACACTTCACCACTTTAATCCAAAACTAAAAAAAGTTTTGACTTTATGACTTTATATTTTTTACCTTTTATACATAATGAACCACGGTTATAAAATAACTGTTTTAAATCCCATAAGCTTTAAAAGACCAACTGAAATAAAATGAACCCAATACCATTTTAGTTTCCCATTAAGAAAGTTTAAACTCTTGTATCACTGTGATGGAGGTGTGGGTGGAACAGAACACACATGTGGGAAGCAGGTGTACACACAAGGCTTTTATTGAAAGACAGGTGGTGGGCACACAGCAGGGATAGCAGAGTTCTAGCATGCAAAGGGTAAATCTGTACAAAGGCTGGGTACACAGCCTCAGCAGAGGAAGTCCAGGCAGCTTGGCAGGGAAAAGGAAGTCTGGCAGGCAGAGATCCTTCACAGGGACATCATGGGTCCTCAGAAGGCTGTTTGTCCTGGTCGCAACCTCTGGACCACACAGATAGCAGTTGCTGGAAGGGTAGACAACAGAGTAAAGTCCCAGTGTCAAGAAAGCCACACAGACAATGCAGAACTACAAGTCCCAGCAATGCAGAAAGCAAAGCACAGCCCGTACAGAAGTGTCTGTCTCCACAGTTCCATGCACCTTCTAGCCTCCTAGTGAGACCTGCAGCAATCAGCTTCTCCATCCATTACTGAAGAAGTTCTCTACAGACTGGCCCACCTTCATTGTTATCTTTGGTACTTTGAATTCAATCACATACCTTACAGTGCCGAGGCATCTGGCTGGATTCTCGAGCAAGATACAATAATTTATGCATTTCCTACTAAGGAAATGCCTTATGTCCTACCCCCTGTGGGGACACAGGAACTCACAAACCAAATTAAGCAGATAAGTTGGCTTTGCTACAAGTTGAATCTAGACTAGAGACTGTCAATTTCATAAAGCAAAAGAAAATAAAAATTCAATATTTCTCACCTCCATTATAACCCCTGCCCCTTTTTTAAAACATGTATCTGAAAGAGACATCAACAGGCATTGGTACATACAGTATACCAGTTCCACAGCAGAACCATCCTAATGTTTATATAACTGCTTGTTATCTGATGGCCACATGTGTATTGAAACTCATTCTAGCAGGGCATCAAATTTGTGTAGGAATTGTTGGGTTATGGACACATTTGAACCCCTGTGAGGATAATTTGGGTGTACTGACATTATTACTCCACCAAAATGAAGCTGTGAAGTTCTCCCGGGACAATTGGCTTGCAAGTTCCCCCACTGTCTTCAGCTATACCATTGGGGCTGGTGTGCCCTTCCTGTATGTCTCCACCTGTTTTGAGAATTACAGGAGGTTCCCTGAAACATTGGGCTTTTGGCAGGGGTGACATGAGCCCTTACATAGTTAACAGGGTAAATCCTTAACGAATGTGCATCTTTCCTCAATTTTGTCCCAATCTTTTCCTCCATTCCCAGAGAGTGTCTCTGGGTCACACTCCCCAGAAATTGACAACCCAGATCCCCCAGATCATTCCCCAGCAGAATGTCAGCAGGAAGGCCTGCCATTACCCCAACAGAACAGGTGAACCATAGCCCTCGAGATGTGTTTCCTGGCACCCCCCGCTAATAGAAAAGCCAAGGCCTTTTTTGATCGCTGTAGTATTCAATAATACACAGGGATCAACAATTGTCAGGAAGGCACCTGTATCAAAGAAACCAATACCTTTTCTCACATCTATGGAGACCTCCTGCAAATGCTCTTGCCTTTCCTCTGGGTAGCTTAGCAAAAGTGGACACACATAAGACGTAGACTCCTTGAGGGTAGTCAGTTGCTGTTGGAGGCACCCATACACCTTGGGGTGGTGAGTGGCTCTTTCCTCCTGGCATTAGCTGCACATTGTGCTCAGGGTGAGTGGTTTATGTCTGGGGAGGGTGGAAGTTCCTTGGGCATCTAACCTTAAGATGTCTGGGTTGACTGCATCCATAGCATTGGCATTTTACAATTGCCCTGGTGGGTTGGGTCATGGATATTGGGGTGGTAGCCAAATGGGCGGCAGGACTTTGATAGGGTGTGGGGGTGGCATGGCCCTTCAGTTGACAGGGAGCACTCAGAGTCCCTGCTGATTCAGTCACCAGTTTTTTCCATAGTGGTTTTATTGTGAGCACTTCATCAGCTAATGCGGCAGCTTTCTCTGGGTGGCTGGGTTTCTCTCCTTCACCCACTCCCTGACCACTTGGCATAAAATTGCTCTTGATAATGTGCTCAACAGTGCCTGCTTACGCTCCAGCCAGCATCAGCAGGCCTGCAACATTTTGTGAGCATACATCTTAAAGGAGCACTTCAAGTAGCAGAACAAGTCTCAAAACTGAACCCTGTAGGTTTCTGGGATCACAGCATAATACTGCAGCACAGTCTGTTTGACCATATCATAGTCTTGATACCACGGGGAGTCCATTGTCTGGTATGCAGCAGCTGCACTACCCCAATTCACATGGGGCATCTCCAGCAAATAGCACAAATGTTTAAAGTAACCTGCTTATACTCACTATAAAACGCAGTTACAAAAGTAACCGGGCTCCTATGTAAGCCACATTGGTGCAAACAATGTGTTTACCCCTGTCAAAAAGCCAATCCATGTAGCCATGTTCTTTGAATCTATTAGTAATTGAGATACATTCATTTTCATAGGCTTCAGGGGTAGAGCAATTTCTCTTGGCTCAAATTCCCCCACAGTTATAGCTTTTATTTGTGTGTGTGTTGGGCGACAACTCGAAGCCAAAAGAAAAGAGTTTCCTGCACAAGGCTTTCTAAATGTCTTTGCATTGACCTGTCCAGTATCAGAGTTGTCCAGGAAGTTAATAGATTGGGTACCACTTTCACATGAAAACTCTAAATTAAGGCTATTGCCATTGGCATACTGTATGAACTCTGCTAGCGATACATCTGTACTAGTCCATATAAGGACCAGGTCATTTATGTACCTCCGATACCTAAAAATTATTCCCATATGAGTTTAGATGGTAGAACAGAAACAACTCCTCCCACCAACCCATATAGAGGTTAGATGGTGAAAATTTTGAGCCCATGGATGCCTCCTGACAATGTAAATAAAACACATTATCAAAAACAAATTAATTGTGTTCTAAAAGCAAAAGAGCAGCTGTCACAAAGGATTCTTTGAGGGCTGGTTCATACTTGCTGAAATGGGAGAGATGATATTCTAATGCCTGAATAGCCAAATTAATTTAATATTTAATATTTTGAACATGGTGTCAGGATCTGTGTCCTTACTTGGGTCACCTGCTGGTGGCACTGTTGTTCCTGGAATCAAAGGGCATAATTACGGGGGCCACCAGCGGGTGTCTCCCAGCAGCTGGGTTGTACACTTAATTAGGCTACACCAGATGTGGACTGCTGGGGGAATATAAGCTCGCCCTTCACTGAGGTTCAGGGCTTCAGTTTTTTATCTGCAAGCTGTGTCCCTGTCTGAGCCCAAACCTGAACCTGAACCTGAACCTGAACTTAAACCTGAGCCTGAGCCTGATCCTGTTCCCTGTACCTGGCTTCCTGTTCCCCTTGTCTCCTGTCCCTGTCCCTGTCCTGTTTTGCTTATGTGTACTCCTTCCATTTTGTATATAGTAAGTTAGGGTATAATTTGGGTATCGCACTGTCACATTTACTTTCACTTACTTTGTTTATGGTTTACCGGTATTGGAGCGTGTTTTTTGACTTATTAAACTTAGGCTGGCCATACACTATACAATTTTCCTATTCATTTTCCTTTAGATTTACCTTCAACTATGTAGTACAAGGGCCTGCCTGATTGCATACACATTGAAAGTGTTTAGATTTGACCTCCTATTATATGGTTTTGGTAAATCTAAAGAAAAGTTGAACAAGAAAATTGTATAGTGTATGGCCAGCCTTATTTCAACCTTATTCAGTCTGGGTCCTGATTCCTTAAGTGCAGCCAACTCATCTGTTCCCCCTTGCTGGTTGCCTGCATGTGGTATCCCTGACTAATACTGAAGCCCCCAACGATCAGATCGGCTGCATCTGGGAATTAGGAATTTACTGGTTTTAGCATTTTCTCATTTCTGCAAGATACAGTCAGAGGAGGTTCTTTTTATTTTTCACTGCTTGTAACAGAAGACAGGGAATGCTGCTGCCAAATTTTGAAAGCGCACACTAGCGAGCAATTGTTGGAATGCATCTGTCTGGCTCACTTTCTTGTTGACCAAGGCAAAGTTTTGTTTGGAGAAATTCAGCCACTCATTTAAATCTGTGCAGAGTTGGCTTTGTCTAGTATTTCTAATGGCGGTGATGATTATTCTGCTCCTTTTAGTGTGGAATCGCTTACGTGGCTATTGGAAGATGATAAACTCTATTTCATTGAACATTTTTCAGTATATTCACCAGAGGCTCTGCTGGATTGTATGAATGCAGTACATTCTGTAGTCAGACAAGGGAATTGTAAATTTAGTTTTAAGCAGCCCTTACTCCAAACCTGGTCAGATATTTCCTATCCATTATCAGCTAACATACACTGATCCACTTCTGCCTCTAGACACTGGTTTGCTCAAAGACCCCCCTCTCCATTACCCATAGCAACCACAGCTGTAGTTAAGTATACTTTGCTTCCAACTGTATGTTCACACCCTGTCTCCACTAGCTGCACTTTTCATGCTTTTAATCCAGTGAAAACCCCATCTACTACTACGTTGCCCCTAGCAATCCCTCAGAAATCCTCCTCTGTAACTGTCCCTCCTTTTTCACTATCTCTCAGTACTGCCATTACCCCTCCATCTAGTTTACAATCTATTCATAGCCCTGCCCGTTGTACCTCTGCCTGCTGCCTGTTGCCTAGCCCGATGTGCCTCTGCCTGCTGCCCAGCCCCATGTGCCTCTGCTCGCGGCCCAGCTGCTGCCCCAGCCAGATGTGCCTCTGCCCACTACCCCAGCCCGATGTGCCTCTGCCTGCTGACCCAGCCCATTGTACCCCTGCCCACTGCCCCACCCTGATGTGCCCCTGCCTGCTTCCCAGCCTGACATGCCTCTGTCTGCTACCCAGCCTGATGTGCTGCTGCCCAGGCTCTGCTCGCTGCCTAGCCTGATGGGCCTCTTCCCGCTGCCTAGCCTGATGGGCCTCTGCCTGCTGCCTAGCCTGATGGGCCTCTGCCCGCTGCTTAGCCTGATGGGCCTCTGCCCGCTGCTTAGCCTGATGGGCCTCTGCCTAGCCTGATGATCCAGTGCCTGCCCCCCAGCCTGATGATCCGGTGCCTACTGCCCAGCCTGATGATCCAGTGCCTGTCACCCAGCTTGAGGATCTGGTGCCTGTCGTCCAGCCTGATGATCTGGTGCCTGCTGCCCAGCCTGATGATCCAGGGCCTGCTGCCCAGCCTGCTAGATTCGGTGCCTACTGCCCAGCCTGATGATCCAGTGCCTGCTACCCAGCCTGCTGGTCCATTGCATTCTGCCAAGCCTGCTGGGCCTGTGCCTGCTGCCCAGCCTGCTGGTTTGGTGCCTGCTGCCCAGCCTGATGGTCCTCTGCCTAATGGTTTCCTGCCTGATGCCCAGCTTGCTGCTGATGCTTCCCTGCCTGCCAGCTAGTCTTTGGTCCCAGTGTTGGGACATGTGCTGCATCAAGGGCATGTACATTTGCGATGCTACGCCTCTTCAGGAATCCGACCTGTGGGGTACCAAGACAGCTTCCAGACCCTGGCTGTGGGGCATATGACCAAATGTTAGACCCTGGTGGCAGCAGGTTAAAAGCCGCCGGCCTGGAGAGTGCAATTCCACAGACACGGAGGAGAAATACTTTTTGGGCTTTTGGGTTAAAGGCAGAATAGAGCATCTGAAGGCCACTCCTCAATGGGGTGGAACTGTCAGGATCAGTGTCACTACTTGGGTCACCTGCTGGTGGCACTGTTGTTACTGGAATCAAAGGGCGTAATTCTGGTGGCTACCAGCGGGTGTCTCCCAGCAGCTGGATTGTACACTTAATTAGGCTACACCTGATGTGGACTGCTGGGGGAATATAAGCCCGCCCTTCACTGAGGTTCAGGGCTTCAGTTTTTTATCTGCAAGCTATGTCCCTGTCTGAAGCCGAACCTGAACTTGAACCTGAGCCTGAACCTGAGCCTGATCCTGATCCCGTTTCTGTTCCCTGTACTTGGCTTCCTGTTCCCCTTGTCTCTTGTCCCTGTCCTGTCTATGTGTACGCCCTCTATTTTGTATATAGTTAGTTCAGTTATAATTTGGGTTTCGATCTGTCACATTTATTTTCACTTACTTTGTTTATGGTTTACCGGTATTGGAACATGTTTTTTGGCTTATTGAACTTATTTCAACCTCATTCAGTCTGTG
The DNA here is from genome assembly GCF_965119305.1 of Pelophylax lessonae. NCBI lineage: Eukaryota > Metazoa > Chordata > Amphibia > Anura > Ranidae > Pelophylax > Pelophylax lessonae. Next base: position 141,074,705 of record NC_138770.1, on the reverse strand, counting down.
TCCTGATTCCTTAGGTGCAGCCAACTGATCTGATCACCCTTGCTGGATGCCTGCATGTGTTGTCCCTGACACATGGGTTAGAATGGAAGAAGTGACTTTAATATATCCTGGCAACCGTGTAACTAATGGCTGTAAATATTGATCAAACTATTCACCCAATCTCTCAAACAATGACCCAATACATGCTACTATGGGGCGCCCTTTAACTGGAATTTCCTGTTTATGTATCTTAGGTAATCAGTGGAACACCGGAATAACTGGACATTACCACCATAAAATACTTAGCTAATCCCAGGGTCAAACCTCCCATTTTCCTGCCTTGATCTAACAAAGAAAAGATGTCTTTTGAAAAGCATAGTTGGGTCGTAGTAGTTGTCTGAGAGCCTCCAACCTGTAGTCCTCTGCAGAGGGGACAACCACCATTGCCCTTTTGTCCACCTGCAGATAACAATATCCGCGTGTGATTTTAACGTGGATAAAGCCTGACGTTCTGCTCAACTAAGATTCTCCTTACAGGGGGTAGATGTAGTGGACAAATTCTCCTAAAGCGCTACTAATTTCCCCTCAATCACATTCTGAAAATTGTCAATTGCACAATTTCTAGTGTGTATTGAATATAAATATTTATCACCCCTATATGTCTTGTCAGTGGAGGCACCATAAGTGCCACCCACAGATTCAGAGTGCAATTTATCAAGGACAGATTTGTCTGTTAAATGATCAAAATCAAAAGAGGAAAAAGTGCACTCAGGGGATGGTTCATTATCAACAGGTGGGGTAAAGACAGAATTGTCTAGAAAGAGTTTTCTCAAAAGTAGATTGTGTATACGTGTATTTTTGTCAAGTATGATGGAAAACACATCAAAATGTGAGGTGGGTGAGAAAAACAACCCCCCTGGACAATAAAGACATTTCAGAAGAAGACAACTCTATAGATGAAAGGTTAACAACATTATCAGGTATGCAGCTCTGAAAGTTCACCTGTGTCGGTCTTTCTTTTTTTTGGCTTGACGTGGATTTTTTGTCCTGATGTCCCTTGTGCTTGTGTTACCCCTCCTGATTTTCCTCTTTTTTTTTTGATGTCCCTGCGGGGGGGAGATGCTGTCAAGTTATTTGATCTTGATACCGCAAGACCATCCTTAGTAAAAACTAAGCTTCTGGAAGTAACCGATGATCTGGTATCTGTGGTGTCAGACAATTCCGATAGTGTGTCTGATCAATCCAGGAAACTAAAGTTCACATGCCTCTTCTTAGATAATTTCCACCTCCTCCTGTTTTTTAGTGTTGAATGATTGAATGTAGGTGCCCAGTTTTTTTACTTGTGTCACCATGGCTAGTTTAGTGATTTTAAAGTGTGTGTGTGTGTATATATATATATATATATATATATATATATATATATATATACATATATATATATATATATAAGTAATAAATAGTTTTAGCTACCATCTAGAAAAAAGTGTTAATTCTGAGTCTCTCTGCTTAAATGCTTATTAACTCGTCCAACTTGTTCGAAAGGGCTGGTTAAACAGGAAGTAGTGTTGGCAGGAGTTGAGGGAAGACAGGAAATGAGATCACAAAGCCATGTTGCGGAGAACATAGAGCTGGAGACTGGAAAGAAAGGATTTGTTATGTCTGTGCTCTCTGATCAACTGGAAACATCCTCATCATTGAAACAGCAACCGTCTACTTTTAGAATTGATTCAAGTCCCTAATGTGAAGATATGTAACAATTAATTGTGTATATTATTGCTATATACGCAAACTAGGATAAATAAATAGATTAGGGTTGGCTTCTTCTGTATTCATATGTATGGGTAGATTCACTGGTTTCCTCTGTGCCTCTGAACCTGTTTAACTTTCCAAGTTTTTACATACGTATTCCAGTAAATATACCCTTTTTACACCATATTTTGTCTCAATACATAGATTTCCTTTAAAGATTGCTCTACTACAACCCAAGACACATATTTAATCAAAGTAAAACCTTATTTTAGCATTTTTTTAATTTACTAAAAATCCAAGTAAAAAAAAAAAAAGTGAAAACGAGTCCATAGTTAGAAATTCCCTTAAAAAAAGTATACAGTATATAGTAATACCATTTTAACTGACTTTTCTAAAAGGCAAAAGAATAAATAAAAAAAATCAATCTTTGGGTAGGGGTACAAATCAATAGATAATCGCACTTCTAACCACTTCCATACCAGGCCAATTCTGGCACTCCTCCTACATGTAAAAATCACAATTTTTTGCTAGAAAATTACTCAGAACCCCTAAACATTATATACATTTTTTAGCAGAGACACTAGGAAATAAAATGGTGGTCATTGCAACTTTTTATGTTACAGGGTATTTGCGTAGCAATTTTTCAAATGATTTTTTTTCTTTTGGAAAAAAAACTGTTTCATGAATTAAAAAAAAAACAAAAAATACTAAAGTTAGCCCAATTGTTTTGTATTCTGTGAAAGATGATGTTACGCCGAGTAAATAGATCCCCAATATATCACACTTTAAAATTGTGCACACTCATGGAATGGCGCCAAACTATGGTACTTAAAAATCTCCATAGGTGACGCTTTAAAATGTTTTAAAGGTTACCCGTTTAGAGATACAGAGAGGGTCTTGGGCTAGAATCAATGCTCTTGCTCTAACGTTCGTGGCAATACCTCACGTGTAGTTTACATATGTGGGCGCAATGTACGTATGCGTTCGCTTCTGCGTACGGGCACACGAAGACGGGGGCACTTTCATTTTTTTTATTGTTTCTTTTCTTTTTTTTATTTTTACACTCTCCCTTTCACATTTTTTTTGATCACTTTTATTTCTATTACAAGGAATGTAAACATCCCTTGTAACGGAAATAGGCATGACAGGTACTCTTTACAGAGAGATCTGGGATCTATAAGACCCCAAATCTTTCCTCTAGCCTTGAAAGACTGAGTTAAAAAAAAAAAAAAAGCAATCTCAGCCTTTCCTGTCAATAAAAGCAGTGTTATAATGTCCCGCCCTACCTCCAAAGGTCATAGAGACTGCCGGGGACCATCTGGTCACTGTATTTTCTATGGTAAACTTCTGCTGCTGGCCGAATCATTCTTCGGCTCGCTAATCACACAAGCGAGCTGGTAGAAGCACTGGAGGATGGGGGGGCTTATCGGATCCTCCCGCTCCTCCCATCTATGTGAATAGGTATCAGGTACATAGTACCCCTACCCATTCACCAAAAAAAGTGTCAAAAAGTAATAAATGCAAGAGACCGTTTTTAACAAATCCTTTATTAAAAAATTTAAAAAATAGTGTCTCACGATGTAAATCCATCGTCAATCACAACGCCTGCCAGACCCAAAAAATCATAAACGCTCTCTCCTCCTGGGAGGCCTCCTGCCAAATGCTTTCTCTGCAATTTAAAATTTCTTATATAGGCAAGGGGCGGGCACTTGGTGGCACTGCCCCCTTCTGACATCACATGCCCAGCATGCACCAATCTGTGACGTCAGAGTGGTATGGTGCCACCGGGTGAGGTAGCCATATTACCTCGCCCCTTTCCTATATAAAAAAATGTCAAAGCACAGAGGAAGCATTTGGGGGGAGGCCTCCCAAAGGGAGGCGAGAGCATTTTTTTTTTTTTTTGGGCCTATCGGAAGACGTGATTGATGATGAATTTACATCAAGGGAAACTATTTTTTTTATTTTTTATTAAAGGATTTGTCAAAAACTGTCTCTTGTGTTTTTTTTACTTTGACACATTTTTGGTGAATGGGTGGGGGTGCTATGTACCTGATACACATTCACATGGGGGGGCTTCCAGATTCCGATAAGCCCCTGCCCGCTGACCCCCACAACCACAGCCCAGGGTTGTGGGGAAGAGACCCTTGTCCCCATCAACATGGGAACAAGTTGCTTTGGGGTGGGGGCAGAGCATGTGGTCTGGTATGGTTCAGGAGGGGGAGCTCACATTGCCCCCCCCCTCTCCTGACCTGCCAGGTTGCATGCCTGGATAAGGGTTCTTTTTGTTTATGGTTCAGCTGTCAGCGGAGAAACAGCTGATGACTCATCGGTTGTTAAAGACACCGTGGCCGGCTTCCTGGCCCCGCTCTTTAACATACCAACTGGCTTACACTGTGTAACGCTCAGAGCATTGCAGGGTGTTTGTCGTGGCGAACACCTTGCAAATTCGGTTGTTTGGGAAACGGTCGAACAGGCAAATGTTCGGCCCGAACTCATGTTCGCCCATCCCTAGTTTTGTCCCTTGTAGATCTGACATTCTTTCTTATAGAGGAACTATATTTCACAAATATAAATCAGTCAGGTCAAGAGGAACTTATTTCCTCCATGGTTCCCTGGATTACAGGGGGCGGCTATCTCTCTACACTAACATCTCAGTCATTTTCATTCAGCCCGTTGGATTGAACGAAAAAAACTTATCATGGAAAAGGTAAGAAATGTAAAAAAAATTGATACAAGGTGTGAATGGGAACACAAGCTTGTGATCAAGCCATTTTTTTGTGAAGGCATTAAGGAGATGGTGGTCCTTTTCCTTAGGTGGAGACATTATGGTTGCAGCTGCTTTATGGATGTTCAAATAAAATAACTTTGAAAAGCAGGGATTGGAGTACGGATCTCATTTATACAGATTCCAAAAGTATTTTTTTGGATCAAATTGCATTTTTGCTTTGGACAATTTAATAAATACAGGATGATATGTTTATTTGAAAGACCACGTTTTCTTTTGTTTATATATGTTTTGGACTTTTTACAGCCTTCATTCAATTTTGGCAGAAGCAGACAATTCTTCGTTTTTCAGTCATCTAACTGCAATTTCCACTGTCCAGGGATATATTTAGAAAAATAAACACACATCAAACATATTTGATTACTGTTTTTTCTGCCAAACACGCTTTGTGTTAAATTAAAACACATGCCACATATCCTGTTTACTTCTCTCATCATTGTATAGCTAAGCCAGCTTTGCAATGTAATTTTGGCCTTGTTAAAAGTATTATAATGTATGTCAATGACATACAAATCATTCTAGAACCTAAACTGGAACTTATGTTAAAAAGTTAAAAAATTTTTGTAGGTACATTCATTTTGTACAATTTCAACATCTCTTCTGCCAAAAATAGTTTTAACTGCTATAAGAGTTTTTGTTAATGTACCTGCACAGTGCAGTGTGTACTCTCAGCACATTCCCGGCATCCTTAGGGTATAAAGAATGGAGCCAGGTGCTGGGAGGATGTAACTCCTATCTGCATGTGCTGGTGTTATATCATCAGTGGCTCCCCAGCGGGGGAATGGAAAATATGTGTAGATATCTAGGTGCCAAAACAAACTTAAAACTAAAACTCAGTGGTTGTAAAGTGTCCACACTGTACCGGTGCTGCTGGCATAAACTAAGGAATCTATATGGAATAGTGAAAACAAAAAAGAAGAGGCAAGCAGGTACAGCATGGCTGGTAAAACCATGGTATGGCTCACATGTAGTCCAAATAGTGAAACATAACCGTAATGATCTAATCCAACCATCGGGCTAAGTCTTGTAAAGTTTGAGAAATTCCACATTATACAAACCCAAACCACTTGTATGGAAAAAATAAGTAACGGGACACTGTGCCTGTAGATTCAATGCTATCTAATGTCCACTACAATCTGAATAGAACACACCTATTTTCAGAAAGTGAACGTGATAATAAAATCACTCCATGAAAGTAAACAGATACTCAAGGGAAGTGTGCAAGAATATCCACTGAAGCAATCCAGTGAAAGCACTCCACTCACAATGTAAAAACAACTACGAAGGTTTGTCTGGTGCTGCCATGATGTGGTAATGAAGAAGCCATGTCAAGAAGGGGATTCACAACAGGCACAGCCACCATGGAAGTAAGGGCAGAAGAACATGTGAGCAGGGCCGCTCGCCCTCTATATGGGGATACCTTTTGCACGTGTGTGCTCAATAGTGCCCAGGACCAGGCAGAACCACGGTCATGTGAGAATCAAACATTATGGCGGTTCCTCAGCTTAGAGATGAGCATTCTACTGTAATGTATCATCCTGAATCACTACACACTTTACCTTGATGTATGTTGCACTTGAGGGACAATGCTGAGCTGTACCCTCTACACCAATCCAGGGTACCTCTTCCACCTCACTCCCAGGGACAGTGCATTTAGCGTGTACCTCACGTGTGTACTTGCTAACTTCCTAACTTCCGTACCATGCTGCCAGGCTAAGGGTCTCCATAATGCGGGTTTGGTCCTAGGTACTTTGGGAAACCAACTGCTGGGGAGGGAGACAGATTTGCTTCATACCCCACATGTGCTTTACTTTCTAACCTTGGTAGGCTGGATGTACAGTCAATTCTGGGTCTTTTGTGCAGCCTACAAATATTCTGTAGCTAGGGGCGTGACTTTTGCCATTTGGTCCTGAATTTGTGCAATGTGTTCCACTACACTCCAATAAGGGGAAGCCTCTTGTTCCTACATCTCTTTTACTACATCCAGCAATCCACAGGGGTGTCTCCTATAAACCAACTTGAAGTGCAAGAACCCAGTACCTCTCTTATGGCAAACATTAGGAGAGGCAGGAAATAATCCAAGTCACAGCCATCTTCTTCAACTACTTGTTTAAGCATCCCCTTTGTGGTTGATACACTGAATTCCACGAGTGCTTAATCTTAAACAATTTACAGAGCTCCTTCATCAGTTTAGACATAAATGGGGTAAATGCTCTATTTCCTAACCACTTGCCGCGCAGCCGCCACACTTTTACTGCGGCAAGTTGGCTCAATTATGCAAAATGACGTACCTGTACGTCATTTCGTGTAATAGCCAGCGGAGGTGCATGCATGCTGATTGGCCAGAGGGGGAGCCAAAGAGCGGGTCCAGCGGACGCGATGTCCGTGAGCCACCCGCGATCACTCCCTATAGAGACAGGACAGCAATCTGCCTATATAAACTGTAAATTGTTGTGGGTGCGCTAACCAATTAGTTAATGGCTGCAATTGAAACTCTGAGAACTAAAGAATATAGAAATAAGAAGAAACAAATAAGTGCGCTCAAATGAATATAAAAAGGGAATTATGTAAATAAAAATAAATGTACATTTAATGTATCTAGTATGGTAAACTATACAAATACCCCTCTAAATTATTAATAGAGTGCAAAACAAACGTGCTGTGGGTAAAGGTGCTAAATTGTATCTCACTAAACATATAATATGAATGTAACTCCTTCACATAAGAAAATGCGATGAACGTGATTCCTGGTGGAAAGATTAAACAAGGCACTTCAGTGTTAAACACCCCGTGGTGTGAACATGAACAGTAGGAGTGGCTCCTTACTAAATCCAAACTCAATTGTGCATAAAGTGAGCCAATAGGAGAGAAATTCCAAATGTGACTTTACACCACCAATCTGTGTGTCACCGCGTGTTCCAGGTAAATAGATGGCTTCTTATCAAATAAAAATATAGGGTAGGCTAAAGGTATACACTCCATAGGCAGACTCCCCAGAAATGATGTCCGGTTGAGTTCCCACGGATCCCACACTGATTTGCTTGCTTCTCCTTCTGGATACAATGGTCCAAGTGTTGGAGGCTCAGCCCTCCCAAAGTGTGTATCCCAAAATGAAAGGAATGGCCAATAGTGCATTATCATTTTCCTCCAGGACCCAAACGGAAAGGTTCTGCCTATATAAACAAGGCAGACTGCTCTGTCACAGATGAACACAGGGATCCTGTGTTCCTGCTATTTAGGAACACAGATCTTTATGTTCATCTAGTAAGTACATCCCTCACACAGTTAGAGAGCACCCCCTAGGCACAGATTTAATCCTTTGATCGCCCCTGGTGTTCACCTCTTTCTTACCAGTGTCATTAGTACAGTAATAGTGCATATTTTTTAGCACTGATTACTGTAGTAATGTCACTGGTCCCCTCAAAAGTGTCAGTTAGGTATCCGATCTGTCCACCACAATATTGCAGTCCTGCTAAAAATCGCCGATCGCCGCCATTATTAGTAAAAAAAAAAATGAAATAAATAAAAATGACATAAATCCATCCCCTAGTTTGTAGACGAGATACCTTTTGCGCAAACCAATCAATATACACTTATTGGGATTTTTTTTTTACCAAAAATATGTGGCAGAATACTCTGACAGGAAGTCAGGTAAATCTGAGGGTGTTGTCACAGACGGGAGATACATTTCTGCCTTGTTTAGACAATTCACCAATTACTATCAGGTGTCGGCTGCAGAGGTAGCCAGAAAGGTTTAAGGACGTTGGAAAGCTTCAGCTATTCAGAATGAGGCAATTAAGGCCTCTATAAGTTATCCAGAGGATGACTACTGATTGCTGCATCCTGAGGCTGTGTGCGTTAAGGAGAGCAGTGAGCTGAGAGACTTCTGAAGGTGAGGTGTTCTTGACTTTTTCTGTGTGAAAAAGAAAACAAATAGACTATTGGTTTTCTGCTGTATGACCTGCAGTGTCTGCCCAGCAGTAGGTTGTGACAGACTCCATAGGTAGGTTCCTGTGTTGTGAAGGTAGACGCCCCAAGTGGCCAGGGTTTATTTTATGTTTGTTTGATTTATGCTGTTTGGATGCTTGAACTTGTTTCCAGCTAATTGGAAGAATAAACCATAGACCGTTGTTTTCAACCATTCCTCGACTGTCTCTCTGTGTAACGAACCCCCCAAGGGGTCACCCACACCCGCTCCCGAGCTAACCCCTTACAAATGGTGGAGTGCCACGGGCAGTTAAAGTAAACCCAAAATGGAGGAGATACTAAAAAAACTGGCTATAGCAAATGCAAATCAACAGCAAGCAAATGCAAATCAACAGCAGACAAATGCGGGTTTTCTAGCGGAGCCTTGCAGCTCAACAACAGGCTCACCAAGAGAGCATTGCAGGCCTGGAACAGAGACAACAGCAGCAAATGGAGGCCATCATGAAACAGCTTCAGAGACAGCAGACCGAGGCTGGGAGTCAGGCCAGTAATATACCGACTTTTCGGGTAAGCCATTTATTGCCAAAGATGACTGCAGATGATGACCCTGAGATGTTTCTGACCACGTTTGAAAGAACAGCGGAGAAAGAGAGTTGGCCTAAAGAACAGTGGGCTGGACTAGTGGCCCCCCTATTATCTGGAGAAGCCCAAAAGGCATATTTTGATTTGGAGCTTGCAGATGCAAAAAACTATGATCGATTAAAAGAGGAAATATTGGCACGTTTTGGGGTAACCTTGGATGTCCGTGCTCAATTGGAGTTATCAGCTGAGGAAGCCACCTCGGTCGCAGATGTATGACCTCATCCATTTGGCTAAGAAATGGCTACAGCCAGAAATTCTGTGTAGACCAAAAATTTTGGAACGATTAGTCATGGACAAATTTCTTAGGTCTCTTCCTAACACCCTGCAGAAATGGGTGAGCCATGGTGGTCTGGAAACCGCAGACAAACTAGTGGACCTGGTCGAAAGGTAAACCATAGACCGTTGTTTTCAACCACTCCTCGGCTGTGTCTCTGTGTAACGAACCCCCCAAGGGATCACCCACACCCGCTACTGAGCTAATCCCTTACAATACATATTGACCTAAATTGATGTAAAAATTAGATTTTTACATTTTTTTTATTGGCTGTGTTTTATAGCAGAATGTAAAAAATATTATTTTATTTCCCCCAGAATTCAGATACTAACAGTATTCAGATACTAACTACAAATACAGAAACTACTTTTGGGAATAGGTGCAGCGCTGGAAATTGGCTCAGATTTGACATGTGATCGCATGTCAAACCCGACCATTGTGAACGTGGGCTTAGAGGCAGACTCACCAAGCAGGGTAATCTCAGACAATTGAGTCATTCAGGCTGCATTCATATCACCTCTTTGTAGACAGCAACCACCACCTTCTCTGCCCAGCTGCCTAATAAGCAGAGATGAAGGGGAAGTACCTGCCCTCTACAAATAACCCCCTCTTGAACCTGCCCAAGGCTGACTGTTCACAGGATATACAGTATCTCACAAAAGTGAGTACACCCCTCACATTTTTGCAAATATTTTATGATATCTTTTCATGTGACAACACTGAAGAAATTACACAAGCAAATTGACACTGTTATACAAGCTGTACACTTGTAAGTGTCATTTCTTCAGTGTTGTCACATGAAAAGATATAATAAAATATTTGCATAAATGTTAGGGGTGTGCTCACTTTTGTGAGATACTGTAAGTAATAAATAGCTGGGAGCTGGGTGGGGACAAAGGAAAGGTGAGGCATTTATTTATGTAGAGATCCATTTTAACTATCTAGATACTGTCATTTTCCAACACTGGTAAAAATATAATAATATAAATAATATTCAATAATATAAATAACATAATATGTATTTGCTGATTTCATTTGCATTAAAATATGTAGTTATTAGAACCTTGTAAAATGCTTGTAAAATGTGACAGTCATGATTATGATCTATACAATCTTACCTTCTTCTCAGCTATTAGTTATAAATCAGACAATATATTCATCCAAGACAGTACTTATCTGCTCAGCTGGTTTTCTTCACTTGCAGCTTTAGAGATTTCTGCATCCTGCCGTCTTTATCAGGGAACCATTTACTGTCCTATATGGATCTTAAACGAGCGCAGTTCAATTTATTACTGTTCTTAGCCATTCAACAAGTGCAGTTTTTTCTGTCATTCTTTCAAGTACAAGATGCACTTTGCAGACAATAAGTGAGCAGCCTCAATTCACATCAAAGGATCAAAAAGATTGCAAGTAAAAGCTTCATTACACTATCTCTGGATCAAATAATACTTAATCATGTGCAATTTTGCTTAATGCAGCAAGTTTTGCACAAGACCTCTGAACACAAGAAAGGTCCTAAATTTCTCTGAAGCTCTGCCCTAAGGTTTGTACACTTACAGTTCAGATAAGTTACATATTGGTGACCATATGGTAAGGCATATTTAAATGATTTATCTAAGCCAAGACTTCCTGGATTTTCTGAGCTGGGTCTGCGGTTTGATTACTCATCTTTAAAGCTGAGCTCCACCCAAAATTGGAAGTTCAACTTATCTGCCTCCTGGTACCTGGTTTTGACATTTCACAAAGCGCAGCACATTTCACGCATGCACAGTAGTGAACCGGCAGTGAAGCTGGTGGCAGGACCTGAGAGCCGATGGAAAAATCGGCTGAGGTGAAGACACTGCTGGGTTCCTGGACAGGTACATGTCCTAATATTAAAATTCAGCAGCTACTGTATTTGTAGTTGCTGACTTTAAATGTTTTCTGAAGGAGCCTGCACCCCCTCTTTAAACAGACCTAGTCAGTTTTCCAAAGAAATCCAAATGTCAGCTTCCGGCAATGGAGGAGGTAGAATACTCACCTCTCTGGCAGCCTGTGACTCCCACCTTTGCTCTATTCTGTCCATCACTACAGCCTTCTCCAATCTCTTCAGCATTTGATACTTGTGGGAGTGTTGGAAGCCTGTGTTCTCCTCGGTGCACTTTGGATTCTTCCTCCAACCCCTATGTCGCAAGACTCAGTTGGGGACACAAGCATCTGACTCCCAGAAGTGTTAAAGGTGAAGGCAACTGATAGAAGCTTCAGTGCTGGAAAGGAGGCTCAAAACTTAGGCCTCTAGAGAAGTGAGTATTGGAGCTCTTCAATTATAGGGAGCTGTGTTTTGCATTTTTTCTTTGCCATATAGGGAGATTTATTCTCCTAGCAACCAATGTCACCAGGATTGATAGTAAAATAAAATCGAAATGTTTGAGATATCAGAATAAGAATTGAGGGGAAATAATGCAATGTGCACAATTATTTATATTAAAACATTTTAGGAAAGGATTTCTCTAATTTTTAAGAGATTTCCTCTCACTTCCTGTTGAGTCTACAAGACCAGAAGGGGATGGAAAGCTCAACAATAGAAAAGGATGGCAAAAAAAACTTAAAACTGACAGGGCTTTAACCAGAGAGCAGTATGTTAGGGCAAGGGTGTTTGAAATGTGAGCTGACAGCTGATTTCACTTTCTCTATGTTGTGCAGAAGGAAAAATTGCAGCTCCAAGTTGGGAATAACTGGGTAACGGGAGACAAAGTTGGGCAGAGTTTTGTTCACTGAACTTGTTTGAATCATTTACTCATCAGCTTAACAGTTTTTATTTGTAAATGGGTTCATTACACTGGTAAAATAAAGGGTTATATTATAGGATTTATTATTATGGTTGATGGATTCAGTAAACACTGGCAAAAGAAAGAGTTGATGGGTTCAGTAAACACTGGAAAAATAAAGGGTTGATCGATTCAGTAAACACTGGAAAAAGAAAGTGCATATGCTCTGTGTAATGTGTTAGACTTCTGGTACTTACTACTAGTGTTGAGCGAACACGGACTGTATTATTCGTGTTCGTACCGAATAATTGGATTTTTTGTACCCGAACACGGACACGGACACTTTACTGTATGTTCGGGTAAAAATCCGTGTTCGGTCGTTTTATTTCCGGGTTTTGCATGCTTTGGCGCTCTTTTCATGGCGGGCTTTCAACAGCCAATCAACAATCGTTTAACTGGTGTGCCTTAAGCCATCCCAGCCATGCCTGCAAATGTCTCAGTAGCTGTGATTGGCCGTCTGAAGCATGTGACCAAGTCTTTATAAGTTCGAGGCAGCCGCAGCGGCGTCATTATGCTGCTTAGATTCAGGGACAGAGCACACATCAACGTGCTGGCTGCTGATTAGGGAAAGATAGGCAGGAAAAAACCATTTGTGTCCGGATAGAATTGAGGGACAGGTCGGAGTGTTTAGGCAGGGCGAGTTGTAGGCATTTTAGGGATAGAGTCTGCTGAATTATAGGGTCAGTGTCTTCTACAAACTACAATCGATATTGCTGTGTGGGGGGTGGGGTCTGCACTCAATCCTGATCTACGATCTCTTCTCAATCCTGTTAGGGACAGAGTCTGCTGAATTTTAGGGAATCTGTGTTCTACAAACTACAATCGATATTGCTGTGTGGTGTGGGATTGGAGATAGGCAGGTGTCAGTGATCCACATCCATTTTTCTGTGTGTGAGCTGCAGTGAACACAATCTTTTTGGGCTGCAGTGAACACAATCTTTTTGGGCTGCAGTGAACACAATCTTTTTGGGCTGCAGTGAACACAATCTTTTTGGGCTGCAGTGAACACAATCTTTTTGGGGTGCAGTGAACAAAATCTTTTTGGGGTGCAGTGAACACAATCCTTTTTGGTGTGCAGTGAACACAATCTTTGTGGGGTGCAGTGAACAAAATCCTTTGTGGGGTGCAGTGAACACAATCTTTTTGGGGTGCAGTGAACAAAATCCTTTTTGGGGTGCAGTGAACAACATCCTTTTTGGGGTGCAGTGAACACAATCTTTTTGGGGTGCAGTGAACAAAATCCTTTGTGGGGTGCAGTGAACACAATCTTTTTGGGGTGCAGTGAACACAATCTTTTTGGGGTGGAGTGAACAACATCCTTTTTGGGGTGCAGTGAACAAAATCCTTTTTGGGGTGCAGTGAACAAAATCATTTTTGGGGTGCAGTGAACACAATCTTTTTGGGGTGCAGTGAACACAATCTTTGTGGGGTGCAGTGAACACAATCTTTTTGGGGTGGAGTGAACAACATCCTTTTTGGGGTGCAGTGAACAACATCCTTTTTGGGGTGCAGTGAACACAATCTTTTTGGGGTGCAGTGAACACAATCTTTGTGGGGTACAGTGAACAGAATCTTTGTGGGGTGCAGTGAACACAATCTTTGGGGGGTACAGTGAACACAATCTTTGTGAGGTGCAGTGAACACAATCTTTGTGGGGTGCAGTGAACACAATCATTGTGGGGTGCAGTGAACTCAATCTTTGTGGGGTACAGTGAACACAATCTCATACTTCTGAAGGTTTGAGGGTGCTGCCTGTTCCATACTCCCCCTACTCCTCATCTAGCCTTTTAGGGGTACAAACAATAGTAATTGGGGCCTAGTGTGGTTGTGTACGTGTGATATACATACACTTTTTTGGGATCATATTTTCTATTCCGCTATTTAATCAAAAACCTTTGGGGATCAGTTAAATTGGGGGATAGTCTGTGTTGGTACGTGTGAGAGAGATCCACCTTTCCAAGTTGTTGGCGTTCATCTCATACTTCTGAAGGTTTGAGGGTGCTGCCTGTTCCATACTCCCCCTACTCCTAGCCTTTTAGGGGTACAAACAATAGTAATTGGGGCCTAGTGTGGTTGTGTACGTGTGATATACATACACTTTTTTGGGATCATATTTTCTATTCCGCTATTTAATCAAAAACCTTTGGGGATCAGTTAAATTGGGGGATAGTCTGTGTTGGTACGTGTGAGAGAGATCCACCTTTCCAAGTTGTTGGGGTTCATCTCATACTTCTGAAGGTTTGAGGGTGCTGCCTGTTCCATACTCCCCCTACTCCTAGCCTTTTAGGGGTACAAACAATAGTAATTGGGGCCTAGTGTGGTTGTGTACGTGTGATATACATACACTTTTTTGGGATCATATTTTCTATTCCGCTATTTAATCAAAAACCTTTGGGGATCAGTTAAATTGGGGGATAGTCTGTGTTGGTACGTGTGAGAGAGATCCACCTTTCCAAGTTGTTGGGGTTCATCTCATACTTCTGAAGGTTTGAGGGTGCTGCCTGTTCCATACTCCCCCTACTCCTAGCCTTTTAGGGGTACAAACAATAGTAATTGGGGCCTAGTGTGGTTGTGTACGTGTGATATACATACACTTTTTTGGGATCATATTTTCTATTCCGCTATTTAATCAAAAACCTTTGGGGATCAGTTAAATTGGGGGATAGTCTGTGTTGGTACGTGTGAGAGAGATCCACCTTTCCAAGTTGTTGGGGTTCATCTCATACTTCTGAAGGTTTGAGGGTGCTGCCTGTTCCATACTCCCCCTACTCCTAGCCTTTTAGGGGTACAAACAATAGTAATTGGGGCCTAGTGTGGTTGTGTACGTGTGATATACATACACTTTTTTGGGATCATATTTTCTATTCCGCTATTTAATCAAAAACCTTTGGGGATCAGTTAAATTGGGGGATAGTCTGTGTTGGTACGTGTGAGAGAGATCCACCTTTCCAAGTTGTTGGGGTTCATCTCATACTTCTGAAGGTTTGAGGGTGCTGCCTGTTCCATACTCCCCCTACTCCTAGCCTTTTAGGGGTACAAACAATAGTAATTGGGGCCTAGTGTGGTTGTGTACGTGTGATATACATACACTTTTTTGGGATCATATTTTCTATTCCGCTATTTAATCAAAAACCTTTGGGGATCAGTTAAATTGGGGGATAGTCTGTGTTGGTACGTGTGAGAGAGATCCACCTTTCCAAGTTGTTGGGGTTCATCTCATACTTCTGAAGGTTTGAGGGTGCTGCCTGTTCCATACTCCCCCTACTCCTAGCCTTTTAGGGGTACAAACAATAGTAATTGGGGCCTAGTGTGGTTGTGTACGTGTGATATACATACACTTTTTTGGGATCATATTTTCTATTCCGCTATTTAATCAAAAACCTTTGGGGATCAGTTAAATTGGGGGATAGTCTGTGTTGGTACGTGTGAGAGAGATCCACCTTTCCAAGTTGTTGGGGTTCATCTCATACTTCTGAAGGTTTGAGGGTGCTGCCTGTTCCATACTCCCCCTACTCCTAGCCTTTTAGGGGTACAAACAATAGTAATTGGGGCCTAGTGTGGTTGTGTACGTGTGATATACATACACTTTTTTGGGATCATATTTTCTATTCCGCTATTTAATCAAAAACCTTTGGGGATCAGTTAAATTGGGGGATAGTCTGTGTTGGTACGTGTGAGAGAGATCCACCTTTCCAAGTTGTTGGGGTTCATCTCATACTTCTGAAGGTTTGAGGGTGCTGCCTGTTCCATACTCCCCCTACTCCTAGCCTTTTAGGGGTACAAACAATAGTAATTGGGGCCTAGTGTGGTTGTGTACGTGTGATATACATACACTTTTTTGGGATCATATTTTCTATTCCGCTATTTAATCAAAAACCTTTGGGGATCAGTTAAATTGGGGGATAGTCTGTGTTGGTACGTGTGAGAGAGATCCACCTTTCCAAGTTGTTGGGGTTCATCTCATACTTCTGAAGGTTTGAGGGTGCTGCCTGTTCCATACTCCCCCTACTCCTAGCCTTTTAGGGGTACAAACAATAGTAATTGGGGCCTAGTGTGGTTGTGTACGTGTGATATACATACACTTTTTTGGGATCATATTTTCTATTCCGCTATTTAATCAAAAACCTTTGGGGATCAGTTAAATTGGGGGATAGTCTGTGTTGGTACGTGTGAGAGAGATCCACCTTTCCAAGTTGTTGGGGTTCATCTCATACTTCTGAAGGTTTGAGGGTGCTGCCTGTTCCATACTCCCCCTACTCCTAGCCTTTTAGGGGTACAAACAATAGTAATTGGGGCCTAGTGTGGTTGTGTACGTGTGATATACATACACTTTTTTGGGATCATATTTTCTATTCCGCTATTTAATCAAAAACCTTTGGGGATCAGTTAAATTGGGGGATAGTCTGTGTTGGTACGTGTGAGAGAGATCCACCTTTCCAAGTTGTTGGGGTTCATCTCATACTTCTGAAGGTTTGAGGGTGCTGCCTGTTCCATACTCCCCCTACTCCTAGCCTTTTAGGGGTACAAACAATAGTAATTGGGGCCTAGTGTGGTTGTGTACGTGTGATATACATACACTTTTTTGGGATCATATTTTCTATTCCGCTATTTAATCAAAAACCTTTGGGGATCAGTTAAATTGGGGGATAGTCTGTGTTGGTACGTGTGAGAGAGATCCACCTTTCCAAGTTGTTGGGGTTCATCTCATACTTCTGAAGGTTTGAGGGTGCTGCCTGTTCCATACTCCCCCTACTCCTAGCCTTTTAGGGGTACAAACAATAGTAATTGGGGCCTAGTGTGGTTGTGTACGTGTGATATACATACACTTTTTTGGGATCATATTTTCTATTCCGCTATTTAATCAAAAACCTTTGGGGATCAGTTAAATTGGGGGATAGTCTGTGTTGGTACGTGTGAGAGAGATCCACCTTTCCAAGTTGTTGGGGTTCATCTCATACTTCTGAAGGTTTGAGGGTGCTGCCTGTTCCATACTCCCCCTACTCCTAGCCTTTTAGGGGTACAAACAATAGTAATTGGGGCCTAGTGTGGTTGTGTACGTGTGATATACATACACTTTTTTGGGATCATATTTTCTATTCCGCTATTTAATCAAAAACCTTTGGGGATCAGTTAAATTGGGGGATAGTCTGTGTTGGTACGCGTGAGAGAGATCCACCTTTCCAAGTTGTTGGGGTTCATCTCATACTTCTGAAGGTTTGAGGGTGCTGCCTGTTCCATACCCCCCCTACTCCTCATCTAGCCTTTTAGGGGTACAAACAATAGTAATTGGGGCCTAGTGTGGTTGTGTACGTGCGAGATACATACACTTTTTTTGATCATATTTCCTATTCCGCTATTCAATAAAAACCTTTGAGGATCAATTGAATTGCGGGATAGTCTGTGTCGGTACGTGTGAGAGAGATCCACCTTTCCAAGTTGTTGGGGTTCATCTCATACTTCTGAAGGTTTGAGGGTGCTGCCTGTTCCATACCCCCCCTACTCCTCATCTAGCCTTTTAGGGGTACAAACAATAGTAATTGGGGCCTAGTGTGGTTGTGTACGTGCGAGATACATACACTTTTTTTGATCATATTTCCTATTCCGCTATTCAATAAAAACCTTTCTAGGGCAAGATCTTAAATTACAGAAATATGAGGAGACCGTCAAATAAGGGCCGTGGCCTGGGTCGTGGTGCTGCTGGTAGAGCTCCTGTTGCAAGGAGAGGACATGGTCGATCTGTGCCAGCTACACGCACAAGTGAAACACCTTCCTCAAGTGTGAGTAGGCGACAGAACCTGCATCAGTATTTGGTAGGGCATCAAACGCCCCTAGAAGTGATGAGGCCAGAACAAGTTGAGGCGATAGTAGATTGGTTTGCTGCTGACAGTGCCTCCAGTTCCTTCACATTGTCTCCCACCCAGTCTACTGCAGAAAGGTCAGAGTTGGCACCTGCAGCCAATGTCCAACCGTCTTTCACCTCACCCCCTTGCAAATCAGGCCAGCAGTCTGAGCCCCAAGCCATACAGCAGTCTCTTATTCTTTTTGAGGACTCTGTCAGCAGGGTTTCCCAGGGCCATCCACCTAGCCCTGCCCCAGAAGTGGAAGAGATTGAGTGCAGCGATGCCCAACCACTTATTTCTCAAGATGAGTACATGCAAGGATCATCGCAGCACGTCTCCGATGATGACGAAACGCAGGTGCCAACTGCTGCGGCGTTCAGCATTGTGGAGACCGACAAGGAGGGCAGGGGTGAAGACTGGGTGGAAGATGATGTGGAGGACGATGAGGTCCTCGACCCCACATGGAATGAACGTCATGCAGGTGACCTGAGTAGTTTGGAGGAAGAGGCGGTGGTCGCACAGAGCCACCAGCACAGCAGAAGAGGGAGCAGGGTGCAGAAGCGGAGCGGCCGTGCCCTAGACACTACGCCCGCTACTGCCCAACGCAGCAAGGGAACGAGCGCACCAAAGTCAGCTCAAAGGAGTTCTCTAGCGTGGAAGTTCTTTAGAAAATGTGCTGATGACAGGACACGAGTGGTTTGCACCCTGTGCAATCAGAGCTTGAAGCGAGGCATGAACCTTCTCAACCTGAGCACAACCTGCATGATCAGCAGGTTGATGAGCACGAGCTGCAGTGGAGTACACACCTTCAAAACCAAGAAACGTCTCTGGCTCATCCTGCTTCCTCTTCTGCTGCAGTCTCGGCCGCTCCAGCCACATCTGTAGTGATACCGGCACCTGCCACCCCGCAAACAGACGATCTGTCAGCAACACCACCACCTGGGTCACCAACAACCATCTCCACAATGTCCCGTGGAAGCGTTCAGCTTTCCATCTCCCAAACACTTGAGAGGAAGAGGAAGTACCCCCCTACCCACCCGCGATCCCTGGCCCTGAATGCCAGCATTTCAAAATTATTGGCCTTTGAAATGCTGTCATTCCGTCTGGTGGAGACGCACAGTTTTAAAAACCTTATGTCGGTGGCTGTCCCACAGTACGTCGTGCCCAGCCGCCACTACTTTTCCAGGCAAGCCATCCCTTCCCTGCACAACCAAGTGGGGGAAAATATCAGGTGTGCACTGCGCAACGCCATCTGTGCCAAGGTCCACCTAACTACGGATACGTGGACCAGTAAGCACGGTCAGGGGCGTTATATCTCCCTAACGGCACACTGGGTAAATGCAGTGGCGGATGGGCCTGAGGCGGATAGCAATTTGGCGCATGTCCTTCCACCACCGAGGATTGCAGGGCGCTTCAGTTTGCCTCCTGTTCGTAACTCCTCCTACTCCGCTTCCTCATCCTCTACCGCCTCCTCATCCGGACAGCGTAACACCTTCACCACCAACTTCAGCACGGCCAGGGGTAAACGACAGCAGGCAGTTTTACAACTTGCCTGTTTGGGGGACAAACCACACACCGCGCAGGAGTTGTGGAGGAGCATGGAACAGCAGACAAATGAGTGGTTGCTGCCAGCGAGCCTCAAGCCCGGCCTGGTGGTGTGTGATAACGGGCGAAATCTCATAGCAGCTCTGGGCCTAGCCGGTTTGACGCACATCCCTTGCCTGGCGCATGTGCTGAATTTGGTGGTGCAGAGGTTCCTTAAAAACTACCCCGATATGTCAGAGCTGCTGCAGAAAGTGCGGGCCGTTTGTGCGCACTTTCGGCGTTCTCACCCTGCTGCTGCTCGCCTGGCAGCGCTGCAGCGTAACTTCGGCCTTCCCGCTCACCGCCTCATATGTGACGTGCCCACAAGGTGGAACTCCACCTTGCACATGCTGGAAAGACTGTGCGAGCAGCAGCAGGCCATAGTGGAGTTTCAGCTGCAGCACGCACGCGTGAGTCGCTCTGCGGAACAGCACCACTTCACCACCAATAACTGGGCCTCCATGCGAGACCTGTGTGCCTTGTTGCGCTGTTTTGAGTACTCCACCAACATGGCCAGTGGCAATGACGCCGTTCTCAGCTTAACTATCCCACTTCTATGCCTCCTTGAAAAAACAATTCGGGCGATGATGGAAGAGGATGTGGCACAGGATGAGGAGGAGGAGGAGGATGAAGAGGTAACATTTCCAAGGCTTTCAGGGCAGTCATTCGCAAGGGGCTCCGAGGGTGGGTTCCTGCACACGCAAACGCCAGGGACGCAATTGTCCAGCAGGGGCACAGTTCTGGAGGATGAGGAGGATGAGGAGGAGGAGGAGCTGGAGGAGGAGATGGAACCATGTTCACAGCAGGGTGGCACCCAGGCCAGCTCATGGCCATCACTGGTGCGTGGCTGGGGGGATACAGAGGACACGGACGATACACCTCCCACAGAGGACAGCCTTTCGTCGCCTCTGGGCAGCCTGGCACACATGAGCGATTACATGCTGCAGTGTCTCCACAACGACCGCCGAGTTGCCCACATTCTAACTTGTGCTGATTACTGGGTGGCCACGCTGCTGGATCCCCGTTACAAGGACAACGTACCGTCCTTAATTCACTCACTGGAGCGCGATCGCAAGATGCGCGAGTACAAGCGCACGCTGGTAGACGCCATGCTGCTGGCATTCCCATCTGACAGCGGGGCCACAGTGGAAGCACAAGGCAGAGGAGGAGGAGGAGGAGGTCGCCAACGCAACCAGGGCACCGCCAGCACCTCAGAAGGCAGGGTTAGCATGGCCGAAATGTGGAAAAGCTTTGTCAGCACGCCACAACAAACAGCAGCACCAGCAGCTCAGATGGAACGTCTTAGCAGGAGGCAGCATTTTACCAACATGGTGGAGCAGTATGTGTGCACACGCCTACATGTAGTGAATGACGGGTCTGCCCCCTTCAACTTCTGGGTCTCCAAATTGGGCACATGGCCTGAGCTTGCCCTTTACGCCTTGGAGGTGCTGGCGTGCCCTGCAGCCAGTGTATTATCTGAACGGGTATTTAGCACGGCTGGGGGCGTTATAACAGACAAGCGCAGCCGCCTGTCCAGAGACAATGTGGACAAGCTCACGTTCATTAAAATGAACCAGGCATGGATCCCACGGGACTTTTCCGTACCTTATGCAGAATAGCAATGGATACCGACCTTACCCACCCATTGTTCCATTTTTGCTCTTTCTCACTCTTTTGGGGTGTACCCTCATTTAAAATTTTTGAAAAGAAGCAGTGTTGGCTACCTCGTCCTCCTCCTCAGGGCCAGATTAATGTAGGGGCTATTGGAGCTGCAGCTCCAGGCCCCTACCTTTTATATAGGCCCCGGGTTGGCCATATTCACTGTTACCGCTCTTCTGTCACTTGTAAACACAGAAGTCTGGCTTCTATGCTCGCTTCCCCAGGCAGCACCCTCAGAACCTCCCCACACAGCGTGAAGGCCGGACAAGGAGGGACAGTTGGCGATGCATGGATGTGTTTATGGGCTTCAGAGACAGCATCCCATGTTGAATTAGGCATGCATGGCTGCACCCTTCCTCCTCTGGGTGCATGGCAAGGCACGGCCCTTAAGGCCCTTCAAAATCCTCAGCACCAAGCCCATGATGCTGTTAATCCGGCCCTGGTCCTCCTCCACCGCCGCTTCCACCTACACCGCCCATAGGTGTGCGCAGCCTATTGCATTAAGGTGTGCACCCCAAAGTTGAAATACACATGCATGTGTTTGCCAGCAGGGAGAGTAATGTATCGGGGCCATGTACCTGTAGGCAAGGAGAAATAGAGCAGAGCAGGTCCCAGGGAGATCTTTCCCATCTCCTCACTGGCAATGCTATGTGCCCTAGGTGATTAGGGTGTGCCCAGGCACACCCAGCACACCCTGTGCGCACGCCTATGTCACCGCCACATCCACCACCACCTCAACCTCCCTCCTACTCCATATGGGCCTCGTCCTTCAGAGATGAAGAAGAACATTGTTTTATTTTTCTGTTTTTTTTTTGTTGTTTTAAGTTATTTCCCTATCCACATTTGTTTGCAGAGCACTTGCCATGCTCTTAATTACGTTTTGCTGCCATTTGCAGCACTCTAGCCCTTTCCTTTGGTGTTTTAGAGCCATTTTAGTGCCTTAAAGTTCGGGTCCCCATTGACTTCAATGGGGTTCGGTGTCCGGGAAAAGTTCGGTAAAAGTCCGGGACACGGACCCGGACTTTTTTTTAAAGTTCGGCCGAACCCGTCGAACACGGACATCTAGGTGTTCGCTCAACCCTACTTACTACCCCTCGAAAAGATCACAGTACTTTTCCTGGCAATGCCTTTGTCTTTTTCATTTCTACCATCTATCCGGGGACTAAGATAGTGGCCCATATATGGCTGTAGGCTATAGGCTATAGGCTCAGTTGACAGAGCTATAACACCAGAATAAGAATCCTTAGTTATAAAAAAGTGACAGTTACTTTTAGTTGGGTCCAATATTATATGAACATTATAATCACCTGGCTGAAGATAACAATATTTCACCTAATTTGTCAGGTCTGGAAATTGAGTTCACAAGTCTCAGACAGCTCAACAACACCCTACTCTTGCTGCTACCCTTCACTGTGACTAACCAATGTAAAAATTCATCACACTCACAAGTCTTCTGACTTGGTTTGATTCACACCTATGCATGTTGCTTTTGAGAGTTTCTGTGGTGCTTTTTGCTGTGCTTTACACATTTTTTACTGCGATTTTGCCGCGATTTGCGTTTTTTTGTGGGAAAATTTGTTGTTGGGCAGATTTAAAAGCGCAGTAAAATTGCAATACTTTCATTTTGGATGCAGGTACATTGAAGTCTATTACATGCAAATGCTGCATTTTGCAGGAAAAAAGTCCCCGACTCTTTCCAAAAATGCAGAGGCACACTAATGCATTGATGTGAATGTGTTCCATAGGAACCCATGTTAAAAAAATTAAATGCATTGCTGCAAAAAAGCATGAAAAAATGCAATAGAGTGAATGGAGCCTAAAAGCATATGTACAGCCAAAACTTTTCTTTGATAGAGTACGGAAGGGTTAAAAACCCCTGTGAGGATTTTTTTTTTTTTTGCCATCCATGTAACATTTGGGAAATTTCCCTTCACTTACTTTCCCAGAAATATAAGGCCAAGTTTGAGGAAATCTCTTAAAGGTAGATCCTAGATGTCCCCACTGGACAGTTTCCTTTTACCATTTGTACCTCTGTAAAATTTTGGATTTCCCCTAATTTTCTTTCAGTGACAATGGTCACCCAAAAAAAGGGTGAATCTTACTAATGGGGACACAGGCAGCAATAAAATATCAGAGGGTACATCACTTGCCTACTATGTCCAAAATTAAAAAAAGTTTTTGGCTGGAAATACAATTTTATCAGTTTTTTTATTTTATCCCTAGAAGAAAGCAGCGAATGAACATGTGGCGGTGCCTGCTAACACATCACCCAGGTGGCTTACTAAATGTAAAAAGGGCAGTGCCTGACCTCCTTCTTCAAAGCAAAATGTTTACTCCAAAACTACAGGTGTAAAATACATAGCAAGGGACGCCACTATTTTTTTTTCTGAAGATTAGTGGAGTTAGGAAGCAGTTTTATGGCTCTCGATCAACACCCTGGTAAAAGGTTGTAACAACCTGGGACTACTCTGTCTTGCTTGAACTAAACAACACTGACAGATACATTTCCGTTAAAATGTGATTAGAGGTTCATTTATGTAAAAAGTGTGAGTCACTCTGACAGGGCTAATTTAAGATGAAAAATGGGTCTATTAAACTGATTAGCCATTACATTTCAAATGAGCATAAACCATAGAATAATGTAATTTTCTCATTAATTTTTGTGCAATAAGAAACTCTAAGAATAGTTAAGACAAGCACGTAAAATTAAAAAGAAGAAAAGTCAAAACAATTTGGCAAAATGTTTTATAATTACATGGATTTAGAGTGAAAATGCTTTTTGTAGGTAGGTCTATTATTTAAAAGGGTTTGAAGATAAAAGGATTAAAATTTAAAGTGTACCTGTCACACAGACGTAACAGAGAAAGCTGTTTTGTGGGCTAAAATGGTGTATCAATAAAATTGATCTTGGTGGAGAATTTTCAAACCACCACACATGAAATACAGAATTGATTCAATGGTGTCAAATATTTAGGAAACATTACCTTTAGCTTACAGATGAAATTGTAGGCTGTTTTAACCATTTAATGATAGGAGGTCATCAAAGACTACATACCCAGACCCAACACAGCAGCATTGTCATGGACAGAGTTGTATAAAGTACTCGAAACCCATACTTGAGTAAAAGTACAAGTGCTCGATCAAAAAGTGACTTGAGTAGAAGTGGAAGTGCTCGATCAAAAAGTGACTTGAGTAGAAGTACTAAAGTATTCAACATTTTTTGTACTTAAGTATTGCAAGTAGTTTTTTAAAAAATGTTGCTACTCAAGTACTGAAAGTAAAAGTACAAGTACTGTGTTATGTAGTTATTAAAAAAAGAAGTCAAAAGTTTGAACATCATATTGTCTTTTATTATTTCAAATGCAGCTTTTATTTATACATACAGTAGCATTTATTTTTGTATGCGCTAATAATACACACGTTTTGAGCTTCATGAAACCTGCCATCTACTGTTCTGGCAGTGGTAATTTTTATAATAGTAACGAGTAACTGTGCAGCACAAAAAAAAAATACTTGAGTAGAAGTATTGAAATCATTGAAAAAATGTAGTGAAGTAAAAGTGGAAGTAGGAGAAAAAAATTCTACTTTTAAAATAATGCGCTGTCTTCTTTACGAAAATCATTTTGTTTTAAAAGGTTGTATGTGTACAGATAGAAAGCATAGAAAAAAATACTCCAGCAGCTGTCTCTGTCACCAACAGCTGTAATGAAATAAAGCCATCTGATTGGGACTGATCTCTGATCAATAGTTTGCACAGTTCAAGGTTCAGGATTAAGTAATGCAATGTTCAATGGTCAGGATTGAGTAATGCAGAGTTCGGGGGTCAAGAAGAACTAATGCAGGGTTCAGGGGGTCACAATTCAGTAATGAAGTGGTAAGTATTAGGTAATGCAAAGTTCATTGGTCAGAATTGGGTAATGCAGAATTCAGTGTGTTAGGTTAAAGTAATGTGGAGATCAGGGGGCCAGGATCAGGTAATGCAGAGTTTAAGGGTTAGGATTAGGCAATGCAGAGTTTATAGGTCAAGAGTAAATCATGCAAAGTTCAGGGATTGGGATTAGGTAACGCAGAGTTCAGGAGTCAGTATTAAGTAATGCAGAGTTTTAAGGGTCCGGATTAGGAAATGCAGTGTTTGGGGGTCCAGGGTAAGTAATGTGGAGTTCAGGAGTCAGGATTGGGTAATGTAGAATTTGGGTGTCAGGAGTAAGAAATGCAGAGTTCAGTGTTCAAGATTAGGTAATGCAGCATGCAGGAGTCTGGATAAGGTAATGCAAAATTCAAGGGTCCAGATTAAGTAATGCAGAGTTTAGAGTTCAGGATTAGGTAATATAGAGCATAGGGGTCATGATTAGTTAGTCCTTCAATCCTGGTGTTCTTCAGTTGATTGTGGTGGATGGTGATTGGTAGGCCAAGTGAGCAGGATACCCACAGTAAGCAGGGACCCTGCGTCAAGCCGCCATTTTCACTTGACATCACATGCTCAGAATCGGTCTCCACATTACATTGCAGATCTCTCCAGCAATGGCACAAATATCTGCTCCACCCATCATTTTACTGAAACTCCAAGCTAAGGAATGTCATGTTCTACCTAAGATTTTCAGTAATGCCCCCAGTGGAGCTACATAAAAAAAAAAAATTGAGGAGCAATATTTGTTAATATAATGCTGCTCAAAAGAGGGATACTTCCCGGGGTAAACATTGTGGCAGACCACCAGTGGACTCAGTGTCAGAATAGAGCAAGTATTGTGTGGGTTACTGACGCAGAGTGGGAGGGAAGGAAACAGTAAGGAAACATTCAGAAAATGCTGTCCCTTACCTTAACATTTCAAATCAATCAGAAGCCAAATGTATCTGTCTTTTTTAATATATTGCATCACAGTTCTCTTAACAATAAAAGCATCTAACGTATTAAACAATGAACTGCTAAAACATATTTGCTAAGATCTCAGACATATATTATAGGAACTCAGATTTAATTAGCTACACATTTCTTAAAACACAAAAAGCACAAACTGTCTGCTATAACAGAAAGCCCCCTCCTAGGTACTCATAGTCCACATATCACATGGCCAGCAGTGCAGATCTAAATATTAGAGCCCCCTCTACACTTTGCCATTCCATTGCAGTGTGTACCTGCGTACAAGTAAAAGTGTGTTTGATTAGGGAAGCCATTTCTTTAAGAATGGGCTGCCAATATATTCCAACAGAAAAAACACATCTGCACCTTTTTGTTTTAATGCAGTGTACCACAATGAAAGGCGCATACATTGTGATGCACTGCAGTGTGAGTCTATTGGCAACTACTGTATTTTACAACAGGATGGTGTTCAAAATAAATGGCAAAACAATTCACTGCACTTGAAGTAAAATGGATATTAACACAGCACATAAGTTTGAAGGAGAACTGATGAATATCTATACTTTAAAATAGCATAATCCTAATAACTCTCCTTCCCCTACTACCTAAAAATCTTTATACTTACCCTAGATCTGTGGGCAATATGGCCCAAGTGAGTACACCACAGCCTGCAGGTTTACAAGTTTTACATTTGGGCCTATGAAGAACCCAGTACCCTAGGCACTCATAACCCTGACATTGCATCTCCCTGTCACCCAACACCATTACTGCCCCCCAAGAGCCCAGACACTGCCCCATTCTACTAGTCAGTGCTAACCCAGCAATCTTACCATTTAATTCACCATCACCGGTCTACCTTGTCACCCCTGCAGAGCGAAAAAGCTGAGCCTGGAGCTTCTGGGCTCTCTGACCACCTCCTCATCCCTCTGGTGACACCACCTCCTTCCTAGAGGAAAGGGGGAGGAGGTTAGATGAAGAGGGAAGTCAAACACTGAGATGTTATAACACCTCCATTGCTACAGAGCCCTTTGAATTCAGCATCCATTTGTTAGAAGTCCAACATTCTGTATTATCCTTTATTTCTTCACTTTCTAGGAAAGTGTTTAAACATTTTTATTTAAAGACATGCAGTAGATAACAATGAAAAGTTGACTTCTTACAACGTATAGAGTGAGCATTGCAAGTGCATACGGAATATACTCAAAATGCATGAAGTAGAAGATACAGTGATGCATACAGAGTATTCACAAAAAAACCCTCAAATATAAGATACAGTAATGCAAATATAGAATTGGACAGTTGGTTTTAACATGCAGTTGATAATACTTATAATCTGCCATGGAGGTGAAGGAAGGTCTGACTTTTCTTAGATCCGTAACCAACAATTTCCAAGTAATTACTACCAGATGCAAGTTGGGTCATCTAGGGAAGTGTTGTGCAGGCAGTAGGGGCAGGGAGAAGGCCATAGGAAACAACCCAGACTGGATCTGTGCACGCCAGATTTTTAGAAATTTTTTGGGGGGCGTAAGGAGCCAGAGAAGAAAGGGGTGGAAAAAAGGAAAGTGTTTTATTTGAAATTCATTCCATTATTTATCAACCCTCCCTCCTAAAGTACTAAACCTTCTGTAATAATATTTTGAATATGCAATATCCATATCAGTTAGAAGCTGAAGGGCGAACAAAAACTCCATTTTACTTCCTGTATTCTTCTTTTACAATAAGGATAGGATGAAAGCAAATGAAGGCTGGGTTATAATTTGGAGATAATATAGCCTGTTTTCTTCCTCTTGTCCCTCAGGGGTATATTACTGCCTTCAATCAATTGCATGGAGACGGCTTCATTGGAACGCTATGGTGGAAAACAGATGTGTTCTAAGCCCACTGCTCAGGAACATCTGTGTCTCCGAGAAGCAATTGCTCACTTTGCATTTTAAGAAGGCTCTCTAATTATTTCAGCCACCTGGATGTCTACCTGTTATGTGCTGATACCTGAACACATATTCAGTTAATCATGTATTTATTATGTATTGTTTATGTGTTTTATTCGGCTTTTTATTTCTTTAAAGTCATAGAAAGTTTCCAAGCATCATCATAGAGTGTTAAAAAAATTGCACTCTGCGTAGTTTAAAGCACGTGTTAAAAAAAATATGATTTCAGCAAGAAAAAGAAAAAAAAAAAAAAAAACCCAGCTTCCTGCCCAAAAAAAAAAAACGGAAAAAAAAACACAGTCCACCTATAATTGTTTTTTTATTTATGGGTAGAGTTGATTCAACCACCAGCATCTTTTCTTTTCTGTGAAACATCTTAGCGGTAGTAGAGTATTATACCATCTTAGTCATCATTTAATGAAGAAAGCTTAGAGCTTATGTGATACCCCTGATTGACTAACCTGCAGGCTTTATATAAAGTTTTCCTGAAAGTTTAATATTTAATAACTGGGGACAGCAGTGGTAAGACATTTGAACATCTCACTTTTGAAGTGTCCAGCTTTGATCTAACCATCTAATATGGATTTTAGTGCAGCAGGAGCAATCTCATTTTTACTGTTACATTTTGGAAGGATTGACACTTTAACATTGTTATGAGTTGGGGTCTACCTCTTGTCCTATTTGGGGGGTACAAAATTGCAGCAAGGACTGGCAGTGTGGCAGTGTGACAAGTAGATATCACACCTCTCATTGGTGTGGGTGAGTTGCCTGCCTTCCTGGGTAAAGTTGGTTGGTACGTAATTTACTGGGTGCCATGCTTGAAAATATAGCAGTGAGCAAAGATTTGTTTGAAAATGAAAATTTATCACATTTTGCGAAGTGACTTCTGCCTATTGTAGATATGACATTTTCGATATTTTCCTTTTTTTAATAAGAATGCCCTTTCAGCACAGTGCATCAATGTTCTTACATTTCATGCGCTCTTTGCATGAACACAAAACACTACAGATTTAACATTGTGTGTTACAACATTTTCTTTCTCCTGGAGATCAAAATTGGTTATACTCAGAAACATAAAGGTCTAGAGTTCTCAAGTAGGTTCTCAAGTAGGACAGCTTA
The DNA here is from genome assembly GCF_965119305.1 of Pelophylax lessonae. NCBI lineage: Eukaryota > Metazoa > Chordata > Amphibia > Anura > Ranidae > Pelophylax > Pelophylax lessonae. The sequence continues at coordinate 141,045,554 of NC_138770.1, read as the reverse complement.
ATCTGGAAATAAGCAGATAAGAAAGGAACATCACGGTAAGGTCATCCTGACCTGCGCTTAAATGCTGTTTTTTTATAGTGAATTAAATCACACATTATTCTTGCCAAATAATATTGCATAATTTTCAGCATCATGAAAATTACTATTGACATGATTTTTCTACCTTTTCTCTAGTCATAATGAGCTCTCCTTTGGTAGTCTGATAAAGGTCCACATGTTTTTATATAGCTTTCATTACCCAAACAAATGCACATTCCTGATCAGTACCATATGAGCTGACATTAGCAGAATGATAGGGCAGTTTGATTCTTTTGTGCAGACCTGCTGAATTAAAATATATTGCAGAGTAAGCCACATTATTTTCTGTAAATCCGCGTACACACGTACCGAATGTCGGCCGAACGATCGTCCGTCTTTTGTCCGGTGCTGTCCTGTCGGTTGAAAAGTGCTAAAGACTGCACACGAATTTTGTCGGCCAACAACAGCCGACTGCAGAAGTGATATCATGTGATGGTTAACTTTCCGTGTGTTTTTTCTTCTCTGAGCATGCCCAGTCTTGCTCATCTGCTGTTTGTCGGCCGAATTCTGTACTGACTGAGGAACAATCGGCCATTCTGGTTTTGGCCAACAAAAATTTTAAAGCCTGCACACCAGATTCTGTTCGGCCGAAAAGTCGCAGTCGGTTGTCGGAAGCATCATACTAACAAGCCGACAATCGGCCGATCGGTCGGTGGCCGAATATTTACGGCCGACAATCGATACGTGTGTACGGGCCTTAAGTCTTAACATAGCTATAAACTAGAAATTAGGCAAAAAACAGTACATATATATTAGGGTTATAATCATATAGGTGTGACCCTCTGACCATATTTGTGGCAAAAAGGACAAGCGGCAGAAAAGGAAGGAATAGGTTCATAGTTGAACTGAGCAGTCCAGTCCTACATACCTTCTGCTTGTGGTCAATACTGATTTGACTTGCTATGGCAGAATAATTAGGCAACTGGAGTAGGCTCAAGTGGAAATCAAGAGATCTGGAACGATTCTGGATAAACCACATCAGGCCAGGCTATGGAAGCACGTCTGAATCATTCAAATTAAGCCATATTGTACAAACCTGAAATTTCATCTGGATGACTGATTCTTCAAAGGGTTACTTTACCAAATAGTAAATGTTAAAGTGCATAGAAATGCTCACAGTGAACTCCTCTTATCTGGTTACTTCTGGTATGTTAAATATAACATTGAAATTATTCTAAGTGTAGAAGTGCATAAACACCAGTGCATTCTGCAGTGTTACATATCTCAAGGAGCAAACTCAGCCTTCTCAGTTCTCTGCTTAGGCAACTACCTCTACGTTGTTAGGATGAGAAGAGGAGGTAGTTCAGACAATGGGGCAGGGCTAACAGTAAACCTTGTGATTTCTTTCTTTTGCAAAAATTGCAAAATTAATTTATATTGTATGCAATCTATAGAAAATAAAGTATGAAATAAGAAAATGCATTATTTTGTATTGTGACCAGTGTTAGTTTTAAAATTACTATAGAAAAAAAGTACACATTTTATTCTATAATTTGTCCTGTTTATAGCCCCCGTTCACACTGGGGTGACCTGTCAGGCGACCTGGTCGCCTGACAGGTCGCAGTAGGTCGCCTTCCATAGAGAAGCTGCGGACCCGAAGCTGCGGACACAAGTCGCTCCGACTTAGAAAAAGGGCCCGGAGCCTCTTTGGGGCGACCCGGAGCGACCTGCATAGACTTCAATGTTATGAAGTCCGTGCCGCCCGCTTCGAGGTCGCGGGGTGAGCAGCGCGCCGCGACCTATGAGGTCCCCCGGCAAAGTAGCGTCGCCCCAGTGTGAACGGGGCTTAATGACACTAAAATTACATTTCTGGTTCAAATTATGGCAAAGTTATTTACAAATAAAAAAATTTAAATATTATTATGGCAAAAAATCTGCAGAAAAACAATAGCTGAGGGAGAAGGGGAGGAATGAACAATTAGGGTTGATTATAGTTAAAAAAAGGTTTAATAAGGAGTTAAATACTAAGGCATTTTATTTAAAAAATACCTGTAGCTTGTTAGGTTTCTTTAATTGATTTCATCTTCAGATAAAAGGTCACCTATTTGATCTACATATTCATTAAATAGAAAATACAATGTAACCATTATTACATTGTATTACCTTAAAATGATTGTAAAGGCTGAAGGTTTTTTGCCTTTGTGCATTCTGTGCATTCTGTGCATGCAGCAGTCCCCCTCATACTTACCGGAGCTCCCTCTCAATCCAGTGATGTGCACGAGAGCATCAGCTTCTTGGGGACTCTCCCTCCTCTTTGGCAAATCACAGCCAGCTCCGTGTCTGAATGGACACTCAGAACAGCGGCTCTGAGGCACGCCTGCTTGGTTGCCCCCGTTGCAATCGGCTAGCTCTGGGGGCAAGGAGCACCAGTGGGGGACCCGAGAAGAGGAGGATCGGGGCTGCACAGAGCAAGAAAGTATGATATGTTTGTTTATTTATTTATTTATTTATTTATTTTTACCTTTAATATTACTTTAAAGAGGTGATAACTGTCAAAAAAATAATATATTGCAGCTTACCAACCCTTAAATGGTGGCTGCATTAGTTTTCTTCTTTCAAGCTTTTTACTTTTATTTCAACCTGTCTCTACCCTGGATAAAGCAACAACACTTTTGTACAGCAGCATTATCAATCTGGGGAGAGGGTAGTGTTAAATGCACTAGCAGATTTACATGAATTTGACCAACAAGCCGAACTCCAGCTAACAATTTGTAAGCAGTTAAATCAAGTTTTATTCTTTTGGTAATAAAGGTTTTACATAAATGAATAAAATCTGACTATTGTAATAACCCCTGTTAGTGGTAAATAGTTTGTAAATAGTTTCCTCTAAATGCCACTTTTGCTGGACAACCTTGCCTGTTAAACGAAGTTGTAAAATATCAGACTTACCGGCCAGATCACCAGGTGAAAATAAAGGAAAAAGCCTAAAAGAAGAAAACTAATACAGCCACCACATCTAAAAATTGGTAAGCTGCAATATGTAAAATATTTGTTTTTAGGTTTAATAAAACTTTATTTACACTTGCTAAATATCTGCAAGTGTCATTTCATGTGAGTGGCTGAATTTACTGTGTTTCCCTGAAAATTGAACCTACCCTGAAAATAAGACCTACTGTTATTTTCGGGGACTGCTGCAATATAAGCCCTACCCCGAAAATAAGCCCTAGTTTAGTGTTTGTAAAATCCTAGAATCCACTTTTATACTGTGTGGCAGGGCACATGGATCCGTGGTCGACGGAAGATACGTGTCACCGAGGTTCCTGGCCTCGGTGAGATAAGAGCCGGTAATTCTGTGTCAGCAGCAGCTAGTGCTGTTTGACATTTTTTTATTTTAGTGTGGCTGCAAAGCCGAATCCGGGCCGGCTCTTATTGGGAGCAGTTAAGGTATGGGTGGGTGGCTGCTCCCCACGCTCCAGGCCAGGTCTTGCCTGGGGTTTATAAGGCAGACAGTCTAACAGGTGTTTGAGAATGATCTCCATACACCAGAAGGCTGTGGAAGTCAGTGCTGAGGCTGGAAAAGTTACAAGCAGGTGAACTGATCCTTTGCTGTGTGTGAACAGCACCAAAGATACACAGGTGAATGGACTTGTTGCTGTGTTTAAAACCTGCCTTAAAAGACTGTCGTTTTCCTTTTTGTTGGGTGTGAGTTAAACACCAAGAAAGACTGTTACTTTTGTGTTCCTGAAGTGTAAATAAAACACTCCTGATTTACTTTGAAGAACCATCTGTTTTGCCTCTATACTGCACCCGCAAATCCTACCTACCAGAGCAAATCCCCACATTTGGTGCTCGGATGCGGGCAAGCGCAGTGAGGCTGGCGTAAGACGCCAAAATATTTTTGATCTGCTGAACGTGACTGTACATGTCCTATATTAAGCCTGCTAAGCTGCAGCCACAGGAAAAGATGGAGGAGTTGATAAGGCAGCTTACCCAGGCCAGTTTAGGACAACAGCAGGCCATAGAGCTACAGCGGGAAACTAACCTGCAACAGCAGAAAAGACATGAGGAGGCTATGCGTGCACAGCAGGAGACTAATCAACGGCTGCTGCAACATGTGTTGGCGTTGGAAAAGTCTGGGGTGCCTCGGGGAGTGCATGATGCCCGGAAAGCGGTCCGTGCAGCGATACCCAAGATGGCTCCCACGGATGACGTCGAGACGTACCTCGCCATATTTGAAAAAGTGGCGGTCCGGGAGAAGCTACCCCGTGACCAGTGGGCTGAGGTGGTCGCTCCGTTCCTGGCATCTGGACCCCAGCAGGTGTTTTTCGATTTGACAGATGACCAAGCTGCCGACTACCCGACCGTAAAAGGTGAGATCCTGGCGAGACTGGGCGTAAATGTCTTAGTCCGCGCTCAGCGAGTGCATCAGTGGGGCTACAAAGCGGCCGAACCGGCCAGGCCACAATATTACGATTTACTGCACAGATTGCAAAAATGGCTGCAGCCTGATCTGTTAAAGCCCACTGATATGCTGGACCGCTTATTGGCTGACATGTTTTGGAGGGCCTTGCCTTATCCCCTCCAGCACTGGATCGGCCAGGCTTCTCCTGACAATGCTCTGGATATGGTTGACCTGGTGGAGCGCTATGAGGCCACCAAGAACTTACAGGGATGTACAGGGGGGAGGGGGCCAGTCAAACCCCGGAAATCTCCGCCACAGACCCAACGCTTGGTGGCAATGAGACACACTCAAGACGTACTCCCTGTACGCCCGGCCCCAATAGTCTGCTGGCGGTGTCAGGAGCCAGGTCACGTGAGGGCTGAGTGTCCCCAACAGGACGAGCCTATGGAGACTAACTATGGACACCGCCACTCGTTGTATGCACGAAAGCTATGCGCCACAGGCACTGGTGAGGTGATAGACAGTAACCATCTGTGTCAGGTGGAAGTGGGAGACACTTTGGCGGTGGCTCTGCTGGACTCAGGAAGTCTGGTGTCCCTGGTGAGAACGGCGTTAATACAGCCTGCTGAATATACCGGCCGCAGAGTCGGGGTCGTATGTATTCATGGAGACTTAAAGGACTATCCCACAGCGCTGGTAACTTTGTCTACAGCGGCCGGCAAATGGACCCATGAGGTGGCTGTCGCTACCAAGTTGCCACATGAACTAATAATCGGAAGGGACTTTCCAGGTTTTCCGGCACTGTGGCCTACGGTTAAAGGGTCTGACAAGCCTGAGACAGGGACAACCCTAGCAGAATGGCCTGGTTCCGGTGTGAGGCCAGAGCCCTGGGAGCCTGAGTCCGAAGGGCCCTCGGTAGGGGTGACCACAGCTTCTGTGATAGAGGGGGACACGACCCCACTAAATGTAATGGTGGGAGACGTGGAGGACTTGCCATCCGGCCCTGAGTTGGCAGACCTCAATGTCTCCGGGGAAAATTTCGGGACTGCACAACACCGGGATACGTCCCTAAGCAGGGCCTGGGAAAATGTTGTAATCATTAATGGTAAACCAAAAAACCCTGGGGCTGAATTGATGTTTCCACGTTTTATTGTTCAACAGGAAATGTTATATCGAGTGAATCAAATCCGGGGTGAACTGGTTGAACAGTTGGTGGTGCCCATAGCGTACCGCAAGCTTGTTATGGAGCTTGCCCACCAACATGTTCTTGGGGGACACTTGGGGTGGCAGAAAACACAGGACCGCATACTACAGAGGTTTTATTGGCCCGGTGTGTTCAGAGAAGTGGAAGAGTATTGTAAGTCATGTCCGGTCTGTCAGATAACTAGCCCCCAGCCCCATTTCCGTAGTCCCCTGATACCTCTCCCGATAATTGAGGTCCCATTTGAACGAATCGCTATGGATCTAATCGGCCCTGTTCCAAAATCTGCCAGGGGTCACCAACATATTCTAGTCATCCTTGACTACGCCACTCGCTACCCGGAGGCGATACCCCTGCGACATACATCCGCCAAACTTATAGCTAAGGAGTTAATGGAAATGTTTTCCCGGGTGGGACTGCCTAAAGAGCTCCTGACTGACCAAGGGACACCGTTTATGTCCAAGGTTATGAGAGAACTCTGTAAGCTGCTCCACATAAAACAATTACGTACATCCGTCTACCATCCCCAGACAGATGGCCTGGTCGAGAGATTTAACCAAACATTAAAAAACATGTTAAAAAGAGTAGTTTCCAGGGATGGTAAGGACTGGGACCTGCTTCTACCCTATCTGATGTTTGCAGTGCGAGAAGTACCTCAGGCTTCCACGGGGTTCTCGCCCTTCGAACTGTTATATGGTAGGCATCCTCGCGGGTTGTTGGATATAGCCAAAGAGGCCTGGGAACAACAACCCACCCCCTACAAAAGTGTTGTTGACTATGTCACCCAGATGCAGGAACGGATGGAAAAGGTGATGCCCTTGGTCCGGGAACACATGGAGGCAGCCCAACGAGCCCAGAGTAGGATCTACAATCGACAGGCTAGGGTCCGGAACTTTAACCCGGGTGATCGGGTAGTGGTACTAGTACCAACAGTAGATAGCAAGTTCCTAGCTAGGTGGCAAGGTCCCTATGAGGTGCTCGAAAAGATAGGAGAAGTAAATTACAAAGTACACCAGCCAGGGCGGCGGAAGCCGGAGCAGGTGTACCACGTAAATTTACTAAAGCCGTGGAAAGATAGGGACTTGTCCGAGAACGACAGCCCCCAGCCAGGGTTTCTAGGTGAAAAGGGTCCAGCCCCTCCTCTGGAAGCCTGTGAAGCAGTAACCTTGGTAAAAGCTGCAGATAGCCTGTCCTCCAAACAGGTCCAGGAAGTCAGGGAGTTCATTAGTCGGAACACAGATGTGTTCTCAGACCTCCCTGGACGCACATCTCTAATCCTACATGATATCGTCACTGAGCCCCGGGTCAAGGTCCGGGTAAAGCCATATCGGGTACCCGAGGCTCGGCGACATGCTATTGAGGAAGAAGTACAACTCATGTTAAAACTCGATGTTATTGAAGAGTCTAAAAGTGAATGGGCCAGTCCTATAGTCTTAGTACCCAAACCAGATGGGACGTTGCGGTTCTGCAACGATTTTCGTAAGCTAAACGAGGTCTCCAAGTTTGACGCGTACCCTATGCCCCGAGTAGACGAGCTGATTGAGAAATTAGGCCAAGCCCGATATTTTTCAGTGCTAGACCTCACCAAAGGGTACTGGCAAGTACCCTTAACGGAGTCTGCCAAGGAAAAAACGGCTTTTGTTACTCCTCAGGGCCTATATCATTATAAGGTGTTACCCTTTGGCCTGCATGGCGCCCCTGCCACCTTCCAAAGACTAATGGACATAGTGTTGCGACCTCATCGTCAGTACGCCTCGGCTTACCTGGACGATGTCGTCATCCACAGCCGGGATTGGGAAAGTCATCTGCCCAAAGTGCAGGCGGTAGTGGATGCCCTTAGGAAGGCCGGGTTGACCGCTAATCCAAAAAAGTGTTCAATAGGATTAGAAGAGACTAAATACCTGGGGTATGTGGTTGGGCGAGGAGTCATCAAACCCCAAGTAAACAAAATAGAAGCCATACGTAGTTGGCCCCGACCAGTCACCACTAAGCAGGTCAGATCATTCCTGGGAATGCTGGGATATTATATGAGGTTCATTCCCCATTTTGCCACCTTAGCTGCTCCACTGACAGGGCTACTAAAGGGACGAAAGTCCGTCATGATTCACTGGAATGATAAGGCGGAAGAGGCCTTTTCCGCTTTGAAGTCGGCACTATGTGGGTCCCCAGTCTTGGTCACCCCAGACTTCAAGAAGGGATTTATAGTACAGACCGATGCCTCGGAAGTAGGTCTAGGGGCTGTACTATCACAGGAGGTCAATGGGGAGGAGCATCCTGTCGTGTACCTCAGCCGGAAGCTCACCCCAGCAGAGACCCGATACAGTATAGTGGAGAGAGAGTGCCTGGCTATCAAATGGGCACTCGAGTCTCTTCGCTATTATCTGTTGGGGAGGAAATTTCGTCTGGTGACCGACCATTCCCCTCTCCAATGGATGAGCCAGGCCAAGGAGAGAAATGCCCGGGTCACCAGATGGTTCCTGTCCCTTCAGAACTTCAAGTTCTCAGTGGAACACAGGGCAGGCCGCCTACAGGGAAATGCGGATGCCCTGTCTCGCGCACACTGTATGACATGTGTTCACCCCCTGAGGGTTGAACAAAGGGGGGAGGTATGTGGCAGGGCACATGGATCCGTGGTCGACGGAAGATACGTGTCACCGAGGTTCCTGGCCTCGGTGAGATAAGAGCCGGTAATTCTGTGTCAGCAGCAGCTAGTGCTGTTTGACATTTTTTTATTTTAGTGTGGCTGCAAAGCCGAATCCGGGCCGGCTCTTATTGGGAGCAGTTAAGGTATGGGTGGGTGGCTGCTCCCCACGCTCCAGGCCAGGTCTTGCCTGGGGTTTATAAGGCAGACAGTCTAACAGGTGTTTGAGAATGATCTCCATACACCAGAAGGCTGTGGAAGTCAGTGCTGAGGCTGGAAAAGTTACAAGCAGGTGAACTGATCCTTTGCTGTGTGTGAACAGCACCAAAGATACACAGGTGAATGGACTTGTTGCTGTGTTTAAAACCTGCCTTAAAAGACTGTCGTTTTCCTTTTTGTTGGGTGTGAGTTAAACACCAAGAAAGACTGTTACTTTTGTGTTCCTGAAGTGTAAATAAAACACTCCTGATTTACTTTGAAGAACCATCTGTTTTGCCTCTATACTGCACCCGCAAATCCTACCTACCAGAGCAAATCCCCACAACTGTTTTATATAATGTCCAGTGTGTGTTTCTGTAATCTAATAGTGTAAAATACTTTCGGTACAGCACTGCCCAGCGCTCAGCTGATTCCCCGCTCTGCTCTTCTCCTCTTCTAATAACTGTCAGTGGGGGATTTCAGCCACTCCCCTCAGAGCGGGTCACAGAAGTGCAGAGCATTATATGAAAATAGTGTGAAATACCTTTGTTGCAGCGCCACTTGGTGCTTCCGTGACCCCCAGCTGTCCGCAGGGGAGAAGAGAAGGAAGAGCAGCGGGAAATCAGTTGATGTTTATGTTAACCCTTCTGCAGGTTAAATTGAATATACATTTATTTAATTTGAAGGTTTTTTATATTGATTTGTCCGCTTTTATTAATTTATGTATTCAGACGATTATTTCATAAGGCTATCGTCTGTTTTTCTATACCTTATTTGTGTCTGCTTTGTTTTTATATTCACAGCGGCTGCTATTTTTGTCCTTTAATATGGCTCTTTGTTAGGTGTCTGTTTTTCTTGGCCCTCACTAAATATGGCTGCCGAATGACTTCCTGATCCATTCAAACATGGTCACTGGTCAACTTCTGGTTCCTCCAGCAAGATGGCCGCATAACCACTTCCGGCCGTGGTCTTTCAATGGAAATTGGACGCACCTGCAGTTGGGGACACTGTTCTTTATCAATTCCACCCAGATGTCACAGCCAAAGGATCCCTTGACAACGTCCCTTTGGACGAAATGCGCCAAGGGGGGATACTAGGCACTGACATCTCGCTGCTGTGTAATTATGGGTCACCAGCAGCTACCGATGTGAGTCCTTGATTACTTACATTTATGCTTTTATGTGGCTTTTATTTTTTTTTAAATATACTACACTATGAAATTCCTTCTGGGCTCTGGGTGATCTTATTTATCGTCAGCTTGTCTCTGATGACCACCGCTTGCAAGATATGGCAACTGCGTTATCTCCAGAGGGATTTATATACTGTACATGTACAAGGCTTCCAAACTGCTGTAACGGTAGCCATTAAGTCTGGTGAGATTGCATTTCACTTGATGGTGGAGGTTTACCCATTTGGACACTACTGCTGTTATCTCTCACTGGAACAGTGGCCATTGTTATATTCTACCTTTTTTATTTATTTTAAGTGATTTATTTATTTTTCCTTTTTGTCAATAATCCTGGACTACTTCCCACAGTCAAGAGACTTCATTGTTGTCATCTAAATGAACAAAGATTACTAATTGGTCCCTATTTATCATTCATGTTTTAGGCGCTGCACTTTTTTTCTTACCACTCCTCACCATTGATGAGTTCCACTGATTCACACTTGGTGGAAATCCCCTTTAAGTATTACAGTGTGTTATAGAACAAAGAAGTAAAAATGTAATGAACATTCTGAAGTTTTCATTATGGTTGTATCGTGCTTTGTGATACCTCAGCTAGTTTGGGTCACGCAAGATTGAAAATGTAATGTGTAATTATATCCATACAATGTGTATGTTTCTATGCTTTGCAGCTGTAACCCATCTAATACCCGGAACATTAAGCTATTACGTCTATAGCTGCCTTGTTCTATAACAATCGTGTCAAGCCATTGATCTTGTTCCTGTAATTCCATCTGCTGCGCTTGGCTCCTTGGTTCCTATGGATACCTCTTCACTGTGGATGGGCTGAGTGCTCACCGTGAAGCAGGTACCAATTTAGCTTTACAGAGGGAATTCAGATATTGCACTGTGCCTAAGCTGAAAATGAAATCTCTGATCAATGAAAGCATTTACAAAGCAAGAAAATGAAACTGAGTGGAAGGAACATTACATTGACCGAACGTGGAAACAAGTTTGGCCTCTTTCAATGGAAAGAAAAGTTTGTGACAGTAAAGTTTAAACCATTTAGCTATATGTAAACTCAAAAGTAAGGGGCTTAAAGTGAATTGGTATTTTAGCCATAACCGTAATTGGATGGTATTTACTGTACATGGATGTAATCCCAGGGAGAAGACTACTGGGGTGATGTAGTAATTCTACACGTTGCCTAAAGTGAGTGTGGCTAGTTTTACCAGGGGGTATAGCTAATTTAAATCAAGGGCATGTTATCATCATGTAATCACCTCAATAAAAGTATCCAAAGGACTTTATAGTGTTCTTCTAACCTCAAAAAGGGTTTGCTCCTGGATGCGCTTTTAAAAAAAAAAATATTAGCACTGCTTAAATTGTTCTTTTCTTGCTCACAGTAGTTGTGCCCCAACATTGTTACCAGCAGAACTGACTCTTTACTAGCAAATCTATTGTGCTTATTATTAATATTATTAGCAAAAACAATTGACATTTTTTTAAATCGGATGTTTTTTTATTTTGTTTACCAAGTTTTTTTGTCATGCATCCTTTATAATAATAATAATAATAATGAGGGCTTTTTTCCTCAGAAAATAGGTGCAGGAACTTGACCACGACCCCCCCATCCCCCAAAACCAATTCCCCCCAAAACAAACCTCTCCTATACACACATCCTTCAAACCACATCAAATCGTGGGTGTGGTCAAATTTCATTAATGATGCAAGGGTCTTAAAGGGACATTAAATACCAAGAGTGCATTACTTATAGAGTGCAGACTTCGGTGGGAAGAGAATGTTACTCACAGATTGCAGAGTTCAGGGGTGTGCTACATACAGTGCAGAGTTCAGGGGTGCACTCCATACAGAGAGAAGAGTTCAGGGGTGCACTCCATACAGAGAGAAGAGTTCAGGGGTGCACTACATACAGAGAGCATATTTCAGGGTGTGCAGACTTCGGTGGGAAGAGAATGTTACTCACAGAGTGCAGAGTTCAGGGGTGTGCTACATACAGTGCAGAGTTCAGGGGTGCACTACATACAGAGAGCATAGTTCAGGGGTGCACTGCACACAGAGTGCAGAGTTCAGGGGTGTGCTACATACAGTGCAGAGTTCAGGGGTGCACAGCATACAGAGAGCAGAATTAGGGATGCACTACACACAGAGTGCAGAGTCCAGCCTTCTTCCACAGCTGCTTACCACTGCATCCCCCATCCATATCTCACTTTCACTCCTCTTCAGCTCTGATCTCTACATGCAACCACCCTTCCACTGCCCCATCTTCTCCCTCCCTCCCTTCTTAAAAGCTCCACCATCTTCCACATGTCTTACTTGTGTTGCTGTATTAAACTGAAGCACCCAGCCGGGTCTAGTTCTTCCTTGCACACTGTAGGTGGCTCTGCCTCTCTCACTTGCAGAGAGAACATCCAGTTGGGGAGTTGGGATCTGCTCTGCACCTGCATCTCCCTTGTCCACCAAGGAGATCAGATCTGTGGCAGCAGCTGGGAGACAAGCTGTCACTTGTAAACACAGAAGTGGGACTTCTCTGTTTACAAGGGATAGTGGTGACCAGGGAGCAGAGGGCCTGAGCCAGAGGTGGTGAAGGCAAGTTCCAGCTGAAAAAAAGCCCTGATAATATTGCAAGCAAGACATAGACATCCCCTGAAATAGGTCCAGATAGAAACAAAATTAGTATTACGTTAACAACAAGAACAAAGAAAATAGAGATACAGCTCTATATATGACAGAATATTTCTCACAGGTATTACAGACTTCAGAAGATCAAAACAGACTGCAGATTACAGATTATAGACAACAGTAGATCAAAACCTAGTATTTTAAAAAGGGCAATTTATAGTAAAGTACCAATGACACCATGTATTGTCAAATTTGCACATTGTGTTGTGCAGATAATAAGCGTGCCTCTTAAAGGAAATACATTTGCTCAATTTACATTTAAACTCATCAACCACGGTGGGTGTTAGGTTGATTAGAACTGTGTATGGGCAGGGTTAATGTACCAAGTTGATTGATCAATCAACTTGGGTACAACCAGGTTTTATCTGTGACTATCACTAGCAGCTCTTATATAATCACTGTCTTCTTCTGCTGGAAAAAGACAATGGCCCGGCAGGAGTGATTCCCCTGTCAGCACTGTCTGTGTTGATGGGGGAATCAAGCTGTGGTTGCAGGAAAAAAATTTGCTCAATGTATGACCGGTCTTAAAGAAACACATTTTAAGGCTATCATTTTGCAGCGTGCAGTCACTTGGGGGGAGTTAAAGTATCCTCTGAGGGTCAGCCACAAGTTTTGTGCCAAAGACTCCATAGAGAGGTGAAATTACACCCTCCCAAAGCCTTTGGAGTTTGGAATAAAGCCTCAGGAGATGAGTAAGGGTAAATTATGGTTGATTACATCTGTTACAGCAGGAATCATTTTGTAGGCCAACGCAGGAATGGCAAGGAGTATGTTCTGCATAAGAATGCAGGAGTATGGTGGACTCTACAGTAACTAGGAAAAATAGTTGGGTCTGCCTAGGCGAGGGGTAAAGCGATGTTAACTGAGTGTAGAATTGTTTCCCAATTGACATCAACTATAGGTCCTACATTCTTTTCACAATTTTGTTTAACTTGTAAGAGGAGTTTATGCATAAGTGAGGCTGCAATACTCACATTTAACCTGGAGCTGTCCCCCACAGTACTTTTATGCCACATGAAGTTCCTAGTTTTTCTCTGGTTGATTGGTACCCAGTGTCATTAAGCCCGGAAGCTGGGGACATACAACGAATGCAAGTTGTCATGGCCCTGTCGCCTAAGTGGGCATTATCAAAATGTCTTCAGTCATAGGGTATCAAAGCATTAAGTAACGCATTGACATTGATGTCATTATGTCAGTGCTGCTCTTTTCATCAACAAAGGATTGCCCTAGGTTGGAGAAAAGAAGAGGAGGAAGAAGACCCAGCGTTTCATGTGATTGGCTTAAAAGTCACAACATATTTTGACAACATAAGAGCACAAATGGGGTTCAGGTGTCATCACATAACAGAAAGTGCCTGTTCGTGGCAGAATCACTAGGTTTTCTTTTAAAATGCTGCACATTTAAAAAAAATTCAAACAACTTTTTTAACTACAATGACATTAAAACTAGGTCTACTTTATTAATAGACGTTTTCTATTTAAGACTGTTAGTAATTCTTGATTTTATTTTATTTCTTTTTATACATTTTCAGGCAGAAAGGGTTATACAAAAGTTCAACATCTTGATTTTTGTCCTCATGGTTACTTTTTCAAGCAAGATAAATATGTTTGTTCTTTATGAAATACCATTGGTGTTTTCAGGTCAAAGTAAGTAAGTATTGTTTCAGGAAATAATTTCTTTGGCTTGCCTGTGTAGCAAAAATACAGATAAAAGTTCTGTTGCCTTTACGTGAGCCAATCAGGCCACCTGATGCTTCTTTGCCTCAGCTGCAGACAGAGTAATCTTCAGCAGATTTTGAAATTCACAGCGAAGGCCAAATTAAATAAGTATAGGTATTAGGAATGAAGTTCAGGTTCTTGGCGATTCCCCAGGGATAGTTGAGTTTGTGAACTATTGGCTGAAAACTTAGCAGGTTTGCTAACAAAAAAAAGAAACAACCCATAATGCACACATAGCCTTTGCACGGGTCAGCTGAGTTGCAAAAGCCAAAAATCGAAGGAAAAGAAGCACTGTCTGCTCACTATTAAATGGTAGACTCACAACAGCCATATTGTCAGTGTGTGTTGTTAACCACTTGCTGACTAAGCCTTTTCTGGAACTTTGTGTTTACAAGTTTAAATCAGTAAGCAAAGACCCTAGAGAATAAAATGGTTATTGTTACAATATTTTATATCATACTGTATTTGTACAGCTGTCTTTCAAACGCAATTGGAAAAAATACACTTTAATGAATTAAAAAAATAAAACACATTAGTTACACTTTAATGAATTAAAAACAAACAAAAAAAAAACTTTTTTTTTAGATAATGTGAAAGATGATGTTACACTGAGTAAATAGACACCTAACATGTCATGCTTTAAAATTGCACACGCTCATGGAATGGCGACAAACGACGGTACTTAAAAATTTCCATAGGCAACGCTTTAAAGTTTTTTACAGGTTACCTGTTTCTGAGTTAGAGAGGAGGTCTAGTGCTAGAAATATTGCTCTTACTCTAACAATCGCAGTGATGCCTCACCTGTGTGGTGTAAACACCGTTTGCATATGCGGGCGTAACTTACCATTAAGTTGCTTCTGCATGCAAGCACAGAGGGATGGGGAGCTATAAATGTTTTTTTTTTATTATTTTTATTTCTACACTGTCCCTTATTTTTATTTATTTTTTTATCGCTTTTATTCTTATTACAAGAAATGTAAGGAAAAATAGTCTTACAAAGGCAACAGTCTGCAACAGTTCTATATATGAAAATATACTGTGTTATATTTTCCTATTGGTCCCCAATGCCAACTTCCCATGCCTTTTGTTTGACAATAGTATGCTCATTAAGCCCTACAAATAGCCAGAACTGAATAGGAAGACTCACCTACCATAGACCTCAATGGGCTTCACTGGACAGTTTGCGACATATAAACTTCTATCAAGATTCACAACACTGTTTGCGAACTTGGCAGATTTGCTTATTCCTAGGCATACGTCATTAGTAAGGGAAGTTCATATTATGTGGAAGGCACTAAAAGCACTTGTATGAATACTATAAACATGTTGCCCTTGTAAGACTATTTTCCATTGGGATCATGTGCTATCAAAGTACATGCATTTGGTCTCAAAAGGCACTTTCAACCTTGATCTCAAATTTCCGTTCTGTGGTAATAAATGGGGACTTGTTTGGGCATCTTTAATTACTATGTGGCCATTGTTCTGTTCTTACTCTGTTGACTACCCAATTTCCCTAGAAATAACAACATACTTAGACTGGCAAAGGGCAGATCAGATCGAAAGACTCTTGGATGAGCCTGGTGAAAGCCTGGTCCGGTTGAACATGCATGATAGGGTCAAGGTCAAGGGAAGATGTCCTAAGAAATAATATTTAGGAACTATGAGACAAATTCAAATCCAGGACTTTTAAGGTAGTAGTAATTTTACAAATATATGTAGTCGTTTTACAAATATATGTAACACCAGAGAGTGTGAAAGCTGAATAAGTGTTCATCTTTGTGTTGAGCCATCAGGGAAATTTAGATGCACCACACTCCTTATATTCGCCAACCATCACAACTGCTAATAATAGCTCAGTGGGACATTTTTGGTGCTTATACAATTGAGCGGTATGGGGAGACAGTTTCTCACCCCTATTTTGAGTTGGAGGCCATGGACATTTTTATAATATTGGCAAGCATATCACTTTATTTAAAGCACAATATATTGTACAGTATGCCAAGGATGGGCCCTGGACGGGTGCTATGTGGTACCAATATTTGGGTTATGGTCCCTTTAAAATGTGTGTGTACTCAGGGGTCTCACCCATGATGGGTGCGGAATTCCAGGGTAGTCAAGTAAAGGGTAGTCAAGTCAAGTCTCGATGTTAATAGAGACTTATTTGGGACCCAGAATTTCAGAGGTCCGGAGTGACATTCGGGTTGAAAAAGGACCTCCACTCCTGACTAAGGGAACTCCAGTCCCTACAGGGTTAAGAAGCCTCCGGGAAGCAGCACATAAAACAGGAAGCTCTTGGTATTAGGTGTGGTGGGGAGCAGGAGTTTGAGAGAGGGGCCTGTTGGAGTGCTGCACATGTGTGGGGAGCTGCCAAACAGTCAGAGTTGGACTGTGCTAACCTTGCAGTAAATCCTGTCTATGTACTTAACGTTTCTTTATGTTTCCTTTATGCTGTTTGTGCTGAAGATAAGCAGACTTTTATGTTATGTTTTTGGGATTTAAGTGTTGCTGCTGAAAGTGCTGTTTTGTGATGTTTAAGACGAATGGCTTTACACGTGGTCCGAGGAACGTCAACCCTAAATATTACAAAATCTTGAATTCACAAGATCTCTTCTAACATGGGGGTGATTAAATGTATATGAGGAAAGTATAGTACAGAATAATCAATCTGATCGTATACAGTGCAATACACAGAAACACTTGAATGGTATCACCAAAGAGGCCTAGATATAACAAAGCGGAAAGCAATTTAATTGATAGGGCCAGTGACTCACATGCATGCTAACTGCAGCTTACGCAAGCTTTTCCAGAGGGCTCTGTCTTTTCCCTTTCATTTTGGAGTTATGTGGGAGGTGTTAGGAACACCAGTGAGTATCCATGTGGTTGACGATCTGGACAGCACTTAGCTAGGAGTTGGATCACCTGTAAGAAGATTTTCTCAGGGAGGCAATTGGTACATTCATATATTGAACATATTACAGTCTCATGGAGGAGGCAGAATTATGTATATATTCATCTTTTTTAAAAAAATGTAGATAAATAAGTAAATATAGTTACTTATTGTTTGCTGTCTACAATAATTAATTATGCACCTTTAAAGCCTCACTGGTCTATTATTAGCAGTTGTGATATGTTGAACAGGTGGTTGAAAAGTTTAAAATAAGCAGTTTGTGTTCTTGGAGAACTGGGCTCATTTTGCACTTGGCTACAGGTTCTGTGCTGGGGATGGTCTACATCTTAATTGGGATGGGTGCACATCACTCTGAGTCCTGGTCTCTGATCTTCCAGTATTTGTTGCACCCCTATGCAGGTATGCCTCTAGTCCTGACAAGCAGTGGGTGGTGTTGTGGGAACCAGGCTGTCAATAGAAAAAGGCAGTTCAGGGCAAAATGCAATCTGGAATGGAAGTGTGTACATGAGGATGACAACACTTACAGATAGGGCTTTTTTTCATCAGAGAATAGACGCAGGAACTACCCCATTTTGAGTCACCTATTGTCTCTGCCCCCTACCCACCTCCCAGTATTGCCCCTTTTAAAGAATACAGAACCAAGTATAAGTTTGTGGTGCTAAGTAATTTGTATGGAATATGTTAATGATACCAAGAAAGGACATAAAATAGATCTACCTTAGCCAGCAACAATAGACCCCCCACAACAATAGATCCCCCCGCAACAATAGACTCCCAACAGCCAGCATCAATAGACCCTCCAGCAGCAAGCAACAATAGAACCCTCCCTCTACAGTAGATCAATTTCATCAATACTTTTCCCCCAGCAACAATAGGTCCCCCCAAGCAACAATAGACCTCCCTGCAAAAATAGATCCCCTCCAGCAAAAATAAATTTCCCAGTTGTCAGCACCAATAGACCCTCCAGCACACCCCAACACCTCTTGTCATTACATGCATTCAATGCTGGAGGTGCCGGAACTACGTTCCCCCACGTTCCAGCTGAAAAAAAGCCCTGTTTACTGGACAAAGAAAGGCACCGTTGCAATGGAAGTGGCTTTGGCAACATTTTGAAAACATTTATCTTTAGGAAATGCAACCTAAAGATAAAGAAAGAATATAAGTAGATGAACCATTATAACTCAGGGTTAAAAAAAATATTTTGCTGCGTACAGCTTGATTTTAGATGCACTTTAAATGTTGAAATCTATACATTAGCCACTAGAGGCAGAGTAGATTAGCCTCTACAATTACAATGATTAACTGGTTGGGTGAACCTAATAAATAAGGTGAATTTGTGTTCACTTTTACTACCCAATCATGTGCAAGGGAAATTAAAACAACAGGAATTCTTATTTACGAGTCATTGGATGATTAAAGTAAAAACAGTTTCCCCTTATTTGCCAAGCTCAGGGGACATTAACTGTGTTAAGTGAAAACTTTCTACTTCTGAAATAAATTAACCCCTTAACAATAGAGAAAATAATTTTTAACATCACAAACCAGGAGAGACAGAATGGGCAAATATGGCTACCCTAATGTACAAACTATAAGTAGAAGCAAGGCTTTTAAAACATTAGCAGATGTTGATTGAAAATGGATGACGATGAAGATTATTAACACCAAGCCAATCTCTTTTACTTGTTTATCTAGGAAAACATTGGAAAAACTGTATATTCCTTTTAATTAGATCAATCCAACTGACAATTTAATAGAATTATGTAGCTTTACAACAGATGCACATTCTACTGTTCCAATGACAAATGAATTGGCTGGTAATTTTACAAATAATAGACAATGTTGTAACACCATCAGTTTTGTTTTTCATTCCCTCTTTTTTATTCCTAGTTCAGCAATGAAATTATACACAACTTCATTGTATTGCATGAAGAAAATTCACAGAAATAAATAGTAAAGAGTTCTAAGAAGCAATAATAATAGAGAACATTACTAAATGGTATCGAGATCATAAAAGAGCTCTGCTCAGGTTTTTCTATTATAAAATGTATTGTGCAGTTATGAAGTATTGTAGGATTGCTGTGGAACTCAATACCAATATCTTCACATTAAGAGCTGAGTGTTTTTAATGGCTATCTACACCTGAATTATTGACAAGAGCAAGTTCTAAAACAATAAACTTTTATTGTCTTTGTAATCAATAAAAGAAAAATGTAACAAAGGGTGCCTGGGAAACTGTTTATTTTATATGCATGTTCTATTTTCCATATAGACAGAACAGCAGTGCCTATGTTGATAAACCGGTGTGGGATATCTATTGTGAGTCTGTTGTTGACATTTCCAAGTGGGGGCTTTTAGGCTCGGTTCACACTAGGGCGACCTGTGAGGCGACCTGGTCGCCTCACAGGTCGCCGCAGGTCGCCTCCCATAGGGAAGCTGCGGACCCGTTCTAATAGGAGCGACACAAGTCGCTCCGACCTAGAAAAAGGGTCCGGAGCTTCTTTGGGGCGACCAGGAGGCGACCGCCATAGACTTCAATGTTATGAAGTCCCTGGCGGCCGCTCCAAGGTCGCGGCGCATTAAACTCATCTCAGCTAGCAACTTATTGTATATCTAAACTAAGAGCAAAATTTATCGGGCCTTTTTCCTTTATTTTTATCTAGTGGTCCTGCCAGTAACACACTTCCCACCCTAGACTGACAACCCTCCCTCACTGTACTGTATTTATAGAGGAGCAGTGTTGTCACTCTAGAAAAGGAAGTGGGTTAGGGCTACAGAACACCAACCCCTTATTTACCATTTATAACATAAGGTGGTGGTGTTCTGTCGATTACAGGGTTGAACTAGTGCAGGGCTAACAACACTCAACAGAGAAAACACCACAGAGTACAAAGGAGGTTATAAGCATACTAGATTCCTAAAGCAGAAATTCCAGAAGTGATGTAGATTTGGGCAGGGCAGCCAGAGACTGATTTAGGTCTGCACAGTAAATACAAAAGGTGTCCCTGGTGTGCAATTCATCTTTTTTTTCCTCATAGCTTCACTTAAGCTTTGCTAACACCATACAGGTGCAATGGAGCATGCGCTCATTTCTGCATTGAATGTAGGGCATCCTATTAATTTCAATATGCTGCCCTGCACTCGAGAAGTGTGCAAAAGAAGTCCTGGACCCCTTTTTAAAATCGCGCCACACCGCACTATTTATTTTATTGGGCGGCCAATAACAATTAACGGCACCACCATGCATTGGAATCTCTTTGATTGATCCTTTGCCACTGACCCCAATGTATTTCAAAGATATGGTGAAATTTCACTGAAATGTCCAGTTTTTTACCAAAATGTCATCATCCCTAGCTAGTAATTGTTAGTTACAATACCAGGCAAATTTATTCCTTTAAAGGGTTTGGTCATTTTCATATACATACACATTTCTGGTGTTATTAGTAGCTGTTTTTTATTTTAGATTTAGTGCCTGAAAATTGTATTGAAATGAAAATTGTTACAGCTATGAGGAAAAATACTTACATTTATTACTGTAAGTATTTTTATTTGGAGTCTGCAAATCATTTCCATACACTTCCATGGTCTAGAAATGAACCAGCAACAGAGCTGTGTATGACGATCCCACAGTCTCACTTGTATCATTTGCGCCCATTAAACAGGCTCTCAATTCTACTTTCTGCATTGGGCCACCCAGGGGTTCACTGTTCTGTCTCACACTTCCAGACCTCACACGTCTAGGCAAGCAAGTTTAATAGAGCTGTATTTCCTCTTTATATTAATTTATTGGAAAGCATAAAACCAGAATTACATCCATCCACCAGGGATGAGATCTTAACTCATTCCGGCTTTTTTGGGAGATCTTGTATTTTCATTACCTTGGTGCTGAATTTCATTTTACTTTTTACTTTACGTCTCTATTCCCTTATCAAACTGCTGATGAACACAGAAAAAAGACAGAAAATATATATCTGTCCATGAACTGGATGGCTGCAATTTAAAGTGCATGACTAGCCCAAACATTTTTTTCTTACTTTTGATAGAGTGGGGACTGATTGGAACTCCCGGAGGTGGTTTTATTACTGTCTGGAGCTCCATTAGAGGTATTTACCCACACTTTCTGTCCTAGTGATATCATTTTACCAGACAGGAAGTAAACAGAACTTCCCAACAGCAACTCAGGCTGAAAAATAATCCTTTTTTTTTCATAAAGAAGAACTTCTCCCCCTCTGCTTTTTAAACCGATCTTATCTGTTGTGCAGGGTTGTCCTGAATTAACATACACATCTGACCAGCCAATCCAGTTTTATCCTCCTGTGATCTGATACTCCAATGCCACGGTCCAAATCCTGTGACACCATCTTCTTCTCTGACTTCATCAGGAGCAAGCTGTCTCTTCAGCAGGTTCCTGAAGACAGCCCCTGATGAGGTTACAGGAGCAGGAGCAGGAGCACATTATAGGTGAGATTGGCGATAAGGGTTGGGGCTGTAGTATGCAAATTCTCTATATCATGGGGGAGGGGGGAATAGTGCAAAGAGGAAATGCCATTTTTAACCACTTCTGGACCGGAAGATTTTCCTGCTTAATGATCAGGCCCTATTTTGCGATTCGCCACTGCGTGACTTTAACGACAATTGCGTGGTCGTGCGAAGCTGTACCCAAATAAAATTGACGTCCTTTTTCTCCCAAAAATAGAGATTTCTTTTGGTGGTATTTGATCACCTCTGTGATTTTTATTTTTTTTCGCTATAAACAAAAAAAGAGCGACAATTTTGAAAAAAAAAAAAAAACAATATTTTTCACATTCTGCTATATGACATTCCCCAAAAAAATGGAAAAAGCTAAATTTTTTAACATTTAAGGCCAATTTGTTTTCTGCTACATATTTTTGGTAAAAAATCGCTATAAGCGTATTTTGATTGGTTTGCACAAAAGTTATTGCGTCTACTAACTACGGGAAATATTTATGTCATTTTTATTGTTTTTTTTTTTACTAGTAATGGCGGCGATCTGCGTTTTTTTGCGGGACTGCGAAATTGCAGCGGACAGATCGGACCACTAACTGACATTTTTGACACTTTTAGGGGTACCAGTGACATTACTATGTACAGTAATCAGTGCTATAAATATGCACTGTTACTGTAATAATGACACTGGCAGGGAAGGGGTTAACAGTATAGGTGATCAAGGGGTTAAATGTAAGCCTAGGGGAGTGATTCTAACTGTGGAAGGGTTGGACTTGTGAAGTGACCATAGAGACATGCGATCCTATATAGCAGGATCACATGGGCTCTGTGATCACTTTAGGGAGAAGGACGGACGGCTGTGTTTAGATCAGCTGATCGTCCTTCTCGGTCAGCGGTGGGAGATCGCCGGTGTCAGGCGGCAATCGGAGCCACCTGACACATGCACGGGCTTCCCCGCTGACGAGCGCGCTCCCCCCTAGCCTCCTGAGAGTGAGCACCGTAGAGCTACGTCGGTTTGCCCAGGAGCGGCTACCTGCCGCAGTAAATCTGCGGCGGGTGGTCGTCTAGTGGTTAAGAGTGAAGGTCTGTTAGAGGTACAGTACTAGAAGGTTACAATCCATCACATTGTTATTTCTATTTGTATCCCTGTTGAAGTTTTTCTTTCACTTCCTGTCTGGTGAAACATGTTAGTAGGAAGGAAGTAAGGCAAATCTCTCTAATCGAGGAGTCCTGGATAGCAGTAAAAATCCACCAGGAGTTCTAATCCTTCCCCACTCTGTCCAAAGAAAATAAGGTCTTTATCTTGAGATACACTTTAAAAAAAAAAGACCTTGATGCCAGCCCAAATGAAAAAAAGAAGGTTTTGTGCCCATGTGTTCTAAAACGCATTTTGAATGAGCCCTGAAAGCTTACACATAAAACTAAAACAACACGGGAATGGTGGGTATAGTACAAAAATCTCAAGCTTTATTGTTCACTATCCATTCCCATTCAGTTCTAGTAAAAAACATTCCGCTGGTAAAAGGCATTCCTGCTAAACCATTCAGATAGGGTACACTGATTTATGGCTAAGTTCATCCTTCTGCAGTTCCTAACACTGCTCAGTTCATTGACCGTGAGAACTGATGATCTCTTTCAGAGTCTTTGCATATGTCAAACAACTGGCAAAACCACCTTCCACATGTGCTTGATACAGTTGTAACATTATAATCTGTGGATGGCATTAGGTAATAAGATAACATGCAATGCCTAGTGCCAAAGGATGAGATATATTGCCTACAACTTGTATAGCTGAGAAAGAAACCCAGGCACTGAGGGCATTTTTCATGACGTCCCCTTGGGTGGTAGGGGAATAGAACATCCCACTTGCAGATACTAATTCCAAACCTCACCTCCTATAGTGCACTATAGTCATTTCAACACCGCTGCTGATAGCTTCCACAAGTTTAATTTCTTCTCAAAGTGTGCAGAATTATTATTACCTAGAATGTGGTAACTGTACAACTGCAGGTGATAGCACAAATAGGACACCATCCTTCTCTGCATAGACAAATTTAAAAAATAAATGCTTGGGGTTGGCAACAATTTGGTATCTCTGGTGCTCTTTCCCTCTTCGTAGAAGAATCTTTCGGCACTGAACTGTAGATAGAGGCCTCAAGGTCTTTAATTAACTGACTCATACTGGCAGAGGCACCCATCTTCATTGAGAAGTACAGAATACTGGAGATTGTAAACATCTCCAACCCTGAGAAGGTAGAGCATCTGCGTGCTATATAGTACACAAGTACTGTCCTATGTTCATTTTTGCAGCAGAGTCAAGAAGGGGGGCTATGAAGCAAGAACATTTTGAATTAAAGTGCCCTTATCCTTTAATAGGTTATATAATAGAGATCTGAACAGCTCTGCCTTTAGAAACAGTAGAAACATTTTTGATTATATCTCAGTTGTTCTATTTTGTGATGATTAAAGTGTTTTCTTTATGAATTAGGCACCTGGATGAAAATTCTGTGAATGTCTCAAACTGCTGATTGTGCTTCTTTGTGCTGCCAAATACTAAAACTTTCAGTCCCATTAAATATTTTATGAATCGTGTCTTTTCAGACATTTAATTCCACTGAAAAGACTTCTGAAGCTGTTTCTGTGGAATGCTTTTCCTGCTTCCCATTAGAAGGTTGACAGTATGCAGATTAATCAGTACAGTGATGTGGCTGCCAGAAGACCCTAGTACTTTCTATGTTTACCGATAAATCCTCTTAGAACTATCCATTACTAAGTAAACATTATTCTGAAACAAGCACCATTTCATTTTTTTTAATACACAGTATATCCAGTCGGGCTATGTTGAAGGGGCCTAAAGGAACCATATAGTTCTCCACACCTAAAACATCTATAAGCTAGTTGAAATAAGTGGCTGTATAATTTTGGGCTGTATCCATGCATCATCCATGGCTCTACTATATCCCAGGTCTGAATGCACAGTGAGCTGCTAAGACGTAAATAGATGGTTTGAATGGTTTCACCTGCAATGATTTTTGGATTTGTGATGGAAGCCATGACATATAAATTCTTCCTGTTTTCAAAGGGCAATTATGTACTTTACATAATTTTATTGGAGGGCTTTCTATTCTTTTTGTTCTAGTTATATAGTCAAACTTGCCATACAGCCAGAGATGTATAGTAACTAAGTAGAACTACTTCACTACTGTACTTAAGTACCGAAAGGCGGTATCTGTACTTTCCTAGAGTAGAATGTTTTTCTCCTACTTCCACTTTTACTTCACTACATTTTTTCGATGATTTCAATACTTCTACTCTGATATATTTTTTGTGTGCTGCGTAGTTACTCGTTACTATTATAAAAATTACCACTGCCAGAACAGTAGATGGCAGGTTTCACGAAGCTCAAAACATGTGTATTATCAGCACATACGAAAATAAATGCTACTGTATGTATAAATAAAAGCTGCATTTGAAATAATAAAAAACAATATGATGTTCAAAATTTTGACCTCTAAAAGACCCTAGACCCCTCCACTACACTTCCCTGTATGCAAAACGCCGAAAACGGCATTTTTGCATACAGCCGTTTTTTAAATTTGCCGCCTTTTGCAGCACAGTAACCCGGAAGTGACGTCATGGACGCCGCCTCCGGGTTACGTCATCGGAGCCCCGATCGATGCCGTTTCTGGCATTCATCGGGACTCCATCCAGCCGGCGGATGTGCCGGCTGGGTGCTCGGGGCTCCTGGTGGGACGGGAGCCCCGGGCAAAGCCACGGAAGGCGGCAGGAGGGGGGGGACGTCCCCTCCCGCCCCCCCAGGTAACGATCGAGCGGCTCCCGAGCCGCATCGGTCGTTACCGACGGAAAGCTGACCGTCGGCTTCAAACCACGGTACCGGGATGATGCCTCTAACTAGAGGCATCATCCCGGTATAAACCCGCAAAGTGTACCGACGTATCGGTACGTTGATATGCGGTAAGTGGTTAATAATTACATAACACAGTACTTGTACTTTTACTTTCAGTACTTGAGTAGCAATTTTTTTTTCAAAACTACTGGTACTTTTACTTTCAGTACTTGAGTAGCAAAATTAAAAAAAAAAAAACTACTTGCAATACTTAAGTACAAAAAATGTTGAATACTTTAGTACTTCTACTCAAGTCACTTTTTGATCGAGCACTTCCACTTCTACTCAAGTCACTTTTTGATCGAGCACTTGTACTTTTACTCAAGTATGGGTTTCGAGTACTTTATACAACTCTGCATACAGCTGCAGATTGAAAAAACAGAATCTTTTCTCCATTTATGCTATACAAAGCAAATCTACTGCTTTGGCTATTGTATTTTGACAGCCAACACCATCAGTTTTCAGAACACCTGAATAATGGCTGCAGCTGATTGGATACAGTAAGTTTTTGGCTGACAACTTTCTGTCCAGCTCCCTAGATTTTTTAATTAAAGGATGATGGGTAAGAGGGTACCAAAAGGGCCACCCACAGAATGACTTGCAGCCGGTTAATCAGCAACCAGCTGGTTTCCAATTTATTTATCCACATATTTTTGACATGGTCGTCTGCACAACTCTAAAAAGAACATGATCAAACACCTGTAAGCATAACTGTGAGATGCATGTCACTCCTGGACAAAGTGACCGGCTACAGTCTGGTCTGTCAGACTATTGCTAGTAGCTGATTTATCGGAGGAAATTCTGTCTTTGATTCTGTGTTGCCTCACCAAAGTGTAAAGCTGTATACACACTATACAACTTTTGTGGTTCGATTTCCTCTAGATTTACCTTCAACTATGTAATGCAAGGGCCTGCCTGGTTGCATACAAATTAAAAGTGTCTAGGTGTGACCTCATATTATATGGTTTTGGTAAATCTAAAGGAAAAAGTGTAAAGAAAATTGTATAGTGTGTATCCAGCTTAACCACTTGCCAACTGCCTAACGACTATCTACGTCGGCAGTCAGCCCCTCACAGGCAAAGTGACGTAGTACTATGTCGCTAGCCTGTGAGGCTCTAGGGAGCGAGCGCGCGCCGCCAGAGGCGCGCTCTAGCTCCTGCTCGCTCACGGACCCCCCCACGCGTGTGAGCGGCGGACCCGATGTCCACCGCTCACTCGCGATCGTTGGTTACACCGGGAGAAAGGCAGGCGGCTAATGTAAACAAAGCCGCCTGTCTTTCTCCCCTGTGTAACAGCAGAGATCATACGGTCCTGCTATGTAGGACCGTAGATCTCTGCTGTTTCATGAAAAGCCACATCCAATCACAGTTAGAACCACGCCCCTAGGGACACACTTAACCCCTCCTTCTCCAATAAAGTTAACCCTTCCCTGCCAGTGTCATTTTTACAGTAACAGTGCATATGTATAGCACTGATTACTGTAGTAATGTCACTGGTACCCTCAAAAGTGTCAAAAATGTCAGTCAAGGGTCCGATCTGTCCACCACAATATCGCAGTTCCCGCAAAAAAATTTGCAGATCGCCGCCATTACTCGTTAGAAAAAAACCCAATAAAAATGACAAAAATCTTTCCCTTAGTTAGTAAACGCAATAACTTTTGCGCAAACCAACCAAAATACGCTTTTTGCAATTTTTTTACCAAACATATGTAGCAGAAAACAAATTGGCCTAAAATGTTAAAAAATTTAGATTTTTACATTTTTTTGGGGAATTTCAAAAAAATTTGAAAAATATTGTTATTTTTGCAAAATTGTCGCTCTTTTTTTGTCTATAGCGCATGATCAAAAAATTGCACAGGTGATCAAATACCACCAAAAGAAAGCTCTGTTTGTGGGAAAAAAAAAGGACATCAATTTCATTTGGGTACAGCGTCGCACGACCGCGCAATTGTCCGTTAAAGTCACGCAGTGCTGAATCGCAAAATAGGCCCTGGTCAGGAAGGTGGTAAAATCTTGCAGGGCTTAAGTGGTTAAATACCACAAAATACAAAAATCTGAAGGGAAATTTTGTCCGACAAACGATCTGCCGATTTTCGGATTGTTAGTATGGTACTTTCGACAGCCGATTACGGATTTTCAGACGACAAAAACTGCATGTGCAGGCTATAAAACTTTTATCGTGCGTCAACACATCGTCCGATTTTCGTTTAACCACTTTACCACCGGAGGATTTTACTGTCTTACGTCCAGGCCACTTTTTGCGATTCGGCGATGTGCAAATTTAACTGACAATTGCGCGGTACCCAAAACGAAATTTACGTCCTTTTTTTCCCACAAACAGAGCTTTCTTTTGGTGGTATTTGATCACCTGTGCGATTTTTACTTTTTGCGCTACAAACAAAAAAATAGCGTTTATTTTGAAAAAAATAACAATATTTTTCACATTTTTTTATATGAAATTCCCCCCCCCAAAAAATGTAAAAATCTAATTTTTTTTAAATTTTTGGCCAATTTGTTTTCTGCTACCTATGTTTGGTAAAAAAAAAATCACAATAAGCGTATTTTGATTGGTTTGCGCAAAAGTTATTGCGTTTACTAACAAAGGGAAAGATTTCTGTCATTTTTGGTGTTTTTTTTTTAACGCGTAATGGCGGCGATCTGCGATTTTTTTTGCGGGACTGCGACATTGCGGCGGACAGATCGGACCCTTGACTGACATTTTTGACACTTTTGGGGGTACCAGTGACATTACTGCAGTAATCAGTGCTATATATATGCACTGTTACTGTAAAAATGACACTGGCAGGGAAGGGGTTAATTTTATTGGAGAGGGAGGGGTTAATGTATGCCTGGTGCTTACTGACATGTGGGGGGGGAGGTGACTGAGTGACACAAGGACAGATCGAGGGTTCAACTATGCTGAACCCTGCAATCTGACCCTGCCTGTCACTTAGGAGATCCGCCCGCTGTGTTTACACACAGCGGGTGGATCTCCAGACTCGATCCCCGACGATCGGGTAAGAGCAGCGGTGATCGCCGCCGCTCCTCCCCTGGCCCGACTCCCGCTGTGACTGAAAACAGCGGGAGCGAGCCTCCGGCGACGCGCGCGCCGCCCACAAGGGGCGGAGTCCAGCGACGTAGGTCTATGTCGCTGGACGGGAACGAGCGGAGGTAAAGTGGTTAATTAGTACAGTTTTCATCTGAAAAAAATCATAAGAGCAAGACTAGGCATGCCCAGAAACGAAATAACACATAAAAAACAATTGAACACATGACATCACTTCTGAAGTTGAATTCTGTCATACGGGAAAATTCGTATGAAAGTAACCTCTTCACTTTCGACATCAGACTAGCATGCCACAAAAAACAGACGACAGATCTTTCGAAAATCTGATCATGTGTACGGGGCTTTAGGCTCCATGCACACTGGGCTGAAAAAGTAACAGTTCCCCTGGCAGATAAAAACATTTATATATATATATTTTGTACATAGTTTAGAGAAGTTTAGTAGAGTTTAGCATTTTTTCTGCCAGAAAACTCTAATCAAAAACACAATCCAGAAGGGTGTTTTTTCCTGCCTCTAAACATTCGGCTCAAAATATGCCTGTAATTGTCTTAAAGTGCATGGACACATAGGATAACATTGAGCTGCTTTACCCCTGTAGAAGCAGCAATTTTTAAGATAGTGTGCATGGAGCCTAATAGGCTGAAGGGACATTTTAGAAAGTATACCACATACTCAGGTTTGCAGGTATAAAAACCTGTAATTTTACATGCTTGAGAGGAAGATGTGCCATATCGCGTTTGAAGAGAAGGAATTTATGGATTAATTAGGAATGTAATGCTGTACTTCTCTTTATTTTTCTTAAAATAAATGTATTTTTATATTTTTTTGGTAATAAATTAAAGTATATATTAACCACTTCTGGACCGGAAGGATTTGCCCCTAATGACCAGGCCATTTTTTGCGATTCGGCACTGCGTTACTTTAACGGACAATTGCGCAGTCGTGCACCGCTGTATCTAAATAAAATTGATGTCCTTTTTTTCCCACAAATAGAGTTTTATATTGGTGGCATTTGATCACCTCTGAGATTTTTATTTTTTGTGCTATAAACAAAAAAAGAGCGACAATTCTGAAAAATAAGCAATACTTTTCACATTCTGCTATATACCGTTCCCCCAAAAAAATGTAAAAATTCAAATTTTTTAACATTTTAGGCCAATTTGTTTTCTTCTACATATTTTTTGAAAAAAAGTCGCAATAAGAAAAAAAAATATTTTGATTGGTTTGTGCAAAAGTTATCGCGTCTACTAACTACGGGAAAGATTTGTCATTTTTATAGATTTTTTTTTTTTTACTAGTAATGGCGGCAATCTGCGATTTTTAGCAGGACTGTGACATTGCAGCGGACAGATCGGACCCCTAACTGACATTTCTGACACTTTTGGGGAGACCAGTGACATTACTACAGTAATCAGTGCTAAAAATATGCACTGTTACTGTAATAATGGCATTGGCAAGGAAGGGGTTAACACAGTGGGTGATCAAGGGGTTAAATGTAAGCCTAGGGAAGTATTTCTAACTGTATGGGGGTTGGGCTTTTGAAATGATCACAGAGACCTGTGATCCTATATAGAAGGATCACAGACACTCTGTGATCATTCCAGAGAGAAGAACGGTCAGCTGTATTTATAACAGCTGACCGTCCTTCTCTCTCAGCGGGGGGACGATCGCGGGTGCCCGGCGGCAACCGAAGTCGTCGGCCCCATAAATCGGAGTCCCCACTGCCAAATGGGGGAACCGGCGGTGCGCTCGCCCCCTAGTTGCAGGCGCACAGCCGACGTAGAGCTATGTCAGTTCGCGCAGGAGGGCCAGCCTGCCGCAGTAAATCTGCGGTGGGCGGTCCTTAAGTGGGTTAAAGTGGTATTAAACTCAATTTAAAAAAAAAATATTGACAGGCAGGGTTTTTATGAGAGCGTAGACCCTAAGGCCCCTCTCACACCCAAGCATTTTGGAATTGTGTTTGTGATTCCAGAATTGAAACAAAATGTGCTTGCAGGGCCATTATTTCTTAACCTCTTGCCGTCTGCCCCACGTATATATACTGGCGGCTCTTCTGTGCGAAATCACGTACAGGTATGTGATTTTGCGCTTCCAGGTCTGTAGCGTGCACGTGCACCACAAGTGACCATCTCCCACTGTAATTGGACACAGCGGGAGCCAATCAGCTGGTCCGGCGGATCTGATATCCGCCGGGACCCACTGACCGTTCTGGAGAGAGGCAGAACAGCGGTCTGCCTATATAAACAAGGCAGATCGCCTTTCTGTGACAAGGAAAGATAGAGATCCTGTGTTTCTGCTAAGCAGAAGTTAACGCATTTCCCACACAGTTAGAAAGCACTCTATAGGGACATATTTAACCCTTTGCTCACCCCTGATGTTAACTCCTTCCCTGCCAGTGTCATTAGTACAGTGACAGTGCATATTTTTTAGCATTGATTACTGTATTAGTGTCACTGGTCCACAAATAAGTGTTACTTAGTGTCCGATTTGTCTGCTGCAATGTTGCAGTCCTGCTGTAAGTCGCTGATCCCTGCCATTACTAGTAAAAAATGAATAAAAATTCCATAAAAATGTCCCAAAGTTTGTAGACGCTTTAATTTTTGCTCAAAACAATCAACATACGCTTATTGGGATTTTTTTTTTACCAATAACATGTAGCAGATTATATATTGGACTAAATTGATGAAGACATTTTATTTTTTAAATTTTTTTTTATTGGATATGTTTTATAGCAAAAAATAAAAAAAAATGTTGTTTTTTTTTCAAAATGTTTTTTTTTTGTTTTGTTTATAGAGCAAAATAATCAAAACTGCAGAAGTGATCAAATGCCACCAAAATAAAGCTCTATTTATGGGAAAAAAAGGAAATACATTTTATTTGTGTACAGCGTGGCATGACTGTGCAATTGTCAGTTAAAGTAACACAGTGTCGTATCGTAAAAAATGGCCTGGTGTAACGCTCCTGCGTTTTTGTAGTAGGCTGGATTTGCAGCTGCAGAATCTCCACTCAGTAGTCATGTAGAGATGTGTTGAATAACCAGATCCAACTCTCCAGACTCATCACTGTGGGCCCGTCAGCTTCAGCATACAGATACACACACACTCAATAAGATGTTCCTGGAGTGATAGGATGTATATGATAGTATGAAGGTGATGTGCTGAAGGGACAGGTGTGAACAGTGACAGAGATGGTAAGCACTTGATAGAAATGTTCAGGAGAGTATTAGATGGTATTTAGGTAGAAAGCAGATAGGTTAGTAATCGAGTATGGTAACAGGTGGTAAGGACAGCAGATGACAAATACAGGATAGGCTAACCCAGTGCAAGGATAGATGGTAGTAGACTCAAGAGCTAGCAATCTATGTAACAGTGCAGATGATAGAATTAGTATGCATAGATAGTAACAGTCCTTAATGTGCAGAGGTAGGTAGTGTAAGTTAGGTTATGGAGGATTCCCCTGTGGGGTACTTATCACTAGTAAGGTTAGTAGTAGAGGGATCCAGTAGTGAGGGAGTAATCCGGTAGCGAGATACAGGGATCAGTAGCGAGGTTCCGGTCTGTTCCAGGTAAAAGCAAATAGCTGGAGGTTCCGGCAGCGAGACAAGCTTGTAAGCATGTAGACACACGGGCACATAAGCACAGGCACAGGCACATTGAACGGACAACGTGAGAGAGAATGCCGGCGGTTGAAATAGCCGCTCAGAGCGGTGCTCGGCGATGAAGTCATCCGTCTTAAAGGTGTATGCGTACCACCTAATTAGAAAGGTGGGACGCATATTGAAAGGAAATGGAAATTAAGGGTACCAGAGGTACCAGAATCTTACACCTGGTCATGAAGGGGGTAAACCTTTTGGAGCTGAAGTGGTTAATGGCACCCCAGTTGCAGTGCAATTTTGACATGATTGTTTTGCGTCAAAATGCATGAAAATCAAAGCAAAACACGCCTGGCTCAGTGCCAAAATTTTGTACATGAGCTTCTTTGTCGCATTTTTGGAATGGAGGGAGACCCATTAAAAATGAATGGAGCAGCTCCAAAAATACACCACAAAAAATGCGCAAAAAATTAAATGGCACAGCATAGCTTAGGTGTGAATGGAGCCTAATGGTCTCTTCTGTCATAAATGCTTCCCTCTGCCTGTCAGCGGTAAGGTTCTGTAAGCGGTAAGGTCCTGTCAGCGGTGAGGTCCTGTCAGCGCTGAGGTCCTGTCAGCGGTAACATCCTGTCAGCAGTGAGGTCCTGTCAGCGGTAAGGTCCTGTCAGCGGTGAGGTCCTGTCAGCGGTAAGGTCCTGTCAGCGGTAAGGTCCTATCAGCGGTGAGGTCCTGTCAGAGGTAAGGTCCAGTCAGCGGTAAGGTTCTGTAAGCGATAAGGTCCTGTCAGCGGTAAGGTCCTGTCAGCGGTAAGGCCCTGTCAGCGGTAAGGTCCTGTCAGAGGTAAGGTCCTGTCAGCGGTAAGGTCCTGTCAGCGGTAAGGTCCTGTCAGAGGTAAGGTCCTGTCAGAGGTAAGGTCCTGTCAGCGGTAAGGTCCTGTCAGAGGTAAGCTACATTGAGCTACGTAGGCACAACTCAGAGTACATTTACAGCACTGGCTGTGTGCTGTGATGAAGTGACCCCCATTGTTGCCATTTTTTTACTTAAGAGATAGGATAACCGGATTATAGCAGATCTTTGATGGAGGAAAAACTCACACAGGCACCACGCTTTATTTAAACACTTCCTGGTTAACAAACAGACAACATATTCATATGACTGTAGATCAATGGATAAGCTGTATAAGGGCATATAAACAAAATGTCATATATCTTAACACCCCCACTTGCTCTTATACTGCTTATGAAAAATAGTTTAGTACAGTTACATCATTTTACTCTCTATACTCCAAAAATATAACTCACAAACCTATCAAGCTTAAACTTTGTTATTGGTTTAGTTATAACATCAGCTACCATTTTATCCGTAGAACAATACTCAAGATCTATCTTGCCTTCACTCAGAATAGACCTAAGGAAATGGAATTTAATGTCAATATGTTTGCATCTTTGATGGTAAACTGGGTTCTTTGCGAGAGCTATCGCACTCTGATTGTCTTCAAAATTCTTCACTGGCTCCAACTGACATTCACTGTCCAATTCTCTCAGCAGTTGTGCAAGATATAGACTCTCCTGTGTGGTTGCAGCTAATGCTATATATTCAGCTTCACATGAAGATAGTGCAATTGTTGGTTGTTTCTTTGATTTCCAAGAAATCAGAGGTCCTTTTTCAGTCAGGCTAAAACAATATCCTGTTGTGCTTCTCCTATCAATCTGGTCTGAGGCCCAACTGGCATCACTATACGCCTCTAGTTTTAACTTCTCTTTACATTTTCTGTAGCATAGTTCAAAATTGACAGTTCCTTTCAAATATCTCAGTACGTGTTTGGCTGTGATCATGTGTTGTACACTTGGTTGTAAAAAGTGTTGTGACAGTTTGCTTATAGTCCAACTCAAATCCGGTCTTGTACACGTAGCCACATAAATCAAACTGCCTACTATCTCCCGATAGCTTTTTACATCTGCAAGTTCACTTTTGTCGTCGAAATCTAATTTTTGTTCACAAGGGGTAGATCTCGGTTTACAATCTGACATACCAAATCATTCTATAATTTTCAAAATGTATCTCTTCTGATTCATCTTCACCGTTTCACTAGTCTGTCTAAAATCAATGCCCAAAAAATAGTTCAGTTTTCCAAAATCCTTCATTTTGAATTTTGTTGCAAGTGTTGACTTCACATCATTGAGTAGTTTTTCATTGCTTGCAGCAATGATGAGATCATCCACCCATATTAGTAATATTGCCTGTTCATCTTTGTTCTGTTTGACATAAACACAATGGTCTACAGAATTTTGTATAAATGCATTTGAACATAGATAATCATGTAGCATCTTGTTCCAGTTTCTTCCCGATTGCTTAAGACCATACAGTGACTTTTTTAGTTTGAGAACTAGCTTTTTATTTGTGTCATCTTTGATCTCAAAACCTTCTGGTTGGTCTATATATATATCACAATCAATTGGGGCATGTAAGTAAGCTGTCTTCACATCCATTTGATGCAAGATTAAATCATATTGTGCTGCCATTTGCATCAAAATGCGTAATGAAGTAAAATTCGCAGTTGGAGAAAAAGTTTCCATGTAGTCGGTTCCCTTTACTTGATTATAGCCTTTTGCCACAAATCTGGCTTTGTACGTTTCAGTTCCATTTGCATTGCTTTTTATTGCATACACCCATCTACCCCCCACTGAATGTTTGCCTTCTGGTAATGTGGTCAATTTGAAGGTATCATTCTCCTTTAGTGACTCCATCTCATCTTTCATTGCATTTAACCAACTTTGTGACTGGGGTGTTTCCATAGCTTCTCTGAAGGTCTGAGGTACATCATGTGCTCTATAGCAGTAATCTATGTTCATCAGTACCTGATCATCACCAACAGATTCTAGTACATAGTCATTTAAATACTGAGGAGTTTTTCTATTTCTTGTAGGGTATCTTGTACCATGGTCTTCATCTTTGTCCTCTACAATCTCCTCTAAAGAATCTGGGGTCTCATTAGTCATTGGACCTGATACAGGAATTACACTCCTTTCCTCATAGAAATCATCATTATTGTCCAACAGCTCAGTCTGAGTTTGTTTCTCGATTACATCCTTTTCAATGAATTTTACTAGTCTGTGCTTGAAGACTTTGCCAGTTTCAGGGTAATACACTAGGTAAGAGGGACTATTTTTGTCATATCCTACAAAAATTCCTTTTGTGCATTTTGGATCCAGCTTTTTCTTATCGTGTTTGTATGCAAAACATTCTGACCCAAAAATTTTCATTTTTGAAAAGTCTGGTTTCTTCCCTGTCAGTATTTTCAATCAACGGTAGAAAAAAGAAACTACCAAAAAAACGGATGGGGGCTCGAGGTGTCCGGGCCATCATCCAGAAAAGACATGAAAAACCATGAATGAGCAAGAGAGAAAGGAAAGGAGGAAGAAAAAGTGGAGAAAGGAAAAAACTGGAGCTAGGTGAAAGGGAAAAGGAAAAAGGTGGGGGGGGGGGAGGGAAGGGAGAGACGGGGGAGGAAGGGTACAAGGTGGACAGAAAGAAGCAGAAGGACAAGGTGGGGGAATGTGGAAAGGAGAAAGAAGGATCAGAGCAAGAGACAAAGAAATAAAGAAGAGGGCTGGTGGGATTTTAATGGTACCATAGAGAAGACCATAGCAAAAATTAGTAAAATCGAGTATTTTATTTATACATAGTTAAAACCAGATGGGGGGAAATATAAGACATATCGTGAAGTACATACAATACAGTAACACAGGTACAAAAAATAGGCAATGATAAATATATAGCTAGTCCGATGTGCAGAACCTCGGAAATTAACCCAACATGTTTCGCAGCCTATTTTGGGCTGCTTCTTCAGGGGTCTGTAACATGCTATATAAAGAAAGCCTTAATAGACCTATGTAGAGAAATAACAAATGGTAAATAAACAAACAAAATACAACATAATGGTTAAACATACACGTGCGGCCCTTGTGTATACAATGCACAGTACTTCACCACAAACCGTCACCCGACAGTGCACCAAGGAGAGAGAGAGTCCAAGATCCCCACAATACGTCTTACCCACGGATGTGGAGTAGAGATAAGACAGGGACAGCTATGTAGCGTGTGTGATATCAACCGAAAAAGGCATCCAAAAGGATACCAATAGGGTTCAAAGAGTGAGAAAAAAGCTGCAAGAAATTCCCAAAAAAGGATGTCCAGGGGATGTGTTACTAAGGAATATAAAGGCAATAGTTTACCTTAAATGGTACTGGATTATATAAAGCTCAATAGCGAGACAGAGTAAATTGGAACCCAAAGGTCCCTGTCTCTAGAAGGGGAAAAATGTAAAATATATTTAGGGACATGAATACTTCTGAGCAAAAAATAAAAAATATAAATTAAAAGGAAATAAAAGGAGAAAGTGGGAGGGGGAGAAAATCCAGGGGATAGGGAAGGGAAAAGAGGGAAGAGAAAGAAACAGGCTTTCTTTAAGGCTTTCTTTATATAGCATGTTACAGACCCCTGAAGAAGCAGCCCAAAATAGGCTGCGAAACATGTTGGGTTAATTTCCGAGGTTCTGCACATCGGACTAGCTATATATTTATCATTGCCTATTTTTTGTACCTGTGTTACTGTATTGTATGTACTTCACAATATGTCTTATATTTCCCCCCATCTGGTTTTAACTATGTATAAATAAAATACTCGATTTTACTAATTTTTGCTATGGTCTTCTCTATGATACCATTAAAATCCCACCAGCCCTCTTCTTTATTTCTTTGTCTCTTGCTCTGATCCTTCTTTCTCCTTTCCACATTCCCCCACCTTGTCCTTCTGCTTCTTTCTGTCCACCTTGTACCCTTCCTCCCCCGTCTCTCCCTCCCCCCCCCCACCTTTTTCCTTTTCCCTTTCACCTAGCTCCAGTTTTTTCCTTTCTCCACTTTTTCTTCCTCCTTTCCTTTCTCTCTTGCTCATTCATGGTTTTTCATGTCTTTTCTGGATGATGGCCTGGACACCTCGAGCCCCCATCCGTTTTTTTGGTAGTTTCTTTTTTCTACCGTTGATTGATCATTCAATTGGGATGTCGGTACCTTGTTATTAGCTTTTGTACATCAAACACTTTAATTCCTTCCTGTCAGTATGTTGTATGGCGTTTGCTTCAAACGATTGTTAAAACATCTATGTTGAATCATAGCTGCTGTCATCACTGCATATGTCCATAACTCTTTTGGTACTTTGCTCTCTATTAGCATACATCTTGCCATCTCTATCAGTGTTCTCCAGTTTCTTTCAGCTGTTCCATTTTGATGTGGTGAATAAGGTGCTGAAGTCTCATGTCTTATGCTCTTCTTTATGAGTAGTGACTGGAAGGCATTCGATGTGAATTCGGTACCATTGTCTGACCTCATTCTCTTGATGATCCCATAGGGGGCAGTATCAGCGATAAACTTCTCTGTGGCTAGAACTGTGTCACTCTTGTTTTTCAGAAAGTATACAAACACTGCACCAGAAAAATCATCAGTGAATCCTATGATGTATTTGAATCCGTCCTTTGCAACTGGCTCTATAGGACCTGTTAAATCTGTGTGTACTAGTTCAAGTGGGTATTTTGCACGGGTGTCAGTCTCCCTGTTTCTACTCTGAGCAAATTTCCCTTGAAAACAAATCTCACAATTCAGGCTGGACTTATCAACCTTACCTTGGATCTTCATTCCATCTACTAGATTCTGTAGTTTCAAGATATCATCGTAATTACAATGACCTAGGATTTCATGCCATGTCTGAATATCATAACAACCATAACAACTGTCATCGCATTCCTTATAGGTGTTCAAATAGTAAAGCCTGTTGTATTTCTTTATAACAAATTTTGTACCATTCTTATGGATCAGAATACTGTCATCTTGTCTGAATTCAACAGACGCCCCATTTCTTGTTGCTGCTTCAACAGAGAAAATGTCTTGTGGATATGTGGGGATAAACAATGCGTTTTGTAGCAATGTCCTCCTTTGTCTTCCCTTACTGTCCATTAGGTATACCTCAGCGTCGCCTCTCTTGAGTGCTACACCGGAAGTTCATTTCCCATCTGCCAACTCCATGTAGTGTTTCTCTGGCCTAAACGAGGTGTCAAATCTTTTAAATTTCTTGATGTCTGTGATAATATGCGATGTTGCTCCTGTATCTACCATCAGGCTTTTTGTTTTCTGATTGTTTAACTGGTCTTCGCTTATTTTAAAAGCAAATGTTTGTTCTGTATCATCCACTACCTGCTTTACATTGTCTCGTGCTTTTCGTCTGCACAATGTCTCACTGTGAGTGGAGCTCTTACAATAATTACACTACTGTGCCTTCCTCTTATTTATTCTGTATGGACGTGCATTAGCTTTGTGACCTTTCTGATGACAACTGTAGCAGACAATGATGTCTTTCTCCCTTGTTGGTACAACAGGGGTGCTGATCTTCATTACATTATCAGTGCTTGTGCTGCTGTGATATTTTTCAGTGTCCTCAAAAATCCTTAACTGGGTTTTAAAGTCAGTAAAAGTCATATCTTCTTTACCTTGTGTTATGCGGATTGCAAATGGTTTGAATGATTCAGGCAGGCCTTTAAGAATCATAGCCACTAATAGTCCATCACTGAGGGTCTCTCCTGCATTTCTAAGTGCTGTAATCGCTGTTTCTGTGCGTATGATATAGTCTGTGACACTTTCACATTCAGACTTCTGAAGAGATGTTAGTTCTGTGTATAAATTTATGATACGTGGCTTACCTTGGCCAGCATAATGATCTCTCAGGATTTTCAGCGCTTTTCTTCCATTATCAGTTGCTTCTCTCATTATAAGAGATAGACTTTTATCATCCAGGAATTGTATTAACTCAGCATAAGCTTCCTCATTCTTATTCCTATCTTGCACAGGGTCTGTTCCTTCTGATGGTTCCTGCAGGATTGTTTCTTTAAGATTCATCAAGCGCAGATGGCCTAGGAATTTTGTCTCCCACAGCTCATAATTTTTCTCATCTCCATCGAAAAGCAGCCTGTTCCATCGGCTTGTTCCCTCTCTCCTGGGCCCATAACCTGTTGCCATTTTTTTAATTAAGAGATAGGATAACCGGATTATAGCAGATCTTTGATGGAGGAAAAACTCACACAGGCACCATGCTTTAGTTTCCTCAGGAAAACACACTGCAGTCACTGCTGCCTCTTTTCTCTTTTTTTTTTTCTTAGTGAGTGCAACTTTATTTAAACACTTCCTGGTTAATAAACAGACAACATATTCATATGACTGTAGATCAATGGATAAGCTGTATAAGGGCATATAAACAAAATGTCATATATCTTAACACCCATGCACATGCATGGGAGAGACGTCAAAGTGACTGGACAGCGCAAACCCAGAAGGAAGACTGGGCGAAGGTAGGGGCACCCAAGCACTCACAGCTCAGCTGGAGAGCTTCCTTTGACAGGTGCAGTAAGTCTGTCATAATGTTCTAGAATGTGGTTCATAGCAGTACATTATGGTATTTTCTTTCTGGGGGCCTGTTTAGAATTTATTTTTTGCCGAGGTTAAGCTGTTATTATTAATATTTTATTTAGGTAAAAGTGAAATATAGTTATGAATGCTTCCTGTTCTTATATCAAGCCTGTATATTTCGCTCTAGGCTTTTATTTTGATACATTTTGAAGGCTCTCCTCATCTGCTTTGTTAAAAAAAAAAAAGTCTGCTGTTTAAAATACACATAAATAAGTCACATAACTTATGCTGGCCATACACTATACGAAAAATCGGCCGAAATTCAGTCATTTGGACAGCTCCTTTGTTGTTTGGTCAGTTATTGGGCACGAATCGGTAATCGGTTGTGATGTTTTTGAGCCGAGAAAACGAAGGACAAGTTTGGAAATTTTCTGCAGAACGAACGATAAATTGAAAGGTTAATGTGTTTCTTGTCCAAACTGTTTGCACTAGGTATATGTGAAAAAACGAACAAAAACTGATTAATTTATGTCCATTGAAGGATTTATCAGTCATTACATGATGGCACGATCGTTTGCTCTCACTGTCAAGTGTTCGTTTTTTGAAAACTAGTTTGAACGATTTTTCGCTTAGTGTATGGCCAGCATTACTACTCCTTTTGGTTAAAGCGAGAGACTAAAAGAAGAAAGCTTCTGCATTGCTCTACTTTTAGGAAATCTTTAATGCTGTGTGACACAGCTTTGAGTGCCATTTGTTGGAAATGATAAAATTACCGTTTTATACAAAGAATTTATGTAAATAGTAAAAAAACTGATTTAAAAAAATGGTTTTAAAATATATACCTAAAAATATAAAAATATAACTGACCCAAAACGATAATAATTTTCCTTTAAGGATTTAATACTAAGTTTCCCATGAGCTGAAAAATATTCTTTTTAAATATGACATTTGTTCAACTCTTCGACATCAATTCCTGCTGAGACTTTCATGCTGGAAGATGTTATTTTTCAGCCGCGGGGTCAGGAGTGCATGTTCCTTTTTATTTACGCTGTATGCATGCTGTCTTGATTTACTTTTTTTTCGATTCGCAGGGTAAAAAGTATAGAGCACTTTATGTCCATTCCCCACTCTACGATTACTTAGTATTCAATTTCTTCGTCTGGATTGAATCCTCCCCTAATTCATTCCAAGGAATGTATTCGCCTTTTGTAACTACTCTGCAGTGAGTCAGGCAATTAACAGCGGTCATTGAGGAATTCTGATGTGGAATATTTGGAAAATGTGCAGTAAAACGATCGTATCGATATACTGTGGTTAATGTGCTGTTTTCCTTCAGTTTCCTTCAGTTCTCCTGACACATATCAGAACACAATAAACACAAGTGTATCTTAAACATGCCTTCCAATTTTCTTAGATAAGGTATTATTGCAGAGTATGGCAAAAAGGCTTGTGTGCATCAAGGAAGCTTAAAGCTTTGCTGCCTGGAGTTTTCTAACTAAGGTCACCCTTGGTAGACAGGATTCAAGAACTGCCAGACTAAAGTCCCGCACACACGAGTGGAAATTCGGCCGGGAATTTTCGTCCGACGACCGATCTGCCGATTTTCCGCTTGTTAGTATGATGCTTCCGACAACCGACTCCGACTTTTCGGCCGAAAAAATCCTAGTGTGCAGGCTATAAAATTTTTGTCGACCATCAAATCACGTCCAATTTTCGTCTCATTAGTACAGATTTCGATGGGGAAAAATCTTATGAGCAAGACTAGGCATGCTCAGAGATGAAAGAACACATACAAAGCAATCCACCACATGATATCACTTCTGAAGTAGAATTCTGTCGTGCGGGAAAATTCGTGTGCAGTCTAGAGCACATTCTAACCAACAGACACGACTCTGGACAAAAGATGGACGACCGGTCGGCGGAAATTCGTTGCGTGTGTACGAGGCTTAAGACCTACCACCTATAATCGGTAGCAGCAATATAAAATATCAATGGCGCATCATCACAGAGGTGACTACAGCTAAAAACGTAAACAGCACGTAAAAGACAATGGTAAACCACTTTTATACTTTTATACCAAGAAAACAATATGGATAGAAAAATAGAATGAATTTTGATATAGAACAGAAGATAAGCCCCTTAGATCAGAAGGCATTTATCATACGACTAAGAGCTATACATTTTTCAAAGTACAGCTGGTGTAAACGATGTAAGTAGACCAAGGGCTGGATCACACCACAATTTCTTCATTACGGAAGCGTTTTTGCATACGTGTTTACATGTATTTTTAAACCATTTTAGTGCGCTGCACACAGCGGGAACCCACTACTCTGCAAAAGTGGTCCACAGGAATCAATATAATTAAGCTAATGGAGGACCTCTATTCAATAAATTAGGGAACCGAAGAAGCCTTTTGACGGAAGTGATTCTACTGGATTACTTACACGGCAGACTATAGGGTTGCTTTAGTAAAGGAAAATCCACTGTGCACTACAAGTGCACATGGAAGTGCAGCTGCTATAGATCTGAGGGGAAGATCTGAAATGAGGGGAAGCTTTGCTGATTTGTGTTTTCTATCATCCAATCATGTGCAAACAAAAATGTTGTTTTTTATTTTCCTTGCAAGTCCCCCTCAGATTTACAGCGACTGCACTTCCAAGTGCACTTGTAGTGCACAGCGGATTTGCCTATAGTTTATAAACTCCTATATCTCTATTCTCACATCAGCTCAGTGTTGCCAACCGTCCGTATATTTACGGACAGCCCGCAAAAACAGGGCACTTTTCTCCTGCCCGTAAATGCCCGTAGCAGGAGAAAAGTGCCAGTAAAAATAGCTGTGACCAGCTCACCTCGGAACTGCGCATGCGCAGTTCCGGAGATGCCCGAGATGATCATCTTATTATCCGACCGATTCCGATGCTGCATTCGGCCGGCAGTGCCCAAGCCCGGGGGGGGGGGGGGGGGGCGGGTCTGGCAGAGGCTGTGCGGCGCGCTTACTGGTCGGGACTCAGGAGGCAAATGATAATGTCATGGCGCCACGCCAGGAGGCAGGACTCGGAGCTGAGCGGGAGTTGGTGTAATGGAAAGCTGGACTCTGGAGCCCTGTGAGTGCTGTGGAAGGAGTCAGAGACTCAGAGCGGACAGTGTTGCCATTGCCAAATCCCAGTGCTTGTGTTGTGTTATTGTCCTCTCCACTGCTGTGTGCCAGATTCGGTACTTTTAAATGTGAGTTTTTACTTCTATTTTAGCTTTATTCAATAAATATAAAAATGATATTGCACAATCATCTGTTTTATCTTTTTGGAAAACGGTCTGTCTGACCATCTGATCGTGGGACAAGCACTTTACTCTTAATTGTGAGCCCAGGGGGCTATCAAGTGCTAACATTCCATCCCCAATGAGGCTATATCAGTATTAATAGAGTAAGCTGGGTCCCGCAGTCT
This sequence comes from Pelophylax lessonae, assembly GCF_965119305.1. Classification (NCBI taxonomy): domain Eukaryota; kingdom Metazoa; phylum Chordata; class Amphibia; order Anura; family Ranidae; genus Pelophylax; species Pelophylax lessonae. Next base: position 141,002,677 of record NC_138770.1, on the reverse strand, counting down.
CTGACCACCCCCCTGTACCATGTCCGCAGTCTCTGACCACCCCCCTGTACCATGTCCGCAGTCTCTGACCACCCCCCTGTACCATGTCCACAGTCTCTGACCACCTCCTGTTCTATGTCCGCAGTCTCTGACCACCCCCTGTACCATGTCCGCAGTCTCTGACCACCCCCCTGTACCATGTCCGCAGTCTCTGACCACCCCCCCTGTACCATGTCCGCAGCCTCTGACCACCCCCCTGTACCATGTCCGCAGTCTCTGACCACCTCCTGTTCCATGTCCGCAGTCTCTGACCACCCCCCTGTACCATGTCCGCAGTCTCTGACCACCCCCCTGTACCATGTCCGCAGTCTCTGACCACCTCCTGTACCATGTCCGCAGTCTCTGACCACCTCCTGTTCCATGTCCGCAGTCTCTGACCACCCCCCATGTACCATGTCCGCAGTCTCTGACCACCCCCCTGTACCATGTCCACAGTCTCTGACCACCCCCCTGTACCATGTCCGCAGTCTCTGACCACCTCCTGTACCATGTCTGCAGTCTCTGACCACCTCCTGTACCATGTCCGCAGTCTCTGACCACCTCCTGTTCCATGTCCGCAGTCTCTGACCCCCCCCTGTACCATGTCCGCAGTCTCTGACCACCCCCCTGTACCATGTCCGCAGTCTCTGACCAGACCCCTGTACCATGTCCGCAGTCTCTGACCATCCCCCTGTACCATGTCCGCAGTCTCTGACCACCTCCTGTACCATGTCCGCAGTCTCTGACCACCTCCTGTACCATGTTCGCAGTCTCTGACCACCTCCTGTTCAATGTCCGCAGTCTCTGACCACCTCCTGTTCAATGTCCGCAGTCTCTGACCACCTCCTGTTCAATGTCCGCAGTCTCTAACCATCTCTTGTCTTTTATCATGTCTGCAGTCTCTGCAGGGGAGTCTGGAGAGGAGTCAAGAGTGAGAGCGCCGCCGGGATGGGGGTCACGGGAGAAGTTAGATGTGTGGGGCCCCTGACCTGCGGAGTGGAAACCAGAGCCGTCTGACTGAGCACTGCACCATGCACCTGAGGGGAGGTCAGTGACAGCGCCGCCAGACCAGTCTGATGAGGGGGTCACTGATGTAAGGGGGAGAGAATACAATAATGTAAGGGGGCACTGATATACAGGTCCCTCTATATTAGTAACCCCCCCATATCTAAGTGTATTCACTCTGTGGAAGGTGGTCTCTGGTCACCAGATTGCCCCCCACATCAGAGTTCCTGGCGTTCGCCTTTACATCAGAGTCTGCAGGATTCCCCCTTACAGTGCAAGGGGGAACTCTGTGGACCCTGATGTAAAAGGGAGCTCTGATGTAAAGGGCAATGCTGCTGACCCTGATGTAAGTGGGAACTCTGATGTAAAGGAGAATGCAGTGGACTCTGATATAAGGTGGTTTCTGGTCACCAGAGCACCCGCTTACATCAGAGTTCCTCCTTAAATCAAGATCTGCAGCATTCCCCTTTATGTCAGAGTTACACTGTAAGGGGGAATCCTGCACACTCTGATATATGGGGGAACTCTGTGCTGGCTGGGTTATATTAATCTGACCTTCATGTAAATGGGGAAATATGGTTTATGACTTTTGTTTAACTTAAACACATTGCTAATAGCGCTATCTACATGTTTATAGTGTAATTATTGATATTTGCACGGTTTAGCACTGAAAACGGCTATTTTATGTACTTTTTTGCAGTGCCAGTAAAAAATTGGTGCCGTCCGTAAATTTTGGCGTTCTGCCAGTAAATTTCACTCCGTGGGGTTGGCAACACTGCATCAGCTATACTCAGTAGCAGTCCTAAACATTGCTATCTATACATAATAGAGATTAGTTTGAATGTTGGCATTACAAGACAGGAACTGGAACCTACCCCACCCTTACTCCTTCCCCTCATACTCCCACTCTTCCCTCTCCTTTGCCCGCCCTTCTTCCTCCAGGATTCTTTCCGTTGCCTCTGTATTTCATATCCCCCCTCTCTTTCTTTTGGGGACTGCAGTACAGGAGGGTTGATATGAATTACTTCTTCAGGGAGGGTCTCGCAGGTACAGGATGGCTACACACTGAAGACAATAGCATTAGTAAACAATATATCTTTGGCATTAGGGGGAGGAATAGTGCTCTCATTTTGGTGTCAGTGGGAGAAATAGTGCCACATAGTTGACATCAGTAGCAGAAATTATGACCCAATGTTGGTGTCAGTGGGGCAAAAGTGCCGTATTATTGGAGTCAGTGGGAGGAATACTGCATCTTTGTTGGTGTGAGTGGAAGAAATAGTGTCCCTCTGTTGATGTCAGTTGCAGTAATTATGCCTCATTGTTGGTGTCATTGTGAGGAATAACGCCCTATTGTTGGTATCAGTAAGAGGAATAGTGCCCCATTGTTGGTGTCAGTGGGAGAAATAGAGCCCCAATGATGACATCAATGGCAGGAATTCTGCCCCATTGCTGGAGATAGTGATAAGAATAGTTTCTTGTATCAGTGGGAGAAATAGTGCCCCAAGGGCCTGATAAAGGCAAGCAAAGGGGCACATATGGCCCCTGGGCAGAAGTTTGGAGATTACTGTTTTATTTATTTGTTGTGCCATATTATTGATACATTGGTATTATATTTTTATGTGGGTATTATCTATTTTTATTTGGTTTCCATTTGAATTAGACCCCGTTCACAAAGGGGCGACGCTACTTGCTGGGGCGACCTCGGCGCGACATGCACGGACTTCATATCATTGAAGTCAATGCAGGTCGCCTCCAGGTCGCCCCAAAGTAGTACAGGACCCTTTTTCTAAGTCGGAGCAACTTGTGTCGCTCCTATTAGAACGGGTCCTGTGCTAATCTATGGCAGGCGACCCACCACGACTTGTCAGGCGACCAAGTCGCCTGAGAAGTCGCGCTAGTGTGAACCAGGTCTTAGGGTAGCTACTTTGATAGGTTCACTGTGCAAACTGTTGGCACTACATAAATCCTGTATATTAATAATAATATTTTTTTTTGGTGTGTGCATAGTGGGGGGTTATTACTCAAGATTTTACCATCACTGGGGGCTGAACTAGAAAAGGACAACAGTAAGAAAATTTATTGAAGGCTTTTTGCTGGGCACTAAACACTTTTTTTTATGACAAGTTCCCTTTAAGCTGCTTTGTGTTGTAGTTACTGGAAGAAATTCTCATCTCCATTACTGCTGTATACATATCCTCTGCAGATCACCCATGACATAATTCAGGATGTTATGTCAGTTTTAAAATGATGACTGTCGTAACAAATAGATGGAAATAATACCACTTTGGAAGCTGTGGGATCGGTAAATATATTTTCTCCAACTTACTGGCATCTTTCATTACAACTCTTCATTTATTTATTTATATATTTTGTACTGTTTTGCTGTCTACGTGATTTTTTGTCTGGCGCTACAGACATCTCCTGTGGATTAAAACATTTCCTGGATTTTACATCGGGTCCATACTGTCTTATGTCATCATTCACATTTAAAGGGAAAAAATTGCACAGAAAATAAAGAAAGTAGCACTGCTGAGCCATCACAGCTTTGAAGCAATAAAAAAAAAAAAAACATGTTGAATTTTAAGTATGATAATTTGATATGTGTTTGAGCAGCATCACCTTTATAATATCAGTTTAATTATCGAAATGTCTATTTCCGTAAAGCCTAAATGCAGCTAAAATCAAAAACAGGAAAATAAGCACAAGGGACATAACTTACAGTCAGTAGAGTGGAGGGCTGTACACAAAGTCTGGTGCAGCTGGGCATAGTAACCAACCAGCTTCCAACTTCAGCTTGTGCAATTATAGTGGTTGTAATAGCTGAAGGTGTTTGGTGATGCATTCTATGGATGAAGATAAAAAACCCTCTGTGTGCTGCTCCCCCCACAGCCCCCCATAATACTCACCTGAGGCCCCTTTTGTTGCAGCGATGTACATAACAGCCTTGGATGTCCTAGGTCTCTCTCTCCTCATTGGCTAAGACACAGCAGTGGGAGCCATTGGCTCCTACTGATGTCAATCACAGCCAGTGAGCCAATGAGGAGAGAGTGGGGGCGGGCCACAGCTCTCTGTGTCTTATGGACGCATAGAGCAGGGCTCAGGAGTGAGCCACGTCAGTGCTCCCAAAAGCAAACGGCTTGCTATTGGGGGGCACTGGTAAAGGGGGAGGAGCCAAGAGTGCTGGGGGGGACCCGAGAAGAAGAGGATCGGGTTTGCTCTGTGCAAAACCATTGCACAGAGCAGGTATGTATAACATGTTTATTATTTAAAAAAACAAACAAACAAACAAACCTTTAAGATAACTTTAAGGCCCCTTTCACATTTGCGGACCGTTCAGATCCGCCTGTCAGTTTTTCAGGCGGATCTGAACGGATGCCCCATGCATCCTTTATGGGGCATCGGATGTCAGCGGAGACATGTTTGCTGACATCCGATCCTGTCCGTCAAATCCGGACGGATGGAAACCCTATTTTCCATGTCTCTGGCGGATCGGATGAGAATGGACAGGCGGTCCGTTCTCATCCGATTCCCCCATAGAGGAGAGCGGGGATCTGATACCTCCGTCTCCGCACACAGAGAGGAGACGGAGCTGTCATCCGCCTGCTCAGCGGGGGATCGGCAGATCAATCCCCCGCTGAGCAGCACGGCTCTGTCGACGGAATGGAGCCATGTGAAAGAGGCCTAAAGGCGAAGTACAAGTAAAGCTCGTTTGGCTGTACTTCTTCTGTGGATCACAGGAGTGCAGTTCATTCTGCACCCCTGTGACCTATTTTCAGCTGATGTCACATACCTGGGAAAGGTAGTGACAATATGGTCAGGATCTGCCTACATGCCTGAACAGGCACCCGGCTCAGCCTCTCAGCGAACCGCTCTCCAAAGCCCACTGCCCCAGTGAGCAGAAAGGCGATTGGTGGTGTTTAATCACTTGGTTCTAAGTGTTTGAGCTGGTGGGTGACAGATGCAGCATTGGATCGATGCTGCATCCACTAAGGTAAGTATGTTTTTTAAAAACAATCCTATACTTCTCTTTTAAGCTTTGACAATAAAACTTGGAAGCTGATTGCTTTCGATGCAGAGCTGCACCAGATTCTGTTTGTGTGCTTCCAGTTTTAGTAAACCTCCTCCAATGTGTCCATTGTGTTGATTCCCCTGCTGTTAGTAGTAATACCCCTCTGGCCTGCCCCCTCTACCCCCAGCACTGTAATCTACTGGTGTGTTGGATGTCATTGCAATTTATGGGCTGTCACAAGCTCTCATCAAAAGAGCCAGACTATGTTCACCCTTTTCACCTAGCTGCTCCATTCATAGAAGCTGTACTACAGCTTCTGTGTCTGAAACGTGATCTATAAATAGAGGGTGGGTGGATGATTGAAAGGTCCACCCCATCTATTCATAGATCGTGTTTCATTCATAGAAGCTGTAGTATGGTTTCTATGAATGGAGTAGCTAGGTGGAAAGGGCATGTATAGGTGGGCTTCCTTGATGAGAGCTTGCGACAGTCCCTTAGTTGTACTAACCCCCAACACACCAGAAGGTTACAGCAGTGGGGTTGTGGGGTGTATGGCGGAGCATGATTACTGCTAATAGCAGAGGAATCAACACGGGGGACACATCCTACTGACTGTTTAGCTACGTTCCTTGTGCTGATTTTTCTGTTTTCAATTTTGTCTGTTCTTGACTACTAAGGTGCACATGCTCAGGAAAGACCAAACACTGTTAACATACTCAACAACCCCTTGCCCCCCCCCCCCCACCCACCCCATATAAGAAACCACACTTACAACCATTAGGTTGGAAAAGGGCAAGGCCACAGCTTTATTTAACTTCCAACACAGAACACGTAAACACATTTAACCAGTGCCAGTCACAGTTGTACTGTGAGCACACTTTAACATTTCCTAGTCAAATTCCAAAGGGGGCCTGTCCTTACCATAAGTGCTGGACAGACAGACAAGTTAAACTTTTCAATCAAGGACATAGCCCATTACAGCAACTTTAAAGTGCTGGCAAGGTCAAACAAATACCGCTAAAGCTGTGACAGACCATCCATAAAGGGGGGGGGGGGGACAGCTCTTGCATCCATGTGTGTTCAAAGGGCCCAGAATTCCCTGGGGCAGAACTTTTGAGCTGAGGTCCAGTCCAATCCCCCTTATCCAATTCTCTGCAACCACTTAATCACTCCTTCCTCCACCCATGTCCTGGTCATGCCCCATCAGTCAAGGCTCTCTTTCCCAAGGCATCAAGAGGCCTTCATGACTGCTGAGGTGAATATGCTCAGGAAATAACCACCACTGTTAACATACTCAACAACCCCTTGTCCCCCCCCCCATATAATAAACCACACTTACAACCCTTAGGTTGGAAAAGGGCAAGGCCACGGCTTTATTTAAATTCCAGAGAAGGCTGGTGTCACCACAGGATGACGCCGTGGACACTAAAAGTAATATGTGCCACGTCCTATTGAAGATATGTATTGGAGGAGTGAAACTGAATGGAGTTTATTGGCACTGACAACCAGACAGTTAAGTCTTAAAACTTTGAATATTTTATTTAGAAAATGTTAAAAAACATATATACGTATGTGTATCACCACAAGTGCAAGACAAGAAAAACATCAAACAAAAAATATAATAATAAAAAAAAAAAAAACAAACTCTTAAAAGGTGTATATAACCTAAATAACCATAGCCTCTATAACCACCTTAATGGACAAGATATACCATATATGGAGCTGTAAAAACGAAAAATACTAAAGCAGCCCTAGGGCTATTCCTGGTATAACAAAATGAGACGTTAGGACCAAATCCATTGATGGTAAGATTAGGGAGGCTCTGTATTTTGGTACTATATTCCGGTCATAGGCAAACTCTACATGTTTCGCGCGATTAGCGCTTCTTCAGGAGTTTATGTGAAGGCTGTGACAATTCAATGTAACAATATTGGTAGCACAGTGTACAGAAACACTGTTTTTTGTTTAGTAGATGCCGATGCCTGTGGTCATGGGGCAGACACAAGGGCGAAAGTCCAAAGGCGTGCCACTAACACCCCAAAGAGAGGGGGGGTGTGTATGGTGGAGGTGGGGGGATATTTAGAATATCAGTCCTTAATCCCTTAAGCCCAGAAAATGTAGATGAGGTCACGGTAAGTATAAATGGATATTTTGGTGCATAAACGCAGTCAAATGTGGTCGAAATGGATACCAAGTGAGTAACTCTATATTTGCTCAATGTGTGTTCTGAATCACGAGTATCACAGGGTATTCAGATAACATATAAACAACTTGCTGTTGAGCAGACATCCCCTACTGGCCAATAGGGCACAAAGTAAGCCTGTAAAACTGCCTAAACTTGCAAAGATGTATCAAAGGTATGATGCCGGCTGGAGCGGCTGTGACCTCCTAAGCCTCCAGGGAAATATAGCGATAGGGAAATTGAGCAAATATAGAGTTACTCACTTGGTATCCATTTCGACCACATTTGACTGCGTTTATGCACCAAAATATCCATTTATACTTACCGTGACCTCATCTACATTCTCTGGGCTTAAGGGATTAAGGACTGATATTCTAAATATCCCCCCACCTCCACCATACACACCCCCCCTCTCTTTGGGGTGTTAGTGGCACGCCTTTGGACTTTCGCCCTTGTGTCTGCCCCGTGACCACAGGCATTGGCATCTACTAAACAAAAAACAGTGTTTCTGTACACTGTGCTACCAATATTGTTACATTGAATTGTTACAGCCTTCACATAAACTCCTGAAGAAGCGCGAAACATGTAGAGTTTGCCTATGACCGGAATATAGTACCAAAATACCGAGCCTCCCTAATCTTACCATCAATGGATTTGGTCCTAACGTCTCATTTTGTTATACCAGGAATAGCCCTAGGGCTGCTTTAGTATTTTTCGTTTTTACAGCTCCATATATGGTATATCTTGTCCATTAAGGTGGTTATAGAGGCCTTGGTTATTTAGGTTATATACACCTTTTAAGAGTTTGTTTTTTTTTTTTTTATTATTATATTTTTTGTTTGATGTTTTTCTTGTCTTGCACTTGTGGTGATACACATACGTATATATGTTTTTTAACATTTTCAAAATAAAATATTCAAAGTTTTATGACTTAACTGTCTGGTTGTCAGTGCCAATAAAGTCCATTCAGTTTCACTCCTCCAATACATTTATTTAAATTCCAACACAGAACATGTAAACACATTTACCCAGTACCAGTCACAGTTGTACTGTGAGCACGCTTTAACATTAACTGGTCAAATTCCAAAGAGAGCCTATCCTTATAATAAGTGCTGGACAGACAGACCGATTCCAATATCCAGTCAAGGGCATAGCCCGTTACAGCAACTTTAAAGTGCTGGCAAGGTAAAAAAACCATCACCCACACGTCAGAATTGAGTTGACGAACGCCCCATCGCAGCCAGCGCCTCTTCCACACTGAACTGAAGGCCAAGATTAAAAATATCTAAGCCAATATAATTGAGGTGAACACCATCTGGTCTCAACAGGTTGCCATTCACCCCCACAAAATCCCTGTGCCGGACAACGATCCCCCCTATTCTCTGAACAAACTTAGAAACCTGTGCATTAACCTTCAGACGGAAATGTTCTAAGCATGGATGGTAATGTCCCAAGCCCAAATAATTTTATGGGACAATTTCCGACCAAATGATAACTACGTTGGTGAATACCGCATAACACTGAGCAATATCCATTTTGATAGCGGAGATGAGGTCCACCGAGTACTCTTAACCCATGTCATTACCCCCAGCATGAAGAACAAAAACAATGGGGGCAGAAACATGGGATCTAAGGCGTAAGCACTCTGCGAGGACCTGCACCTAGTGTAAACCCCGAAACCCATGCCAACGTATTCTGGCAACATCATAGAAGAAGCCCAAATTTTGTCCATAGCTCTGACCTGCTGCCCGGATTGAGGCCCAGTAAACAAAGAAGTCCCCGATGATCCAGATCAAGGCTTTGCGAAATCCAGAAATTAGAACAACAAATGTGGGCGAATATACAAGGAAAACCGAAAAGATTCCAACTTACCCAGACGCTTAAGCTCTGTATCTGAAAAACCCATGCCAGAAGCCACAGTAGCCGTGCCAATGCAGAAAAAGTGTCTGGCACCCCGCTGCCATATTGAAGATATATCCATACACCTGCGAGGCTCATCAACGGTTGATTGTTAGCAAGGATTACTGTGGACTGCTCGCAGAGGGGAAAGAGGCGTTCCATCTGTTATCCCACCATCCATCCTACAGTATAAGAAATCCGGTGTATATCTTAAGGAGCTTCTAATCACGCTCACTTGAGTGTGTATTGAGGTGAGCGGCCATTGCACACATTTTACGTTTATTCACAGGAGTGACACATTTTATCTTCTAGCAACATTGTTTTGGAATTACATCTTCACCTGTTTTATTTGAGGAACCATCACTTCAGACACTTTTATTGGCTTATTGCTTAAGCACGGTTTCATCATCAGACTTTATCATCCATTTGTGCACCCACCACTTACCTTATTGGATTAAACAATATATATTATGATTTATTTTCATGTATCATATGCTTTTTGATTTTCATATGCATCATATCTTTTATGTGCATGTTTGATTACATCACATCGTCTTTGCACCATTTATTAATATATTGCTTTATGAATTAGCGCCGATTTTTCATTTTTTCATACCTTAATGCAGGAAGAGTGCATTTAAAATTCACGTGACGGGAGGCCTAATTTGTAGAGGCAACAACGGAAGACTCTCAAAAATTGGAACCTGCTCAAAGGGCAAGAATCAGAGTGCACAAGGAAAATGGGGGACGAAGGGCGGACAGACATAAAATGCGAGGCCATCAAGACTGGGCAAAACGGGTCCTTGTAGGTGTATAACACCATGCGCCGGCCCTTACCATAGCTGTCTGTTTTTTACACTGAAAAACGCCCATGAGAAAGCACCCTGGAACAATAGGGTCTCAAAAACTGAGAAACAGACCGACGGCAACAGCAAGAGAATATTGGAAAGAATATGGAGCAAAACCGGTTGTCAAGAATCTGGGGCCAGGGTAGAGCGTCTCTAACCGTGCAACACCCGACGAACAGGGAACTCCTTGGTGATATCTTCCCAACCAAGGAGCCTGAACCAAAAGGACAAGGCGGACATGGAGGAACTGAATGAGCATCTAGGAACTAGCAAACGCAGCAAAGGCACAACCGGAGGGGATCTAGCGGAAAGTTGATTGATGACCAAAACTACACTCGTGTTATCAGACCAGAAAACCACCTGCTGGTTCTGCAACCTTTCACCCCACAACTCTATGGCAACAATGACTGGGAAAAGCTCCAATAAGTTGAGGTTGCGTAACAGGTCCATACGGGGCCATCAGGCTGACTAAGTCTAAGCAGACCATTCCCCCTCAAAGAAGGCAACAAAAACCACAGGAGCCTGCTGCATCAGTGTAAAGCTCCAGCTACTTTGGTACCTCCTCCAGCAGCCAACAAGAATGACCATTGTATGACTTGAGAAAGGACAACCAGACTTCCAAGTGGTCTTGCATTGGTTTAGTTATACGGACATAAGGATGGGGGGGGCAACCGCGCCCTTTTTAGCCCATGATAGACATCTACAAAAGGCCCTCCCCATGGGGGTGACCTAACAGGCAAACACTAGGTGCCCTAACAGGGATTGCAGCTGCTTTAACTGGAGTTTTTTGGCCCCCTTTGCCAAACACCCCAGGGAGAGGAGTCTAGCCAATTTGTCACTGGGCAATCGAAAAACTATCGCCACCGTGTCAATTTCTATATCCAAGAAAGATAAATTAGTTATGGGGCTCTCTGTTTTGTCAGTTGACAGTGGAATGGAACCACATATTTCCTTAAAAGGAGCCAAGGACAATAGTCATCCAGGCCTACAAACAAGAAGTCATCCAAGTAATGTAATAGTGAATGCAGACTAGCTGCTTGGCAAACCACCCATTCAAGGAAGCTACTGAAAAGCTGAAAGTAGTACCAAGAAATGTCACAACCCATGGTCAAGCACATGTCAAAAAAGTAGCTTCCCTGAAAGTAGCAGCCAAGCAGATGAAAGCACTCTGGGTATACTGGAAGGAGGCAAAAGGGGGACTTGGCCAATAAAGCAGAATGACCAGCAGATCTAACCAGTTGTAGTGCTTTGTCGAAGGAGGCGTATTGAACCTTGGATTCTTCCCTACCGATGCCATTGTTCACCAAAGAGCCAAAAGGATAGGAAAGTTGGAGTATCAGGTGGAATTTCCCCCCTCTTTCTTGGGAACCATGCCAAGAGGTGAAACTCTCAGGTTATGGAAAGGGGGGAAATCAAACGAGCCCGCCATTTGCCCCAATTCCAGCTCCCTTCATAGCTTATTGGCCACAACATGTTCAAATTGAACCATAGACTTCAAATTCCCCGACATAGTAAGCTCATCTGAAGGGGAAAATGGGATCCAGAATCCATGATCGAACCCATCCCTCAAGATGAAAGCTTCCCTATGGAGAGGGTACCGGCCTAGCCAGTGAAGCAGCTTTAAAACGTTCACTGGTGTCCTCTGGTTTAGAAATGTCAGGCTTGGCCCTGGGCTTGAAAGGAGGCTCTCCTAAAGCATAGGATGGCTGGATGAGCCCCCCCCCCCGCGAAGTGAGCACTCCTGCCTAAATCTGCTTGCCCTGTACCATTTACAGTGGCTCTTTCTGAACAGCCAGCAGACGCCTCTTTTGGGGGCACCCGCGCTCCGGCAAGAGTGCTGGCCAAGAACTGAAAGGATGACGGCCTGTGGGGACAAATGAGTAACAACCACAGGCTTCCGTCCTGATAATAAAATGGAACTCCTTGTGCGCAGCCATTTTTTTGGCGAATCTGAGTGTCATAGTGAAAACAGCACTGACCCCCATAGACCTTGTAGACATCCCTGATAAGATCCAGGTAACAAAAGAGGCATGAGCCTAAATCAAGAAACCGTTTGCAGAGCACCCAGCGTAAGCACAGAAACCTTGCAGCCAGTTCCCGAATGTCAGAGGAAGCTGCTTGGGTTTGTCGTTCGCATTCACGTTGACCCGCCGAGATTTATCAACCGTCTACCTATCGGGAGAGAACAGCGCGAGAAAATTGATGAATTTGCGATGCCATATGCTATCCTTTACCTCCACGAGGAAAAGCATGCCAGTCGGCAAAACCACCCACAGAGTGGCTCCCGTCACAGTCCCCAAACCTGCCGCAGGTGCAGACACGCCCAAACTGGACAATACGGATTTGACAACGTCAAAAATACGCACTTCTGGCGTGCCCGATACAGCAGCGTCACGGACCTACCCCAAACCAAGTCACAATCATACTCACTGATTTGAGGAGGCGGAGTCACAGACGGACAATCATCATGAGATTTGAGAGGCCTGGCCACCTCAGCATTGACCACAGGAGGGGCATGCAAACGCCTGGGACATCCATCTGCAGCAGGAACAGTGATGCCCGGTGATGCAGGAGAGATCCAAAGGTGGAGGTCCAGTCATCGGCTCAGATGAGCCCAAGTGGCGATAAGCAGCAGCCGAGCAGGAGCAGGCGCATCCCACATCTCTTGCAGGAGGGCCCACAGGTGCAGCGAAGCCATCTGAGGCAGCTGGGCATGGCCCCATCTGAGCATGGAAACCTCCCGCCCAGCCAGGCACTGGGTGAGGAGGAGGAGCAACTGGCAAAGTCAAGTTTGCATAGGAGGCATGACACTCGGAGTTCCCAACCAGCTGGGCACAGGAAGATGTAAATGATCAGCTGGTAGGGTCAAGTCAGCAGGGGCACATGCCATATTTGAGTATCCCACCCAGCAGGGCTCTGGGAGGTGAAGAGGAGCTGTTGACTAAGCCAGGTCTGCATCATTGGGCATATTCAAAGTTCCCACCCTGTTGGGCGCTGGGCGGCATGCAGGAGTGTCAATACTGGTGTGGTCAGCAGGGGGCGATGTAAGCTGCTCCGGAGGACCAGCAGAGCTGCGAGCAGAGCAGGAGCCAGCGAGCAGAGGAACAGCAGGGATGTCTCCCGCCCCACCGGGCGCAGGAAGCATAGGGGCCAAATGGGAAACAGCTGCCTCCAGCACCCTAGTTTTCACTGATGAAGCAGCCAAAGCCAAAACCCTCACCCTGAAGGGTGCAGAAGAATGCAGACAGGAGACGGGATCAGTGACACTGAGGGTCTCAGCAGGGAGACCTCTGGCAAACTTCCACGAGGCCCTAGGTCTTCGGGAATGAGGGGTCAGGTATGGGCTGTGCAGGATATGGTGTAGAATCGCTGCACTATATTCATTTAAAAAGTAAAACAATGATATGGCAAACGGTATAATCCTTAGTAAGATAAGCAGCTGACACAAAAAGACAGTAAACCTTATCTTCAATGTAATAGTAAAAAGTGGTGTCGGGCTAATCAACATATAACTCAAGCTGACAATAAGGAGCAAACACGTCCCAAGTGTGAAGAGTCCAATCCACATAAATCCCAGATGAAAAAGAGGGGGTGCAAGCAGGAGAGTCCGCCACCAATCAATATACCAAGGTACTCTTACCAACTTTAGAGACCCCACAGGGTCAAACACGCTCTGAATGTGGATTAGCAGGTAACACAAGGGAACCAATCACATTGGTTTGTCTCCTCCCAGAGCGACCAGATCAGACCTCCAATCGTTCCTTCAGATGCTCAGGGGACAAGAGAGAATACTCCTCATGGTGCAGTATCATCAAAAGATTTATTAAATAATAAGAAAAAAAGGTTACATTAGTGGAGATGACATCCAGCGTGTAGCATACAAAATCGTGTGGGTATCCCACCAACAAGATGGCCGACGCGTCCCTCATCTGCGCATGCGTCAAGGTTTCAGCCAATCCCATCGCTTTTCTTATTATTTAATAAATCTTTTGATGATACTGCACCATGAGGAGTATTCTCTCTTGTCCCCTGAGCATCTGAAGGAACGATTGGAGGTCTGATCTGGTCGCTCTGGGAGGAGACGAACCGATGTGATTGGTTCCCTTGTGTTACCTGCTAATCCACATTCAGAGCGTGTTTGACCCTGTGGGGTCTCTAAAGTTGGTAAGAGTACCTTGGTATATTGATTGGTGGCGGACTCTCCTGCTTGCACCCCCTCTTTTTCATCTGGGATTTATGTGGATTGGACTCTTCACACTTGGGACTGTTTGCTCCTTATTGTCAGCTTGAGTTATATGTTGATTAGCGCGACACCACTTTTTACTATGGGCTGGCAGGACAGATCCAGAGGTGGAGGGGGCCGCCAAGAAGAACCCCGGTGGTGGCGGGCAGAAGAGCGGGGAGCCACGGGTGGAGAGACAGCACAATCAGTGCCCGTGTTTCCAAGAATCAGGAGAGCAGTCCCTTCACTATAACTGGACCGGGAAGGACTAGGGCTCAGATGGGACGGTGGGAAAACGTTTCCTGGTCCTGCCAGCCAAAGGGACCCAAACAGGGGTCTCAGGTGGTGGGGCAGCCATAGGGACAACTGATCAGGGGAGAGGAGGGGGGAAAAGCCAGTCAGCCTGGCCTCTGTCCAATAGCTTCTGGACCCTGGATAGTAGGAAATCAGCGTCCATGATGCCACTCCAACGTCTACAGTTCTGGCATCCAGCTCTTGCATCCACATGTTTTAAAAAGGGCCAGAATTCCCTGGGGAAGAACTTTTGAGCTCAGGCCCAGCCCAATCCCCCTTATCCAATCCTCTGCGAGCACTTAATCACTCCTACCTTCACCCATGTCCTGACCATGCCCCACCAGTCAAGGCTCTCTTTCCCAAGGGATCAAAAGGCCTTCATAGGCTTTCATGGATTTTTTTTATACCAAATGTAATATTTAAAGTGTAACACCAGTCAAATGTTTCTTTTGTTTTGGATAAGGTGGGCAAAGGGATAGAATCTCTCAGGACAGTTTCTCTAATGTGACAGGTTGACAACACAGGAGCATGATTGAGAGACAGGAACAGAGCGTTATCATGCTTGAACAGGGACCTTGTTCACCGGTATGGCTTACATTATAAACTGCTGATTTAAAAATATTAAAAATATATTTTGAAATAACAATCAGTAGCTGACCAGGTCCGTACACAATTTGTCCCACTCCTATAAGCTCATGGTCACTTCAATGACAATAAAATGATAACAGACTCTGCTGAACAATTCTATAACTCTGATCAGTGGATTAAAAGTTATTAATCTAAAATGGGACTGCCCCCCCATGCCGCCGTTTCCCTGTCCCCAGCCTCTCCACGACTTGCCACTCCCTGTCACCTAAAACTACACCCTTTCCTATCCCCTTCATCCCCCTTCTCCCCCCAGCACTAATTCTCCCCCCCACACCCAATCTGCCCCCCCAGCAAACCCGATCCCCTGCAGCTACCCTTAGAATCCAGCATCCCTCCTCTGCTGCTCCCACCGGCTTCAGGTGCTACTGGGGCTTGGGGGTGATAACAGAATATCCCCCTCTGTCCCCCCTCCCCCCTGTACCGGCCCCTGCATCCCCCATCCATCCCCCATTGGCATCCCTCCCTTTCCCTACCACCACATGCAGCTGCTGACTGGCACTTTGTCTGGCCAGCTGTCATGCGGTGGGGGAGGGGGGGGGGGGTGCTGGTGAAGCTGGGGCTTGGGTGGCTTGGTAAACATGAGTTTACCAGCCCCCTCCCTGTAGTGCAATGGACTAAGGCAGCCATCGCTACCGATGGCTCCTGTGTCCACTGACAGCTCAGCAGATCAGCTGATCATAGTAAACAGAGTTTACTATGTGTCAGACTGACAGTTTATGAAAGGATAAGGAGTCTCTATACAGACTCCTTATTCATTCATGTAAAGTGCTGCAGAGAAAGGGACTTTAAGTCCCTTTCTCTGTCTCAAAAAAAAAAAAATATATATATATATATATATGGGGATCTGTTTAGACCTCTGATATCTCACCAAAGACCCCCACCCCCCCCCTCCAAAAAAAAAAAAAAAAATATATATATATATATATATATATATATATGTATATATAATTGTAGGGAAAAAAAAGTAAAAAAACAAAACTCAATACAGTTTTAACTTTTATATTTAGTAGGAATGTACATTTTGCAATGTATGAATCCACTAATAATGATTATTGTGTATTTTAGTGATAATATTGGTTTGATAAACATTTGCGCAAATATCGCGGTGCCTTAAAAATCAGTAGCATCTTTTTTTTATTCTACTGGCCATGTGCTTTCAGAAAATATATGGTTTGGGGGGTCTTTTATAAACTCTGAAAGCTATAACTAAAAATGGAAAACCTCCAGATTTTTTGAGAAATTTTTGTGTATGTCCGATTTTTACTATTTCTCAAACAGGCGGAATTTAAAATGTACAAATATTTGTTATTTATTAACTCAATACAGGTTAGGATTTTTTATTTAGTAGGCATTTAGCAGACATTTTGTAAAATTTGCTGGGTTTGTAATTGCTATAAGTGATTTTAGTGTATTTTTAGCGAAAATATTGATTTGGTAAAAACGTGTGCAAATATCATGGGGCGTTCTTTTATTCAGTAGCACCTTTCTTTTATTCTACTGGTCCTATGCTTTCAGAAAATAAATGGTTTGGGAGGGTCTTTAACAAACTCTGAAAGCTGTAAGGGAACAATGAAAATCTTCAGATTTTTAGAGAAATGTGGTTATTTACACTTTTGCGTTTGTTCAATTTTCACCATTTTGCAAAAAGGCTTAAGTTAAAAATTACAAATATTAGTTTTTTAACAACTCAATACAGGTTAAGCTTTTATATTTAGTAGGAATTTAGCAGGAATTTTGTGAAATTTGCTGTGTTTATACTGTATCTGCTAAAACTGAAATTGTTAGCGAATATATCGTTTTGATAAACATTTGCGCAAATATCGCAGGGCCTTTAAAGTCATTAGCACCTTCTTTTTATTCTCATGGTCATGTGCTTTCAGAAAATATGTGGTTGGGGGGGGGGGGGGTCTTAAACAAACTCTGAAAGCTGTAAGAGAACAATGAAAACCTCTAGATTACTGTATTTGAGAAATGTGGATATTTCCATTTTTTATGTATAATTGATTTTCACCATTACGCAAAAAGGCACAAACTAAAATTTACAAATAGTGGTTATTTATTAACTCAATACAGGTTAGCTTTTATAATTTAGCAAGAATTTTGTAAAATGTGCTGTGTTTTTATTTGCTGATAATGATTTTAGTGTATTTTAAGCAAAAATATTGTTTTGATAAACATTTGCCCAAATATCATTGTGCCCTAAAAATCAGTAACACCTTATTTGTATACTTCTGGTCATGTGCTTTCAGAAAATATATGGTTTGGGGGTCTTTAACAAACTCTGAAAGCTGTAAGGGAAAAATAAAAAAGCAATGGAAAAATTGCAAAAATGGCCTGGCCAGTTTAAAAGTGGAGCACAGGGCCTGGCAGCGAAAGGGTTAAATGAGTAGGGCTTAACCCAAATCTCAAGAAACAATACAAGAGGACCACAGAGAATGCTTTTTGTGGCAAAGTAAAACAATAGCAGACACTTTTTTATGGATTACACTTCTGTTTCAAAGTTGAACCCTAAGTAAACAGTTAATTACCTTATATACTCGAGTATAAGCTGACTTTTTCAGCACATTTTTTTATGCTGAAAAAGCCCCCCTTGGCTTATACTCGAATCAGGGTCCCACTTATCTGTTCTCCGGTGCAGTGCGCATGCGCCGCCACCACTCGGGGAAGCCTGTACATGTTCAGCTATTCCCGAGCAGAAGGCGCATGCGTGGTGACGTGTTGGCGCAGAAGGCGCCATTTTTAAATGTAAGGCGTCTCACCGAAAGGTAAGTGGGACTCCTCCGCAGCCCCTGCATCTCCTTTAGGAGATGCAGTGCTGCGGGCATGGTATAGGAGATGGAGAAAGTATGATTTTGCTTTTTGACCATAGATACACTTTAAATGTACTCCACTGTAGTGATGAGCTTGGGTTTGGTCTGAATTTTGGTCTGGCTGAACCTAAGATGCAACTGTCATGTGTCACCATATTAGGTCAGTGATGTCATGAGCATCCCTGCCCCTCTGTGTATGTGCAGCTTATTGGCCCAGGAATGACCTGGCTGCTGAAGGGTCCATTGATGCTGTCTGTGAGGAGATCTGTTGTTGCTGCTGGGGAGGGGGGTATTTTGTTGTGGGTGGCTCATTGTTGCTGGGGGGGGGGGGTGTATTGTTGTTGGCTACAGGGGATCTATTTTACTGCTTTTCTTGTTACAAATGACTTAGTACCAGAAATGTTACTTGGTTCTTTGTTCTCTAAAAGGAGCAGTACTGGGAGGTGGGTAGGGGGTGGAACCAAGGAACGGTGCTTAGAGGTAGGTAGGGGCAGAGACAAGGAGTAACTCCGAATGGTGGAGTTCTTGCACCTATTCTCTGAGAAAAAAACCCTGAGTAAGTACACCAACCTGCCTGAGTTGGTATTTTTTTTATTCTGCCTGGAGCTTAGCTTTAATATTTCTGCAAACGCTCTAGTTGGTCATGGGATGGAATCAGTAAGTAAAAAGTTTGTAGTTTTGTTAAACTGTATTGTAGTTTTTCTGTGTGGCCTTTCAGCTTTAAATAGTGCTTAGCAGAGTTCTTTTCCAGTGACAGTTTCATTACACTTTCATGAGCCTTCGCTGGCAGCCGATTCTGCATAATAAACTCTTCTCCGGCAGTACTTGTGCAAACACTCTCCCCATTCTTATCCAAGACAACTTTCATTTGATACAGAAGACGTGCAATCAAAATCCCCAGCTGGCTTTCAGTTTGTACTGTTACTACATGTTCTGGTCCTTTTGTATTGAAAAGCCTGAACGGAAGAGGGAAGAAGTGAAATTGCGAAATATTTTTTTAAGGTGTTGGAAATCACAGTAAATAGGGCATCGTGGGTGGTCTGGGAAATATTACACCGAGAATGTTAAAAACATTACATACAAAAGAAACGCTACTTTTCTGTAGACTGACAGTGTGAAGCTGCCAGTATTTGTCTGGAATCATGAGCCTCTCACATTTTGTGGTGTCAGACTAAATGGTTTTAAAATCAGCAGTTAAGTTCTGCCGCAGGGCTTCCCAACAGAGGCAACCACTTGTGCGTGAGAGTCATGTGTACGTTATGGATTATAAATGTTCAGTGGTACTGTCTAGCTCTTCTGATGGTAGTAAGGTTTTACTATTGAGGCTACGTTGTTTAATACATTTTCTCACCCTGCTGTGACATTATCCTAAATCTGTCTCTTGAGACAGGTCCAAGTTTTCTATTGACACCCATTTCAAAGCAGTTTTGGAAAAGCTCCTTTCATTAGGCTAGTTTAAAAAAATGAATTGTAAAGGACTATGCCATACTAACAGCCCAGTGGAGGGCAGCCACCATAATGTGCTGGATTGTACTACATTTTTCATTACTGTCAATGATTGAACTTGAGGAACAAACTACCTATGTAATTATATAACTTGTGTTGTGACAGTGACAGTGGTTTTCTGGTATTTACATTGGCTTAAAGAGGAAGTAAACCCTCCTCAGACACTTTTACCTATAGGTAAGCCTATGATAAGGCTTACCTATAGGTACTGTAAATATCTCCTATACATGTACCGTTTAGGAGATATTTACCTTACATGCAGCCAGTGACATCACTGGCACATGCGCTCTGAAGGAACGGCCGCTGGTCCCGTTTTTTCAGAGTCCCGTGCCGTGACCGTCGGCTCCCGCGTGCGTGCGCGGGAGTGACGTCACCGCGGCTCCGGCCAATCAGATGGCCGGATGCCGCGATCCCGGAAGACGGGCGATTGAACATGTCGCCTGTCATAGAGGTGAGCGATCGGCACGGCGGGGGCTCGTTCTAAGGTAAGTATTGCATAATGAGCTACTATGCGATGCATACTAGCCCATTATGCTTTTCTCTTTCAGGGTGAAAAAGAAAAAAAAAAAAAAATTTGAGTTTACAACCTCTTTAACCACTTAAGCCCCGGAGGATTTGGCTGCTAAACGACCAGGGGGTATTTTGCGATTCGGCACTGCGTGACTTTAACGGACAATTGCGCGGTCGTGCGACGCTGTACCTAAACGAATTTGGCATCCTTTTTTTCCCACAAACAGAGCTTTCTTTTGGTGGTATTTGAGTACCTGTGCGATTTTTTGATCACGCGCTATAAACAAAAAAAGAGCGTCAATTTTGCAAAAATAACAATATTTTTCACATTTTTTTATATGAAATTCCCCAAAAAAAAAATGTAAAAATCAAAATTTTTTAACATTTTCGGCCAATTTGTTTTATGCTACCTATGTTTGGTAAAAAAAATCGCAAAAAGCGTATTTTTATTGGTTTGCGCAAAAGTTATCGCGTTTACTAACAAAGGGAAAGATTTCTGTCATTTTTGTTGTTTTTTTTTTTTAACGCGTAATGGCGGCGATCTGCGATTTTTTTTGCGGTACTGCGACATTGGGGCGGACAGATCGGACCCTTGACTGACATTTTTGACACTTTTGGGGTTACCAGTGACATTTCTACAGTAATCAGTGCTATACATATGCACTGTTACTGTAAAAATACACTGGTAGTGAAGGGGTTAACTTTATTTGGGAGGGAGGGGCTGTGTGTGTCCCTAGGGGCGTGCTTTCTACTGTGATTGGCTGTGGCTTGAGCTGTAAGGACACTGATCAACGGATCTACATACTAGATCCGTGTGATCAGTGTCTTTACACCGAGGAGAATGACAGGCAGCTTGTTTACACAAGCCGCCTGACTTTCTCCCTCTCCCCCGCCGATCGCAGAGTGGCCGGCGGACATCGGGTCCACCGGTCACACGCGCGGGGGGGTCCGTGACCGCGCGGGAGCGGGAGCGCGCCGCCGGCGGCGCGCCCTTGCTCCCCAGACCCTCCCAGGCTAGTGACGTACCGCTACGTCACTCTGCCTGTGAGGGGCTGACCGCCACAGTATATAGTCGTGCGGCGGTCGGCAAGCGGTTAAGCGTGGCCCGTAGATGACATTGTGGTTTATTTACACATAGTCTGGCACTCTGCAAGTGCAGTTGCTCCAGAGCTTAGTACATGAACAGAAACCCTGCTGACTTCCATCATCCAACCATGTGCAGGCAAAAAATGCTGTTGTTTTTTTTTTTTCCTTGCATGTGTTAGGGTATTCTTTGCAAAGTGAAGCTTTACCTTATTAAGCTCTGGATCAACTGTGCTTGCAGAGTGCAATTGCACTTTGCAAAGTGCACAGTCTATTTGCCTTTAGCAAATCAACCTCTATGACTAATTGTAAGAGGGTTTGGGAATGGCTGGTAATGGTGACAAGAGCACAAATCCCTGTGTTGTTTCTTCTCCTACTAGAACAAAATCCCATTTGTTTGAGGTTTTAACCCTCTGCCATCTTGTGCCTATCTCCATGCCAGAGTCCTCCTTACAACATTCCTGGCCATTGACCTGTTTATATTCCAAGTAAGGATTTCTGCATTTTACCTGTGTTACTTTAGGATGGCATTACAGTCACATCACATAGACATACTATCTGGGGTCACTTGACAGGATTTTCTCAATAACATATAGTGGATGAACCTCAGCAGTTACATGTGGAGGTAGCACACAGTACATTTTTAGTAATCCATCTTTCCTACTCAGTCTCTCTTCTCTCGGCGTCATCAGTACTCACTCAGAGGGTTTTGGTTAGCCTTAGGCTGCCTGTGTCCAGCTCACTGCACCTTACAGGTAGTCTTTCTAAAATAGGATCACTGCAGTCACCTCTGACTTGGGTCCTCCAGGGGGATATCCTTACTCCAGGGAACACTTGGCCTGGCCTAAAAGGCCTTTTGCAATCTTCTCTAGTCTCCTCCACCATTAGGGTCAGAAAGTCTATAGTTGTCTCCTTTGGGTGCAGGTCTACACCCCCCTGTTCTCCAGCCTTGTCCATGGCCTCCATTTGTTGACTACATCTGTCTGATGGTGGGGTCTTTGTCTCCCATTCCCCAACTGCACTAGGACTCCTCCCAGCCTGGCTTATATGTGGGCCCTGACTCCCCCATTACATCACTACAGGAGGGCTCTAGCTAAAAGGGACCTAGCAACTGATCAGTGGCGGCTGGTGAAGTTTTAAGATGGGGGGGCGCAAGACCCCGCCCTTCTATTTTGACCCCTCCCATTTCTCAGAAGCCCCACCCCTTATAGACTCCACCCATTTTGTCCCCTGTATTTTGCTTGCGTGAACACATTCTCCCAATATATCACACATTAAGGGGTCTCTCAGTACTAGTATATCCTATAATAGGGAGCAGGGGCCCTATTATGGGATACACTGACTGAGAGTGGCACAAACCCCACAGTACAGGCCCCCTAGCACAAACCCCACAGTACAGGCCCCCTAGCACAAACCCCACAGTACAGGCCCCCTAGCACAAACCCCACAGTACAGTCCCCTAGCACAAACCCCACAGTACAGACCCCCTAGCACAAACCCCACAGTACAGACCCCCTAGCACAAACCCCACAGTACAGGCCCCCTATCACAAACCCCAGTACAGGCCCCCTAGCACAAACCCCACAGTACAGGCCCCCTAGCACTAATCCAACAGTGCAGGCCCCCTAGCACTAATCCCACAGTACAGGCCCCCTAGCACAAACCCCACAGTACAGGCCCCCTTTCAATGCAGTGACAAGCGTACATGCCCCCTTTCAATGCAGTGACAAGCGTACATGCCCCCTTTCAATGCAGTGACCAGCGTACATGCCCCCTTTCAATGCAGTGACCAGCATACATGACCCCTTCCAATGTAGTGACCAGCATACATGCTCCTTTCAATGTAGTGACCAGTATACATGCCCCTTTAAATGTAGTGACCAGTATACATGCCCCTTTCAATGTAGTGACCAGCGTACATGCCCCCAATGCAATGACCAGCGTACACGCCCCCTTCAATGCAGTGATCAGCGTACATGCCCCCAATGCAGTGACCAGCGTACATGCCCCCTTCAATGCAGTGACCAGCGTACATGCCCCCAATGCAGTGACCAGCATACCATGCCCCCAATGCAGTGACCAGCGTACATGCCCCCAATGCAGTGACCAGCGTACATGCCCCCAATGCAGTGACCAGCGTACATGTCCCCAATGCAGAGTTTAGCGTGCGTGCCCCCTTCAATGAATTGAACAGTGTACATGTCCCAAATGCAGAGTTTAGCGTGCGTGCCCCCATCAATGCATTGATCAGTGTACATGTCCCCAATGCAGAGTTTAGCGTGCATGCCCCCATGAATGCATTGATCAGTGTACATGTCCCCAATGCAGAGTTTAGTGTGCGTGCCCCCATCAATGCATTGATCAGTGTACATGTCCCGAATGCAGAGTTTAGCGTGCGTGCCCCCATCAATGCATTGAACAGTGTACATGTCCCCAATGCAGAGTTTAGCCTGTGTGCCCCCATCAATGCATTGATCAGTGTACATGTCCCCAATGCAGAGTTTGGCGTGCGTGCCCCCTTCAATGCATTGATCAGTGTACATGTCCCCAATGCAGAGTTTAGCGCGCGTGCCCCCATCAATGCATTGATCAGTGTATGTCCCCAATGCAGAGTTTAGCGTGCGTGCCCCCATCAATGCATTGATCAGTGTACATGTCCCCAATGCAGAGTTTAGCGTGCGTGCCCCCATCAATGCATTGATCAGTGTACATGTCCCCAATGCAGAGTTTGGCGTGCGTGCCCCCTTCAATGCATTGATCAGTGTATGTCCCCAATGCAGAGTTTAGCGTGCGTGCCCCCATCAATGCATTAATCAGTGTATGTCCCCAATGCAGAGTTTAGCGTGCGTACCCCCATTAATGCATTGATCAGTGTATGTCCCCAATGCAGAGTTTAGCGTGCGTGCCCCCATCAATGCATTGATCAGTGTATGTCCCCAATGCAGAGTTTAGCGTGTGTGCCCCCTTCAATGCATTGATCAGTGTATGTCCCCAATGCAGAGTTTAGCGTGCGTGCCCCCATCAATGCATTGATCAGTGTATGTTCCCAATGCAGAGTTTAGCGTGCGTACCCCCATTAATGCATTGATCAGTGTATGTCCCCAATGCAGAGTTTAGCGTGCGTGCCCCCATCAATGCATTGATCAGTGTATGTCCCCAATGCAGAGTTTAGCGTGTGTGCCCCCTTCAATGCATTGATCAGTGTATGTCCCCAATGCAGAGTTTAGCGTGCGTGCCCGACAGAGCAGTGCACTTACCTGGAGGCTGGAGCCCTGTGAGTCACGGCGGCTTCTCCTCTCTCCGACTCCGTCCTCTTCGTTCTGCGGGAACCGGCGGGAAGGTGAGCGGTGTCTCGGCCTCTCCTCTTCTTCGTTCAGCGGCGGGCGGCGGGAAGGTGAGCGTCGCCGGCTTCTTCTCGACTCCTCTTCGGCAGCGGGAAGCTGACCGGGCGGTGACGGTGAGTGACTGATGCACGCACCGGCCCCGCCCCCAACGAGGTGCGCCACAGTTACGCCCCAGAAGTCCGCCAATCGGCGCCTCTGGGGGTGGAAAACCCCACCCCCCCCCCATAGCCACCAATGAGGCGGGCGCCCCTGGTGGACAAAAAATAGATTTTTATTTATTTTTTATTTTTTTTAATCTTTTTTTTTTTTTTTTTTAATCTTTTTTTTTTTCTTTTTCTCTTTGGGGGGGCGGCGCCCCTGCGCCCCCTATCGGCCGGCCGCCACTGCACCCGATGACACTATTCTCTGTAACCAGACACTATTCAAGAACAAAGCCACCTAGTTGAAGTGGATAAAATGAATAGTCATGCTAATGGCAGGTTCACACCAGGAACAATGAAAAGACAAGGCAAAAAGCTTTACTTTGAATAGGGCATGTTGACAGCAGTGTTGGTGTGCACTGCAGTAAAATGGTGCAGTCTTTTTTTTTTTTTTTTGCAGCACATCATACAGCACCACATATCACTGGACCTCAGAATGTTGCAACAGGCTGCTGTGCTGAGACTTGAATGAAGGGTCACTTTGTGACTCTTCAAATCAAGTTAACAAAAAAACAAGTAAAAAAAGTAAGAAAACAATGCAATATCTGCAAAACATCACTTCCCCTTGCACCTTTGTAGCACAGGGCTGCACAGTGGAAGGTGGTGGGTGTGTGTCTATTTTAATAAGGCTTACCTATAGGTACTGTAAATATCTCCAAAACGGGCACCTTTCAGGAGATATTTACTGTATATGCAGCCAATGGCGTCATCGGTGCATGCGCACTCAAGGAACGGCCACCCGTGCTGTTTCTTCAGAGCCCTGTGCCGTGATTGGTGGCTCCCGCGTGCATGCGCGCATACACAGTCGGAGTCCGCGGACCCAGAAGGAAGAAGTTTGAAGATGGATTCGGCCTCCAGTGGTGACAACAAGGTCTTCGTTTGCAGGTAAGTTTCACATAATTTGCTAGTATGTGATGCATACTAGCACATTATGCCTTCACTTTGCAGATGAGACAAAAACAATAAATGGAAGCCGTTTACTTTCTCTTTAAGACAAAGCGCTGGAGATTACTGAACAGGCCAGCAATGAGTCCAGATCTAAATCTCATAGAGCACCTGTGGAGAGATCTCAAAATAGCAGTTGAAAAAAGGAACCCTTCCAATCGGAAAGACCTAAAGCAGTTGGTGAAAGAAGAGTGGTACAAAATTCCAGTAGAGAAACTCATTGATGGTTTCAGGGACTGATTGACTTCAGTTATTTTTTCCACGGGATGTGCTACCAAATATTAAATTGATGATGCCAATAATTTTGTCCAGTCCATTTGGGGAGTTTTGCCTGGAATGTGTCAAATTGGGCTTTTTGTTTCTCCTCTTTTTTGTGTCATACCAATACAAACAAAAGAAATAAACATGAGAATGCCTAAATATTTGTAATTGCATCAAAATTCTTGACAAAATGTTTCATTATCTGAATAAAATGCAGGGGTGCAATATTTTTGCCCATGACTGTATGTAAGTTATAGTTGAGCAACACATATTACATATATATGGTAACTCCATGTATGCCAGGGTGAGACAATTAGTTCTAGAGCACTATTTATAGTTAGCTTTAAGGTGGCAAGCTGTAAAAGTTTTTTCAAGTGTCTTAGGCTTCATGTACACTGCTACTTGTAAACGACCGTTTTTGAGCACTTGGGCGTTTTTTTCAGAAGCCCCTGAACCCTCCTCTATGTTATCTTATCTGTCCATGTACACTGGGTCGTTTACAGTCATTTAGAGGCAGTTGAGTTCAGTGTCGTTTTTTGGAAAGCAATTATTTGCATTCAGGATGTTCAGAATGTGTGTTTACCGGCGTTTCAAACGCAAAACGCGACCGAATGCGACTGAACACGATCACCCGCGTTTAGCGCTAGGGTTTTTAACCATTTTAAAGGGGAATGATTTTTTGACCTCTAAAAACACATCTGAGCGCAAATGCCCGTTAAACGCGGCTGCAAACGCGACACACCTGACGTTTTAAACGTCCTTTAAATTCCAGCGTTCAAAGGACTTTTTACAACATCCCGTGTACATGTAGCCTTATTGACAGGTATGCAAAATTCTTGCCATTTTGAAGGCTCAATCAGTTTTAAGGCTTGAAGAAATAATTGATCTGAAGCATCACAGCAACCACCTCCATCCCTAGTATTGTATACAACAGGGGGGGGCGTAAGGATAATGGGACTTTAAATGAGGTAGGTTGCTATTGCAAATATCCAAATAAAAATAAAGATAAAATTGTTTCAAAATATTAGTTTATTACTTGCTGCACGATAAAAGAATAGATCACGCAGCAATAATCAATAAATAAAATAAATAGAATCTCGCATATTCACAGTACAGATACAGACAATTCAGGTATGGACATACAAAAGGTAGTAAAGGAAATGTCTTGCTAGGCATATACACATAATTACACATAATAAATAGATATATAATAGCAGATACAAATATCATACAACGGCATATACAGTATATATCAAATACATAGCAAGAATACATCCAGTGGCTCATGGGCTCTTTCATACATATTGCGTAATCCATGTCCTGATAGATCTTCATATTTCATATTTTTATGGCTCTACGCGTTTCGTGGAGTTATCATCCACTCTTCAGGAGCTTAGTACAAATTCTCTGTAAATAAGAGCTAGTTTAGGCTAAAGAAATCATATATGGATAAAGGAAACACACTGATAAGTTCCCTCAAAAGTTTTCAAAAAATCTATAACTCTGATACTTACATATTAAAAACAACAAAAAAAGTAGCAGAGAAAAATCGCATAGTCTCCCGTCGCTGAGTACACTGTGGATATACGCCTGATCCATTGTTATCATTGTTATCTAATCAAGAAAATAAAATTTAAATATATAAAAATGTGTCCAGATTACTTATCTTTTTCAGATATTAGTGTTGTATGTGATAAAAAAAATTATGTTGTATGTAAATTATCACATACAACACTAATATCTGAAAAAGATAAGTAATCTGGACACATTTTTATATATTTAAATTTTATTTTCTTGATTAGATAACTTGGTCACTGATGTGATGACATCACTGGTTCTTCTATTCCTTCTGTGGGATTTTTTCTCCTTCTCCCCCCCCCCACTTTATGGACCAAGTGGCGTTTACCCGCCTCAGCCCCGGATCAGGCGTATATCCACAGTGTACTCAGCGACGGGAGACTATGCAATTTTTCTCTGCGACTTTTTTTGTTGTTTTTAATATGTAAGTATCAGAGTTATAGATTTTTTGAAAACTTTTGAGGGAACTTATCGGTGTGTTTCCTTTATCCATATATGATTTCTTTAGCCTAAACTAGCTCTTATTTACAGAAAATTTGTACTAAGCTCCTGAAGAGTGGATGATAACTCCACGAAACGCGTAGAGCCATAAAAATATGAAATATTTGTATCTGCTATTATATATCTATTTATTATGTGTATATGCCTAGCAAGACATTTCCTTTACTACCTTTTGTATGTCCATACCTGAATTGTCTGTATCTGTACTGTGAATATGCAAGATTCTATTTATTCTATTTATTGATTATTGCTGCGTGATCTATTCTTTTATCGTGCAGCAAGTAATAAACGAATATTTTGAAACTATTTTATCTTTATTTTTATTTGGATATTTACAATAGCAACCTACCTCATTTAAAGTCCCATTATCCTTACGCCCCCCCCTGTTGTATACAGTTTTAAGGCTTGTTTTTATATAACTGACGCATTTAGTAAACACTGTTGAAAATATCCTGCAAATACTATCATTTTATTCTATAGTCCCTCTTGCTTTCAGAAAAAATATACTGATTTGAGGGTTTTAGGTAAGTTTTAATTTTAGAAATGAGCAAGCATGAAAAGAAAGCGTGAAAAATGAAAAACAATAAATGGTTATTAGAAGATTGCTGCATGCACCAATAACACTGAGAATCTGAGATAATACACACATGATGTATTTTATGATTAAAAATGTAAAACGTAAGGAAAAATAAATGGTTATATTTTATAACATTTAAAAGGAAACCACAGCGTATTTACATTCAGTACAAATGTGTGTTATTAACATTATGTTAAAATGAAAAGGTGAAAAAAACAACACCTCCACAAAATCCTCCAGTGAAATCATTCTTCTGTGTAGGACCATGTTAGATTTAAATGGGCTTACACGTTTCAGACATTCCTTCTTCATAGCATAACCAAACATATTAAAAAATGATTTAAATAGCAAAAATGCATCAACTCCTCTAATCCATTTCCTGCCTAAAAAAACAGACACAAAGGGGAGAAAAAAGATCTGAAACCACTGCTGCTACTAAGACACTCTATGGACAAAGGATAGTGGACACTTGACCATTACACTTATATGAGCTTGTTGGACATCCCATTCTAAAAACTTTGGGCATAAATATGAAGTTAACTCCCCTATAACAGCCCCCACTCTTTTGGGAAGGTTTTGAAGTGTGCCTGTAGGACTTTTCAGCCAAAGAAAGCATTTCAAAGGGTCAGGTAGTAATGTTGGACAAAAAAGTCCTGGCTTGCAATAGACGTTCCAACTTATCCCAAGGCTTCTTTCACACGGTCCGCCTCCGCAGGCGGATCCGTGTTGCTCAGCGGGGATCGATCCGCGATCCCCGCTGAGCCGGGCGGATGACAGCTCCGTCTCCGCTTGCAGAGCGGAGAGGGAGGTGTCTCAGCACCCGCTGCCCTCTATGGGGGATCGGAGGAGAGCGGACCGCTTGTCCGCTCTCATCAGATCCGCTCCGATTACTGAACGGATGGAAAAATAGGGTTTCCATCCGTCCAGATTTCAGCACAGGATCGGATGCGGATGGCAGCGGGTGTCAGCGGAGGTGAACTCCGCTGACACCCGCTGCCCCATAGAGCTGCATGGAGGATCCGATCAGATCCGCCTAAAAAACTGACAGGCGGATCTGATCGGACCGCCCGTGTGAAAGAGCCCTTAGGCATTCAGTGGGGGTAAAGTAGCACTAAAGGCTCCACTCTTTTTAACATAATGCATCCTAGAAAGCCTGTAGGAAAAGCTTGCAAAACAAAATTTGTTTAGCTGTGTGCCAAAACTGCTTAACATTTTTCTTTCCTCACCGCCGCTGGCTTTAGGTCCGAGAGCACAGCTTCCCTGAACCTCTGTGTAGGGGAGTGTGTGCCCTGATTGCACAACACAACATCCATTTAATAGTGACAGCAAAGGCTCAAGCTGTGCTCTGAATCTCTCTCTGGGGATGGTGCAGGGGAGTGGCCTTACAGCTTATGAACACAACTAGCTGATGTAGAGTTACACGTAGATGCCAGTGGGAGTGTGTTCGCAAAGGTGTTCCCTGTGGAGGGCCAGCCATTCTCAACCACGGTTCCCCCAGAGGTTGCTAGGTGTTCCTTGACCTGTGTCTAGCTGACCTCTCATCTGATAGTGACTACATAATTCTTATCCAATGCTAATTGGCAGATCTTTTTTAGCTGTCAGATGCATTCTTTCCATTGATTCCCCAATTAATTAATTTTAACCTGAAAATTCTTTTAAGGGTTCTTCTGGGGTAAAAAGGTTAAAAAAGGCCAGGAAGCAGAGCATTTTCAATAAGGGAAAGCAAAGCAACAATAGCAATCTGGAAGAAAGACACACAGGATTCATGGTGAAGAGGTCTACAGCACTATCTTGCATTTTACTTTAACCACTTAAGCCCCGGAAGATTTTACCCCCTTCCTGACCAAGGCCTATTTTGTGATTCGGCACTGAGTGACTTTAACGGACAATTGCGCGGTCGTGTGACGCTGTACCTAAATGAATTTGACGTCCTTTTTTTCCCCACAAACAGAACTTTCTTTTGGTGGTATTTGATCACCTGTGCAATTTTTTGATCATGCGCTATAAACAAAAAAAGAGCGTAAATTTTGCAAAAATAACATTATTTTTAAAACATTTTTTATATGAAATTCCCCCCAAAAAAATGTAAAAATCAAAATTTTTTAACATTTTCGGCCAATTTGTTTTATGCTACATATGTTTGGTAAAAAAAAAATCGCAAAAAGCGTATTTTGATTGGTTTGCGCAAAAGTTATTGCGTTTACTAACAAAGGGAAAGATTTTTGTCATTTATGTTGTTTTTTTTTTTAACGAGTAATGGCGGTGATCTGCGATTTTTTTTTTTTGCGGGACTGCGACATTGCAGCAGACAGATCGGACCCTTGACTGACATTTTTGACACTTTTGGGGTTACCAGTGACATTACTGCAGTAATCAGTGCTATACATATGCACTCTTACTGTAAAAATGACACTGGCAGTGAAGGAGTTAACTGTATTGGAGAGGGAGGGGTTAAGTGTGTCCTAGGGGCGTGTTTCTATCTGTGATTGGCTGTGGCTACTAGTGTAAGAACAGAGATCAACGGTCCTACATAGTAGAACCGTCTGATCTCCATTCTTACACAGGGAAGAATGACAGGCGGCTTTGTTTACATTAGCCGCCTGCCTTTCTTCCGGGGTAACGGAAGATCGCAAGTGCCCGGCGGACATCAGGTCCGCCAGGCACAAGTGCGGGGGGGGGGGCCCGTGACCGCGCGGGAGCGCGCCTCCGGCGGAGCGCGCTCGCTCCCTAGGCCCTCACAGGCTAGCTACGTAGCCCTACGTCACTTTGCCTGTGAGGGGCTGACTGCCGACGTAAATAGTCGTGCGGCGGTCGGCAAGCGGTTAAGGTCAGGGATCCATGCATACTACATGAGTTAACCACACCAAGCTCATCAAACCATGTCTTTATGGAGCTGACTTTGTGCAAAGGGGCACAGTAAAAGTGTGTGTGGGAACCGATAAAGACCTTCCACATAGTTTTGGCACAAGGTTGGAAGTGCACAGTTGTCTAAAACGACTTTCTACTGTACCCTGGAATATTAACAGTACAATTTACTGGATATGCCTGAACTCAATAATTTGGAGAGGTGCCCACATACTTTTAGACACATAGTGTAAAACACAGGGGTTGATTTACTAAAAGAGTGCAACATCTGGTGCAGCTTTGCATAGATGCATAGAAACCAATCAGCTTCCAGGTTATTGTTTTCAAGCTTAATTGAGCAAGCTGAAGTTAGAAGCTGATTGGCTACCATGCACAGCTGCACCAGATTTTACACTCTCCAGCTTTAGTAAATCAACTCCACTGTGAGCTCTTTTTTACACAAGTATATTGTAAAGTTTACCTGACATTATTATGTGACTTGCATGTTCTAACTATTTGCTATGACATATTCTTTGGATGCCCGTGCATGTGCAGTAAATGTATAGAATCTCCCAATAATAGCTGACATGACGAGGTAACCAGCATCCATGAATAATGATTGCCAAAATGAAGACATTTAAAGTAATTTAATGGACAAGCCACCAACAGCATATATCATATTCAGTGGGTGATAGGTTTGTGGAGTTTTATGAAACAGATAGATGGGCTCCTTCCCCCACCTTTCCTGGCCCGGAAGCCAGGAACTGGGGAACTAGAACATGCTCTGTGACATCAGCTGACAGCGGGCTTCAGCAGTACAAACTGTAATCCTGTGATCCAAAAAAGCTTTGGCCATACTTCTCCATTATATAGCATTATTAAAATCACTACTTCTCACCAACTGAAATTTTGGAAATATTTTTTTGCTTTGGATCATGACTATCAGGGCATTGCCAAGCCACCCTTATTGTTTATTTAATATTCCCTTGTCTGTTAGCTTAGAAAATGGCCATTACCGATTTTCTAAGATTCAGCTCCCATTGACTTAAATGGGGCTCAATTTTGGCATCCAAACTTGTATAAACTTGTATGAAGTTCACAGAAACCAGCCCATTCCAAGCTGCCCAGGTATGTTTGGTTCATTACTAATTGAGATAAAAGGAGCAGTGAAGTGCTTAAATTAACCACTTCCAGACTGCCCGCCGCAGTTTTAGGTCACTGACGTTAAATACCTGTGCTATGGCAGTAGATAGCTGCTATAACTCCAATATTTTCTTGTAGGGCGAGCGTTACTCTTTCCCATAAAAGTGGTCCCAGCGGCGGATTCACCGCAGGATCCCTTTTATGGGCAGCGGAGGAGGTGTTCTCCCTCCCGCCACCTCCCGGTCGTTTTCCCCGCTTACTAGAGCGATCAGTAGCGGAGAAAACGATCTGGTCCTTTCAGGTCCTAGGGAGAAAGTCGAGTGAAGGAAAGATGGCCCCCACTTGACTCTTTGGCCTTGGAGGACAGGAGCGACGTCATACGTCGCTTCCGTCCAACAGACTTAAAGGGCCCATTTTTTTCATGCTGAAAAAAAACTGACATTTTTTTTTTTTGCTGTTAAGGGTAGATGTAAGATCTGAGGTCGTTTTGACCCCAGATCTCACATTAAAGAGGACCTGTCCTGCTTATTTCTATTACAAGGGATGTTTAAATTCCTTGTAATAGGAATAAAAGTGATTCATTTTATTTTTTTTTTTAAAGGGACAGTGTCCCCCTGAGCAGAAGCGAACGCATTCGCATGTGGCACCCAAATATTAAACCACACATTTGAGGTATCATTAGAGTGAGAGCAATAATTCTAGCCCTGGACCTCCTCTGTAACTCTAAACAGGTAACCTGTAGACATTTTTAAAGTGTTGCCTATGGAGATTTTTAAGTACCAGTGTTTGTCACCATTCCACGAGCGTGCACAATTTTGAAGAATGACATGTTGGGTATCTGATTACTCGGCGTAACATTATCTTTCACATTATAGAATAAAATTGGGCTAACTTTACTGTTTTGTGTTTTTTAAATTCGAAAAAGTGTATTTTTTTCCCCAAAAACATTGCGTTTGTAAGAATGCAGCACAAATACAGTGTGACAAAAAGTATTGCAACAAGTTCCATTTTATTCTCTAGGGTCTCTGCTAAAAAAATAAATATTGTTTTGTGGGGTTCTAAGTAATTTTCTAGCAAAAATGCTGATTTTAACTTGTAAACAACAAGTGTCAGAAATAGGCCTGGTCCTTAAGTGGTTAAACAAGTAGGGCTGTGTATATTTAATGAACAAATCCAATGACTCCTTTGTGTATACCATCTGATTAAAAAAAACTACTGTATACTTAGAAACTACAAATTTAAAGCATTAGCACATTGCTAAGTTCAATTATCAAAAAAAAAAGCCTAAAAAGTATACAGTTTGTAAACCTAATCGCTAAAATCTCAATTAAGCTTCAACGTTTTATGGTACCTATGACTTTTATTCTGCCAACCCTTGTACATTTTTAAACTGGCTGTTTAACACACTTAATATACTGTGTGTATATGTGTGTGAGTATATATATATATATATATATATATATATATATATATATATATATATATATATATATATATATATATATATATATATACACAGGTAGGTGCTAGGTAAATGTATAGTGGGCCTTGTCTGCCTAACAGCAGGGCTGTGATTTATTTAGCTAGGGTGTCAGGGCTTCCAGATGTGCCTGCTGAGGGGAGAAGTATCCCCACTGGCTCCTGTGAGAGGATTCTCATAGGGCAGTGTGGGAAGCCCAATCAGGGGACACATTCCAGCTTGTAACTACCCCAGAAGGCAGATTATGCTGCAAAGGATTCTGGGAGTGGGTATAAGTTTGGGGGGAAGTGTGTGGCACGGTGTCTTTGGTGGGAGCAGAGTCCCAGGAGGGAGAGTGCAGCTGTTTCTCCTCCTGTCTGAGGAAGGCGGATGTCTCAGGGTGTCGCCTGAGTGTCCAGAGAGGGCTGAGTTGAGCTGAGGGGATCCGGTGTGCCGAGAGCCTGCGGAGAGAGAGAGAGAGGGGTCCAGTCCCAGGAAAGCCTACACAGGTCGTGAGTACTGAGGATTGCCCCTGGGGGTCTGCCTGAAGTTAGAGGGGACCACTCCGGAAGAGGTTCTGGGATCCAGTGTCAGCTATCTCTAAAGGGGGTACCTAGGTTGAGGACCCTGAAGATACAGAGGGGGTACATAGTCAGTGGACCCTGAAGAGTTCAAGGTTAAAGGGTGCACCTGCAGTCTGGGCCCTGAATTGCACATAGCGTGCCAGTTAAAGTGACAGCTATACAGAGTTCTACAATATACTACCTCAAGCTGTGCCAGGCGGGGGAAAGTATGCAGTGACTTTCATAGTACAACAGTGTCAGAAGTTCTTTAGTTCTCAGTCTTGGATCTTCTGGACTGTCGAGGATTCAGCACTTCTTCTGTTCTACAGAGTGTTCTCAGTTTCAGTGAGCGTTGGCTGGCGCAGGCTGGCGTCACAGAAGCGCCGACGGGCATTTCAGGAGTAAAAGTCCCAATTATAATTAGTTTGAGCCGCAAGAAGTATTCCACTCATTCCCTTCTCCCATCCCCTAATTCCAATAAAAAAACACATACAAAGATGCCAGAGTTGTCGCTGCTTCAGTTGTTACACCGAGGATCACAGCTCACAGGGGCTGGAGAGATTACCGGTACTAATGGCAGACCCACATCAGGCCCTAGGCCTGGAAACCTTGCTACATATATTTATATATATATATATATATATATATATATATATATATCTCCCCCCCCCCTATTTTTCCACCCTTACCCCCCCTTCTCCCCACTCTTTACCCCCTTTCTTTACTGCTTTCTCCTCTCCTCTCCTCTCCCTTCTCTTCTTTCTCCTCTTCCCCTTCTAGAAAACTATCCTACCCCTGGGCATTTATACACTGCATATACGGAGCTGAATGCGGGGCAGTCGGGTTCTCAGCTTAGTTCCTCCTCACCTTAACAGCCAGGCCATATGAGAGATGCCGGTGGAGGGGAGGCCCTGTCTGGGAGCTCTGCGTCCCGCAGCCCACTTTTGGACTTCCATGATTTGCTGCATGTTCATCTATTATATTTGGACGTCTACCAACGCACTCTGTTGTGTTATATTGTATGCCCTTTTTCCTTTCTCAATAAACATTGAATTTATAAAAAAATAAAGGGGAAAGCGGGAATCACAGTAAATGATAAAAAATATCACTTTTAATGTATCAACATCTAAAATATGCTTTTAGCAAATTTTAGCAGTAAAATCCACTGAAATTATTGTAATTATGATTATTGTATTGATTAAAGATTTCTACACTCTGATACTACTTCCTGACAGCATTCAAATGTTATATAAAATCAAACTGACTGAAAAATAAAAGATATCAGAATATAACTCTAGACACAAAATATAACCAAATACTGTTCTTGTATATCCAATTTTCCAGCGCATGGAGACCTTGTGGGCACTTATCCTAAGTGGAAACACCAGAACCCTAAGGTAAGTATGTCAAGATAGATACAAATACCTCATGATGAATAAAAGATTGCTGTTTTCTCAAAAGTATAAAGTATGGAATATTCAAACAGTTTTGATTTCATGGACAAGAGAATGTACCCCATCAACTTTTAATGAAGACCAGTATCATGATGGCACTTTGCATCAAGAGTAGTATACAGTAATGGTTTTTCAGCAATGAAATGAAAAAAATATAACGAACACAGTTAAATCTGCACACAGCAAAACAGTCACATACACTGGTGAATGTAAATGTAGTGATGTTGTCCTAGTGGCAACTGTTTTCAATGGACATGAATTAACATGTAATTGTCAAGATGAAAACCTAATACAGTGCATAACAATGGAGAACACAACTCATAATTTCACATGTGTTATCATAAATACTGTACCTCCACATGGATGTCTTCAGAGTTAGATATCATATACAAACTTGTAGGCAGGTTGCCCACAGAAATAGGGTTTTAGCTAGTGGAAGGCCCAGGCCAGGGGCAGGAGAGTTAATGTGTGGGCTTGGGTTACAAAAGGCTTTTATGATCAGGGCTACCCACCGGTGGTATAAATATGGGGGAAGGCTGGGTTTGGGGACTTTTGACAGGCCACACCATGAAGCATGCTCTGATCACTGTGGAGGAGGACTGCTTCACCTTGCAGTCCGTTGGAGGCACCGGGGATCCTGGAGATCAGCCAGAACTTGAAGAACACCTAAAATGGCTACTGCCTTGTAAAGGTATGCCTGGGCAGCCAACAAGAGCCAGATAGGGATAGATAGGGTTCTTCTTATGCTAATGTTTATGATGGACTGTAATGCTAATAAATTATTAAGTAAAGTTGCATCAACTGTTCTAAGGCTTGTCTGAAGTTATTCAAAAGGGTGCATATTGGTTCTGGAATATCAAAAGAACTTGGGTCAGTAAAACACATGCAGGGTATGAAGCAAGAGGACTACTCGGGAAGACAAGCAAGAGGAATAATGTAGTTCTTATGGGTAAGCAAAGGTCGTGGAACAAGGTACATTGCAGCCAGTCATGAAGCATGGTACCTGGTGCAGGTGACAGTCCTCCTGTAGTGAGGGGGTCGATTTTCTGGCTCCCTCACTAGCAGTCAGTTTCCAGAAACAACTGAAACTAAACCTGAGTTACGGAAATCCTTGGCCCAGTCACCTGGCCTGAGAGTGAAGGAGTTACCAAGTGCATGCATGAGGTCCAGGCTATGTGCGTAGCGGGACCCCATTCTGTTACTGGGAGTGAGGTAACAGAGGTATGCTGGACTGGTGGAGAAGGCATGGGCTCAGCAGCATCCCTCCTAAATGTAACATACATCAGGCAACAGTGTGTAGTGACATGGAACTGCACTTTTCAGAGGAGCTTTGTACTTGTATTACTGCACACATTGACCGGTTCATTTCTAAGCAGGGGAACTGCCTTACTGTTAGACCTTTACATTATTGCAGTCCCCATTGATGAGTGCGTTCACTGTGAAAGGGACCCCTGCCCACTAACTGACCAGTATACTTATATAGCAGAGCACATTTTATTGCCTGGTATATGCTGATGACATAATGTGTGGTCTCAAATACACAAACAGCTGTTTATTTTTTGAAAGCATGAAAAACAACAGCTTAATTTCTCTGCTGGTATAATTTAACATATGGAGATTTAACATATGGTTATATAGGACTGTAGGTAGCATGTCATGCAGTTCCATTGGCTAGCTAGCATTTTTCATACACAAGCAATATGATAGTGGAAACAATCTCCCCATATACAGAAAATGGTGAACCAATTTGTCCATTTACCTAAAGAAACATGTTTTTTCAAAAGCAATTTTCAGTGTTTTTATATTCTCAGCTTTTATTTAAGAAATGATCATGCCATAAAGGTCCTTGTTCAGGCACTTCCTGTTATAGGGTGATAATGCTCTGGCATTGTCGTCCTATCACATGGACTTTTTATGGAAAAAAGAAGTGTCTACTTAAAGGCACACACATTTTCTATGCATTGTTCGCTATTGTCACCATTTAAAACCCACCCTGAGAAATGCCATGTAGCCATTCCTGAAGTGCAAGCATATACTGTAGACAGGAAGCAAAAAGAAAAGATCTTTATTTTAAAAAATGGTAGGTGTTTATGATGAATAGCGGCTTAGACCGACCATAGACAGTTTGGATCATGTGTGGGCAGGCTGAATATACCAAGTTGATCGATCAACAAACTTGGGTACAATCAGTCTTCAGGATTCCCTTGCAATTATCACTAGTGGCTGCTATAACCACTAGCAATATTCACTGTCTTCTACCAGCGGGGACAGCTTCACCTGT
This sequence comes from Pelophylax lessonae, assembly GCF_965119305.1. Classification (NCBI taxonomy): domain Eukaryota; kingdom Metazoa; phylum Chordata; class Amphibia; order Anura; family Ranidae; genus Pelophylax; species Pelophylax lessonae. The sequence goes on along the minus strand of NC_138770.1, from coordinate 140,964,493 downwards.
CCCCCCGCCGGGAGCAGAAAATTGCTCAGCAGTAGGGATTCCCTTCTCAGCACTGTCTGTGTTGATGGGGGAATCGTGGGAACCCGAGGTTGCAGGAAAAAAATATGCATCGTCTATGGTCTGCCTTAGCAAACCTATTTATCTACTTTAGGTTCTCAGATTCAAAACTAGCTGTGAAAACCTTGAGCAGAAAACATATACAGGCGCTGTGCTAAGAAATAATAAAGTATCTAATTCCTCTTGAATTTACTGCTTGTCCATAATGAAATAAAGATTTCCACAGATGGCCGCAGAGACACTGTGCTGCTTTTTTTGTAGGAGATGACCATTTATACGAAAGGTGAGTAACCGAGGCATTGAAATGATTTTGATATGGCCCAAAGCTGTCAGCACTGACACAGAGAATTATGTTCTATTCTGACTCACTGTTCTCAAAAGCTAGACTGGAAAATATATGTCCCATGTTGGCCATGAATTTCTATATAGTCACTGATGTAATCTCAACTTCAACTGTAGCTTGCCATTGGGAAACATGTTATACTGTAGTTTAGGAAATGTAATTGATTTTGGAGGTTACACATGATTGCCATGATTTAAAAAAAAAAAAAAACCTTTGGCAAGAAAAACAAGAAAGCTGTCATTGCTGAGCTTTCCTCCGCAAAATTCTAGTTGCCTGAACCTCTGGTGACAATGCTGTGAGCCACTGAACTGTAAAATGTATGTTGATAAGGATTTCTGACTTTTCTATGACTTCCCTAATTTGCATATTTGTTTTTGTGTGAGGGATACAACAGGAACTCAAGGTAAATCTAACCGATTGGTGACACAACAATAAAAGTGCAGGACTAATATGTTAACCCTTCCCCTGTTTACAAAGTAGAAAAACATGTTTTTTTCTGTAGCCGTGTTTAATCTACTGGTTAAGATGGTGTCATCTTTGCTAGTAGAGAAGGAACGGGGAGTGTCCTGCTCTGACTCATTTAGATCTATTTCTGCTTCAGTAGCCGCCTTAAATATAGGAACACACAGCAATAAACTAAAATGTATAAGTAATTTATAAATGTTTAATTTTTCATACAATATTGTTTTCATAAACATGTTCAATGACAAATATCACATACAGTAGGTGTGGAAATCCTTTATGTTTCCCATAAAGCAGATATTTGACTACTGAATCGGTATTTTATCGCATAAGTTAATATTTTATTGTACACTGTGTATAATGTTCACATGTACATATGCCAATCGTTATGTTGGTTAGAAGGATTAGACCTTTGAATTATTCTCTCTTCTGTACTGCAAAACCCACCATCCCAAAGAAGCAGATCTAGCTGTGAAAAGCATTGACAAAGGTCTTTAAACTACGGTAATTGTGGTACCTGAAACACACTGTTATGGTTGTATGTGTCCTAAAATAATTGAACTCATTTTGAAGCTATTTTATCTAATTTTAGGAACTCTTTGATGACTGGCAAAGTACCACTGGATTGGGATCAAAGTCTTTGCCAAGGAACTATAGACCTGTTAGTTTAACTTCTATAGTTGGGAAGATACTGGAGAGTTTAATAAAAAAAAAAAAAACACATAGATGAGTTTTTGCTGGAAAAAAACATTTTAGGCAACAGACAGCATGGATTCATGAAAGACAAAAGTTGTCATACAAATCTGTTTTTTTTTTTTTTTTATTTAGGAGGAGGTAAGTAAACCCTTTTACAGAGGGGCGGCTGTGGACGTAATATACTTGGATTTTGCAAAAGCGTTTGACACAGTTCCCCATACACGGCTAATTTGTAAGGAAAAGTCTACAGGCTTGGAAAAATAAGTTTGTAAATGGATAGAAAACTGGCTAAAAGATAGAATTCAGAGAGTGGTGGTTAATGATTCTTACTCTAAATGGTCTAAGGTTATCAGTGGTGTACCCCAAGGTTCAGTGTTGGGATCCTTACTTTTTAATAACTCTATAAATGATATAGGGTCTGGGATTAAAAGTACCATTTCAGTCTTTGCACTGGAAAAACATCCTTCAAGTTGTCTCCAATTTACAAGCTGACATCAATGCACTGTTTAATTGTGCAACTGTGTGGCAAATGAGGTTTCTTGTGTTAACCACTTTAAGACCGGAAGGGTATGCCCCCTTAATGACCAGGCCCTATTTTGCGATTCTGCACTGCGTTACTTTAACGGACAATTGCGCAGTCGTGCGGCGCTGTACCCAAATTAAATTGACATCCTTTTTTCCCACAAATAGAGCTTTCTTTTGGTGGTATTTGATCACCTGTGCGATTTTTATTTTTTGCGCTATAAACAAAAAATGAGCGACAATTCTGGAAAAAAAAAACAACAATATTTTTCACATTCTGCTATATGACATTCTCAAAAAAAAAAAAAATGTAAAAATCAAAATTTTTTAAATTTTTAGGCCAATTTGTTTTCTGCTTCATATTTTTGGTAAAAAAAAAATCGCAATGAGCGTATTTTGATTGGTTTGCGCAAAAGTCTACTAACTACGGGAAAGATGTATGTCATTTTTATTGTTTTTTTTTTTTACCTGTAATGGCGGCAATCTGCGATTCTTTGCGGGACTACTACATTGCGGTGGACATATCGGACCCCTGACTGACATTTTTGACACTTTTGGGGGTACCAGTGACATTACTACAGTAATCAGTACTAAAAATATGCACTGTAACTGTAATACTGACACTGGCAGGGAAGGGGTTAACTGTATAGGTGATCAAGGGGTTAAATTTGCCCCTAGGGAAGTGATTCTAACCATGGGGGGGGGCGTGGCTTCTGAGATGACCATAGAGACCTTGGATCCTATATAGAAGGATCACATGAGCTCTGTGATCATTTCAGGGAGGACGGTCGCCTGTATTTACAGCAGCTGACCATTCTTCTCTCTCAGCGGGGAGCGATTTTGGGTGTCAGGCGGCAATCAGAGCCACCTGACCTGTGCATCAGCTCCCCTGCTGCTGAGTGGGGGGCGGGAGCATGCCGGCGGCGGTGCGTGCTTGCCCCCTAGCTTCCCGTGTAGACCTACGTTGGTTTGTGCAGGAGAGCCACCTTGCCGCAGTAAAAAGGTGGCAGGTGGTCGGGAAGTGGTTAAAAGAGGTATGGACTGCAGAGAGAGACATCATTTCACCCCTATACAAAACATTAGTAAGACTTCATCTGGAATATGCAGTTAAGTTTTGGCCACTAAATCACAAAAACTATATAGGGGAACTGGAGAAAGTACTAAGAAAGGAAACCAAACTGATAAGAGGCTAAAGCTGGATACACACTATCCAACTTTTGTGGTTAGATTTCTTTCAGATTTACCTTTTCTATGTAGTGCAAGGGCCTTCCAGATTGCATACAAATTGAAAGTGTTTAGGTTTTACCTCATATTATATGGTTTTGGTAAGTCTAAAGGAAAAAGTCTTCAGAAAATTATATAGTGTGTATGGCCCATAAGAGGCATGGAGGAACTCAGCTATGAGGGTAAATTAGAGGAACTGAATTTATTCTTTCTTGAGAAGAGGAGATTAGGGAGCAAAGGATCACCATGTATAAATACATAAGTGGTCCATAAAGTGAACTTGATATATTCACTTTAAGGTTATCACAGAGGACAAGAGAGCACTCTTTATGTTTGGAGGAAAAGAGATTTCATCTCCAAATACAGAAAGGCTTTACAATAAGAGCTGTGAAAATGTGAAATAGACTCCCTCAAGAGCTGGTTCTGGCCAGCTCAGTAGACAAGGCCTGGATTCTTTCCTAAATGCACAAAATATAATTGGATACTAATATTTATAGGTACAGTTGATCCAGAGAATATATGATTGCCTCTTGGGGGAACAGGAAGACATTTTATTTCCCTGCTGGAGCAAATTGGATTACGCTTTATTTTTTTTAAATTTCTTTTTGCCTTCTTCTGGATAAACTGTGTGTATAGGATAGTGTATATGGAGGTTACATGGACTTGTGTTTTTTTTCAACAGGACTAACTACGTAACAATGTAACATGGGTATTGTTGCAATGTATGTCCATATGTACTGGTTTCTAACATGAATTCATATATGAATTTTATCTATTGTACATAACAGAAATGTTATATATTTGTAAAAAAATATTTTGTTTGGCATGTCCTCCTACAAAGTCCCTTTCTTTCATGTACTCTGGTCTAAGTTAATATTTTACTTCCTCCACACATGGTCCTTTGCCTGCTTTCCTCAATAGACACATTGTAGAACCTTACAATCACCTATTGCCAGGCAGAAGCTAGTGATATTTTGAGGTGCAAAAAACCTGTGTGATAATCTTGAAGAATTGCCTTTAACATACACTATATAGACGTAAGTATGAGGACCACCTTTAAATTATAGAGTTAATGTGGTTATAGTGAAGGGTACTGTTACAGCATACAAATACATTTTAGACAATTGTGCACTTCCTGTCTTGTCACAAGAGTTTAGAGAAAGCCCATTTCTGTTCCAGCATGACTGTGTTTCTGTGACCCAAGCCAATTCCATTCAGACCTGGTTTGATGAGTTTGGTGTGTAGGAACTTGAGAGGCCTATACAAAGCCCTGACCTCAACCCTACTGAACACCACTGTGATGGACTTGAATGTTGATTGTGAGCCAGATATTTTTGTTCAACATCCATAGTTATCCTTACAAACCCTTTGTTGGCTGAAAATTCCTACAAACTAGACACTCTACAATCTTGGGTTATAGCCACAAAAGAAGCTAACTCCATATAATTGTGCATGCTTTTTAGAATGTGATGTTTTACAAGCTAATATGGGTGTGATGGTTAGGTGTCTGGACACAAACTTTTGGCCATATAGTTCACATTGTACTGTAATAAATTCATAATTATATTATTATTATTATTATTATTATTATTATTATTATAATTATTAAATACTACATAATATTAATAAAAATACTGCAACAACAGCATAAACATCAAGTGAGGTATTTGCATTGATTACAAGAGATCATTTTTATTTGTGAGTTAGTCTACACAGATGATTAAAATATCACACACTAAAGCACATATTGCATAATGTTATAATAGAACTATGGTCAAAGAAATCAATGACATATATATTGCAGTCTTTAACCTTCAACAGGGTGACAATGTTTTATTTAATGCAGTGAAATCACTGTGGCATTGTCACTATATGGAGATGTTGTTTTAGGTGGACTTCAGGTAAGCATCAAACAATTGGAAGCTTAACTCCAGCTTACACATTTTAGGCAGTAATACCTACAGTGGTTTTAAACCACATACATAAAAGCTTATTGTTGTTAGCTCCCCTGTCGGATAATGTCAAAATAACAGCTTGTATAAAACCCTGCTTACTGTCACCTAGACAGCTTGGTCTGAATGTAAATTTGATGTTGTGTGTAATTGTGGTTCTTTAATCTTTTGTGAATTGACCCTTCAGCTACAGGCCACAGAGCATAGATTGTGCATTGACCACTAGCTGTTATCTGCACGGCATCCTCCTCCTCCTTTGCTAGTCCTCCAACCATCTGTAAAGAAAAAAAGACTTCTCTTTCCCAGAGATCATACACAATCACACTGATAAGAAAATATTTCCTAGGAAAGCACTGGTGACGTAGTCTTCCCAGGGGGCATCTATGAGGACCTGACGGTTCTTCTTCAGATACCCCCACTGCTGACTGGGTGACATAGACACCTGACCATCCACTGGCATGGTTTTCTCAGGCATAAGAAGACTGGAGAGGTGTAATGACATCATGGCAAGTGGCTGCAACAAACTGGACATTGGCAGGCCCTGACAACAGCACTGGGTTGCTGGTCCTCAGTCCCAGGTGGATTATGTGACCGCAAATTCAGGTGAGTAAAAAAGACATTTTTTTATTGGGTGGGGAAAAAGAGTCAAGGGGCAGAGAACAGAGATATATATTGTAATTATAGTTCGGCAAAATACAACAAGCCCAATGAGAAGGCAGCCCAACTGGGAGCACTCACAGGATGTAACAGCAATGAGTAGTAGCAGTAGGTCTCAGGTGTGCTGACAACAGCGGTCTCTAGGGGCGGAATGCAGCCTTGCCTTTCAATACCCAAGTGAGGAAGCCTTCAGGAAAAAAAAAAGGGTTTTTTTTTAGCAGCAATGTATTAAATCAGAAGCTTGTATAGTAAAAAATATATTTTTATTGACAATTCATAAAAAGGCTTGATGCCACATGAGGTTAAAATCTGGTTACAAAGACAAAGGAATCAGCAAACAGTTGATAACATTTGTTGCATGGTAGCTATAGTAGAGCTGCCAAACAATGATATACTCTGACACGTTGCAACCTTTTTAAAGTCATGGTCTTATTCTATAAAATATATGCATAAAATTAGTAATATGGTCCATTCCATCAAATATTTCTACGTGAAAAAGACAAGAATGAGCATGTGTCTATGTAATATATAATTACCACTGGAAGATGAAACAACAGCTTGCAACCAATAATTGAACCAGACAGTACCTGTAAGTCCCACCGATTCGCACGGTGCTCATGGGAAGATGTCTTGCGGGGAATCACTGTTGTGGCACATGGAGGAAAGGAGAGAAGGATCCGAACCGGGAGTGCATTCCCCACAGGTTGGCTGAATTGTATGAATAAATATGTGGTTTTGGCAATTGATCAAAAATAATTAGGATTTACTAAATCAATTAAAAAAAAAACAAAAAAACACACACAAAGCATATGTGCACGCACCTCCACATATGTGTACACACACATATGCGTATGAAGACAGATGTGCAATACATGATTAATTCATTAATATGTGACATTATTTAATATGAAAGAAAAAAGTGTAAGGAATAAGGGGTGAAAAAATACATGATACAATATATTAAATGGTAATGGCATATATGAGAGCCGTAAAAAAAACACTAGTAATGAGAGCCGTAAAAAAAAAATGGACTTACAAATCGCATTGTTGTAACAGTCTTAGAGATATCCTGCTCACACCACGGTGCCCGGGAGTGTACTGGGACCATGTAGAGAGCAAGGATGTATTTATATAGGGAACTTAATTAGATGATTGCCAAACTGCAGGGAGAGCCAGCCACCCACAACGAGATCCTCTCATCCACTCCGTCCATTGTCTCAGCCGCGATTGCAGTCATTCGGTGACTCCTCCGGTGTCCCGGAAGACTTAAGCCCCGGCAACCAGCGTCACTTCCGCGGCAAGTGACGTGGTCTGTCGGCGTAACGCGCAGGCATGGACCGTGTGACCGCCTGAGCCGCGCATGTGCACCCAGCCGAGAAGACCCAGAAGTAAGCATGGGACGCTGCTGACACAGGAACAGCCATCCGCCTAGCCAAAAACTGGGGCATGTGCAGACAGGGGAGAGAGCGGGAACCGTGCAATCCCTTGACTTGTGTCCCGGGAAGCCAAAAAGAACCCTTGGACTGACCGCGAATGGGGGGGATGATGAACATGGGTCTGAAAGGACAATAACAATAAACAAAATAAATGACAATACAAATTAGAATAATCAATAATGTTCTCCAATTGTAAACATACAATATGGGAGTGTCCATATAAAGGGACACACTTCAAAATATTAATTTATTAATTATACAATTCAGAACCATGCATAACAATAATAGTAAATATTTGTTTAAAAGAAGGGTAGTGTTGCGCTCAAACATAAAAGTGCTTGTGCAGATAATTAAACCTTAATTCAAAAATTCATGATTGGTGACAATCAAAAAATCAATCAATCTGTGCTCAACATTATAAAGTGCAAACAGTCCATATGCAGCATCAAACAGTCCACATCTCTTTGGTGTCACACAAATTAGCAGAGACTTGATGTTAGTGCAGATTAACCTTCACCTCCACACTTCACCCAGTGATCTAGTAAGGTACTCCTTACCGGAAATATATGACCCCTTAATTATAGGGGGTCACATAGGCAATATCTCCACTCAGTACACACGATCCTCAGCTCCTCTGTTACACAGTGGGTAATCCAGCATCAAGCCCTTATAGCATAGCTCGGATCAGGTGACAAACATGGGTGGAACAAAAAGAGACTCTCATGGTGCAGTACATCTAAAAATATCGACCGGACGTCATCAGGGGTACTGACGAAACGTACGTCGGGAAGGGAAACGTGAGACCGTAGCCATTTCCGGGTTAGAGGAGCGCTGTGCGATCGGCAGTGCTCACAACCCCCGCTGGATGTTTCTTATGAGAAAGGTGATTGTTTTATGGTGATTCGAGTAAGTGCAATACTTTTTAAATAAAGCGATATGTTTAGATGTACTGCACCATGAGAGTCTCTTTTTGTTCCACCCATGTTTGTCACCTGATCCGAGCTATGCTATAAGGGCTTGATGCTGGATTACCCACTGTGTAACAGAGGAGCTGAGGATCGTGTGTACTGAGTGGAGATATTGCCTATGTGACCCCCTATAATTAAGGGGTCATATATTTACGGTAAGGAGTACCTTACTAGATCACTGGGTGAAGTGTGGAGGTGAAGGTTAATCTGCACTAACATCAAGTCTCTGCTAATTTGTGTGACACCAAAGAGATGTGGACTGTTTGATGCTGCATATGGACTGTTTCACTTTATAATGTTGAGCACAGATTGATTGATTTTTTGATTGTCACCAATCATGAATTTTTGAATTAAGGTTTAATTATCTGCACAAGCACTTTTATGTTTGAGCGCAACACTACCCTTCTTTTAAACAATTATTCAGCACCTTGCTTTTTTTGTTGCCGCTCACTACAAGGAAGCAATTCCTTTAAATTAATATTTATTAAATATTTATTAATATCTATATTATATTAATATATATATTCACATAATTTTTATGTTTATATTCATTGATTATATATATATATACACGGTTGAACCACTTGCGCGGTTTTTTGGTTGCACCAAACCCCTTTTTTCTGAATAATAGTAAATACTCCATCACTATGGAAGAAATAAATTGATAGTTAAAGAAAAAAATAGAAAGAATCATGAAGAGAAAAATAAAAAACAATTTTGAAAAATGACAATTTTCGAAAAAACTGCATCTAATCATCAATTTTAACCTTTTCCCCACTAGATAAATGTTTATTGGGTTTTACCGGATGCGAATCCTTTTAAAAAAGGAGTGTAGGATATTGACTTATTTAGACCAGGGGGAACCATGGCCTTTAGAGAAAAGATCCAGCGCTGTTCGTATTGCAAAAAAATGTTGTTCCAATCGCCGCCTCGATCGGAAACATGTACTTGGTCAAGGGTGGTGAGGGTAACTTTTGGCATTCGGTAATTGTGTTGGTACACAGCGTGTCTACCAGTTGGAAGATAGCGGTTACCAATCTCCATACTATAAATGTGTTTGGAGATGCGTTTCCAAAATTCCTGTTTAGTCTTTCCTATGTAGAAAGCTCCACATTCACAGGTCATTAAATATACTAGTCCACGCATCCGACAATTTACAAAATGTTTGGGTGAAAACTTTTCCCCATTTGGGAGTGTAAGTATTTTTCTTTTTTCTATAAAGGGGCAATAGGAACAGTGGCCACAGGGGTAGGTCCCCATTCGTGGGCAATGTTTGCCCCTAATTTCGCCCCGATATTCACTTTGAACTAGTCTATCTTTAAGGGATTTGGCCCTTTTGAAGGTGATAGCGGGGTTAGGTGGCACAAATTGCTGAATTTTGGGGTCATCTGTTAGTATTGAGCAATTTTTTGGATAATATGTCAGATCTGTGTGTGTTGTCTCGATTCTGTCTGAGCTCATCATGATCCTTGAAGGATTTGAATTTGAAGTATTCGCCTTTTTGTTTTTGTTATTTTTGAATAATAGATCATGGCGTAATTGTCGAAACGCTCTATTATATGCCTTCCGCAAACACGAATTGCTATATCCTCTCTGCAGGAGGCGAGCCTGAAGTTTATTAATTTCTTCTTTGAATAATGCATTGTTAGAACAATTACGCCGCAGGCGAAGGTACTGACCATAGGGAATGGAATTCACAAGTGGTGTAGGGTGAAAACTTTCCGCATGTAACACTGTGTTACCTGCAGTGTCTTTGCAGAATAAGGTACTGCAGAGTTTGCCATCAATGTCTAATTGTATCTGAACATTCAAATAAGAAATATTTTTTTTGTCATAGGACATTGTAAATTTTAAATTTCGGTCATTGACGTTCATGAGTTTGAGGCATTCGATCAGGGTACCTTCAGGTCCCTCCCAGATGAGGAAGATATTGTCAATATACCTAAGTCATGTGGAAATATGACCTGTGTAATTGGCGAGACTCTCACCCGAGAGGAAAAGCCATTCCCACTTCCCCAGGTACAGATTGGCGTTGGATGGGGCACAACATGTCCCCATCGCTACCCCCTGTACCTGGAGGTAGTGGGAACCGTCAAAGTGAAAAAAGTTGTGGTTGAGAATATAATTCAAACCACCTATAATGAATTCAATTGTGGCTTTTTCATGTAACGATCCTTGTGATAGGACCTTTTGTACAGTTGCCAAACCCTTAGGAAGGATGGCTTATCCCTGCACTTTCCCTACTTCTCAGGAACCTCTTCCTGATGCTTCGCACTGTTCCTGGCAGATGGATGACCGGTCCCTATTCTAGCCACACGCCAAATGTGCACCAAGCTCGGGAGCCAGGGTCTTAAATAGACTCTGCTTTACCCAAGATTGCCACCAGAGTCTCATGGGGTGCCAGCATTGAATCGGATATCTACCCCCTTGTGACCCAGGAAACCATTGAGGAACTCCCTTTGAAATGCTCCTGCAGTTGACCACCACCTGCAGTGGAGAAAATAGACTGAATCTTACTATATGTGAATGAGGGGTACCCACAGAGTGGGTTTAAAATAACACCATAGGCTTCAATAATATATAAAGTGCTTAAAAACAAAAAGCTGGGGACTAGGGTTGAGCGAACACGGACTATATTGTTCAGGATCGTACCGAACTTTTCGGTGTTCAGTACCCGGACACGGACCCGAACATTTTACTGTATATTCGGGATACAGTCCGTTGTTCTGTAATTTTGTAAATGTCTTGGTGCGGTTTTAATGTTTTGGCGTGGTTTTAATGGCGCGGTTTCAACAGCTGCAGGGCAGCCAATCAACAAGCGTTTAACTAGTGTGCCCTTAGAAGGCATCACAGCCATGCCTACTAATGGCATGGCTGTGATTGGCCAGTGCAGCATGTGACCCAGCCTATACATAAGCTGGAGTCACAAAGCGCAGCACGTCATTCTGCTATAACTACTATAGGGTCAGGTTCCTGCTGCTGCTGATATGAGGGAGAGATAGGAGATTATTGGTAGGGGCAGGCTGGAGATTGATTTCAGGGAAAGAATAGGAGAATCTTCTTTAATCAGACAGTGATCTACATCAATTTCATTGTGTAGGGGTGCAGTGCATGATCTTTTTGCCCTGACCTGAGCCCAGTGAGGAGGAGGGAGAAAAAAAAAACTTTTATCAGTCCGTTAGGTGGGCGGCGTGCGGCGTGTAGCAGCCATGTAATACAAGCTCAGTGCAAATGTGTCTGCTTAATCTGGATTTAAACAAAAAAAAACTTTTTTCCTTCATATTTGCTTCCTTCATATTTTTTTCCTTCATATTTTACAGTGACATACACTGCTGTTCTAATGTGATATTCAAAAATCAACAATTTAAGGGGAAAAAAATATTTTTCAGGTTTTCATTCAAATGGGTATTTTTTACTCAATAGCGGAATAGAACAACAACAGTATCCAACCTGTTAGGCGTGCGGCGTGTAGCAGCCATGTAATGCAAGCTCAGTGCATATGTATCTGCCTAATATGGATTAAAAAAAAAAAACTTTTTTCCTTCATATTTTACTGTGACATACAGTGTTTAGACACTGCTGTTCTAATCTGCTATTCAAAAATCAACAATTTAATGGGAAAAAAAAATATTTTTCAGGTTTTCATTCAAATGGGTATTTTTTACTCAATAGCGGAATAGAACAACAACAGTATCCAACCTGTTAGGCGTGCGGCGTGTAGCAGCCATGTAATGCAAGCTCAGTGCATATGTGTCTACTTAATATGGATTAAAAAAAAAACTTTTTTCCTTCATATTTTACTGTGACATACAGTGTTTAGACACTGCTGTTCTAATCTGCTATTCAAAAATCAACAATTTAAGGGAAAAATAAACATCATTTCATTCATACGTTACTGTGAGATACACCCTTTGGATACTGTTGTTCTATTCCGCTATTCAATAAACACCCATTTAGGGAAAAAAATTAAATTGCGGCCTAGTCTGCATATTTTACTGTGAGATACACCCGTTGGATACTGTTCTTCTATTCCGCTTTTCAATAAAAACTCATTTAGGGAAAAAAACAAAAAATTGCGGCCTAGTCTGCATATTTTACTGTGAGATACACCCATTGGATACTGTTGTTCTACTCCGCTTTTCAATAAACACCCATTTAGGGGAAAGAAAGATATTAAATTGCGGCTTAGTATGTATCTGTACGTGTGAGATACACCCTTTTAGATACTGTTGTGCCACAATAAAAAATACAAAACGTGTGACACACAACACATAAAGGTGGGGAAAGGGAAAGTGAAGAAGAAGTGCAAGGTTAGTGCCATGTTGCAATACTATGGCAGGCCCTTCAGCCAGGAATAAAAATTCCTCTGGTCTTGACTCCTGACCAAAGGCCCTAGAGGCAGGTGTGAAAAACGTGTGTAGGAAGTGCAGTGTCCTTGGTGCCATACTCATAGTGTTGCCATCCACCGTGAATTATGGCACCCCTGGACTGCCACTCTAGGGGCACATACACCACAGGCTTTTTAGAATCCCGGTCCCTGGCAAGACCAGTGCAGCCCCGTCCCTACCAGAAGGCCTCAGAACTTAGACAGCTTTGGGAGAGCCCTGCCCACAACCAGGGACACATACCTTTTCCAAGGCCAGACTCAACCCAGAAGGGGGAAAAAAGCCCCCCCGCCACCATCACCGTTCCTTACCATATACCATATACCATATACAGTTCCTTACCGTTCCTTATGTACTATACACGTACTGAATGACGGGTCTGCCCCCTTCGACTTCTGGATCTCCAAATTGGGCACATAGCCTGAGCTTGCCCTTTACGCCTTGGAGGTGCTGGCCTGCCCTGAAGCCAGTGTATTACCCGAACGTGTATTTAGCACGGCTGGGGGCGTTATCACAGACAAGCGCAGCCGCCTGTCCAGAGCCAATGTAGACAAGCTTACGTTCATTAAAATGAACTGGGCATGGATCCCACAGGACTTGTCCGTACCTTTTGCAGAATAGACATGTATACCGGCCTTACCCAGCCATTGTTGCATTTTTGATCTTTCTCACTCTTTTGGGGTGTACCCTAATTTAAAAAGAAATTTAAAATTAAAAACAAAAACCAGTGTTGGCTACCTCGTCCTCCACCACTGCCGCTTCCACCTACACCGCCACATCCTCCGCCACCTCAACCTCCTACTCCATATGGGCCTTGTCCTCCTAGATCAAGATGATTATTTTTATTTTTTTGTTTTTTTATGTTATTTTAAGTTATTTCCCTATCCACATTTTTTTCAGAGCACTTGCCATGCTCTTAAGAAGATTTTGCTGCCATTTGCAGCCCTCTAGCCCTTTCCATGTTTTTTCAGAGCCATTTTAGTGCTCAAAAGTTCGGGTCACCATTGTCTTCAATGGGGTTCGGGATCGGGGTAAAGTTAAGTTCGGGGATCGGTTAAGTTAGGGTCATGAACCTGGACTTTTTTTTCGGCCGAACCCGCCGAACCCGGACATCCAGGTGTTCACTCAACTCTACTGGGGACCTTAAAAAACATCAATAATCACATATGCTCAGGGTATGATGTAAAATGTAGTGTTAGCAATTGTAAACTACTGTATACATGTATTATTCCTGAATGATAAAAACCTAAAGTAAATAAATAGGCAATAAAAAATTTACTTTCAGCCAAAGTAAGAAGATTTCTGTCCAGATGTGAGCTGGAAATAGAACTTGTAATGAGAAAACACAATTGGTTTCATAAAAGCAATCATAGAATTTTTACACTGCCCCTTAATTGGATAGAATTCTATTAGCATTTTAAACATTTTTTGTCTTCTTTGGTACTTATTAATCTCGCTCTAAGCCTCCTAATACCAACATTTTCATTGTTGAATAAATAAAGAAGGGATCTTGATTTGCCAGTAACGTCGTTGAACATCAGGGCTTCTGAGCTTTTCACAGGGATAACTGCTGTACTGTACAGTCTGTGCTGTATAAATTAATTACACTTTATGAAACCAATTCTCTTTATGCTGTGACTAAATGCTGTGCTCAATTCCCTTATGACTCATTTGTGCTTTAATATTTCAGAGCTGAAATCCAAAGAAGAAAAAGGTCAAAGAGATGGGATATTAGTTAATTCACAAGTAGACTTCAAATTCTTTTGCCTTGCCTTAAAAATGAATGTAATTGGAATATAAGTCTTAGTCTGCAGGTTAGATAAGGCTGGCAGTAAGATGGCAATTTCATGCAATTAAGATAAGCTACTAAATATAATGCAGCGATAAAATCATTGTAACAAACATATAAAGAAGGCCAGCTGGCCATGCAAAAGGAGAGGGCCTTTTGCTGCAATGTTGATCTCATTGGTAGAGCAAGATGTTCTATGCAGTAGTTACAGAGGAACTTTCAGTAACTTTAAAAGTCAACATGAATAAATTCCTGACGTGTTACAAAGTGCAGTATACTTTTTTTTATTAAACTCTATTTTCTCTCATTAAAGATCAGCGTGTGAGCTCCAGGTAAATAACTTTGCCTAGGCTAAGATGATGTTATCTGTCTGCTGCAGGCAGGACCAAGCATTGAAAGATATGTAGTCTAAACAATAGGCTACCTATAGCGATTGCTTTAGATACATTCAATAGTGTACACAAATAAAAACACCATATATAAAAAAAAGTCTGATAAATAAATTTTCAGTAAAAATAGTCGCCAAGTGAAAGTTCCAAAGAAATGTGCAAATAATTCTCATATAAACGGTGATTCTTCAGTGCAAATTTTTCTTAAATTAAAGTGCAGGTGCTGAGTGCTGTATTACATCCAAGTGATAATGGTAGAATTCAATCACTCACCAAATGTTGTGGGTCCTGTGTGCCTTATAGCACCAGGACCTGTTCAGACTTGTATAGCCCCCTGGGCTATAGAGCGATCTTTCTTTCTTGCTTCTAAATGGTTAAGGTGATGGGGTCCCCCTCCGTCTCCTCTCCCCTCACCACGCCAAGGTATATGGAAGAAATGAAGCTCCAGATAGTGAGTAAGTTCTAATCCCAAATTCTGGCCTAGAACTTACCCACTTCCCCTGCATGATCCTTTGACGTGAAGTGTTTGTTCTTTTGGCTTTTGTTGCGTTTTATTTGCCTATTTTTGCTTGAAGTCCAAAACCCTTGTTTGCGTGCATGCCATTTTTTTGCCCAGTTGGGAATAAAAGAGTTTAAAAGATAACACACTATCTGGAGCTTCATTTCTTCCATATACCTTGCCGTGGTAGATCGCTCTATAGCCCAGGGGGCTATACAAGTCTGAACAGGTCCTGGTGCTATAAGGCACACAGGACCCACAACATTTGGTGAGTGATTGAATTCTACCATTATCACTTGGATGTAATACAGCCCTCAGCACCTGCACTTTAATTTAAGAAAAATTTGCACTGAAGAATCACCGTTTATATGAGAATTATTTGCACATTGTTTTGGAACTTTTACTTGGCGACTATTTTTACTGAAAATTTATTTATCGGACTTTTTTATATATGGTGTTTTTATTTGTGTACACTATTGAATGTATCTAAAGCAAGCCACTGCATCTGTGCAAATTGACACTGACTGCCACTGCATCTGTGCAAATTGGCACTGCAACATTGTAAGTTTGTAGCAAGTCACAATGTGGGAGGGAGCAGTAAGGGGATACGGTTAGATATGGATGGCTACATCTGAGCATTATTATACAGTAATTTATTAAACAAGAATCTTGGACATGAGAGTGAACAATAGGTCCATCTTACCCCCTAGACTGCTCAGTTGATATTTTGTTCTCAACCACACTGTTTGCTGCTATATTGCCTATTGCAGGGAAATATCACCAGCACATATTTGCACAGTTGAACAGTGAAGAGCATGAAGTCACCCAGTCTTTTGCTTGGCATAAGACATTGGTTTTCTCTAAAGACAGATGCCAGAAATGACTGTGCCACTGCATCCATGCACATTGCCACTGACTGCCACTGCACCTGTGCAAATTGCCACTGACTGCCACTGCATCCATATACAGTACATTACCACTGACTGTCACTGCACCTGTGCAAATTGCCTCTGACTGCCACTGCATCCATTCACATTGCCACTGACTGCCACTGCATCTGTGCAAATTGCCACTGACTGCCACTGCATCCATGCACATTGCCACTGCCTGGCAATACACCTGTACAGATTGCCACTGACTGCCAGTGCATCCATGCTTTTTGCCACCGCCTGTCACTGCACCTGTGCAAGTTGCCACTGACTGCCACTGTATCCATGTGCATTGCCACTGACTGTCACTGCATCTGGGCAGATTGGCACTGACTGACACTGCATCCATGCACATTGCAACTGGCTGCCACTGCACCTGTGCAAATTGCCACTGACTGCTACTGCACCTGTGCAAATTGGCACTGACTGCCACTGCATCTGTGCAAATTGACACTGACTGCCACTGCATCTGTGCAAATTGGCACTGACTGCCACTGCACCTGTGCAAATTGCCACCAACTGCCACTGCATCTGTGCAAATTGGCACTGACTTCCACTGCATCCATGCACATTGCCACTGACTGTCATTGCATCTGTGCAGATTGGCACTGACCGCCACTGCATCCATGCACATTGCCACTGCCTGCCACTGCATCTGTGCAAATCACCACTGACATGCACCCATACACATTGCAGGTGACTGCCACTACACCCACGACATTGCACTGTGCACAGGATTTCAATGTGGCCTTTTTATGTTCTTTGTAAATAAACAATTGCCCTGGAATTGATTTACACTGTAGTGCCAGCTTTTTTTCTCTGGATTGTATTTTGCCATTCCAAAGTTTAGCAGTTTTGCAGCAACCAACATCCCTATAAATCCTTTATCTCTATGTAGAGCCACCCCTGAAGGAGGTATTTGAGTATGTTTGTTTCTGTACTCTGCCTTACAACCCCAGGAATAGCTTCAGCCCCTCTGGCACACATAGTAAACAGTGTTACCTCAGACACAACAGTAAATAGTCACAAACTGTGGTAAACCAAAAAATGTGTTTACTGGAAGACTCTTTACCATCAACCAAAAAGTAATAGTGTAACCCAGTAGTCAGAAATAGAGAGAAACTCTGATATATAACAGTATAGCACAAAGTCACATGTAAATTTCTAATAGTACAATTTAAACCAACTTAAATAGTTCTAATGTGACCTTTGTGCTCAGGTATAAAGGGAAATAGGAATGACTTGTTGAAGGTCAGTTATTTCCCTAAAATCCTGAAATCACAGCCACAGACAGTAAATACATGATGCAACAGGCAACAGTGTGAATTATCAACTTAGGCTTAAAGTTAGAGTTCCTTTTTAGGAAGTATGCATGTGATCACTGAGCCACTGCTAAATGAAGAAGAAATGAGGAAGTCCTCACAAATATCCTGTATCTTCAGCTAGCTCTTTAAAGTATGTTTGAAATATCCTGGCAAACGGGTTAAGGATAATCCCTTTCAGCAGGGTGAAACAACTGATGTAAAGGGGGTCCCCTCACAGGGCCTGATGAAATGAGCAAAGTAAAGGTGCCTGAATGCATGTCTCTGTATATCTGTATGATGGGCAAGTGCCCACTCACCAATCCTGTGACTAAGGCCCAAAAGAGATGTCCTGGCAGTCAGGCTCATTAGGTTATCTGGCTGGCTACCTCCAACTGTAACGCCTCACGCTTTCAGGGATGCCTGGAGATGCACCTGGAGTTCTCTCTCTGGTAGGATGTCCGTGACTAGCCATATATCTGAGCCAGGAAATGGGCTCACTGACCCTGGATGGTAGCACCTCTTCCCCCTGCGTCCGGTCTCTCCCCTCACCTTGTGGTCTCTCCCTGCTCCAAGGCAGCCTCTTGGTGTCCTTTCACTCTCTCTCTCTCTCCAGAGCATGCTGGGGTATGTAGTTCCCCTCCCTAGGGATCACAATAGGGCAGCTGGTGATGGGGACTACATGTCCCAGGATCTTTGCTGCAGCAGCTCTGGCTGTGATTGTTCCCCCTCCCCCCGCCAATGAGGGAGCAGGGGAGGGAACAGAGTGGGCAGGTGTGTCTCTGTGTGAGTGCTGCTTGCACACTGTAGTTGGAAGGAGCGGTAGGGGGAATAATTCCCCTGCAGCTACTGATAGGCTCCTGTGTCCTTCGAGCCTGTCAGTGTGAATACTGGTGGCAGCCGGCAGGTGGTGCAGGGCAGCGAGTGGCTAAGCGGCACCCACTACATATTCCTACACTTTCCTCTATATTGGCTGACCGACAGGAGAATTTATACAAATGCAGGGCAAAGAACTTCACACTTCAACAGGGGAGCTGAACTTTTTTTGGCTCAGATATTCTTAGCTATGGCATGCAGAAGTGTGGGATGTAGTCAATTAGAAACAAAAACATAAAAAGAAAAAACTTCTGCATATGCAAATGGTGGTAAGAGGTTGGGAATAACATCAAAAGATATGTCTTCACAGAATAAGCTTTTCTTGTAAGTACTTAGTCGGACTATTTACATATTCTTGCAAAATAGCCATAGAAGTAAATTACCTTTCCTCATTAAATGGGATAACATGAATACATCATTATTACATAACTGATCCTTGTTTACGTTATAGAAGAAGGCCTTAGGTGTATACAATTTTTGCTCTGCTGACTTCTTCCAGTCTTTCAGATGTAATGAGCTGTAAGATTAGTTTTCTGCCTCAGGGTGGGATTTACGTTCTCAGCTAACAGGCTGAAAACAGCTAGAGAGGGCTATGCTGAGCCAAATCTCCTTACTGAAAATAATAGAAGCGTGCTATCTGAACAGGAGTGATGTATGTGATATCTATAAAAACAGCTATGTAACCAGGACAAACTTTGTGTGCTTTAGAGGAAATTCTAAACAGAAAAGTTTAAAAACAGGAAAAATGGAGGAATTGAACTTGGGAAGCTGTGCCCGAAAAAAGGCAGACAGAAGACAAAGGACTAGTCACCACTATTGCCTGTGGTCTCATTGCGGCTGATCTTTTTCCCATTCCTAACTCATCATGCCTTGTCTGTGTAGAGGTTTCCATCTTGGTAGAGGCAGGGCTTTTGCTTTCTCATGTCAGAACTTCCAGCATAGGCCATATTTACAAGGGCACTCCTGCATTTAGGTTTTTAAATGTAGAAGTGATCCCGGAAGTTTAAAAAACTTTTATGCCTCCAAAATCACTTTTTCCTGTGTTTAGATGTTCTTGCTTTAAATTTAACTGCATTTGGCCCCATGCACACTGGGCATTTAGCACAGTGCATGGAGCTCTGGCATTCTCTATAAGCTGCTGCGGCTGGATGGGACTGAGCGCTGACCTCTTACATTTTGGGCATTCATTCCTGGGCGCATAATAACCTAAACATTCATACAACTAGGTACACTGTCAAGCCCCTGCCGCAGTAGCTGTCAGACTCTCATAGAGCAGCAGGGCTGGATGGGACACCTATGTCCTCTTCCCACACCTAAATGCACAGTATGCATGGGGTCTTAGAGTTTCTAATTGTATCCTGGATGCACAGAATTCCATTTCATGATGTTCATTTATATGCATTGTGAAATGTCCTCAAAATGCATATAAGCACAGGTTTAACAGTAACCAAATACAAGTGAAGCTGGGATTTCAAAGCTACTTATTAAATAGAATAAATATAGCACTGAACGGCATCATCCAAAATACATAGCAAAAAAAAAAACAACCCAAAGAAAAAGGGAACATTAAATATGCCTTACCAGTGGTTTATACACCAATCAGCAAAAAATCTAAAGTATAACTAAAGGCAAAACCTTTTTTTTTTAGGTTTGGATAGAGGGGAGAGGGATTAGAACGCTTGTTAGGTATTATTGCTGTCTGTGCCCCCATTAAGGATATTCATCCACTCTATTTGTCCTGTTTACCATTATTATTAAAAGTGAAAGCAAAAAAGAAAATCCCAAGTTTTGGGTTGTCCCCAGAAATGTAATTGAGGGGAAATCTTCCAATAGGGACACTAGATCTGGTGACCTGGGGGTAATCTGCAGGGATTTCCTCTCACTTCCTGTTTGGCCATGGCACAGGAAGTGAAGGAAAATCTCCACAATGGGACACAGCTGGCGGAAAAGAAATCAGACATCAGACAGAAAAAATAGACAGGGGTTCTACTTTATGTTTTGTTAAAAACAATTTTATTACACACTGTACACAGTTTAAAACCAGTAACAAGAAAATCCTTCCATTCAAGGTATTGAAGGTCACAAATATAATGTATACTAGTCAGCTCTATCTGCCTACGTGTTTCATGGAGCTTCTGTTTCATCAGGACAATAGATAAAGCTGTCTTATGTGGCTAAAATAAATAAATAAATGATAATCTATCTAGAGGAGAGAATAAAAGTTAACAACAATATTTAAAATACTGTCCATTTCATATATAATATAACAGGCAAAAACAGGGGGAAAAAAAGAAGGGGGCGGGTTGAGAGGGGGAGGAAGAGTAAAAAAAAAAAAAAACTACACACATTTTAAACCCACCTGTCATAGATAGGACTACAAGGAAAACAACATATTTTGGTAGGTTTGAGATTGAGCCCTGACTCTGTTTCTCCCCGGTCTTTGGAAGGGCATGTACTATCAGGGGAAAACAAGGAAGACAAGGAAGGTCTGCAGGGCAAACACCCCAATTTCTAAAATAAAAATAAAAATATATAATGGAGATGGCCAATAGGACCCCCCCCACCTCCAAATATTAGACAACACATATGCTGATGCACTGACTACAATGGTATTGACTGAAAATAAATAACCAAAACAGAATACCTTAAGTCTCGGTTCACACTGGGGTAACTTGTCAGGTGACTTAGCCGCCTCACAAGTCGCACTCCATTCAGTGCAATGGAACCATTCTAATCGGAGCAACTCAATTCGCTCTGAATTAGAAAAAGGTTCCTGCCTTACTTTGGGGGCGACTTGCATTGACTTCTATTAGAGAAGTCGTTTGCAAGCCCCGCTGAAGTTGTGCTGCACACAAACAAAAAACAAACATGTTATACTTACTTGCTCTGTGAAGTGGTTTTGCACAGAACAGCCCCGATCCTCTTCTTTTTGTGTCCCCTTCGGCACTCCTGGATCCTCCTCCTTAAGCAGTGCCCCCCGGAGAAAGCCGCTTGCCCACTCCATAAGGCACATAGAGCCGCAGCTTGGTCCTGTCCCCCGCTCTCTCCTCATTGGCTCACTGGCTGTGATTAACAGGAGCTCAGGTAAGGATTGGATGGGCTGGGGGATTGCTGCACGCAGAAGGTTCTTCACCTTCATGCATAGAATGCTTGAAGGTTAAAAATCTTCAGCCTTTACAACTACTTTAACTCTACAATCCAATCTAAAATAAACTTCACAGCTAAAGTTCTCTGGGAGAAGGTAGAATGGCCAGGTAAAACCCTCAAAAATATGGAATCTCCAAATAGTATATATCTTCAGGTGGACAGGCTTTACAGTGCCAGTGTGAATGAAGGCTAAAGTAGGTTTAGCCATGTTTAGCCACATTTAGATGCACTCATTCATGTTTACATGCATTTAGAGTTTCTAATTGGATCCTTGACACACAGAATTCTATTTTTTCTAACCATAGATCATAGACGTGCGCACAGGGTGTGCCCTGTGTGGCAGTGAGTCCTTATGTTTAAACCCCTGATATTAAAGCAAAGCCCCCTAATGGGCTCCTAAAAAAATTGTAAAAAAATAATTAAAAAAATAAAATTGGAGAAAATAAAATAATAAAAATAAAATAAAAACTACTGACACCAATATCTGCTCTACTGACACCATCAGTATACTGTATTATACACATGCATGTATTTGAGCTTTGAGGTGCAATAGGCTGTGCACACCTATGCCATAGATAAAATGTTC
The DNA here is from genome assembly GCF_965119305.1 of Pelophylax lessonae. Lineage (NCBI taxonomy): Eukaryota > Metazoa > Chordata > Amphibia > Anura > Ranidae > Pelophylax > Pelophylax lessonae. The sequence continues at coordinate 140,942,275 of NC_138770.1, read as the reverse complement.
GCACCTAGGCACAGGTAAATGCTCAGTGTGAAAGTCACTATTGAAAATTCATTACATACTGTATATTTATATGTGTTAACAAATGTCTTCTTAATGCATGTAAATGAAGGCTTAGCAGTGCCAGTGTGAATGAGACCTAAAGCAGGTTTAGCCTAGTTTAGTCATGCTTACATATGTTTAGAGTTTCTAATTAAATCCTGGACACGCTGAATTTTATTTCCTTTAAAGGCAGCTAAACTGAATGCATTTAAAGCCGAGTTCTGCCCCTCCCATGAAAAAATGTAAAGTCAGCAGCTACAAAATACTGTCAGAGGCAGCACTGCCTTATATCTCATACCGCAGATATACTGTACATCTAAGAGTCTGTAAGCACAGGAGAGCCTAGGCACAGTTGCATACCAGAAAGTGTAATACTGTGATTTAGGAAAAGATTGAGATAAATGGTACATTTTCAGGGCACTGCCTAGGCACATTTAACATTTCTTAATGCTTCCTGTAATATAGTAAATTTTCACTTTTTGTGTTTAGGTCAACTTTAAGTCTAAAGAAGAGGGGATAGTGCCTAATTTGGCCATGCAAACTCAGTGGCCATTATATTTAGTACACCTAATCATTAATGCACATAGCCAAACAATTAATATAATAAATAATTAGAAAAAAAAAAAATCATGTGGATATACACTATATTACCAAAAGTATTGGGCCGACTGCCTTTACATGCACATGACTTTTAATGGCATCCCAGTCTTAGCCCGTAGGGTTCAATATTGAGTTGGCCCTCATGAAGTCTTCTGGGATGTATGACATCATTTTGGCCTAGGCCTAGAAATCAGGAAGTGACTGAAGAAATGTGGAAAAAAAGTTTAAAAAAAGTAAATATAATATACTTACTTAACTATTTACTAATTCTAGCAGCATTTAGTAATGCTGATCAATGCTGATTGAGAGAGTGAAGTCCCGCTTTATTGTAAACACTAGAGTTGGTAGGATTGATTACCCAAACTACCTTGATGGTAAAATTACTGATTGTTTAAAGAAAAATACTATTTACCTTTGTTAATTTTTTAGACCTTACAAAAGAGGAGTAAAATAAACAGGAGTGTGATAAACAATAGAAACATACAAAAATGACATTCCCAAATACTCACAACCTAGGAATATAATCCAGCATTGGGGATTTAAATATAGGATAATGTGTAGAGTAAAGCTAGAACCAAAAAAATGTTTTTAAGTTAAGTTTGTTGAGTAGGGAAGGGTTAAAACCTAATTGGGGGGCTTTTTTTGCTGTCCCATTGGAGAGATATTTAACAGAAAAGGGAGAGAAATCCTCTCTTGTTGTCATTACAACAAGAGTCACCAGTGGAAGACTTCCCTTTTTTCCTCCTTTGGTGACCGCTCATTTTTTTTTATTTTTTATTTTATTTCCCATAACTTGCAATACCGGTTGCAATGGATTCTACAATTCTAACCCTTCTCTAAACCCTTATCTAAAATGTTTTTTTTTTTTTGAGTTTTTGATTCATATACACTTTAGGATGTAATGCTACTGTTTAACTTGATTGTTTAGGTTGTCAAACTATTTTAGATTTTCAAAAGACAGCCCCAATAGTAAAAAACAGCTTTTATTTAGCTAATGGTTTATTTCCGTTATGTATGAACATGCTGTATTTATGGGCTTCCTTATGTGTTTGGGCTAGTTTATACTAGCCCTCTGAAGTGTGAGAAATTGAATTTTCTTCAGCTTGCTGTGCTAAGAGAGAGAGACATTTGAATTGTGTATGGTCAGGTAAGTTTTTCAAATTTTTATTTGGACTTCATTTGAAAAGCTCAAATAATAACAAACTCCCCACAAAACTAGAGCAACCACACAAAAAAGAGCTAAACCATGTTTTTAAGTTTTTTACTTGTATTCTTATGTATTTTCTATTCCTATTTTTTCACTTTTCGCTAAGGTGCTATAGTTTAAGGCAGCCTTTTTCAACCAGGGTGTCCAAGTAGCCTGGGGTGCCTTGCGGTTTCCTCAGGGGTGCCTCTACAAAATGCCTAAAAGTTGCCCCAAATTTGTATACAAGCTGGTGGGTGGCTGAAACCTTCCTTTTAGTTACACAAAGCCACAGGTTTTCATTGTAAACCATTATGACCTTCTAGCTGCCAACTTTCTAACAACCAATAACATCAGTTGATAAGGAGGATGTCCTTGTTGTACCCTCCCTTGCTTCTCTCTATCAGCTTAGGGGTCTCATTAGCTAAGTGACAGAGAAAAACCGAGGGAGAAAAGAAACATTGGAATACTAGTAAATACCAGTTTGCAAAAGTATATTTGCTTTGGAAGAATAAATCACCTTTAACGTTTGGTGTCCTACGTCGTTACGTGTATTGATGTTGCTGCATTATGTAAAACTATCAGAATAGTTTTTATATTTTAGAATGGGGTGCCTCAAGACTGTCCATAATTTTGGAGGATGCCTCAAGATTGTCCATAATTTTAAAGGGTGCCTTGCCTAAAAAAAGTTTGAAAAACACTGGTTTAAGGTGCAGAGCCAAACCCATATCTAGTGTTGACAGTAGTGATTAGAAAGTATTTCTTTTGCAGCTATAGCATGATCTATACAAAATAACAAACTGAGTTTTTGTAACAGTGATCTACTGATGAGTATTGAGGAGTAAGTGGAATTAAAAGAACCAGGCACTCAAGGCCATTTCAGGGACAAGATTGTGGAACCAGTTTAATGAGATTTCCTGATGACACACAGAACATGCACCTAATAAAATGTAATATTTGTGCAAGTTTAAACTTAGAATTAATGCCACACATATTCCAGGAGAAAATACATAACTGGCTCATTCTCTAAGTAAATGCAAGTGGGAAGGATATTACAGAGGATAAAACAGGCATTGGATTGTGCTGTGTTTTATCCACATGGGAAGGGAGAAGCAACACATTTAGGCATAGAAACACACACAGTCAACACAAGCATACAAATCACTGCCAACCCAAAACAAGCATTACGAGTAGGCTTAAGCTTACAACACCCCAACAGAAATGGATATCATGACTAAAAGTATAACTGCAGTCTTTAAAAAGTAACACATGAGGTGTAGGCTAGTGATTGCAGGAGTAAATAGCCTCTTATTTGGAGTGGACTGGCCTGCCAATAATGGTGGAAATACAAATGCCATTAGAGTTGGTCAGTAACAAGACCAAAGGCATTTATTTTCTGGATATAGTATGAGGGCGAGGAGAGAAAAAAGTAGTAAGAGAGTGATGTACGGCAAAGAACTTATAGGCCAAGAAAACACACACAAGCAAAGCTGCTCCAGGTGAGTGATTAGCTTTCCATCTAATAGCCATTTGAGGTGAAGGTGCTAGCAAGGCTTGTCTGCAAAGCTACAGAGAAGAGAAGGATCCAGAATCCACTGCACTTCTTCAACCTTTATTGTATGTGCCATAAAATCATCACAAATAGTGTTGGGCACAGCTGAAAATGTATGTGTTTCGCGCTATAACTAGCGCTTACTGATAACCTCCTTAATAAAGGAGGTTATCAGTAAGCGCTAGATGTAGCATGAAACATGTGATGTGATGATTTTTTGGCACATGCAATAAAGGTTGAAGAAGTGTAGCGGATTCCGGATCCTTTTCTTCTCTGTACTCAGGCCAACAACATTATAGAAACCTTGAATCAGGTGAATAAGGATGATTAGCCAGGCAAAAGGCTTTCAGCACAACAACTAGTATTTTGTGGGTTGTTGAAGAAGTGGGTAGGTTCAGATCATAGATTATTGTATTCTTTTAGTTTGTTGGTGTTCTTTAACTTTAACCACTTCCGCACTGCTCACTAGAGCACTACTGCGGCAAAGTGGCTCGATAACGTCTGACGTAGACCTACGTCGCCAGACATTTTCCTTTCTCGGCGGCGCGCGTGCGCCGCCGGAGGCTCGCTCCCGCTGTATTCAGTCACAGCGGGAGTCGGGCCAGGTAAACAAAGCGGGCGGATCTCCCAAGTGACAGGCAGGGTCAGATTGCAGGGTTCAGTCACTGATCTGTCAGCTGCAATGTCGCAGTCCCGCAAAAAAAATTACTAGTAAAAAAAAAAAACACCAAAAATGACAGAAATCTTTCCCTTAGTTAGTAAACGCAATAACTTTTGCGCAAACCAATCAAAATACGCTTATTGTGATTTTTTTACCAAACATAGGTAGCAGAAAACAAATTGGCCAAAAATTTAAAAAAATTGTGATTTTTACATTTTTTTGGGGGGAATTTCATATAAAAAAATGTGAAAAATATTGTTATTTTTGCAAAATTGTCACACTTTTTTTGATTATAGCGCATGATCAAAAAATCGCACAGGTAAGCAAATACCACCAAAAGAAAGCTCTATTTATGGAAAAAAAGGACATAAATTTTGTTTGGGTATGGCATTGCATGACCGCGCAATTGTCAATTAAAGTCACACAGTGCCGAATCGCAAAAAGTGGCCCAGACGTAAGACAGCAAAATCCTCCGGTGGTAAAGTGGATAAAGAACAGTGTGCATTGCTTCCTGTGCCTAGGGTAAAGTTCAGTTACAGGTGAAAGCTGGCACAGTTGAAATAGAGCTTACTTACTTATTTTTCCATTCACGGAATTATATCTCAGTGATATAAATTAAGGAAACACAAAATAATGATACATGGAGTTGCCCCAGGGGACAGATGTTTTCTACGGATGGTTTAGGATTAATTGCAGAGTGGGAGGGAGCAGCAAGAAATGCTTCTCATCACATGGTTGGATAAGCAGTAGCCATTGAAATGTCCATTGATACCCAAAATGGTGGTTTCAGAAATCCAGAAACCTCTGTCCTTATTACATTTTTATACTTTACAGCCTCTTAAGTAAAACCAAATTATCAAGTGAGTGTCAGTCCTTTGGGTGAAAACTTGTTTTTAATACAAAAAGGTCAAAGGAAAATGATCAGATTGGTTCAAGTTGATTGAAAGCCCACAACTTGATAAAATAATCTTTCTTTAGAACAGCAGTGGGCCGAAGAATACCTCTGAATACAGTACACAGGATGTCTAACCAACAATTAATTAATGCCACAGCATACCTGTGTATTGTTGCTGACCATGTGCACCCCTTGGTGAATGCGTTTATAAGCCAGCAACTAATTGAAACTTGGCAATTCAGGCATGAAGGAATTAACTCCATAACTGAATTAAAGTGGGACAGAGTGGGGAAGGGTTAAAACCCCTATCAGGTTTTTTTCTGTGTGTGTTTGGCTGGGGAGATATTTCTTCACTTCCTGTCCTGGAGAGGCAACAGAAAATAAAATTAAATCTCTCCGCAGGTAACAGAATTCTCATCTTAGAGAGCTGTCTTAGGAACAGTTGTTCCAATTAGAGGATTTTCCCTCATATTTTGCTCTGGTGACAACTCTAAAATGTTGTATTTCATGTGACTTTCATTGACAAAGGTCACTAAGACAAACAGAGAGGTGCATTCTTCTTTTTTTGTATTTAAACAGAGAGGTACATCTTCCCTATAAAGACACATATGGCAATAATAAAACCTAAAGCGGACGTTAACTTTATCTGAGCACCACAAACTGAGAACATAATTTTATTCATTTTTATTATTAAAAGAAGGATCCCTCATTCATTCATGTCTCCATGTTTTATCTTGCTGAGAAATCACTTTGAAAATCTCCCCTGAGCATTTCATGCTGTGGCCTACTTGAATAAGGGCAGGCGAGTCATGTAGCATTTACTTCTTGCAATTAATCTATCCTTTGTTCAGGCATGCAGGCAGGAGGGTGTGCTTAACTAAGAAAGCCCCTCCTCCCCTCTTCCAGATAAAAGAAAATGTGCCCATGAAAACTCCAGGGATGTATGACATCATTTTGGCCTAGGCCAGGAGGCAGCTGAGGAAAAGTAAAAAAAAAAAAAAAAAAGGTAAGAACAACTATTGACCTTCCTATCTATTTACTAACGCTAGCAGCATAAGGATTAAAAAATGTAATGTTGATTGAGAGAGTTTAGTTCCACTTTAAAGGAGGCTAACATTTCCACTACTCAGTCCAAAACTAAGAAAAATAATTATTGCCTTTACACTTTAAATGTATTGAACTAAGATGGATTTCAATGAGCTCCCTGATAAGTAAGATTCAATGTTCACATTTACAATTAAATAGATTATTTCACTTTGAGCATTTATGGCAAAGTGATAGAGTCTCCTGAAGCTCACCACATAAATCATTTATATTCACTTTTGCAGCACCCCCACTAGTGATGAGCCGAACACCCAGAACACTGCGAACAGAGGATAAGTTTGTTTGAACAAACAAACCCCATTGAAGTCTATATGACTCGAACTTCGAAAATCAAACTACCTCATTTTGAAGGCTTAAATGCAAGTTATTGCCCCAAAAAGTTTATGGGGGTCTGGGTACTGACCTGGGGAACATGTAGCAATGAAAAAAATGTTTTTTTAAAAACGATAGTTTTAAAGGAGCACTGATTTACTGATTTTAATGAGGCTTAAAGTGAAACTATAAAAATGAAAAATGTCTTCAAATATCATGCCTGGGGGGGTCCCCTGAATGTGCCTGTAAAGTAGTGCATCTCTACAATGTATGTAGCCTGCTGCAGCAATACTGACATTTCTAAAGCAAAAAATGTCATATTGAAATATACATAAAAATTTCAAATCGCATGTACTTGTCATGCAGGTGCAGAAAAATTGGGCCTTGTTTGTTGGTGGTGCCTGAACACCGTAACCTCTTACAGTTACTCTTGCTGGGCGCAGGAACGGGCCCTGCTGCAAAAAAAATCCATACAAATTTGAAATCGCATGTATTTGTCATAAAGGGGCCAAAAATTGGGCCTTTGCTGTTGGTGCTGCCTGAACACCGTAACAAAGGCCTCACAGTTACTCTTGCTGTGTGAAGGAACGGAACCTGTTGGTAAGAATTACATACAAATTAAAAATTGCATGTGCTATACAAGTGCCAAAAATAGGGCCTTTGGCGTTGGTGGTGCCTAAGCACCGTAAACCCTCACAGTTAGCAGGGCACAGGGACAGGGCCTGCTGTTAAAAATGACATACGCCATTTAAATTGTATGCCCCTGTCATACAAGTGCAAAAAAATTAGGCCTTGGGGGTTGGTAGTGACCTAAACCAAAAACATTGTTGGAAGCTAGCAGAATAAAGGTAGAGGAATAGGATAGGCAGCATATGCAGTCTTCATGGGATGGCAGACCCCTAGCAAATTCAATCAGTTACATCAGCATCAGGGGCCTGATAGCTCTTGTTGATCCAGGACTGGCTCATTTTGATAAAAGTCAGCTGGTCAACAGAGTCTGTGGACAGACGCACTCTTTTGTCCATCACAAAACCTCCAGCAGCACTGAACATCCATTCGGAAAGCACACTGGAAACAGGACAGGCCAGTAGCTCCATTGCTTATTGAGCAAGTTCTGGCTGGTGGTCCATGCTCAAGACCCAGTAAGCCAGTGGATGTGCAGCTGGAAAGGTCTCCAAGTCTGCTCTTGCGCCTAGATAATCATGCACCATATGATAGAGACGCTGGCGATGGTTGCTTAAACCTAACAGCCCTGGGTGCTGCTGAGGACAACAGAACTCTTTAAAAGCATTGGTCAGCCGGCCGCCTTCTCCACCGCTCCTCCTTTGGCTGAATGATGCCTCAGAAACACGTCCGGAGAATGTTGAGCTCCCAGTGTCTGGAAAGGCGGTACACAATTTTTTTTTCAAGGCCTTCTCAAGATGTTTTATCCTCTGCTCCCTCTGCGAAGGCAGGATGAGCTCTGCAACTTTACCCTTGGAACGTGGATCAAGAAGGGTTGCCAACCAGTAATTATCCCTCTCCTTGATAGCACGAATCCTCTGGTCCTTTCGCAGGCTTTGTAGAATCAGGGAGCCTATGCAAGGTAAGTTGGAGGAGGCATGAGCTTCTGAGTCCTCTGGGTCACTAAGGATGACCTTGTCAGCAGGAGCAACCTCTCCCCAACCATGTACAACTCCTGTGGTTTCTGGGGAATAAAAACCATCCCTTGAAGACTGCTGTATGCTATCCTCTTCCTCTACATCCATGCTGCCGAAATCCTTATCCTCCTCCTCCTCCTCCTCCTGTGTGTTTTGTGGCCCTGCAGGAATGATATCTTCATAAAGGGGGCCATGTGAGGAAAGGAAGTCCTCCTCTTCCTGCCGCTGTTCTGCATCAAATTCCCTGTCCATAATTCCACGCAGCGTGTGCTCCAGCAGGTAGACTAGCGGGATAGTGTCACTGATGCATGCATCATCCCGGGTCACCATCCTTATGGCCTTCTCAAATGGTGACAAGACGATGCATGCATCCTTAATCAAAAGCCACTGGCATGGTGAAAAAAAGCCAAGCTCCCCTGACCCTGTCCTTGTGCCATACTCGCACAGGTACTGATTGATGGCCAAAATGTAGTTCAAATCTCCTGCGCTCAAGTGCAATAATGGGAAGGAAGAGGCAAGTTCCCAAAAAATGGATGGGTATGACTGAAGGTCTTGCTTCCACCTCGGGACCAAGGGTATCTGATACAAACTGAAGAAAGATAACAAAAAGAGGGGCGCACCGACCTAGTGAATTACCACTAAAAATATTTATTAAAATAGTAAAATGCATAAAATATACTAACAAAAATAGTGTGATAATACACACATATCAACAATTCTATAAATAAGTGAAGATGTCTCAAAGGTGGCCAGGCACTGCATAATGCTGAACGGCGTGTGGTGAAATGTATGGAGCTGCTGTGGCTTAGGCTGATGCGTTTCGAGGGCGAACCCCCTTCCTCAGAGCCAAGAAATTCTGCTGCCGCACACTGCACAGGTTTGGGGCTAAATGGAGGCTGGCTCCACCCACTCTGGACCCACCCCATGGGGGGCAAAGGTCGACAGGCGGGGGATGATAGAGCCAACTACCCATGCCAGCAGGATCCACCCAACCCCCCCAGCTGTAATAGGTAGGGGCAGCTGCACTGATAGTACACAGCGTCTAAAACACTCATCGGGTTGCCTGGCCACCTTTGAGACATCTTCACTTATTTATAGAATTGTTGATATGTGTGTATTATCACACTATTTTTGTGAGTATATTTTATGCATTTTACTGTATTCATAAATGTTTTTAGTGGTAATACACTAGGGCGGTGCGTCCCTCTTTTTGTTATCTTACTGATTGATGGCCCTCTGCTGCGCATGCAGCTTCTGCAGCATTGCCAACGTTGATTTCCACCTGGAGGGCATGTCACAACTGAGGCGGTTGGTGGGTAGGTTGAATTCCCCTTGAATGTCAGATAAGCGAGCACTAGCATTGAAAGAATGGCGGAAAAGGCCACAGACTTTTCTGGCCTGCCTCAGGAGATCTTGGATGCCTGGGTATCTGCTCAAGAAACGCTGCACCAACTGATTCAGAACATGTGCCAAGCATGGAACATGTGTCAAGTGTCCCTGTTGGAGGGCGGAGAGAAGGTTGGTGCCATTATCGCATACAACCATTCCTGGCTCAAGCTGTCAAGGCGTCAACCATCTCTGAGCCTGCCCCTGCAGAGCTGACAGAATCTCTGAACTGGTGTGACTCCTATCCCCTAGACAGACCAACTGAAGCACAGCATGGCATCTTTTAGCCTGACTGCTTGTGTAGCCCCTTGAACGCTCAGGGAGCACTGCTGCTACATAGGACAATTGAGCAGAAGAGGACATGGAGGAGGAGGTGGTGGAGTAGCCAGATGTGGCAGAACCAGCACCAGATTTTTGGAGGTGTGGTGGAAAAACAAGTTGCAACACCGAACCCTGTCCTGCATCCTTCTCAGCTGCCAGCAGAGTTACCCAGTGTGCCGTGAAAGAAATGTAACGTCCCTGTCCATGCCTGCTGGACCAAGAGTCAGCAGTAATGTGCACCTTCCTGCTGACCGCTTTGTCCAACGAGGCCAAAACACTACCTTCCACATGACGGTAAAGAGCCGGAATGGCCTTACGTGAAAAGAAATGCCTTTTTGGGACCTGCCACTGTGGTGCAGCACATTGCACAAATTTGCGAAAGGGAGCCGAGTCTACCAGATGAAAAGGCAGCAACTGTAATGCTAGCAATTTGGCCAAGCTAGCATTAAGATGCTGAGCATGTGGATGGCTGGGACAGTATTTCTTTCTTAGGTTCAAATACTGGGGTAGTGAAATTTGCTTGGTGCTTAAATCAAGCGGTGGTGTACTGCTAGCAGATTGGGTGCAAATCTCTGTGCCACTCATTGCTATATCATCCCTCTCAATGCTGGAATTTGCGAAGGCATGAGGTATAGTAGGGTTACAGATTGCAGATGAGGAGCAAGGTAATGTATGCTTGTTTTGATTTGGTGCCTCTTTCAGGTGCTGTTGCCAACGGACTGCATGGCAGGTCGTCATATGCCTTGTCAAGCATGTGGTGCCCAAACGGCTGGTGTTCTGGCCACGCTTGATCTGCTTTAGACAGATGTTGCAAACAGCAACGATGCGGTCTACTGCACAGATGCTGAAAAAATCCCACACTAATGAACTTTTTGGAGTCTGTGGGGATTTTGCCTCACCCTGCACCTGTGGAGCTCTGTGCTGTGATGCAATAGGTTGGCTACTGCTATGGCAGCCCCTGGAGCACATCCTGCCTCGTGGGAGCGTGGGTGTCAGAGGAAGAGGAGGATGAGGACGGCTAATTCATCCACTCCACCAACTCTTCCACATGTTGTGGATGAATAGCACGGGCAGGGTCGGAAATAAAGGACGGGTGTGCCCCACCTGCAGAGGATGCGCTATGTCGACTGTGACCAGACCACCACTTTTCACAATGGACACAGAGGCTGCTTGCCCTCTTTTGTGGCCTGTGAGTGTCAGCCTCTCCAGAAACTGACCGATGAACAATACTCTGACTGGTATCTGAAGTGATCTATAAACAAATAGGTCTGTGAATATTACAGAATGTTCCACGACTGACCAATGAATAATCTGACTGATATCTGAAGTGATCTATAATCAAATAGGTCTGTGAATATTATAGAATGTTGCAGAAACTGACCAATGAACAATACTCTGACTGGCATCTGAACTGATCTATAATCAGATAGGTCTGTGAATATTATAGAATGTTTCACTACTGACCAATGAATACTCCTAATGATATCTGAAGTGATCTATAATCAAATAGGTCTGTGAATATTATAGAATGTTCCACGACTGACCAATGAATACTCTTAATGATGTCTGAACTGATCTATAATCAAATAGGTCTGTGAATATTATAAAATGTTGAAGAAACTGACCGATGAACATTACTCTGGCTGGTATCTGAACTGATCTATAATCAAATAGGTCTGTGAATATTATAGAATGTTGCAGAAACTGACTGATAAACAATACTCTGACTGGTATCTGAACTGATCTATAATCAGATAGGTCTGTGAATATTATTGAATGTTCCAGAAACTGACCGATGAACAATACTCTGACTGGTATCTGAACTGATCTATAATCAAATAGGTCTGTGAATATTATAGAATGTGTCAGAAACTGACCAATGAACAATACTCTGAATCATATCTGAACTGATCTATAATCAAATAGGTCTGTGAATATTATAGAATGTTGCAAAAACTGACCGATGAACAATACTCTGACTGGTATCTGAACTGATCTATAATCAAATAGGTCTGTGAATATTATAGAATGTTGCAGAAACTGACCGATGAACAATACTCTGACTGGTATCTGAACTGATCTATAATCAAATGGGTCTGTAAATATTATATATAGAAATCTCTCCCTACCTCACACAGGAACCTTGGCCCTCCCTACACTGCTGCTCACTCACTGGCGCTATACTGTCTTATATGATGTAAAGAAAGAAATCTCTCCCTACCTCACAGAGGAACCTGGCCCTCTCTACACTGCTAGGAATGTCTCTCTGCACTGTCTGACTCCAAAAAAAATACTCTCTCCCTGCCTCAATCGCGTGCCTGTCCCTGTCTCATCGCCCGCACAATGACACTACATGCTGCGGCTGCGCGAGCAGCCTTTATGTAGTGTGGGGCGTGTACTTGGCCCCTGAGCCATGATTGGCTAAAGGCAGCCTGCCTTTAGGTCAATCATGGCAGAGATCATTTGATTGGCCAAAGCATGAGGTCAGGGTGCATGCTTTGGCCAATCACATAATGCGCTGCATGCGTGGCACGCGTGCAGTGCTTTATGGGAAACTCGAATTTCCCGCAAAGAAGCACATTTGTTCACCATTCGACGAATGAACGAATTAGCGATGTTCGAGTCAAACTTACCTTTGACTCGAACTCGAAGCTCATCCCTACCCCCTACCATTCTGTCAAATCCAGGAGACCCAACCCTGTGTAAGCACCATTTAATGATCGACAGCTTATGTGATCTGTAACCTAGTCCTGTGCTTGCATTTGTGTTCTGCCCTAGGCTTCATCTTGACGCTGCTTGATTCTGATATTCTGTTACTGATCCTGGCTTGTGTCCTGAGCTGGATTTCGATGTGTAATCACTTTTATATAAACAAAAGGCCACACAAAGTGATTTTTTTTAGTGTAAGGCCAAAGTGATTGTGTTTTTTTTAATATTTTTTTTTCAACAAACAGGTTACCTCCTTTGTGCTGTTGGTTTTGCACAGAGCAGCCCAGCCCAGGTCCTCGTCTTCTTGGGGTCCCTCTTCACTGACCCTCCCTCCTGTTGAGTGCCCCCAAAGCAAGTAGCTTGCTGTGGGGGTACTCGAGCCGAGCTGCAGCTCTGTGTGTCCATTAAGACACAGAGCTACCATTCAGACCCACCTCTCTCTCTCTGGATTGGCTAACTGACTTTGATTGACAGCAGTGGGAGCCAATGGCGCCACTGCTGTGTCTTAGCCAGTCAGGAGGGAGAGTCCCAGAGGGCCGAGGGACTCATGGACATAGCTGGATAAGAGAGGGGGCTCAGGTAAGTATTAAGGGGTGCTGGGGCGAGTGCTAAAAAGAAGGCGTTTTATCTTAATGCATAATGCATTAAGATAAAAAAAACCTTCTGCCTTTACAATTTCTTTTGAGATCAGGACTCAGGCTTAGGTCAAGACTCTGCGCACACCAGTCAAGTTCCTCCATCCCAAACTCGCTCATCCATGTCTTTATTGACCTTGCTTTGTGCACTGGTCCAAAGGTGGAAGAGGGATTATGGTGTGGGGTTGTTTTTCAGGTATTGTGCTGGGCCCCTTAGTTCTAGTGAAGGGAACTCTCAAGCCGATAGAAGACCTTTGGGATGAATTAGAGCAGAGACTGAACCAGGCCTTCTCGTCCAACATCAGTGTCTGACCTCACAAATTTGCTTCTGGAAGAATGGTCAAAAATTCCCATAGACACACTCCTAAACCTTGTAGACAGCCTTCACTGAAGAGTTGAAGCTATTAAAGCTGCAAAGGGTGGGCCAACTAAATATTGAACCCTATGGACTTAGACTGGGATGCCATTAAAGTTTATGTGCATTTAAAGGCCAGGGCCACAATACTTTTAACAACACAGTGTATATATTTCTCATCGTCTTTTGTATAAACTTCTAGAATATTTTTTATGCAGTCTGCTTTCTTCGTTGGGCACATAATTGTGTTGCCCCTAAGCAAGTTCTGAATTTTCCACCTTCTGCTGCCTCACCTGATCCTATTTAAAAAGATCCTATAGGGTCTCTAAATAATTAAAAATAGCAGAGAAGAGGCATTATATTTGTGGGCCACACCCTAGCGGTTCTACGTAATTGATACTCTACTAGGGGCTTACAGAAATATAAGGCTTTTTAGGGGATACAAGGTCTACTACCATGTGAACAGATGGTGGGTTGGAAACCCTCCAATACAACATCTCCCTGGGTGACCATATCTGGTTAGGAGTATTTACATCACAAAGTTTTGATTTTCTTCTGTGGTTCCAAGTTAGGACTCCAACAGTCCAGCCGAACACCTGGGGCCAATGAAACATGAGGGTCCAGGTCACCTAGTATGCGTTCCAAAAAAAAGGTTTGCTCTTCACTGCCAGGAGGGCAAACTTTTCTTCTAACCACTACCCCTCCTGACCAGGTTTACACTATATTCAGGTTCCATTTAATCTTCATCAGCGTAGCATATTATGAGTCATACCCGTCCAGCCGTCTGTGGTCTGTGTACTCGCCCACTTTACACACTTCCACTTGGGCATTCAGGCATCCTCTTAAAATAACGCACCCCCAGCCAGAAGCAATTTTCTTCTTTTACTAAGTAATAAAATAACATAACTTCCAGGCAATAGTGGCATAATAGAGGCACATCTGGTTACAGTCAAATAAATCCAATTTTTTTGCATAAATTTAGGTTTTTATTCACTTTAGTTAAGGAAAGTGGAAAGATAGAGCTGGACCCGCAAGATTATCATATTGCCATTGGTATCTTAAAGTATTAATGTTAATGTACAGTATATAAGCTGGTTCCTTGGCAAGTGGCTTCTACACCACAGAGGATCGTTAGGATCTCCTTGGCTTGTAGTGTAATGTAACAATAAATGGAAATTTCAGTGTGGCACCACTGCTACGGTTCAGATCCAACTTTATTCCAATAAAAGTCAGGGGACGAATAAAAGTAGTAGCCAATGCATTTCAAAGGTCCAAAAACTCTCCCTTCATCCGGGCTTAACTGAAAACAGTGTGAATGGACTATAAGTGAACTGAGCCTTAATGGTATTTTATTTCAGTTTGGTAACAACAAGCACAGGCCTTGTCAACAGCTGGTTTGACAGCAAAACTCCCAAAACACATATGATACTATTTAGATTCTTCCTGACTTTTATTGAAATAAATTTGTATTTGGACCTCTTAGCGGTGGTGTGATGCTGTTCAATGTACATATTTATTCCCCTTAAGTCAGTGCTGAGTTTCTGGTGTCATATGATCCCTACCTAAGGGAGCCCACCTGGTGGAACTGAACACAATTCCACTTAGCTCACTGTCACATTCTACACTAAAGTACACAATTCTCCACCTACTCCTCAATTCTGCCCACCCTATATTTCTATGGGGTTCTGCCAGAAGGGCAGGAATAACAGGTCACATCCTGTAACGGAGAGGCCTAAGTTAAGAGAATAAATTAACTATATTTTGTGTAAACTTACTATAGCTGATAACTGCTGTGGAATTTCTACCTTTTTTTGCTGTATTATCCTTCTGCACTGTGAACAGGGTTAAACTGAATATTCATTAATGCAGACATGCAGCAGCCATCTTTAAGAAGGCCTCTTTGTAATGCTTGTCTATGGAGTGTACCCAGTGCAGGGGAAACTTTAATCAAAACTTTAATGATGGGGCATATCATGGTAGCCTCTTTATTGCCTTGGTACAGCAACACATCCCTGGGAATATTTTTAGCCCTCTTATATGCCCTCTTTTAGGATTTCTTACTATAACCACATTTAGGGGAAGTGGTCACAAGGTAATTTGGCTTCTTGCACAAAATCACTTTCATCTGAACAATTCCTTTTAGTACACAAGTACTTTCCTGTTGGAATGACTTTTACAATGGGGCGCAAATGTGCACGGCTACCATGGAGCAGTGCATTTCCCATCTCCGATTTACAAAACAATCAAGTTTTAAACCTACTGCTCACTTCTTTTTCAACATATAGGTTCAATATATTAACAAATGTAATCAATAAATCACTGGTACAGCTCAAAAATTTAAGGAGATCATCAATATATCTGTGCCACAAGTCCACGTGGTGAAGGTATTTATTTAGATCCTCTGAAGAGAAAAGACAGTATGCACCCATCCCCCCAGGTACAGGTTGGCATATGATGGGGCACAAGTTGTCCCCACCACTACATCCTGCACCTGGAGGTAGTGGGAGCCATAAAAAAATATTTTACAGTATGTTAAAATGAAATGTGAAAGATCAACGATGAATACATTATACTTTTCAAAGGCTACACTTTTATCGCTTAAAAATTCAGCAACCACTTTTAGCCCCTTAACATGCTATATACTAGAGTATAATACCTCTACGTCAATGGATGCTAAAATAGTATAAGGTGTCACGGATAAATTATCCATCCTGACCACTTGTAAGGAAGGAAAAGAGGGACTGTTTCAGCAGGATTGAAAGAGACAACAGAGAAATTTCTATCCCTGTCTGAATTGAACTGGACTTTTACGGAATCAGAGCAAATTTCCAGAGAGCCAGAAGAGGTTGCTATGGGTCTGGTAAGGGACTGACATTGCACAAGTTATGACACAGGAGAGAGTTATCAGGGGAAAGCTCACAGGCACCGCATCCCATCAATTAGAAAAATAATACATGAAAAAATGCTCACATCAGGAGCTAAGATTTTTAAGGTGCCAATAACCCAATTTCATAGACAGATATTAAAATTCATACATTTTTATTATATTGATTTAAAAGAATGCAAACATAGCAAAAGATACATATATAGACAAGGACACATTTGAAAAATGTACTTGATTAAGTAATTTTGGATGTTGACAAATACAGTATAATGGATAGTTGATGGCTACTATAGGGTGATAATCCAGACATCTTTTGCTAATATTTATATTAGTGAAACATGTCAGGATATTTATCATCCCACCTAAGTAAATTAATAAATTAAAATATAATCATTATTTCATACAAAGGTATATATTAATTTAAAATAATCTCAACTGTACAGAGTGAGACAAATAAACATGCCAAAAAGGTATACAGAATAAGTACAGCTTATACATTGCAACAATTATATATAAAGATTGATGAGAGGCATCTTACCACTATATACTATTGATATGTGTAATCATCCAAAAGGGGTATGTCCCGCATATAGGCGTTCAGCAAGCAAAGAGAGAGAAACACACCAACTGACTGTGAGATGAGGCACCCATGTGCTGGCCACAGGAGGGGAAAATCTGATTCTTGGCCACTATAAACAGCATACCTTGTAGTTACATTATGAAATAAGGAGACAAACTACCACCACACTAACCCAACAAAGAGGGAGTATAATTAGTGGTGGTGAAACAAATACAAGTTCAATAACATAAATTTGATTTAAAAAAGGGTGTTTGTACAGCTACGGGGTGATGCAGGCACACTGGTAAATAATGGTTATATTCAATTAGTAGAAAAATACCTGCCAGATTGTTGTTACCCTCAACGGAGGGGTCATCAATCTCCAACCCACCCAATCCACCCTTTTACTATATTTACTTTCTTTTAAATCAATATAATAACGTTTTATGAATTTTAATATCTGTCTGTGAAATTGGGTTATTGGCACCTTAAAAATCCCAAGTCTTGATGTGAGCATTTTTTCGTGTATCCTATTGCACAAGTGAATTTGTTGTCTGCTGGGAACTGTTGTGCTTTCTTCAAGGTCCCCATTTTGTCAGCCAACATTTTTATTTCATCATTCACAGGCAGAGATGTATAGTAACTAAGTAGAACTACTTCACTACTGTATTACTTCCACTTTTACTTCACTACATTTTTTCGATGATTTCAATACTTCTACTCCGATATTTTATTTTTGTGCTGCATAGTTACTCGTTACTATTATAAAAATGACTACTGCCAGAACAGTAGATGGCAGGTTTCATGAAGCTCAAAACATGTGTATTATCAGCGCATACGAAAGTAAATGCTACTGTATGTATAAATAAAAGCTGCATTTGAAATAATAAAAAACAATATGATGTTCAAACTTTTGACTTCTTTTTTTTAATAACTACATAACACAGTACTTGTACTTTTACTTTCAGTAATTGAGTAGCAATTTTTTTTCAAAACTACTGGTACTTTTATTTTCAGTACTTGAGTAGCAAAATTTTTTAAAAAAACAACTTGCAATACTTAAGTACAAAAAATGTTGAATACTTTAGTACTTCTACTCAAGTCACTTTTTTGATCGAGCACTTCCAAGTATGGGTTTTGAGTACTTTATAAAACTCTGTTCACAGGCCAGTGTGATAAAATTGGGACTTTTATAGCAAGTAAGGACAGTCTTTATATACGGTTACTAGGTAAATACAGTTCAGTTTTGTTAATTATTGTTAAAGCGGAGTTCCAGGCACAAAATCGACCTAATCGATTTTGTGTCCATCCGCTTGCTCTTCTTCACCTGAAAAGGAATTGGATAGTTAAGGTTATTTTTTTTTTTTTTACTTACCTTGTAATTGTAGAAAGAAATACTCACCTATTTTCCACTTCCTCCCTCTGTGGCCGCGGCCCGCGCCGTCACTTCCGGTTTACAATGATTCCTGGGAGCTGAACGTCATCGCTCCCAGGAATCAATGCGACGGCTCCGGCCCCGCTCATCACTTCCGGTGCGACGCCGCATTCCCTGCTAAACAGCTTCTGGGCATGCCCAGAAGCTGTGGAGGAATGCGGCGCCGCACCGGAAGTGACTAGAGGGGCTGGTGAAGGCGCATTCTGGGAGAAGAAGACGCGGAAGAGGACGCAGAAGAGGATCACGCTGGCTTCAGCTGCCCACAACAGAGATGGCAACGCTGGAGAAGAAATTTTAAAAGTGAGTATGAGTATAAGTGAGCAGGTAAGTGTGAACCGGGACAGATCAGAGGCTAGCCATTGTAGAATGTACTAGCCCTGACTGTCCCGGGGGTATGTTCATTGAAAAAACAATTCTGTGCCCGGAACTCCGCTTTAATCAGAATTCTGCAAGTGTTTAACCACATCTCAGAGTAATGGTATTGTCTTATTGTTTGTAAAAATATAGTTGCTAATCCTCTCTTCTTTCAGGCTATGCTTTGCCTAAAAAATTCAAATAAAAAAATTCAAACCTAGAGATCAAAAAATAATTCATAGCCTCCTCTCCACAGGTGGCATGACATAACTGTTTCTTATCATACAGAAACTAGCCAGGCTTTGATTATACTATAGTATATTAATAACTAATAAAATTAATGACAGTGTGACATAATGCTTTACTTTGACAGCAAGTTTAATGATGTAGACATCTTTTTAAACTTTTTTTGCAGACAAGAAAATGTTTATATACATAGATACCAAAACAATACTAGAATATAAAAGGTGACTTTTTTAGTTTGGTGCTTTAACAGCAGGGCAGTATTCCTTTTAATGTATATGTGGGCTTCTAGGGTTCTGCTGCCATAGCAGATTGTTTTATTATTTAATGTTTGTACTTGGTTGGATCCTGTGTGTTCCACTCTGTTTTGAGTATTAGTGCAATCCTAGTTAGACACTCTCAGCCTCCCCACGCTTTCCAATTAGTTTGGTTTCACGATTGCTGTGCTAGAAAGTTTCTTTAGAGAGCAAAAAAGCTTTAATCCCAAAATGTTTTTTTAACTACTGTCCATATAGACCGGTTCTCCAGAAGTATGTCTCTTCCATAAAAATTTAATTTAACACAAAAAAGGCCAAAACCATGCACAAAGATTTACAGATTGTGTTTTTTGTTCATGATGTGGCCATTGATGAAAATTTCTGGGGAAATCCATCAAGCAAATGGGGTGCAGGAGTTATTGGGAGGTGTCACTTGATTCAGAAAACATGAAGGCATTACCGCTTCCTCTTGATTGCTTGAACAATAGCTGAATAGTAGCTCTAAATAAAAACCAGCTTACATTTTATCAGAATTTTGAAAAATTATGATGCAAGTTGAATAGGACTATAAAAAGGTGTCATCATTCACATGGACCTGGGTAGACTGACATATTCACTTCTAATGGGAGGTCAGAAGA